>NC_058369.1:12332142-12964285 GCF_018350175.1 Felis catus | reverse complement strand
AAGATTTCTGTTCTCTGATCCCCATTAGCATTGGGCCAGCTTCCAAAGGAATAGGACAAGAGGTGGCAGGAAGGTAAACTTCCTGCATTTTTTATATTTTTACCTGTTATATTTCTGCAGAGGATTCTGGTCCAAAGTTTGGAAAGCACACCTTGTTAAGTTGTAAAAACCTCCTTTAAAAACAGCTTTATCGAGATATAATTCATATGCTCTACAAGTCGCACATTAAAAATGTATAGTTCGGGGGCGCCTGGGTGGCTCAGTCGGTTAAGCACCCGACTTCAGCTCAGGTCATGATCTCAGGGTTTGCGAGTTCAAGCCCCGCGTCGGGCTCTGCGCTGACAGCTCGGAGCCTGGAGCTTGCTTCGGAGTCTGTGTCTCCCTCCCTTTCTGCCCCTCCCCCGCTCTCGCTCTCTTTCTCTCTCTCTCAAAAATAAGTAACCATTAAAAAATCTTTTTAAAGCGCACAGTTCAATAATTCTTAGTACCTTCACAGAGCTGGGCGATCATCCCAACTGATTTTGGAATGTTTTCATCACCCCAAAAAGATACCCCATCCCCATAAGTCACTCCCCCACCCCTCCTCCCCCAGCCCCTTGCAACCACTCATCTGCTTTCTGTCTCTGTGAATTTGCTTGTTCTGGACATTTTGTATAAATGGGATCAGACAACATGTGGCCTTTCGTGTCTGGCTCCTATCATCCGGCACGATGTTTTGAAGGTTCACCCGAGCGCGTGTCAGTGCCTCGTTCCTTTTTGTGGCTGAGCAACATTCCATTCTGTGGATGGACCACGTTTTGTTCATTCACCTGTTGATGGACACTTGGGTTGTTTCTGCCTTTTGGTGGTTGTGATAGGCGCTGCTGTGAACGTGCACGTGGAGGTTTTTGTGTGGATGTTTGCTTCAGGGTCTCTCGGATCTACACCTAAGAGTGGAATTGCTGGGTCACGTGACAATTCCCTGCTTAACATTTTGAGGAACTGCCGGGCTGTTTTCCAAGGCCGCTGCCCCATTTTTTACATATTCCAACCAGTACCGTCTGAGAATTCTCCTTTCTCCACACCCTCACCAACGCTTATCACTGCCCGTTCTTGTTTTCTGTTTCCTTTATAACCATCCTCATGGCTGTAAGGGGGTCTCTCATCGTGGTTTTCATTTGCCTTTCCCTGAGGAGTGATAATGGTGAGTATATTTTCATGCGCTTGTCGACCACGTGTGTATCTTCTTTGGAGAAATGTTTCAGTTGCTTTGCCCATTTTTCAATGATCTTTTTATTACTGATCCACAAGAGTTTACTTTTATACATTCTGGATACCCGGTCCTCTCATCAGATACACGCTTTGCAAATATTTCCTCCCGTCGAAGGGTTGTTTTTTCCCTTTCTCTTTTTTAAATTGGAGCATAATTGACATACAGTGTCACGTCAGTCTCGGGTATACAACTTAGCGATGTGATGGTCTTTTCCTAAAAACAAAAGTTTTTAATTTTGATGAAGTTCTCTTTACCTGTTTTCTCTTTGCGCTTTGGGTGTCACACCTAAGAAACCATTGGCAAATCCAAGGTCATGCGGAGTTAACACGTACATTTTCTTCTAAAGAGTTTTGTAGCTTTAGGTCTCGTGTTTGGGTCATTGAGCCATTTTGAGTTAATTGTTGTATATGGTGTGAGGTAGGGGTCCAAATTCATTCCTTAACACGGGGAGATCTAGCTGTGCCGGCTCCATTTTTGAAAAGACTCTTTTCTCCCCCATGAATGATTTTGGCACCTGTATTAATTTTCTTTTTTTGTTTTCTTTTTTCTATTATTTTTTAAAGTTTATTTATTTATTCTGAGAGAGAGAGAGGAAGAGAAAGAGAAAGAAAGCGTGCAAGCGAGGGACGGGCAGAGAGAGAGGAAGAGGGAGAGAATCCCAAGCAGGCTCGGGTCATGATCTCACGGTTCATGAGTTCAAGCTCCACTTTGGTTGAACCCTGCTTCTCTTCCTCTCTCTCCCCCTCTCTCTCTGCGCCTCATGGGATTCTCTCTCTCTCTCCCCCTCGCTCACCTGCGCCCTCTCTCCCTCAATAAAGTAAAATATAGAAAGATAAAACGTAATTCATTGGCCGTACATGTGAATTAATGTTTTCAAGGTTCATCCAAGTCGCAGCAGGTGTGAGGGCTTCATTCCTTTTTATGGCCCAATAGTATTAACTGTAACAACTTTTTTTTTTTTTTAATTTAATTTTGAGAGAGAGAAAGAACAGGAGCAGGGGAGGGGCAGAGAGAGAAAATCCCACTCTCCACACTGTCAGCCTGGAGCCCCACCCGAGGCTCGGACTCATGAACTGCGAGATCATGACCTGAGCTGAAACCAAGAGTCGGACACTCAACCGACTGAGCCCCCCGGGCGCCCCAGTTAAGGACTTTGAAAGATGCGACCAGCATCCCCCATAAAGGAGTCAGGCCCTTGCGAACTGGGTCAACACGGGCCACCCGGGGTGTGGGATCTGGGGCCCCAGCCCGGAGGGTCTGGGCAACCCAGGAGCAAGGGGACCGGCGGGGGCTGGACCGTGAGCTCTGCCCCGTGTCCCGTCTGGTCAGGTGATCTCCATGAACAACGAGCGATATATGGCAGCCATCATCCTGAGTGAGAAGAAATGTCAAGAGCAGCTGAAGGAAGCTAACAAGAGCTCCGATGGTGAGTCGTCTGGGCGGCGGGGAGCCAGGGTGGTAGACCCCTCGCCCGGCCTCTCGGACCCCCCCCCGCCCCCCCCCCCCGCCCCCTCCCCCGACCCTCCCGAGGTGTTTTCTCCTGCACCTGTAGCCTCGCTCCTGGCGCTGAACCAGAAGGTCCAGATGCTGGAGGTGGAACTGGCGAAGGAGAAGCAGGTGTGCGCCAAAGACAAGGAGGGCCTGGCGCTGAACAAGCGGCTGGTGGAGGAGCAGCTGGCCGAGTGTGGCAGGGCCCGGGAGCAGCAGCGGCAGGAGCGACAGCTGGCCGAGGATCGCCTGCAGAAGGTGCAGACCCTCTGCCTCCCGCTGGACAAGGACAAGTTTGAGACGGAGCTGCGGAACCTCTGGCGGGACTCCATCATCCCGCGCACCCTGGACACCATGGGCTACAACCTGTACCACCCTCTCGGCTCCGAGCTGACCTCCATCCGGAGGACCTGCGACCACATGCCCGCCCTCATGAGCACCAAGGTGGACGAGCTGGCCCGGAGCCTGCGGGCCGGCATCGAGCGCGTGGCCCGCGAGAGCTCGGACGTCCAGCGCCAGAAGCTGGAGGTCGAGCGGAGCCTGCAGGCCACTCAGGCGGCCAAGGAGAAGGCGGAGAAGGAGGCCCAGGCCCGAGAGGCCAAGCTCCAGGCCGAATGCGTCCGGCAGACCCAGCTAGCCCTGGAGGAGAAGGCGGCTCTGCGGAAGGAGCGAGACAGCCTGGCAAAGGAGCTGGAGGAGAGGAAGCGGGAGGCAGAGCAGCTCAAGATGCAGCTGGCCGTCAGCCGCTCCGCCTTGGACGCCTGCATCAAGGCCAAGGTGGGCTGGAGGGATTCAGGCTGTACGGGGGTCAGGCCTGCGGGCCCCGGTGGAGGCGATGTCGAACCCGGGCTCGAGGCGAGCCTCCCAGCCTGGGTCCGGTTAGTTAGGACTCACTTGAGAGATTCAATGACATAAGACCGGGGTGGACTTTGGAGTCTGGAATGACCCTGAGAAAGGACTAAGGAGCGGGGTTGAGTTTTGGAGGACGGGTGGACCTCGAAATGGGTGCAGGGGGGAGAACTGGGAACTCACGGTGGGCGGGTCGGTGTCAAGGTCGGGAGGTGTCTGAGGTGAAGGTTGCGGGGGTGATGGCTTAGGTTGGGAGTTAGACTGAAGGTTAAGGCAGGTCTGGGGGAAGGCTTGCTGTGGAGACAGAGCTTGTGTTTGGGTCAAGATGAGTTCTTAGCGACCGCTGTGTTTAGAGTCGGTTTGGGTTAACGTTAGGGTTCCATCGAAGCCTTCGTTGGTCTTGGAACTGGTAGAATTGGGGTCGTGCCGGATGCGGATTGTGAAGAAAGGTTAAAAGTTAAGTCAGGGGTCGCGTGCAGGGCGGCCGGTGGGTCTCACATTGGGTGAGGGGTGAATACAGGGTGTCAGTGGTGGCTGGTAGGGTTGCTTGGGGTTCCAGGGAGAGTCTGGGGTCTCAAGTTGAGTTGGGGTGCGTGGGGCATTGGGAAGCCATGGTGGAGCCCAGGGCTGGGCTGGGGCCATGGCTTAGGGGGCAGATTTTTTTTTTCAATGTTTTTACTTATTTTTGGGACAGAGAGAGACAGAGCATGAACGGGGGAGGGGCAGAGAGAGAGGGAGACACAGAATCGGAAACAGGCTCCAGGCTCCGAGCCATCAGCCCAGAGCCCGACGCAGGGCTCGAACTCATAGACAGCGAGATGGCGACCTGGCTGAAGTCGGACGCTTAACCGACTGCGCCACCCAGGCGCCCCGGGGGCAGATTTTTCATAGCAACCAGGTCTAAGGGATGGGTTGGGGTCAGGGTTGGTTGTAAAGTTCCGGTTGGATCAAGTTTGTCATTCGGATTGGGTTTAGATGAGGCTTTGGGTCTAAGGAAGGTTCTGTTTTCATGTTGGGATTGGATTTTAGGTGATTGAGTTTAGAGCTGGCTTTGGATTTCGGGTTCGGGGGGATTGGCTCAGTTGGGGTCATGGATTGGGATCCATTGGGTTGGCACTGAGGCAGTAATGGAGACTGAGGCAGGCCACAGTGGGGTCTCTGGGGGGCTTCTGAGGGAAGCCAGTCCCTGGAGTCCCCAGTCACTTGAGCGCAGGTGGGTGCAGGTGATCGGACATCCATTGATGTGAGGGTCCTTCTCTGGTATCGGTGTCCCTGCTCTGGAAGGAACTCAGCTCCAGGTACTATGGGGCATGAAGGAACAGGAGCCTCCCTGGCCCTCTGGTTCAGGGGGTCCCGGCTTCTGCCGACCTCCCTCTGTCTCTCTTCCCACAGTCGCAGCCGATACCTGGACCAAGACCTGTGGGCCCTGCCCCCAACCCCCAGCCCATCGGTAAGTGACAGAAGGCAGAGCCGGGAAGGGGTCGGGGGCGATCCTTTCCACTCTTTATCCCATCTCAGCCCTGCCGGCCCATCCTTAGCCCAGGGTTGGGCCAGTTGGGTGGACCTGACCCCTTCCTCTCACGGCAGACCCAGCTGGCCTCGAGGAATTCAAGAGAAGGATCCTGGAATCCCAGAGGCTTCCCGCAGGGGCTGCAGCCCCATCCAGGTGAGGCACTGGCAGACTGGGATGGTTCAGTCTCAGGGCTTCAGAGGAGGATGGGAACAGGACTACAGGTGGAGGGAGGCTCATCTCACACACGCTTGCTGCTTCCTTAATTGAGCGCCTTCTGTCTACCAGGTAACACAGCCAGGGAGTGGCGGGCCTGGGACACGAACCCAGGCTGTTGGACTCCAGGCAGGCAAGGGAGGGCCTTTGAGCTGGGGGATGGGGGCGAGCTGGTTTGGGGACGGGCAGAAGCCACAGTGCTCCCGGTGACATCTTGAAGAGCCAGGGTCAAGGCTCAGAGGCCAGACTAGGGTGGGGAGGGAGGCTGGAGCCGAGGAAGGGAGGAAGGAGGAGAGCGAGGTCAGGAGAGAGACCCTGGGCCTCTCACCCCACCTCTCTGAGCCTCTGTCTCTACCTCTGCAAAAACGGAAGTCTCTGAAGTCAAGGGCACGGAGACTCTCTGCCACCTGTAAAGTGCTGTCCACAAGTGCCTAACACAAGGGGCCGGGGGTTGCAGCAGGGTCGCTTCAAGATACCCCGCACACGCTCAGGTCAGGGCCCGATGCCCGTGCCGCCCTCACCACCTCCCAGACCACAGCCGGCGCATCACAGGGAAGGTGACTCAGACCCCGGCCCCAGGAACATCCTGTGGTCGCTCCCAGGTGGTGGCCAGGCTTCCGTTCAGGACCACATCGCGGACCAAGGAGTCAGCGACTGGCATTGCCGTTCCCAGTTTAGGACCCGGGGCTCCAGGACACCCCTGGGGGTTCTAAGTTAGATCCCACCGACCCCAAGCCTGCGTCAGGCCTTGGCGACCAGTAGACTTCCGGGTTTGTGGTCAAATCCCAGGGCTTCTCCGCATCCAGCTCTATCTCCACTGTGCCTTTTCTTACCTCCCCCCTCCGACGGGGACAGAACTTGTCCCTTTGCTCCAGATGGCTCTCGGCCTGGGAGGGATCCCTTAGCCTCAGGCAGCCTGCGGAGAGGAATGCAAGAGCTGGAGAGAAGACCCTGTTCCAAGCAAACAGTTTTCCTCTCTCCATCTTGGCCTAAAGCCATCATGGCAAGGAAGGAGGTTCTATTATTATCCCCACTTCTCAGAGGAGGGAACTGAGGCCCCAGGGAAGTGACCAGCCCCAGGGTTATGCATCAGTGAGTCAGGGCCAGAGCCAGGCTCCGGGCCCAAGCCTGTCCTAACTGCAAAAGGGGAAGCTCTTGACACTGTTTACCCCAAAAGACATCCCCCTGCAGAGAAAACAATGAGTAGTTAAGGCAGGCCCCTCCTGTTTCTTTCTGCCCGGGCTCAGGAAGGGCCTCTTGTTCTGGGCTCTAGCCTTGATTCGCCTTCCCCTGAGAAAGAGGCCATCAGCTCTGGATTGGGAGTCCCAGTGAGGCCAGGCACATCTGAATTTTAATGTATATTTATTTTTGAGAAAGAGAGACAGAGTGTGAGCGGGGGAGGGGCAGAGAGAGAGGGAGACACAGAATCCGAAGCAGGCTCCAGGCTCCGAGCTGTCAGCACAGAACCCAACACGGGGCTCAAACCCACGGACCATGAGATCATGACCTGAGCCAAAGGCAGACACTTAACCCACTAAGCCACCCAGGCGTCTCAGGCACGTCTGATTTTTAAATCCGTCCAACCGGGGGCCAGGTCTGAGGTCCAGCATCAAATCATCCACCCCCTGATCGGGAGAATCACTTTCATTTCCACCCTTACTCCTTCTGAGCCTTGAGGACGTCTCTGGGGGTGCTAACAGGCCCTAACGCCTCCCACTTGTGGGGATACCTGCGTTCCCAGGGCCGGGGCAAACCCCCAGCCCAGCATCAGCTGGACCTGAGCACAAGGTCTTGCTTTTTCACTGGATGTTTTTTTTTTTTTAATTTTTTTTTCCAACGTTTTTATTTATTTTTGGGACAGAGAGAGACAGAGCATGAACGGGGGAGGGGCAGAGAGAGAGGGAGACACAGAATCGGAAACAGGCTCCAGGCTCCGAGCCATCAGCCCAGAGCCTGACGCGGGGCTCGAACTCACGGACCGTGAGATCGTGACCTGGCTGAAGTTGGACGCTTAACCGACTGCGCCACCCAGGCGCCCCACACTGGATGTTTTTTTATTTAAAGTTTTATTTATTTTGAGAGAAAGGATTCTGCACCGTCAGCACAGAGCCTGATGCGGGGCTCGAACCCACGAGCTGTGAGATCATGATCTGAGCCAAAAACAACTGTCAGATGCTTAGCCGACTGGGCCACCCAGGGGCCCCATCCCTGGACATTTTTTTCAGTATTTATTTTTCAGAGAGAGAGAGAGAGAGAGAAAGACAGAGCACGAGCGGGGGAGGGGCAGAGAGAGAGAAAGAGAGAGAGAGAGAGGGAGACACAGAATCTGAAACAGGCTCCAGGCTCCGAGCTGTCAGCACAGAGCCCGACGCGGGGCTCGAACTCATGGACCGTGAGATCCTGACCTGAGCGGGTCGGACGCTTAACCGACTGCGCCACCCAGGCGGCCCCACTGTTAGACATTTTTAAGTTACATTCTCCTGATGACAAGTGCACTAGTTTTCCTTTTTACCTGATGAGACTGTGTCCTGTGGGTGTCAATTGATTCCCACGCGCGCACACACAGTGGATGTGAAAACAAGTAAGTAAATATTGGGGCAGGGGCTAAGGGGCTGGATAAAGCGAAAGCGGAAGGCTGAAGATGGGAGTCCAGCCCCGGCCCTGAGCCGGGCACGGGGCGAGTGTCACTCAAGTCCATTGCCATCACCGTTGTGATTTGTTTCATTTATTCAACCCGGATACCTTGGGCAGCGGCTGGGTGATGAGAACACAAGGAGGAATGAGGCATGGAAGCCCCCCCTCCCCTTGTGGGGCCCACAGTCTAGCGGGGGGAGACAGATCGCAAACCTGATGCGTGAGATGTCGCTGTGGGGCCCCTTGGCCATGGGCGAGGCAGAAAAGGGATGAGATGGCGTGAGGAGGTGAGAATTTTCCGCAGGAGGGGGCGCCTGGGTGGCTCAGTTAGTTAAGCATCTGACTCTTGACTTTGGCTCAGGTCACGATCTCACGGTTCGTGGGTTCGAGCCCTGCATCGGGCTCTGTGCTGACAGTGGGGAGCCTGCTTGGGATTCTCTGTCTCCCTCTCCCTCTCTGCCCCACCCCTACTCGTGCTCTCTCTCTCTCTCTCTCTCTCTCTCTCTCTCTCTCTCAAAATAAATAAATAAACTTAAAAAAAAAATTAAAGAATTTTCCACAGGAGGCCAGGCAGGCTTCTCTGCCCCGCGTGAGGGTGACCTTTGGGCAAAGAACTAGAAAGGTGAGGAAGGAGCCATGGAGAGTGGGGCATCCCTGAAAGGGTGAGCCAGGCAGAGAGCACAGCCTGTGCAAAGGCCCTGAGACAGGACCGACCGTGCGTGGTGAGGCTCGAGCACAGTGATCCAGGGGGTGAGTAGGAGGTGAGGAGGGGCGGGGGGCACACACAGATCAGGCAGGGCCTTGTGGGTGCGGTGAGAACTTCGGGAGCCCCGGCACAGCAGCGAGCAGAGAAGGACATGACCGGACTCAGGTGTTCCCAGGGACCCCCCCCCCCCCGGTCACTGTCGAGAGGTGAAGGCCGAGCAGCCGAGGACCAGGGCAAAGGCATCCAGACAAGCGATGACGGGGGAGTGAGGAGCCTCAGTCTCTGACAGATGGCCAGGGACCACCCTCCCTTGCAGGCTGGTGGGCAGGGGTGGGTAAAGAAGGAATGTCAGGGCTGGTCGGGAGCCGGGCGCATTCTGGTCAAGCCGGAGCCAGGGACGGGGATCCAGCACCAGCCAAGGAACGTGAGGCTGCTGGGGCCCCAGGGAAGAGCCAGGGAAGGAAGGGAGGGGGCCAGCGGAAGCAGGACTTGGCTGAGGCCCCCTCCTCCCCGACCAGGAAACAGCCTCTGAGCCAACCCCTGACCCCTCACGAGAACCTCACTGAGGCCAAGGAGGGGAAGGGCATCCCAGACGGCAGAGGCCGTTGGGGAGGGGTGAAGTGACAGCTCTTGAAGTTTCTGACAAGGGGGACTGCTGGGGACGGAGTGGGTGGAGCCTGGAAGGCCAGGTAGAAAGGATCTGGCTTTGTCGTCTCGAGGGCACTGGGGAGCCAGGGAGAGCGTGTGAGTCGGGGCAGGCTCGTTGGAGAAACCTTGGGCCACTTCAACGGAGACAAAGGAGGGAGATTGAGACCCTGTCTGCGGGGTGTGGGGTGTGGACAGGGGCTTTGAGGTAAACTCCCGGGATCCCCCGGGCCTTGGGGAACAAAGGTGAAAGTCAGGCCGGAGCAGAGGCCGGGAGCCCAGAAGGTGGCTTCTCCGAGCACTGTCTCGGGAAGGCCGAACCCCAAAAGAGCTGAAGAATCCTTAGGAGCAAGAGCGGGCCTGGGGTGGGAGGAGGCCGGCCCAGGCGAGGTTTGTCCTTCCGTCTGTCTGACTATTGTATCACCCTCTCCTTCCTGCCTTAGTGGCTGAGGAGGCTCCAGGCCCTGAGGACCGAGGCGTGGCCCTGACTGGCCAGTCTGCGGACAAGACGCCGTGAGCCACCCCTGGCACAGGCCGGGAGCCCGGGCCGCACACAGACCAAAGTGGGCGCCCTTGGCCTGCACCCCGCGCTCGCCCTTCCCCACGCCCCACCGCAGCCTCCGCTACTCCCTCACAGGCCCACACCCGCACCACGCGACCCCTCCCCCACCCCTGGATGCTGCAGGATGTCCCGGACCCACAGCACACAGATGTAACAGTGATGTCTCGAGCCGACGGCATCACGCAAAAGCACGGCACAGACACCGGGAGGACATCATACACACACACACACACACACACACACACACACACACACACACACACGAGCTTCCTGCCCCGCCCTCGCACAATGCCACACCCCTCCAACGCACACGGGCCGTCGCACCCACAGCGTCCCGCTTGTCTGCACGTGCCTGTGTCCCCACCACACCGCCCTCCCAATTTTCTTGTCTCCTGACTCTTCCTCACCCCCAGGGTGCCAGGCCTAGGGAAGTGAGAACAGGAAAACATGAGTCTCCCCCCCCTCACCCCCCCCCCCCGAGAGTCCCCAGGCTCCCCTGCCAGGCAGCACCGGTCCCAGGGCAGATGTCGCCCACTGGCCCCATAGTAGCCCATGGGGGCAGCTGTCCCTCCCTCAGTCCCTCTCCCCACCCCCCCTACTCAGCCCTGCCTGTGGCCCATAAAAATATGTTAGTGGCACGAAATAAATATTATTGAATCCTTTCAAAGACTCCAGAGTGGCGATTTCTGCTTGGCGACAAGAGAGGAAAGACTGAGAGCTGGAGAAACCCCTCCCCGCCGTCCCAAGGCCAGAAGAGCCCACAAACTAGAGCAAGCCTGGGGTGACACCAGATTCCCTCAAGGTATAGGCATCACCGTGCGTGAAGAGAAATGGCAAAAGTCATAGTCAATGAGGGCTTCACGAAACGGCCACGCCGGCCCACACCGTGACAGCTTTGTGAGTTGTTTCTTTAAAATAGCAGACGTTTAGGGGCACCTGGGTGGCGTAGTCGGTTAAGCGTCCGACTTCAGCCAGGTCACGATCTCGCGGTCCGGGAGTTCGAGCCCCGCGTCGGGCTCTGGGCTGATGATAGCTCAGAGCCTGGAGCCTGTTTCCGATTCTGTGTCTCCCTCTCTCTCTGCCCCTCCCCCGTTCATGCTCTGTCTCTCTCTGTCCCAAAAATAAAATAAACGTTGAAAAAAAAAATTTAAAAAGCAGTTCCTTAAAAACCAGATGACCCATCTGTAGCTTTCCTCTTCCTAAGATTTGCAAAGATGCCCCCCAAGTTACTGCCAGTTTAGTCCGTGGGGGAAAGCAGGGAACAGTACGTTAGTGGAACACAGGGAAATCACGTTGTTCCCAGGAGACTGGAGGGAAAAAAAGCTAAAAAGCCGTAATACGCCCTGCTGGTGAACATGTAGGGAAAGGGCACTTTCCTATGGGACTGGCAGAAAGGCAAATCTCACGGTGGCCCTTCTGGAAATTAGTTTGGTGACATTTAATAAAAGTAAAAGTGCGCAAACCCTTTGATTCAGCGGTCCCATTCCTGGGACTTTATCCCTGAGGAGTAAAACCTCCAGGAAACCAAGCAAATGGCCATCAGTAGAAAAATGGCCTAAAAGTTGTGGTCGAGAATCTCAACTTGTCGGCTCATCCCCCCCGCCCCCCAACCTTCCCCACTGCCTCAGCCTTGATTCCCTCTCAGCCCACCCCCTGGGACCCTACACGGGGAGGGGATGAGTCACAAGGAACCAGGGCTGGCGACGCAAAGCTTAAAGCAGGCTAGTCAGGAGGGACAAAGGAGCGACATTTCCTGGATACGGAAACTCGGGTGAGAGACGACCTACTGCAGGAAACACTCGGCTGGGGCCCCGCCAAGCCAGGGCAGGGGGGTCAGCCAGGCCAGGCCGCCCAGACGGGCCAGTCTGGAGGCCCCAAGGAAGCGAGGACGTCCCTGACCCTAAGCCTACTGCCTGGGTAGCTAGAGACCTGGAGAGGACGCTGACACCCGCCAGTCCCAGCAACCACAGGATGTCTGAGTTTGGGTTCCGGGGCCAGACATCCCTGGATTCAAATCTTGACTCCGTTGGTCTCAGCCTCCCTCTTCTCATCTGAGAAATAATCATTCTAAACTTTCTGGACACGTGGGCACAGGTCTGACTTTTGGTTGGTCTCTCCCATCCAGAGCATCCTAGGATGTCATCCCTCCAGCTGGCCCCCACTCCCAGCCCTGCTGGTCCAGAGAGACCTTTCCATCATGGGATCTGACCATGTCCCTCTCTGGCTCACACACCCTCCATGGCTCCCCATTACCCTGGGAACAAAGTCCAGCTGCTCATTGGCTCTTATGTCCCTCCCCTCACCCTCACTCCCACCTCCAATGCGGCTCTCGCCTCCAGCTGCCCTGGACCTTTAATTCTCTGGCTAAAGAGTATCTCTAAATTTGTGCTGTCAGATTACAATGCCTTTTTCTCGGCAAATTCTTCTTTCTCCAAGGCCCGCCCCCAGAGTTCCCTCCTCCAGGCAGCCCTCCTGATTGCCCCAGATATAGCCCTTGCTCCCCCTGGGGGAATCCCCAGCTCCGTCCCTCCCTTTTTATAGACCCAGAACATGTAGCTCTGACTCCCCCGAGTTGGTGGCTCCCCCAGGGGCAGGACAGGGACTGAGTACCTATCAGGGAGCATTTGGCAGACGCCCTCCCTGACTCTGCGGCCCAGCCACCGGGAGAGGTTCTGACTCTTTAGGGATTTCCTGTGACCTCTATAAATAACCCCCATGGCTGCTTCCCACAAACCGCCTCACCCTTCTTGGAAAAAAAAGGACTGTAGCCAAGGACCTCAGTCCAGCTGTGTGCCAGGGCCCGGGGGAGGTGGGTGGGGCCCAGGCATCCTGCCCCAAGAGCGGCTCTCTCCCCACCCAGACCCCGCTCACGCCTCCTGGGAGCTCTTCCAGCCCTCCCCATGTGGAGGACATCGGGACCCCCCCCCCCCCCCCACCAGACCTACGGTATTGCTTCTCGTCTCTGGGCATCAGTTCGTATTTCCGAAAAACAGGCATAATAGCGACATTCACGGACACCTAAACCTCACGGAGTGACCCTTTCCCTCCGGGAGCCTCCCATGCTGGGGCAGCCCCAGATGGCCAAACAAGCAAACAAATCAGTAGTGACATATTGCAGTGAAGTCCGTGAAGACACGGGGTCAGGGGGCCCCCGTCGGTTGAGTGGCGGGAGAATTCTCTTCATACCCTGTGTTGGCCCTGGATACCTCCCAGGCTCTGCTCACGTGCCCCCTGAAACCTGAGCGCTTGTATCTTCAATCACTGGAGGCAGGACCCTTTCTCTGATTCTGGAAAAGATCCTGATCCTATTTAAGATTCAGTTTCTGCCAGTGGCAGGGGAAGTTAACCATTTACCTGCTGCCACAGGGGTGTGGAAGCCTGGATCGCAGAGTCCTTAGAGGGCAGGAGCTTTGATAGGAGTTGCCAGGACGGCCTTTTGTTGGAGCAAGGCGCCCCCTGCTGGTCCATCACCAACATATCAGGCCGCTGGGCATCCCCGAATCAAAGGCCTCAACGCCAATTCAAAGGGACACATGCGGGGCACCCGGGTGGCTCAGTCGGTTGAGCTTCCGACTTCGGCTCAGGTCAGGTCTGTGAGTTCGAGCCCCGCATCTGGCTCTGGGCTGACAGCTCAGAGCCTGGAGCCTGTGCAGATTCTGTGTCTCTGACCCTCCCCCATTCATGCTCTGTCTCTGTCTCAAAAATAAATACACATTAAAAATAAATAAAAAACAACAACAACAACAAAGGGACACCTGCGCCCCTATGTTTATAGCAGCATTATCTACAGCAGCCAAATCACGGAAGCAGCCCAAGTGTCCATCCATAGATGAATGGATAAAAAGAGAAGTGGTATTTATACGTATATGATGGGATATCATTCGGCCACAAATTTTTGCGACAACACGGATGGAGTTAGAGATTACAATGCTAAGTGAAACAACTCAGAGGAGGACAAATACCACATGATCTCACTCGCGTGTGGAATCTAAGAAACAAAACACACGGGCAGAGGAAAAACGAGAGACAGAGAGACAAAGTAAGAGACAGACTCTTAACTGGAGAGAACAAACCGATGGCTGCCAGAGGGGAAGTGGGGGAGGGGAGGGGAGGGGAAGGGTAAACGAGGGGATGGGGATTCGAGAGTACACTGACCGCGGTGAGCCCTGAGTGATGTATAGAATTGTCAGATCACTATGTTGCACACCTAATATAATATGTTATCTATATAACATATATATAATATATTATTATATTACATAACATATATGTTATATATGTTATATATATTATATATAATATATGTAATATATATTATATTATATATAACATATATAATAACATATATACTGTTATAACTAATATAACGCCGTGTGTTAACTGCACTGGAATTAAAATGAAAAAACTTGATTCAAGGGCCACGTGGGTGGCTCAGTTGGTTGAGCATCTGACTTCGGCTCAGGTCACGATCTCGTGGTTCATGAGTTCGAGCCCTGCGTCAGTGCAGAGTCTGCTTCGGATCCTCTGCTCCCCTCCCCCCCCCCTTTCTGCCCCTCCTCTGCCTGCACTCTCCTAAATATTAATAAATTAAAAAAAAAAAAAAAGACTCCAAGGCCTCATTATCAGTCAGATCCTCCCTCTCCTCCTCCGCCCATCTCCCTCCTCCTTCCCCCTCGCACACTGCTTCTGCCATACCGGCCACCTGACTGCGGCTTGAACGCACCATGGCGCTCCTACCTCAGGACCTTTGCACATGCTGTGCCCCCTTTCACCAATCTCCTCCATCTGGCTTCCGTCTCACCATTCAGCTGTCAGTACAAACGTCACCTCTGTATGGCGGCCTGCCTTCAAGCCCCTGACCTGGCAGGACTCGTGATCACAAGTTCACACAGCGGCCATCAGCCGTCACTGTTAAGGAACGATGGCTCTAACGAGGGCACGGGCAATGCCTGCAACAATTGTTCCCCTCTGTGTTCCCAGTGTCCTGCACTCAGAAGGCCCGCAGGGCACTCAGATCGGGAGTCCACCAGCTGGGTGCAAATCCCAAAGCTGGGGACCTCCAGCAACTAGCTACTCTTCTCTGAGACTCAGTTTCCTCGTCCGTAAAACTATAACAAAACACTCACCGCCTTGTGCTGTTAGGAAAACCCAATGAAATGATGTGCACGATTCTAGCACATAGCAGGGGCTTGATAAGTCACTAAGGGAATGAAGCTTTTGGAAGGAACAGGGACCCGGGATTTTGCAAGTCTCTTAAAATGTAAGAGGCGGGGCACCCGGGTGGCTCAGTCTGTTAAGCATTGACTCTTGATTGTGGCTCAGCTCATGATCTCACGGTTGTGAGATTAAGCCCACATCAGGTTCTGCGCTGAGAGTGAAGCCTGCTTGGGATTCTTTCTCCCTCTCTCTCTGTGCCTCCTCCACTTGTACTCTCTCTCTCTCTCTCTAAACAAACATACATACATACATACGTTTAAAATATAAGAGGCTAAGGGGCGCCTGGCTGGCTCGGTCAGTCGAGTGTCTGGCTCTTGGTTTTGGCTCAGGTCATGATCTCCTGGTTGGTTCATAAGTTCGAGCCCTGTGTTGGGCTCTGCGCGGATGGCGTGGAGCCTGCTTGGGATTCTCTGTCTCCCTTTTTCTCTCTGCCCTTCCCCTGCTCATCCATGTGCACTCGCTCGCTCTCTCTCCAGAGTATTTTTTTTTTAAAAAGCGTCTTTAAAATACAAGAGTCTAAGCTTTAAGGTTAATACTAAATAAGGAAATGACAACTTCCAAAACAATAAACACATACTGTCTGTACAAAATACAAAACGTATATTTTATGGGTGTATCCACAAGTATGCAAAAGAGCAGAGAAATTTTGGGAGGACACAAGTTAAGCTGTGACCCCAAGGGATGTGGGGGGACGGAGTCTTCCGTGTTTAAGCATTTCTGAATCACCTGAATTTTTTATATTCCTTTGGTATTTGCAAAATAAATTAAAAACCACAAAGCAAAGAACTCTGAGGCCCTCCCACCTCCATCCCAGCCTTCCACCCCTGCTCCTCCAGCATCAGGCACCCAACGCGGTTCCACTCCAGAGCGGCTTGAACCCTGGCACGTCCCTGCAAGGGAATCTGGCTGGCCGTAGCTTGGTCACCGCCAGCCACAGCGGGCTCACCACCTCTGAAGGCAGCGGCTTTGCCTCATTGTTCTGGAGTCAGGCTCTTCCCCCAGGGATGGAGATTCTCACTTGGCCTAAGCTATTCCCACATGCTTCAAGGCTTCTGGGCATCCACTCTGCCTGGCTGAGAGCTCCAGGGGTCCCCTCACTTGCCCACGCAGAAGTCCCGGAAGATGATATCCAGGATCTCCTCAGTGCCCCCTCCGCCGGTGATGCGGGCCAGGTGCCCCCGGGCGAGTCGCAGAGCCTCAGCAGCCAGGGCCAGGTCCTTAGTCTGCGTGTAGTGGCCAAGAGCGTCCAGGCAGCCCTGTAGGTGATGCTGGTGCCTTGCACGCGTCAGGAGCGGTGGGCCTGTGGACGGGTCCCCACACCTGGAGGGGACAAAGGATGCGATCTCTCAACTTTCACAACTACCATTGGCAGGGGGAGGATCGTTTGCATTTTGTAGATACAGAAAATGGGCCTGGGCGTGGCGGGGTGGGCACGTACACGTCCAAAGCCAGAGGCTCAGCCGCGACTTGAACTTGGGTTGAAGGAGGGTGTGGGAAAGGGGGAGGGGATGGGCGCTCACACTTGGGCCAGCTCCTTCCTCAGCGCCTCCAGGAGGCCATCCAGCCCCTCTCCGGTCAAGCAGGACAGCAGCAGGTGCGGGCGCAGGTTGGGACTGGGGTCGGGGCCGCCTGGAGGCAGTAAGTCCGATTTGTTCAGCACCAGCAGGAGGCGCTGGCTGTTCCCATTGGGGCTCCCAGCTCCGGCGGGGGCGACAACGGTGTCCAGGAAGTTGCAGCTGGACGGAGAGGCCAGGTCAGAAGCATCCAGCACGGCTAGAACGAGGTCAGCCTGCTCAAGCCTGGGGGAACAGCGAGAACCAACTGAGCAGTGACCCCAGAGTTGAGCAATTAAGGGCACGGGGGAGGGTGGGGCACGGGCAGAGGCTGAATTTAAATCGCTGTCCTCCCCTCCTCCTCAGAGTCCCCACTGAGCTGAGCAGCCTCTCCGGATTCGGGAGGGATATAAAATAAATGCAGCCAGGACAACCGGGAGTGCCCGCTTCCCCATCCCACCACCCTACCCGCCTACCTCTCCCGGGCGCGCCGCACGCCCTCCTGCTCCACGGGCCCAGCGCCCTCCCGCAACCCCGCCGTGTCGCTCAGCAGCGCCGGGAACCCGGCCAGGTCCACGGGGGTCTCCAGCACGTCGCGGGTGGTCCCGGGTTCCGGAGACACTATGGACACAGGCTTCCGGCCTGGGACGGCGTGGAGAGTAGGGGTAATCTCCACGGAGGCGGGACGGAGGCGATGGAGCCCCTCCCTCGGGCTCCACCTCCTGGCGAGGCGGACTTTTCACCTCCCGGCTCCTCCCCCAACACCTGAACAGCTCAGTTCCCCAGCTCCCGGCCCCGCCCCCGCCCGCCACGCACTGAGTAGGTTCACCAGGCTGCTCTTGCCAGCGTTGGGGGGTCCTGCGACCACTACGTGCGCCCCTGAGCGAAGCCTCTGCCCGCGCCTGGCATCTCGAAGATGTGCGCCCAGTGCCAGCTGCAGCTCCCGCACTTCGCTGTTAGCTGTGGATGGAAGAAAGCAGAGGGGAGGGAGTGAGGGGGCCTCCGGGGGCTGAGATACCGATGTCCCCATCCCTTGGAGGACCCACCTTGCTCCAGGACGCCCTCCTCCAGGTTGTCATCCTCACCAAAGTCGATATAGGCCTCCACATGAGCCAGAGCCTGGGGTGGGGGGAGAGGGGGCAGTGGTGTGGCCACCCAGGAACCCACCCTCCAGTGTGCCCAGGTCCAGCCTGACCTAAGGGACCGGATCGGAGACTCCTGCAATGAGGAAGCTCTCACGCACAGGTTGGGCAGGTCGGGCCGGAAATGGACGCATAGGGGGCTTGCCTTAGTGAGGGTCCTGGCCCAGCCGTGACAGAGGTGGCCCAGTTCTCCGTCCAGCTGTCTCAGCGCCTGCCGCCGCTGCGCCTCGGTTTCCGCATGAATTAGATCCGCCAGCCCCTCCACCTCGGTCAGGCTCAGCTTCCCGTGGGCGAATGCCCGTCTGGTGAACTCACCGGCCTCCGCTGGCCGCAGCCCTGGCACGCAACCTGCGGGAAGGTCCTGGGTCCTGAGCTTCCCGGCCCCCACCCTGGGTCCTGAGCTTCACTGGCAGAGCCGGACCTCGAACCCAAGGCTGCAAACTCACCCAGGGCCTGCAGGACGCCACTCACCACCGCCGGGCCTCCGTGCACGTGGAACTCGGCGCAGTCCTCACCCGTGAAACTTTGGGGACCTAGTGCGGCGAGATGGGAGTCGAGGAGAGTACGGCTAGGCAAACGCCTGGAGGGGGGAAACTGGGTCACGAGAGCTACAGCAGGTTCGGGATCTGGAGCCCCTCACCTGGGAACCAGAGCACCAGCGCGCGATCCAACGGCTCCCCGGAACGGGGGTGGCTGAGCAGGCGCAGGCAGGCGCTGCGAGCCGGGGGCAAGTCCCGGGGCGCCGTGAGGCTCCGGAGGGCGTGGCCGCTGGCGGGGCCGCTGGTTCGGATCACCGCGATGCCGCAGCGGCCGTGGCCGGAACTCAGCGCGAAGATAGTGGCCCCGGAACCGGGGACCGAGACGCCGCTGCCCTGGCGCGTGCACGGTCTGGGACTGGAGAGGAGGAGAATCAGTGCCTCTGGGAGGCTCTTGTGGCAGAGTGGCAGGTGGATAGAGGGCTCGACGGGGGAGATGCCCCAGGTGGAGGGTCTGCGGCTGGAGGATGGGCAGATTGGAGCGTCTGAGGCCAGACCCGATTGAGGTCTCTGAGAGCAATAATTGACTCAGATGTGGGCTCTGCGGCAGGGGCATGGATATATATTGTGAAGCTGAGGGGGCTGATATCAAAGTGTGACTCTGAGGCCAATGCGCGACCCAGATGTGGGCTCTGCGGCAGGGGGATGAACGGATTGGAGCTTGGAAAAATGCGAAAGGTGGTTCGCCGCAGGGAACTGGGCCCTCAGATCCCAGGGAGAGGGTTTGAGCCCAAGCAGCACCCCACGCTGTCACACCCCTTTCCCTTATCGCCCCACCTGCGAGGCCCACGTGCGGCCCGGGCTACCAGGGTCCACAACCCCCGCCACATGGATTCACAACCGGCGATCCGCCTACCCTCTCAGCCTGGGTGACTTCTAGTCCTGACAGGAGGCCCCGCCTACTCCGCGGCGTGACTGGTAAACTGCTCAACGATTCCCGATCACCATTGGGCCCCTTAGAAGACGTACTGCCCACTCACTGAAGATCTTCGTTTCTATTGGCTGGTGACAGGGCAAGAGGCGGGGAGGGGCTGCACGCGGGGGTGCCGCGAAATGGCGTTCCCCCGGCAACCTTAGACCGAATTTTTAGGATCCTAGAACAGTGAGAATCCGAGACACCGGAAATGAAGGGTGGGAGGAAGAACCACGCATGGCCCAGGGCCGTGGGAATTACACCGAGACGAGGGTTCGAGTCCCGTATTTTCCATCGGGCCACTCCAAAGCTTTAGGCGACGCAAGAGATCTCAGGGGCGCAGACGGAAGGGGTCCGGGGAACTCACGCCCTGGCCCTGGTAAAGTCTAGTCCAAATCTCTGGGAAGATTCCTACATGTGTTCTCAGAACTCTCCAAGTTTCTCGCCCCTCCCCCAGCTTTCGCTCCCGCCGTTCCCTCCTCCTCGGATACCCTTCTTCATTTGACAAACTCCTCCTCAGACCCTAGCTCCCAGGTTCCCTCCGACCGGACGCCTTTCTGGAATCCCCAGCACAGCTCTCTCTGCCCTCTGGGCTTTTCCGGCCCAGGCCTGCTCCTGCAGAGCTGAGAATCCGGTCTCCGGTGTGTCCCTGGCTCCCCGAAAGCCAGAAAGGGGAATCTCAGGGATTACTTTCAGGTTAACCCAGGACAGCGCAGGACCGCGGAATAAAGCGCTGATGGAGGAATTCCAGGCACTGGCTGGGCGGGGTTTCCGCGGGCGCTTTCGCACGGCCAATTCTCTGGTTCTTGGACGGAGCGGGCGGGCGGCGCTCTCACAATTTTGGGAAGAAACTGTCGGACCGGCTAAACCCTGCCTCGACCCGCTCAACTTTTTCATTTGTAAAAGAGGGACGAATGCGGACACTCGCCGTCTCCGCGTTGTTCCATCTGCCACAAGTGTACATCAAGCGCCACCTGTGCGCCAAGAACCAGAAAGGGTCCCTGCCCTCCCTGGGCTCTCCGTCTAACAGAAGAGGCTACACAGAATGGTCAGCGGTCTGGATGTCAGACAAATTACAGGACGCCCAGTTAAATGTAAATTTTAGATAAACAACCAATAAAGTTTTGGTGTAACTATGGCCCATGTAATATTTGGGACATACTAAAAATGTATTTATTCGTTTGTCAGAAGTTCATTCACATTTAACTGGAAAGACTGTACTTTTGTTTGCTAAACTTGGCAACTCTATCGGGTCCTCTCTGGGGAGGTGACGTCGTCAGGGGTCCAGGGGTTAACTGGACGGAGAGGGAGCGACGAGGGCCCCATGTAGGTGAACGGCTCAAGCTAAGATTCAGAGGCAGAACCTGCTGTAACTACGTACTCGTCTTCTGTGGCGAAGTTATTGCTACCTGGAATCTCCCCCGACCCGGCCCGCCCCCTCCCACGTCCAGCCGTAGTCAAATCACGCCCAACTCAGATTCCAAACCCCGCACTTGCAGAGATGGGGAAACTAAGGCTCGGAGGCGGAGAATCCAGGCCCGGGGCGGGCGGGGACGAGACCCAGAATATGACGCGGGCAGGGACAAGGAAGAGAATGCACCTTTGGTGCGGGCGGAGACGAGCACCAGAGAGCGAAGTGGGCGGGCGAGAACAAAATCCAGAAAACAACACGGGCGGAGTCGAGAACCCAAGAGCGACGTGCGCGGGGACGAGAAGGAGAATCGAGGTTCCGCGCGGGCGGAGACGAGAAGCAGCGCTCGGGCACGCGGGGACGGCGGCCGGCGCGGGCGGGCGCGGCCTTTGTCTCCACCTCCGGCGCGCTCCGCGGCTGCACCGGCCCGATGAGCCCGCGGCCCCCCGGCGCTCGGGCCGCCCGCAGCCCCTGACCTGACCTGCCCTCGCCATGGCCGAAGCCACCTCCAACGCCGGGGGCACGTCCCTGGAGGGCGAGCGTGGCAAGAGGCCCCCGCCTGAGGGCGAGCCTGCAGCCCCGGCGTCCGGAGTTCTGGGTATGTGTGCGGCGGCTGGATCTGACAGGGTTGCAGGTGCCTGGGGTGCGCACGGCGGTTGGACCGGGAGGGGATTGGGGTCAGCTGTCCCAGGCCTGGAGTCCAGTCGAGGGGCCGGTTCTCCGGGCACTGCGGCTGCGGCGGGGCTAGAGAGGCTGGGAAGATGCAGGGGGCGGGGGTCCCAGAGCAGAGACGCGGACACGCCCCTCTGAGAGCCCCGGCCTGGGGCCGAGCCCAGTCACCCCTTGAGCTTCCGGATCGCAGCCCGGCAGGGGTGCGCTCGAAAGAGCCACTCCGCAGAGGATACAAAATCATACGGTCCTGGGTTCGAATCCCAGCTCGCCTTTGTGACCTTGGGTGCGTGACTTAAACGCCCCGGTCCTCAGTTTCCTCACCTGTGAAATGGGGATAAGAACCGCGCCCAGCTCTGAGGACGCGCTGACATGATGTGGTGTAGCGCTCAGGGCTGCTAGTGAGCGCCCCATCGATCGTGGTTTTGGAGGCGGAGCTGGGCCTCAAGAATGAGTAAGATTTGTAAGGGAGGACCTGGGGGAAGGGCATTTCTGGAGGAGGGCCTGGCTGGTGCAAGGACACGGAGGGAAGGAAATAAGCCGAGGCCAGAGCTTGCAGGCCACTGAATGCCAGGCTGAGTGCTGAGGAGCCCTGGAGAGTGTATGAGCAAGGGCCAGGGCTGGAGGGACTGAACCAGAGGCTGGGGTCCTGGTCTGGGAGTGGCCTGACCTGGGCCCTGCCCCACCTGCCCCCTAGACAAGCTTTTTGGGAAGCGGCTCCTGCAGGCTGGTCGCTACCTGGTGTCCCACAAGGCGTGGATGAAGACGGTGCCCACGGAGAACTGCGATGTGCTGATGACCTTTCCAGGTACTTGTGCCCACTGCCCTGGGCTCCCCTGAGCCGGGCCACCCTGAGTAGGAGTGTGTAAGAAGCCTCAGACCCCTTGTGACAAGAGCCATCAGTCCCTGTGCCCCTTGGCAGACACGACTGATGACCACACGCTGCTATGGCTGCTGAACCACATCCGCGTGGGCATCCCCGAGCTCATCGTACAAGTCCGCCACCACCGCCACACGCGTGCCTATGCCTTCTTCGTCACCGCCACGTATGAGAGGCGAGTCTCTGTCCCTAGCCTCTCGCTGACCCGGCTCCCCAGCTCCCCACCCTTCCAAGCACTAACTGTGAGGTCTAGCGCCCTGCATTTGTCCCAGCTGACTGCCAGGTATACCAACCCTAGCTCCAGGAAGGTGAGCCAGGGACTCTCCATGATGCCACCTCCCTGTCTCCCTGGCAGCCTGCTTCGAGGAGCCGACGAGCTGGGTCTGCGCAAAGCAGTGAAGGCCGAGTTTGGCGGGGGCACCCGCGGCTTCTCCTGCGAGGAGGACTTCATCTACGAGAATGTGGAGAGTGAGCTGCGCTTCTTCACCTCCCAGGTGCGGCCAGCTCTGGCTCCCAGTGTGCATCCCTAGCCCTTGGGCTGCTGCTCCCTGTGCTCAAACCCGGTCCCCTGCAGGAACGCCAGAGCATCATCCGCTTCTGGCTGCAGAACCTGCGAGCCAAGCAGGGCGAGGCACTACACAACGTGCGCTTCCTGGAGGACCAGCCAATCAGTGAGTGGGCGGGACCAACCTCCAATCACACGTGGGGAGTTGGGTGGGGCTGCTAGAGGACAGCCTATCAACGTAAGAGGGCGGGGCCTAGAGCCAAGTGATCAAAGGCTAGTGAAGAGTTGGGTGGGGCCTGGAGGCATCAATCAATGAGGTGAAGGGGTGTGGCCTTAACTAAGAGGTGGGGCTTACTCCCTGGGAGGCTGGTCCCTGAGAAACCTTTTTCTGGGTCTAGCATAAGGTAGGGGCAGGACCATGGACAGCACTCCATGCACTGGGTGGTGCGGCCCTGGGCCTCAGTTTCCTCTCCAAGAGACCAGCTACCCCAAGTTCACCTCCTGACGCCAACTTTGCACCGATCCTCAGACGTTCGGAGCAGTGACCTGAGGCCAAATGGCTTTATTTAAAAACAGGGTTCTACACTGGCCCCACCCTACCAGGTTTCCTGCATCCTCTCCTGCCTGCCTCTGCACCTCCAAATTCCGAAGGAGAACTAGATAATCTGTCCACTCAGAACTTCTCTCCTGGGAAGGGCCCCTGCAGACTTAAAAGCAGGGAAAAGCTGGGACATGGGTTTTGGCCAAGGGGGCTGGCCAGGTCAGGCAGAGGCAGAAGGGCGGGGCTCACGCATTCTTGTCCCCCAACAGTCCCTGAGCTGGCAGCCCGCGGGATCATCCAGCAGGTGTTCCCGGTCCATGAGCAGCGCATCCTGAACCGCCTCATGAAGTCGTGGGTGCAAGCTGTGTGTGAAAACCAGCCTCTAGGTGTGGCCCCAGGCTGGGGGGTGTGTGTGTGTGTGTGCGGGAGTCTCCGGAGCAGGCAGGGCTGACCAGAACACCCCCCACCCCACCCCCGCTGTGTGCCCCTGGCAGATGACATCTGTGACTACTTCGGAGTAAAGATTGCCATGTACTTTGCCTGGCTGGGTTTCTACACATCAGCGATGGTATACCCAGCCGTCTTTGGCTCTGTCCTGTACACGTTTACGGAGGCTGATCAGGTGCTGGGAGTGGGCTGGGCAGGGGCTGGGGTACCTGAGACACCCTCCTTCCTGGGCCAACCTGGCCAACAGCTCGGCCCTCCGCCATCCCCAGACAAGCCGGGATGTATCGTGTGTGGTTTTTGCCCTCTTCAACGTGGTCTGGTCAACCCTGTTCTTGGAGGAGTGGAAACGGAGGGGGGCGGAGCTGGCCTACAAATGGGGGACGCTGGACTCACCTGGGGAAGCAGTGGAGGAGCCACGGCCCCAGTTCAGGGTCAGTCGTGGGTGTCTGGGTCCAAGGACTCCGAAGAATGAGAGGTGGAGGTGGGGGGCCACTGCAGGGACAAAGACAAGATGTGAAATGGGGCTACGGCATCAGAAAGGGTGTGCCATGTCGGGGGATCTGCATGCTCGGAAGGGGAGGGGTGGGAAAATGCATTTAAGGGCCTGGGAAAGGTGTGCTGGGTCGGGGGGGGGGAGCGTCACCACAGAGGTAAAGGCATGGTGGATGGAAATGGAGTTCAGAGCACTGGGAAGGGTGTGTGGGGCAGGGTGCACCTCTGGCCTCACGCTGAGCCCCACCCCCACCCTCTGCCAGGGTATCCGGCGCATCAGCCCTGTGACGCGGGCTGAGGAGTTCTACTACCCACCCTGGAAGCGGCTGCTTTTCCAGCTGCTCGTGAGTCTCCCCTTGTGCCTCACCTGCCTGGCCTGTGTGTTCCTGCTCATGCTCGGCTGCTTCCAGCTGCAGGTGACCTCTGGCCTCCCCCCCCCACCCCCCCACCCCAGCCCCGGCCTTGGCCCTGACCAGACAGCCACCTGCCCGGGTCCACCCCCCAAGCCGAGCCCAGACGCCGGGGTGACCTGTACAACCTCCGCCCCTGCAGGAGCTGGTGCTGAGCGTGAAAGGGCTGCCTCGTCTTGCCCGCTTCCTGCCCAAGGTCGTGCTGGCCCTGCTGGTCAGCGTGAGCGCAGAGGGCTACAAGAAGCTCGCCATCTGGCTCAACGACATGGGTACGCCCTGCAAGGGGAGGTCCCGCTGCCCTGGGGAGGAAGGTCCTCACTGGCCTTCAGGCTCCCCGCTGCTCTCAGGGGGCCTGGGCCACCTCCTCACTCACCCCCTCGGCCCCCAGAGAATTACCGGCTGGAGAGCGCCTATGAGAAGCACCTCATCATCAAAGTCGTCCTGGTGAGTGGCGGCCAGCAGGCGGCCAGTGGGGGTGGCCTACATGGGGCACAGGGGGCGCTCCTGGGGTCAAATTTGCTTGCCTGTCTGCTTCCCACAGTTCCAGTTTGTCAACTCATACCTGAGCCTCTTCTACATTGGCTTCTACCTCAAGGACATGGAGCGCTTGAAAGAGGTGAGACCCCAGCCCACGGCAGTGCCCCCCACAATGGCGGCCAGTGGGGGGCCGGACTTGGCCAAGGGGTCCACGGGCTTTCCAGCCCCTCCCCCCCCTCCTCCATCCTTCTCTCTCTGTCCGTCCGTCCGTCCGTGTGTCCTCTCTCTGCCTGTCACCCACCCCCCATCTGTCCGTCCACCTGTCCGTCGGTCCCTCCACAGCTCCTGCTCGTCCTGTCCCTGTCCCAGAGCCTCGAGCGGCAGCTTCGGGCGGTGCTGGTCCCGCTCGCGGCCCTGCGGTTCCGCCTGCTCCTCCTCTCCCTCCGGGGCCTTCTGCTCGTGGCCCGGGCCAAAGTATGGGCAGGTGGCGAGCCCACAGGGTCTCGCCGGGGTGGGCAGTGTGGCTATGCTTGGGGCCTCACGCTGAGCCAAGGGTGCATGTTCCCAGGGGCTGGGGCTCTGCTGATGGGGTGCAGATGGCAGGGGCCTCTTGAGACCCCGGGCACCAGCTGAGCTCCTGGGCAGTGCTGCAAGCAGGGGACCTTGAGCCACGGCAGGATGAGACATGCATTACAACCCCAGGAGGTTGGCTAGGAGCCCTGGCCTGCCAGGCTATGGTCTGTGGCAGATGAGTGGTGGTAGAGGCTGAGTGCTGGGGTCTCCATGTCCCGGGACATCCAGAGGGGTGGCTTTAGCAATTGGGTTCAGGGCATGTGTCTGGAAGCTTGCTCCTGGAAGGCGGGTGCCCAGTCCCAGCAGCCTGTCCCGGTGCCCGGGGCCTCGCCCGCCCCCCACGTGGCCTCTCTCCACCCCCTTCCTGCCCCCAGATGCTGGCCACTCTGCTGATCACCCGCCAGTTCCTCCAGAACGTGCGTGAGGTCCTGCAGCCGCACCTGTACCGGCGGCTGGGCCGTGGCGAGCTTGGCCTGCAGGCTGCCTGGGAGCTGGCCCGTGCCCTGCTTGGCCTGCTGAGCCTCCAGCGCCCTGCACCCCGCCGCCTTGAACCCCAGGCCGAAGAGGGTGGCGGAGGCGGCAGCGGGGGCCGCAGGTGTCTCAGTGGGGGCTGTGGGGCACCTGAGGAGGAGGAGGAGGCTACCGTGGAGCGGCGGCCTGCGGGGGAAGGTGGGGAGATGGGGGATGGGCCCCGGGGAGGCAAGGAGGAAGAAGAGGAGGAGGAGGAGGATGAGGAGGAGGAGGAGGAGGAGGAAGATGAGGAGGAGGAGGGTGAGGAGAGCGGCCTCCTGGACTGTGGGCTCCGGCTGAAGAAGGTCAGCTTTGCTGAACGAGGGGCTGGGCGGCGGCGACCTGGCCCAGAGGCCCTCCTGGAGGAGGGGAGCCCCACTATGGTGGAGAAGGGGCTGGAGCCGGGAGTATTCACACTGGCTGAAGAAGACGATGAGGCCGAAGGGGCTCCCGGCAGTCCCGAGCGGGAGCCTCCGGCCGTCCTGCTCCGCCGGGCTGGGGGCGAGGGCCGTGACCAGGGGCCAGACGGGGGCCCAGACCCGGAGCCAGGTTCGGGCGACTCAGCCCGGAGGCAGCGGCGACAGAATCGGTCATCCTGGATTGACCCACCCGAGGAGGAGCACTCACCCCAGCTTACCCAGGCTGAGCTTGAGAGCTGTATGAAGAAGTACGAGGTGAGGAGGGGTCTGAGGGCCCAGGTGAGGCCCTCCCAGGGGCAGGGCCTGGGGTCTGAGGGGGGAGGTGGGAAGGGTGCGATAAAATGGGGCCCTGGATGTGGTCAGGAACTTCCTGGAGGGGGAGCTCTGGGTCCATTCAGGATCATCGGAGGAAGGCAAGTCTTGAGAGAGAGGAAGGTAGTCTAAGGGAGGAGGCATTCTGGTCTGAGGGAGGGCCGAAGGCCACACCCAGGCACCGCCCCGCCCCCTGCAGGACACGTTCCAGGACTACCAGGAGATGTTCGTGCAGTTCGGCTATGTGGTACTCTTCTCGTCTGCCTTCCCCCTGGCCGCTCTGTGCGCCCTGGTCAACAACCTCATCGAGATCCGAAGCGACGCCCTCAAGCTGTGCACGGGGCTGCAGCGGCCCTTCGGGCAACGGGTTGAGAGCATCGGCCAGTGGCAGGTGTGGGGGCGGCCAAGGACTCTGAGCCGAGGCCCCGAGGGAGTCCGGGTGCGCTGGGGAGGGGCAGGAGGCCCCGGGAAAGGGCGGCTGGACCCCACCGGAGCCCCCCCACCCCCACCCCGCGTGTTCCCCTGCAGAAGGTGATGGAGGCCATGGGTGTCCTGGCAATCGTGGTCAACTGCTACCTGATCGGCCAGTGCGGGCAGCTGCAGCGCCTCTTCCCCTGGCTCAGCCCCGAAGCGGCCATCGTGTCTGTGGTGGTGCTCGAGGTGGGGCTGGTGGCCGGGGAGGGGGGCGGGGCGGGGGGAGGAGCTGGGGGGGGGGGTCGCGCAGGGCGTCCGAGCCTGCAGCCTCATCCTCGTCTGTTGTCTCAGCACTTCGCTCTGCTCCTCAAGTACCTCATCCACGTGGCCATCCCCGACATCCCAGGCTGGGTGGCCGAGGAGATGGCCAAGCTTGAGTACCAGCGCCGGGAGGCCTTCAAGGTACACTTTGGGGGGGGGACGTTGGTGCGGCGCTGGGCTTGGTCTACTCCTTCACTCGGTGGGGCTTCTCCACCTCGCCCGGCTGGCTGGCGGCCGGGTTCTTAGCAGGAGGGAAGATGTGCGGAGCCCAGTGTAATAATTAGCACTCCGCACCGGCCGGTCCCCTCCCGGAATCCCGGTGGCGTCCAGCAGCAGGCTGGCACTTGTGAACATTTAGTCATCGGCCAGCTCACCGGCGGTGTCCCGTTTGGGGCCAAGGACACAGCTGATGCTTCCTAGAAGCCCGGCTTCTGCCACATTCCTCAGAAAGCTGCAGAGTGGGCCAAGGAGCTCACCAGCGCCGGGCGGCACTCTGCACAATGACCGAGATGGCCTCTGTCTGCGCTGCCTGGGTGGCCCCTGGCTCCGGGCGGCCGACGAGTACTTGAAATGGGGCCGGTACAGCTGAGAGGCGGAATTCGCATCGCACTTTATTTTGTTTTGCCATTTTATTCGAAATTATTGAAACCGACGTTGACAAAGCCACGTGGGGCTGCAGGCTCCTGGACTGGCCAGCGTGGAGTCTGGCCTGTGCCACTCATGACTCTATCGCTGGTTCTCCGGAAGGCAGGGGACAGTCAAGAACCAATATGTGTTTACCCCCTTTCTCAATTCTTTTTTTTTTTTTTTTAATGTTTGTTTCTTTAGTTCTAGAGAGAGAGAAGAGGATAGAGAGCAAGTGGGGGAGGGGCAATGAGAGGGAGACAGGGAATCCCAAACAGGCTCCGTGCTGTCGGTGCGCCCGATGTGGGGCTCAGACCCACGAACCGCGAGGTTACGACCAGAGCCGAAACCAAGAGTTGGATGCTTCACCAACTGAGCCCCCCCAGTCGGTTCTCTTGTCAATTCTCAGAAATTCTCTTCTCGATTCTCAGAAAGCACCGGCATGAATCCGGGAATGCAGTTGGTGCCTAATAAGGGGTTAGATCTCTCCCTACTACCTCAGAGAGCCACAGGGTGGGCTCGGGGATGCAAATGGTACCCAAAAAGTGTTTAGATCTCTCCCGACTTCCACAGAAAGCCCCAGTGTGGGTCCAGGAATGCAGCTGGTGCCCAGTAAGTGTTTGGATCTCTCTCGGCTTCTGCAGGGTGCACCAGCATGGGCCTGGGGGGGGGGGGGGGGGGCTCACACACCTTTTCTGCCCAGTCCCTTTAATGGCTCTGTTCTGCCCACAGAGACACGAACGCCAGGCCCAGCACCGCTATCAGCAGCAGCAGCGGCGGCGGCGGGAGGAGGAGGAGCGCCAGCGCCACGCGGAGCACCATGCCCGGCGAGAGCGCGATGCCAGCGGCCGGGAGGAGGCTCGGGCCGAAGGCTCAGGGCTGGACCCTGCTGCCCCTGAGAAGGCCTCTGCCAAGGCCAAGGGCAGTGGGGCAGGCGGCCACGGGCAAGAGCGGCCCAAGCGCCCGGGGTCCTTGCTGGCACCCAACAACGTCATGAAGCTGAAACAGATCATCCCGCTGCAGGGCAAGTTCCTGTCGTCTGGGGCCGCATCCTCACTGGCCAGCGCGGGGGCTGGCCCTGCCGCCCGGCCACCCCCTGCCCAGTCACCCACGGGTAGCGACACCCGCCTGCCAGCCTTCCTCAGCTTCAAGTTCCTCAAGTCACCTGAGACACGGCGGGACCCAGAGCGTAGCCACTCACCGCCCAAGGCCTTCCACGCTGGCAAGCTCTTTCCTTTCGGTGGGGCCCGGGCTGACGCCGGGTCCAACGGGGCAGGTGGGCAGGCCCGGCTGGATGGGACCCCCAGCGGCGGAGGAGGCCGAGCCCAGCGGAGTGGGCCGGTGGACGAGGCTGCGGCTGAGGAGCCGGACGCCCCCCGGCCTGAAGAGGAAGGCTCAGGTCACAAGCTTTAACTCGGGGGTGGGGACTCTGGGCTGGGCTTTGCGGGAAGGGGTGGGGTGGCCAGGCCTGGGGAGAGGGGCTGAAGGGGACAGAGGAGGCCCGGTCTCTGTACCGGTTGGGAACCTGGGTACGCGGTACGTGGAGCCTCTCAGTCAAAGCCTGCTCAGTATCTCCGGGACCCTTGACAGCCAAAGCCCCCTGTCCCGGCGGCCCTCCCAGGGCACCCTGCCCTCCATGCTCTGGTGCCAGGAGAGATGCAGGAGGCTTCTTCCCCACCTGGCTCAGCCTCTCCTGCCCCTATGAGACCCCACACCCAGCTCATTCTGGGGGGACTGGACCCCCCCCCGGGCCTCTATGCAAGTCCCTAACCTGCAGCCCTGCTGTTCAGGGAGGCCTTCCTTGGAGGTGGGGGCCAGGGCTGCCTACCCAGGGAGCTCGGCGTGCTCGGCCACAGGCTGCACCCGGATTCGCGCTGAGCAGAGGTGCAAGCCTCGTGCCCACCCGCCCCCTCCCCCTCCCCCCCCCCCCCCCAGCCCACTTTGCTAGCCCCAACCCCAGCCCAACCCAGCTCCAGGCTCCAGCAGCTCATCCCCCAGGGAGCCCGAGAGGTGGCAGCTGCAACACCAGGGACGCAGGTCAGAAATCAGAGGGACTTCCTCAGACTGTCCCCTCCCCCCCGTGACGGGGAGGGGCCCAGTGCCCAGAGGCAGGGGATGCACCGGAAGACGCCCACCCCTTGTCACTGATCAGAAGCAATAAGGCCCTCGAGGTGCCTGGAAGCCCGGGAGGGAGCGCGGGCAGGGTCCGAGCGGGGTCCGGCGGCGGGGGCGGCACCCCCCCGGAACGGCCCCTCTCGCCTCCGCAGGGACAGCGCTGGCCCCCGTGGGCGCCCCTGCCCTCCGCACCCGCCGCAGCCGGAGCCCCGCGCCGCCGCCGCCGCCGCCAACGCCGCTGCCCCGGCCCCCGACGCCGCCCGCAGGCTGCTGGCAGTGGGACGGGCCGTGGGGCTGCGGGGGCGAGGGCGCCGCCCCCCGCCAGGCCCCCGCCCCCGCCGCCGCCGAGTGCCCGCCCTGCGCCCTCGCCGGGCCCCCGCCCGCCCCGCAGCCCCTGCCGGGGGACGCCAGCTTCTACAGCCTCCCGCCCCCGCCGCTGCCGCCCACCTCCGAGCCCCCGGAGCCCCCGGCGCCCTCGCCCAGCCCCAGCCCCAGCCCCCAGGCCGTGTGCTGGCCCAGCGGCTGGCATTAGCTCCACCCGCCCGCCCTGCCTTCCTGTTCTCATATGCAATATCAGTCGTGGACCGGGGCGGCGGCCGCCACCCAGAAAACGCGCTTCGGCTCGACGGCCCCCAGTATTGGCTGCCCCATCCTGGGGCAGGGCCGGGGGCCGGGCCCACCCCTCCCCCCCCATCTGCCGTTTTCCTTTCGACCGGGATGGGGGAAAGGAAACCCCCCAAAACCAACAGAAAACACACAGAATAGGCGATTATTTATTTGTTTTTAATTTATTTTGTCATATTTTTGTAAAACGGCAGAAATGCAATAAAAAGTATATTTCAACAGTGCCCGAGGACAGAGCAGTGGAAGGGAGGGGGGTCAGAGGGCCCAGTGACTTGTAGTTGGCGCCGGCTTTTTGGGGACCTAGCAGGCCTAGGGTGGGTGCCCCTCCCATCCTGTGACCCTTGGGGGCCTCCTCCTAAGAACTGGGTCTTGAGGCCACAGATGGAAAACTCCAGACTGCGCCAACTCTGAGACGGCCCAGATTTGGGGGCCGAGTCCAGGCCTGGGGCCCCTGGGAGGAGCTGCAGAGCCTGAGGCCCTGGCTTCAGCTTCCTAGACAAAGGAAGACATCTCGAAAGTGTTGAAAGGACTCAGCAGTTTGGGTGCCAGGCCCAGGTCCTGAGTTGGCCTCGGCCCTGCAGGGTGAGGTGACACGGTCCTCTAGGCCGCACTTTCTGGGATAACTGCCTCCCAGGCTGCCATCTGAGGAGCCAGAGCAGTGAAAGGAACTTGGGGTATGAAAATCGGAAGGCACCTGGCACCCGAGTCTCGATGTTGAGGGGATGGCACTTTTGGGGATGCCATTGGGGAGTGGCCAGGATGCCCCACTGTGGGATTGCTGTCAGACCCAAGCTGCTGGGACTCTTTGTTGCGTGGTCAGGGATGGGACGCGGCCCCTCCCCCTCAAGCATGTCCACATCCAAAGGCTCAGAGCTTGATGGGCCCTGCCCCGTGGCTGAAGGAGACCAGGGGGAGCCAGTGTGAGTCAGGGGCACTTTGGAGGGCTGTGAAAGAGAAACCGGGGTTCACTGGAGGCAGGAGAGCAGCCTGTGCAAAGGCACAGAGGTGAGGGAAGGCAGAGTTTGGTGTCTGAAGGAGCGGAGGAATAAGGGGCGGTCCCAGAGGCAGGAGAGCTGGGCAGAGGCTGGCTGAGGGACACCTGCACCAGGGAGAACACAGGGAGGCCTAGGTGGGCCATGGCCACGGGACCCCTGCCCAAGCCGTGGCTGACACTGACAGGAGATTAACCCAGTCCCTCACAGGGGAACCGGGGCCACAGAGACGAGGGCAGGGGTGCCACCGGCTCTCACTATCCCATACACTTTGAAGCTGAAGTCTATTCACTAACCATCAGTGACACCACGTGCCTGCCTAGGTCAGACCAACCCCTGAGACTGGGGATTCCAAGGAGTCTGAGAGCCTCTGGGGCCTCAGTCCACCACAGCACCACCGAGAGCAAGCTTGCGTCTTGTGAGCACCTGCCTTGTGACCACAGGGACTCAACACAGGCGTAAATGCCACCCAAAGCTGGGAGGAAAAGCCCCTTGGCCCCACAGGGCACAGCTCGGTGGTGACCCCCAGAACCTTCCACCGTGGGAGGCGCCGGGCGGCCCAGGCTGGAGCAGTCTGGCTCAGGCAGGGACCTCCACGGTGATAATCTGGTGGCACCCCATAAAGCCTGGCATTCCTTCCAGCTCCACAGCCCAACCCCTCACCGCCCTCAAGGCTGCAGCGCTCAGCTCCCAGGCCACGGCCCCTACTTGGGGCTGGTGGGTGGGGAGAAGCAGCGTTCCCCCTGGCCTCAGGCCCAGCGTTTGAGGCCTCAGACCTTCTGCCTGGAGCCCGAATGCCCTCTACGTCTCCAAGCTCGGGCCCAAACCCAGCTTGGCTGACAGCCCGCCAGTGGCTGTGTAACTTGCTGACCGACAGCTCCAGGGCTGGGCATTCCTCAGAGCTCCATGTGCCTCGTCTCTGAACCAGGGGCGCTCAAGGCCATGCCACCTGGGCGGTCTCCACAGTGGCCGGTGGGCACACCACCCTGACTCAAGGCATCCAGGGTGTGGGGCTGACCACAGTTACGTCCTTGGCAACACGGACCATCTCTCAGGGGTGTCCTGGTCCTCTGGGACACCTTGACAGGTGAGGCATGGGGGGTGGGTCCAGGCAGGTCTTGGCTCTGAGCGAGGCGGCCACAGCAGGCCCGTGAGAGAATCCAGTGGGTCCCAGGGCCCCAGCATGTGGGGGGGCCCTCTTGGCTCCTCTTGGTGGTGATGAGATGACTCTCAGTGACTCCGTCCTCTGGGGCTGAGGCATACGGAGCCAAGACGCGAGGTCGAGTAGGAAAGATCCTTTTATTGGGGTGGACACGGAGCACGCACTAGTCCATGATAAAATGACTTAAGAGAAAGATCCGGAAATGCCGACTTCTCCCCCTGGCACACATTCAGAGCAAAGCCTGGGCACGACACAGGTCCAAGCCAAGTCTGTAAGGCCCGGACTGGAGAGCAGGAGCAGAGAGAAGGGCTCCCACGCATGCTGCCGGGCCACAGCAGGGCCCCGGCTCTAGGCCCTTGCAGACACGCTCTGGTTTTTCCGGAGGAGAACTGGGGGCTTGTGGGGGCACAAAGGGGGCTCTGGGGGGGGAGGGGTTGTGAATAACAATGTTTTTTAAAAAGCATCTACCAACATCACACTACTGGGTCTGACGTCCCCTTTAACCATCGCTTGGTACATTTTACAGCATAAATAAAAACTCAAGGAAAATAAATACATCGGCTCCTATGAGGTTGGAAGTGGTATGGATTGTAGGGCGGGGGGCGGGCCGGTGGGGGGCAGGGTGGGGGGCGCTTACACAAGGCGGGCGGGCGAGGAGCAGACAAGACAGGAGGCGCCTGTGGGGAGCGAGAGTCTTAAGTGTCCTCGTGCATGTCCGGGCTGTCGGTCCGTGCAACCTTGCGGGGGGGCGCCGAGCTCTCACCCTCAAGGTCCACTTGCTCCTGGTCTCTCTTCTTGGCGGCGTTCTGAGAGGCAGGGCAAAAGGGGGGGCGCGTAAGTCTTCATCTGGGTGAGCCCCTGAAAACCTGCTGCCAGGCCTGCAGCTGGGCACTCAGCCCAGGGCCTCCCCTGCCTGCCGGACCACCCCGGGCTAAGCCACAGTCTTCCGGACCGCCAGCCTCGGACTGCCAGGCATTTCCCGGGCCCTGTGAGGAGTCACCACAGCCGGCCATGACCCACGCTCTGCACGGAACACTCTGGGGAATAAGCCACCCAGCCAGAGGGCAAAGAGTACCCATGAGCCACCCAGGGAAGGCGTGCATTGCCACAGAAGAGGAAAGCAGGCCTGTGTGGGAAAATCTCCTTTCCCCCACGGTGGGAACCCAGGTCTGCCGGGGCTGGGGAGGAGGACAGGGTGGGCCACGCAGCTGAGATTTTCAGAGCAGTCACTTCATCGTGGGGTCCTCCTCCAACCTCACCCACAGCAGGCTGCTGTCTGATGCTCAGTGTTAGGCAAAACCCCCCAGACTGACTGTGTTGCAGAACGCACGCGAGTTTTCATTAAAGAAAAAGAAAAAAATGTCCTGTGTAAAAAGGCAGCCTCGGGATGGGGGTGGCAAGACCTTTCACTGCAACTACACCCTGTTGTGTTGCCTGGAATTTTTTTTCTTTAATGTTTAGTTATTTTTGAGAGAGAGAGAGAGAGAGAGAGAGAGCGAGCGAGCAGGGGAGAGGCAGAGAGAGGGAGACAGAAGATCTGAAGTGGGCTCTGTGCTGACAGCAGAGAGCCCAATGTGGGCTCGAACTCACAAACCACAAGATCATGACCCGAGCTAAAGTCAGACACTTAACCGCCCGAGCCGCCCAGGCGCCCCATATTGCCTGGAACTTTAATCATGTGACATTTCGCCATTAAACAAAGATTTTCGGCAATAACACTAAAGTCCGTTTGCTCCCCAGGCCATGCTGGCAGGCTGTGGAGAGCCAGGCCTCAGCGGCAGTCAGGCCTCTGCACCTCCTGACAAGCTCCTACCCACCCCTGGACGCAGAACTGTATGGCCTTGGCACGCCGTTCACTGCTCTGAAATGCTCTTCCCTCCCCTAGGCTGCCTGGCAAACTGCTATTCAGCCACCAAACATCCCCCACTCAGAGCCCCTCTGCTGGCCATCACCGTTGCCATGAGTTCCGGCACCTGACCCCAGGCACCTTACCTTTTTGTCCCATTGCTGATGTAGGTAGCGCAAAAGGATGTTTGTCTTTTCTGTCACAATGACTGAGGAGAAAAGGCGGAGAAAGTTGCAGGAAGAGGCTGCAGATGGCCCAGCCCCCACCCCGGCCTGCGCTGCCCCTCCCAGGACAGGCCCTCGCCCCTCCCTGGTCTCCAGCCTGGCTCTGCCTGGGTGACTGCGTGGGGACTCCGAGTCTGCACCCCCAGCACGGGAGAGCTCGGGAAGCCTGGTGTTTTTGCTCCAACACACAGCTACTACCGGGGGCCTGAGCCGGCTGCTCCAGCTGGGCCCCTGCTTCCTAGGGAGCCCCGGGACCTCCGCCGCACTTGGGGCTCCACCCTCAGGTCGGGGAAGGAAACCCGGCACACGGGTCCAGGCAGACCAGGAACACAGACCTACCCAGCACAGAACCCACCCAGCAAGGTCCAGGTAGGTTCCTTTCACAATTAAAATAAAACACAACCACGATAACCTTCAGGTCGTCCTGCTCTGCGCGCTCTGTGCCTTTCTCTGCGGGCCCCTCCACCTGGCCGCCCCCCTCCCTGAGCTGCCCACCCCAGGCTGGGCGGGGACCCCTCCCCACAGTACGCGGCTCAGGGTCTGCGACGCGGTGCTGGCAGGGGACACCCAAACTCATGGGAGGTGAAGGGGAGGGGGCCGGCGAGCAGCAGATGAGAGCTAAGGAGGGCCCCCTCGGGGCCGCATGTGGACGCCAGCATGTGGAGATCAGGAGGCTCCCGGAGAAAGCCAGGCTTCCAGCTGCTGACAGGCATCCCGGAGCTCACCACCCACACCGCCCTGGGGCCCTTCCCCTCGGCAGCCAGGCTGAGACAGGCTGACAGAGGCCACTTACTCTGTTCAGATGGGTACTCCCGCGTGGGCAGGTAGACTGAGGGACGACGGTTCTGCAGGAGAGTCGGGGAGTGAGGAGAGCAGGCGGGCTGACTGGGGCCCCCCACCCCCCCACAAAGACAACGGTGTGCAAGGATGTGGGCGGGGCTGGGCTCGAAGACCAGCCTGCGTTCCTGGCGGGACCTCGACGGTGTGTCCACGTCGTGCCCTGCCCCTGCCCCCCCCCCCCCCCCCCCCCCCCCCCCCCCCCCCCCCCCCCCCCCCCCCCCCCCCCCCCCCCCCCCCCCGGCAGCTCCAGAACCACTCCCAGCGCCCGGAACGCGTACTCACCGAAGCTTTGCACACAGAGTCGGCGTGAAATCGACTAAAATTGCTTTTGTTGTAGACAGGCAGGCCTTTCAAAAAATCTGCCTAGAAGACAGGGAAGATGGTAAGTGAGACAGGGCAGCAGGTCGGGCCATCCCTGGGGTGCCCGTGGGACTGGGCTTCTAGCTGACTTCCAGTTTCCTTCCTCAGGTCCTCCCATGACGTTTTCCAGAATGCACCCTTAAGCTGGCTACCTGAGGTGCACACCGTTGGGACCAGAAGAAAGTAGCCCTGGGATAAGTGAGCGTTCTCTTCTGGGGTCCTCACAACAGCCCTGTAACCAGCTGAGACGGGGGAGAATGGAGGCTGAGCAAGGAACGGGGCAGGGAGTCGAACCCGGGCCCAGACCTTCCCTCTGTGCTTGCTGAATATTAAACACCTGGTCTCGTTTCCACATATCCACCTTGACAGAGACCTGGGATGGAAAAGGGCTTGGCTACCCTAAAAAACCCTGTTGGCCAGAGTGACCGTAAACAGGGGTGGGGGAGCAGGGCCCTGGGTGAAGGGGAGAGGGCAGCCGGGACACAGGCTGCTGCTGTACGGACACGGGAACCCAGGGTTAAATGAGCTCCCAAGTCCTAAGAAAACTCAGAAATCCAAGTCTTAGCACGCCGTCACCAGGTTGTTCAAGGTGGCTGGGCTTTTCAGAAAATGCTATGTGGACCGAAGCAGACAGGTCTGAGAACAAGAGTCAGCTCAGGGGTTGCTCCTGGGGTCCACCGAACTGGAGGCCGCTCCGCGAAGGGAGAATGGCCCATCCGTGGCACGGAGCCAGCACCAGAATTCATTCACAGCCCTGACCTATCGAAAGTCCTTCTTCTCTGACACTTTGGCATGAGCTGGGCAAGAAAGGGTGAGCTTTCTGGAGGGGAAAGGCCCTGATTCTGGGAAGGAAGTGACTCTCAGCCATAAGACGGGGGCGATAAAGGCCAGTGAGAGCCAGGTCCACCTCAGGAAACTGAGGCACGAGAGCCTGAGGGATGCTTGGGGAAGGATGACGGCCAAGAGTTTGGGGTGACTTCTTAGCAGAACAGGAGGGCGGCACTGTCATCAAGCCTGGAGTGGGGCAGGTGGGCAGGGGTTCCTCACATGGCCCGCCAGGAGCTGGAGTCACCCCATAATAAAGACGAGGAAATGGAGGCAGAAAGGTCACATGGTCCTCATCTGCGTTCACCCAGCCCCACCAAGAAAACAAGAAACCAGATTTTACCCAGGTTCACCCAACCTCAGAGGCCAAGCTCCTTGTTTACACGACATGCCAGTGCCTCAGTTTCCCTTCCTGAAAACCAAGGCCTCAGAGGCCCTGCAGGTCACATTAACCCTCCCTTGGGAGATCCATCCGCATACCTGAGCCAGAGCTCAGCAACGTCAGGGAAGCAGCTGTCCGGGTGATGCCCCCCACCCTCTAGGGCAGGTGAGAGCAGGTGTTCCCACCTCTGTAGGGCCCAGCCCTCCCTCTCCTGGGCCCTAGCGAGACCTCGGCGGCACGGACCAGCTAGGGAAGCTGGAGTGTGGGTCAGCCTCCCCCACCCACTCAGGAGGCGTGACGTCTGGGTGACCCACTGCCCTGGAGCCAGCTCAAAGCCCCTCAAATTTGCCTCCTCCATCCCAGGACCCCTGCCCCAATTCCACCCCAGACGGCGGAGCCAAATTCATCCATCCAGCAAGGTTTTCCTCAGGCTCCTACTATGTGGCAGGCCCTGCACCAGGCAGCGGGGCCCTGGGGGCAAGGCACAACAGACCCGCTCTCGGCCCTGGGAAGCACGGAGTACACAGGGACACAGGTGAGACTCGAAGAGCTGGTGAGTGCTGAGTGGCCATGAGGACAGGGTGTCGGGAGGGGACTGTGAGATCCAGGACAGCACTGGGGAAAGCTGTGACTGATTTGGGGGCTCAGGAAGGGCTGCCCAGAGGCAATGATGCAGGCACTGAGACCTGAAGGGTGACGAGGGGCTCCTGTCCCTGCTCAAGCCCCTCCAAAGCCCTGGCTCGGCTTGGCCCATGCTGTCCTCCTGCCACAAAGCCCCTCCATCTGTGCTGGTCCTGGGCCACCCTCGCAGAGTGCCCCTCCCTTCTCCATGCCGGAAACACCCACCAACCTCTCTGCTCAGCTCCAAACCCCCTCGGCCCCTTCCCTCTCCCCACGCCTTGAGAACCTCTGCTAGAGCCAAAATCACACCCCGATGAGGTCACTTGTTTCTATGTCCACCTCCCTCGCTGGACTGGCTCCTCCCTGAGGGCAGAGGGCAGGGCAGGGCTGTCTCCATCCTGGACCCCTGGCAGGGCTCACATGGAGCCAGGTGGCGGAGTGGTGAGAGGTGCAGAAACCCCACAACCTGCACTCAATCCTGGCCGGGCCCCTCACTGGCTGGGTGACCTGGGGCAAGTGGCCCCCCAGCCCGGGAAAGAGTTTCTCCAGAGCTCCCTTGAAGGCCAGCTGTTAGCATCAGTGTGTCTGTGCTGAATAAATGAATGAAGATGGGATGACCGGTACTTCCTGCCAGCAGGAAAACAAGGCCTCGGGCACAGGAGAGAAATCCTCACGCCAGCCGGCCAAATCCTAGCCAGAGCTGGGCCCAGAAGCTGTGCACCTGGCTCAGCAGACAGTCACCGACCATGTGTGTGCCATCCCCGGGCAGGCAGTCCACCAGTGAACCCACCCAAAGAGAGAGGAAAAGAAATAATGTGCCAAGAGAGGAGAGACAAGGGGCCTCCTGAAGTCAGGAAGGGCTCCTCTGAGGGGGTGATGTTCACAGGAGAAAGAACATTCCAGGCAGAAGGAGCAACAGACGCAAAGGCCCTGGGGTGGAAGGGACTCAGAGTGTGGGGACATGAAAACAAGGACAGTGTGGCTGGAGCTGGCAGAAGAGATGAGAAGAGTAGAGAGGAGATCACAGAGGTAGACGGGGCCTTGGGGGCGAGGGGGCGGCTGGGGTCTCATCTGGGTCACAAGAAACCCCCAGAGTGGGGCACCTGGGTGGCTCAGTCGGTTAAACATCAGACTTCGGCTCAGGTCAAGATCTCACGGGTTCCTGAGTTGGAGCCCCACTTGGGGCTCTCTGCCTTCAGCGCCGAGCCTGCTTCAGATCCTCTGTTCCCACCCACGCCCGCCCCTCCCCTGCTCAGACTCCTGCACAAACTTTCCCTCTCTCTCTCAAAAATAAACATTAAGAAAGAAAGAAAGAAAGAGAGAGAGAGAGAGAGAGAGAAAGAAAGAAAGAAAGAAAGAAAGAAAGAAAGAAAGAAAGAAAGAAAGAAAGAAAGAAACCCCTAGAGTATCTTATATGCTAGAAAGTGGTATAATGAGATTTACATTTTAAGCTACAAGCTCGCTCTGGTTCTGGGTGAATTACAGGCTGCCGGGGGGGGGGGGGGGGGGGCGGGCAGAATGGAGGTAAGGTTACCAGGGAAGAGGCTGGGGCAGGCGTCCAGACAAGTGGTGGCAGGGCCTAGACCAGGGTAGGGAACTGTGGACGAATTCATGATGCAAAGATCCTAGAGGCAAAGCCATCAGAACTTCTTACGGACTGGACGTGGGGGACGAGACTGCAGCAATGAATCAAGGGACAACACCCAGGCTTGGGGACCCACATGCTAAGGACCCACTTTCGCCTCTCCTACTTCTTTTGCCTATCCCTCACCACATCCCGTGGGTTGTGGGCTCGGGCCCCGAGTCCAGGGACCACGGGGTTTTGACTTGCCCTGCAAAAGCTTGCATCACCGGTGTCAGCTCTGGGGTGGGGGTGGGGCCTTCAGCACAACTCTGATGCCAAGTCACCATCCCCCTCTGCAGGCTGGGGGACGCACCCCAAAGAACCACTACAACCAAAGCCAGGATGAGCGCATGGCCCAACCAGCTGGCATTATTCCCACCTCAAGATGAGAAGCCAGCTGGGAGAAGATGTCACCAGCCCCAAGTCACCCAGCTCATCTGTTGAGCGTTCACTGTCCTAAGCCCTTCACGAAATCAGTTCTCTCAATTGTCACAACTCTATCAAGTCTGGACTATTGCTACCTCCATTTAACGTAGAAAGGCCTGGGATCGGAGAGATGAAGTTGCTCCCTCCTAGGGGCAGGTCCGGGCTCGGAATCCTGGGGGTGGGATCAGGGCTCTGGGGGACCTGGGCAGTCTGTGATGTCGCACTTCCTTTGGCTACAAAGCCCCACATGTCACGAAGTCAAGCCCCCTCCCCCGCCCCAACGCCCAGGCCAGCTTTCCAAATCCTCATGAACTGGAGACACCCAAGCCGGGGAAGCTGAGGACAAGGCCTGAAATGGGGGGGGTCTCGGGAGACCCCATCCCCACCCCCACCGATTTCCGGGGGAGCAGCGACCCGGAAATGAATGGGTTGTCAGGGCCTGGAAGCCTACATGGGGTCAGGGGTCGGAGAGAAGGAGCTGGGGTGGGGTCAGCAGGAAGCTCACAGCAGGGTCCCGAGGTTGAAGGTTATAGGGCAGAGCGAGAGGCGGGGCGGGGCCTGAGGGGGCCGGGCTGGGAGGTGAGGGGCTTCAGGGATTACTAAAGGTGGGTGGGCCCGCGGCGCCATTTTGTCGAACGGAGGGGGAGTACGGGCCCGGAAGCCTCTCTCACCATCTTCTGTTTCCTCCGTCGCTGCCTCAGCCACCGCCTCAGCCACCGCCGCCGCCACCACAGCCGCCTTCTTAGCCGCCGCCGCACAGTAACTTCCAGCCACGGCACAGCCCACACTGATGGCGCCGCCGCCCCCCCTCATTGGCTTGCACTCTAGCCCCGCCCCAAGGATAGCGGCCTCTGCGCGCTTCCATTGGCCAGATCCCACTAAGTCACGCGTCCATTGGCCACCACACCTCCTCCTTTGGTGGTCAAGTTCGGTTGAGGAAGCAAAACCCCGCCCGGGAATTGGAGGCGAAGGCGCAAAATCCGGAAGTAGGCGGAGGCCGTGCCCCCGAAGTCTCTTGGGATTTGTAGTCCACAACTCCGGGAGGTTCCGCTAGTCTCTCGACTTTCTAGCGTTTACTTCACTTTTTCATGTGGTGGCTCATGGAGTTTCCACAGCAGCCCGGAAGACAAGGACCCACCGTAACACTCCCAGCCTCCTCCCCAGGGTCCTAACCTGTTAACAGATCTAAACTGTTCTGCACTTGCTGCTTAATATCTTTCAACCGACAGCTCAGATTCTCTTGTCCAAATGCCCCCGTGGCTCCCCAGTCCCCCAGGGATGCAGTCCCATCTCCCTGGCCCCGAATTTTGGAACCCTCCGGCATCTCTCAGGCACCTTTTATCTTGACACCTGGGTCTAATCCCTTCTCCCTTTGGGCCCTCCCAGATCCTGGTACTTCTCCCAGGAAGCCTTCTCTGATTTCATTCTTCCCAAGTCTAAGCCAGGCACTTCCTCTAGAGTCCCACAGCCCTCGCAATCCTCCTCTCAGCCCTGACTCCGCTGTCTCCGAGCTGCCTGGGTACAAATCAAGTGCTCCTACCCTGCCCATCAGACTGATAGCCTGCCAAGGACAAGGACCCGACACCCAGTACATAGGAAATACTCAGTAGTATTAAGTGGAAACTATGAAGTATTATTATTCCAACAACACAGCAAAGGAGAAACAAGCACCTCAATTCATAGAAGCCAAATGAGCCTCAGAGGGTTAAGGCCTTTGCTCAAGGTCATACAAGGCATCCCCAAGAAGCAAGTGAATTCCAACACCAACCCCCTCCCCACAAGCCTCCCCAGACCTGTGGAAAATTATGACAGGTAGAAGACAAATGGAAATTCGGACATTTATTAGACACTTAATGATATTAAGGAACAACGTTAACCATTTGTTTTAGGTGTGAAAAGTTGTTTTGGTTAGGTTCTTAAAAGGCCTGTCACCAGGCCTGGAGTGTTTAAAAAGGCTTTTTCTAGAAGAGATGCATTCTGATATACTTACAGAAGAAATAACCCGATGCCTGAGATTTGCTCCAAAATAACACAGGAGGGGGCAGGTGGGTTGGGGGTAACTGGTGGTCAGAGCTGTGTACAGAGTACACGGGGTTCACTGTGCTATTCAGTGGGCTGTTGCCGTGTGTTCAAAATTCTTCCTAATTCAAAAATCGTAGAAAGGGACTAGGTCTGACTTCCTACTCCCACTCTCAGTCCAGCCCCAGACTTCTCCCCCTGGGCCAACCCCACAATTTGAGGTGCACGCATGTCTGAGTCGTCCGGGCTCCCCACAAAAGCAAGAGCAAGAGAGGTCCCAGGAGAGACAAAGGCTTTAATGGGGGTCCCGCGGTCGGCGTCGCAATCCTCAATGGCTCAGAGACTTCCGGCCTTTGTGCATGCGGCGAAGGATGACCTGGACGCCGGCCGGCGTGCTCAAGCGCCGGATCCAGCCGTGTTTGTGCTTGCGTTTGATGTTGCTCGGCTGATACTCGTTCCCGCGCGCCTTTCCCCGGCTCTGCTGTGCGGCGAGGAGTCCCCAGGCGTCGGGGAGTCCCAGCCAGGCCCGGGGCTGGAGCCACCTGCGGGGGTAGAGAGACGGTGCGAAAGGTCAGAGGGGGAGCTCTGTGACTTCGGCGTGACGCTCAACCAGTCTGGAGCCTCGGCTTCCCTATCCGTGCCGGGACGGAGCCTGGCTGCAAGAGGCGCTCCATAAAGGCGCAAGGCGTTGGCAAGTCATGTTGTCCGTATACAGCTGGCACCAGCGCGGGACACCGCCGTTACTTCCAAATTTGGGGAAGGATCCCCGTAAGGACTCACCTCAGGCGGCCCAACTGGCGACCTAGGGATCCGACCAAGAAAGCCATGTCCAGCCGCACGTCGCGCGGTCCACACGCCGGCTATTCCAAAGCTTATAGGCTCTGCCGCTGCAGTGCGAAAACTTATGGGAAATGTAGTTTCTCCTACAGCGGAGCCCAATGGCCACCGGGTCCTCCTGGAGTTGCAGTTCTGCGCCTGCGTCCCATCTGTGTGCGCGTCCTTGCCGGCAAGGGAGTGTACTTCTTCATGTCGACCAACAGGTGGCAGACGAACGGCACCTCTTCGGCATGCGCCTGCGTACAAGACGTTGCTGGGAGCCGTCGTTCCTTCTCCCGTCGACCAGCAGAGGGTGCCGGGAGGTGACCGTGGGCGCAGCTGGGGGCAGCCTCAGGAAACGGCTGGTTGATCCTCCTTCCCCAGCAGGAGGCAGGCAGATGGCACACAGCTGGCTGGCAGCATTTCTAAGGGCCCAGCCAAGTCTCTGCTCTTTGGCGGGGTGCCCAGGAGACCTGAATTGATGTTGGCCGGATGTCCTTGGGGTGGTCCCTGCTCCTCTCCGGGATTCAGTTTCTCAGTGTAAAACTCATGGGTTTCAAGCTTGCCCTTGGTGGTGGCTCCCCTCAGGCCCTAGAAATTTTTTTTCTAATACTCATATCCGAGCCCTTTCCCTTCTCACACAGCTTCTATGGCTCCCCATTGCCCCACGAAAAATACCCAGCTCCTCTGGCAAGCATATGAAGCCCTCCATACACACACACACACAATAAATTTCAGCGACACTTTCCAATGCCTGATATTCCCCTATTCATCTCCCCCATCCCCATTCATCTTTTAAAATCCTCGGATATTTTCTTCTTCCCCAACCCCCTCCCTCCCTTTGGCCCAACCGTGCCCCCATATAGCTCTCCCCAGACTCTCCCAAAAGCCCAGGGACCCCTCAAGGGCCAGGCTTGGGGCTGAGTCGCTGCAGGCTCCCCAGAATCTCGCAACGTGGAGGGCCCAGAGAGGGGCGAAGGGGACTGTTTACTGCATGAATCAACTGTAGTCTCCCAGGAGCACCCTGAGTGGGCAAGAGTGGGTGGTGGGACCTAATCCAGCTCTGGCAGCAAATTCCAGGAGCTGGGAGTGGGCAAGGAATGGTTAACCCCTTGTCCTCTGAAGTCCATCCTACCTGCACCATCACTTAGCAAACCACTATTAAGTGAGTAGTATTATACTACTAAACCAGTACAATAATCGTGTCAATAATGTATTGAGCACTCATCGTGCTGGGTGTTTTTAGCTGCATAGCAAACTCAGGGGATTAATTTCATAGAGAAATAAGGAGTCTCAGAAAAGTGGCTGGCCCAAGGTCACATATCAACAAAGGGCAGAGACTCAATTTGAACCTTGGGATCTCTGACTCCAGCTGGGACCACGGAGTCACCGGTTAAATTGACCAACGGTTAAACTGGCTCGTCTGTGACATTCCAATTCATCTGTTTAAAGGTTTAACGAATAATAATTTCCGGGACTTGATATCACAAAGCCGTGGTTTTAAGTCCACTTCTGCCCTACAGTCCCACATCTTGCCTTGTGACTTTGTGCCCTTCATGAGCCTCAGTTTCCCCACCTGAAATTGGAAAGATCTGGGAACCTCTAGAACAGAAAGGTCAGCACAGAGAGAGGACCATGGGGCCCCCTTTGGAGGGTACAGGGCAGTTTGGAGGCAGAGGCTAGCCGAGGGGATCCTCTTCGCAGTAAAGGGCTCCAGCTGCTACCTCCCAGGAGCTCCGCAGACCCCGGTTTGGGCCCCCTTCTCGGCCTTGGGGCCAGGCCCAATCCCTCCCTCCACCTTGTTAAGCCCCTAAAGGGGGCGGGGTCGTTACTTCATGAGCCCGCCTCCATCCCCGAGCTGCGGCCTATGATTGGCAGTCTAACTAGGCCAGGTCGGTTCATAGCTGTGATTGGCCGAGGTGCCTGACCGTCGGCATGCGGCCCTTCCCCCCCCGGAGAGAGAATTAAAGGGCCGGCTCTCTGAGCGGCCGCGGGATGCCCCCGCGCTGACCGCCGTGGGCCCGAGGCTGCCCGCGTAGACGCGCCTGGGTCGACCCCGTGCCACCATGTAAAACGGCGCCGCAGGCGGACGCAGGATTCTCCGCCCGGGACCCCTCCGCCCTGCCCTGGGCTACGGGGCCCTCGATGAGGTGAGCGGGGAGTGGGCTCTGGGAGGGGGGACACGAGGTCCCCGGGGCTTCCACTTCGGAGGGGGGTGTGCACAAAGCCAGTGCTCGGGCTCTTAGGAACCCACAGAGCCCCAGTGGCCTCAACCCCGCCGCAGGGCTGACTAGCAACGGAGAGGCAGGGATCTGCCTCTGGGGAGGGGACCTGGCGTGGCGCATTTGCGTCCCCCTCCGCAATCCAGGGTTGGGATCTCAGTGGAGTGAGAGGCGAGACCTGCTCCCCCTCTATCATCAAGTCTGGGCCATCACAGGCCGTGCCTTTGGCGTGTCTTATCCCCAGGGCTCACAGGATGGGGACGGGGGTGGGGGGGAGGGGTTCGTCCCATCTCCAGGCCCTAGACAATGGGGGTGCGCTGCACGGGTATCCCCCTTGAGTTATGTAACAGCCTGTGGTTGCCATGGACACGGAGGGGGGGTAGCCCAGGGAACAGGATGGAGGCCTGGAGGCCCCCAGGGAGGGTTTTACCTTCTCCATCCTCATCACCTTTGGGGATTGTGTGTCAGACCCCCCCAGAAACCAGAGCACTGACTGGGGGTCGGGGGGGGGGGGCGCACAGAGTGTCCGGGCTTCAGCTTGTCCCTCTGTGAAACAGACCCAGTCTGGGTCTTGGGGAGCTGGACAAGGCCTTTTGGAGCTCAGTCCCTAACTCCCTCCCTGAGGGCCTCACCTTTCAGGAACCAGGTTCAGAGGCCTGGGATGGGGGCTCGCTGGAATCTGCACCTTTTTAGATGCCTTCAGAAGCATAAAGTAAGTTAGTGAGAGTGTGTGCCTGAATGGATGGATGGATGGATGAGTGAATGAGTGAATGAATGAATGAATGAATGGGCTTAGGAAGCCATAACTGCTATAATCCTCAGCTGGGGGGGTCCTCATTTGCTACAATGTCTCCTCCTCCAAGAAGCACCCCCTGACTATACCACCTTCCCTATGGACACCTCTTGGGGTCAGCCATAGCCAGGTCCTTCTCTCCAGGATAGACTAGGTTAGCCCAGGAGGGTGGCCAGCCACCATGCAGGCACTGACTAGACTAAACATCTTGGTGCTTGACTGGCTGTCGCCCTCCAAACACTGGGGGCCAGAAGGTACCTCCTAGCGCAGCTCACCTGCCCCAGGTGCAGGGATTGGGTGCTGTGGGGGTGGAGGGTTCCTTATGTAGATGACCCCTGAGATGGATGTGGCCCCACTTCCAGGACACGCCATGCTGACCGGGGTGACCGACGGGATCTTCTGCTGCCTACTGGGCGCACCCCCCAACGCTGTGGGGCCGCTGGAGAGCGTCGAATCCAGTGATGGCTACACCTTTGTGGAGGTCAAGCCTGGCCGTGTGCTGCGGGTGAAGCATGCCGGGCCTGCTCCAGCCCCCAACCCACCTCCACCACTGCCAGATGCTGCCCAGGGGGACCGGTCTGGCTTGGTCCGCTGCCAGCGCCGCATTACCGTGTACCGCAACGGGCGGTTGCTGGTGGAGAACCTGGGCCGGGCACCCCGTGCTGACCTCCTGCACGGGCAGAATGGCTCCGGGGAGCCGCCGGCCGCCCTAGAGGTGGAGCTGGCGGACCCGGCAGGCAGTGACGGCCGCTCGGGCTCGGGCAGCGCCGGAAGTGGCAGCGGTGGCCGCCGGCGGCGAACCCGGCGCCCCAAGCGCACCATCCACATTGACTGTGAGAAGCGCATCACAAGCTGCAAAGGTGCCCAGGCCGATGTGGTGCTCTTTTTCATCCACGGTGTGGGCGGCTCCCTGGCCATCTGGAAGGAGCAGCTGGACTTCTTTGTGCGCCTGGGCTACGAGGTGGTGGCACCCGATCTGGCCGGTCACGGGGCCAGCTCCGCGCCCCAGGTGGCCGCAGCCTACACCTTCTATGCGCTGGCAGAGGACATGCGCGCCATCTTTAAGCGTTACGCCAAGAAGCGCAACGTGCTCATTGGACATTCTTACGGGTGAGCCGACGCAGGGGCGGGGATGGGGGGGGGGGTGAGAGATGGGGGCGGGGGCGGCCAGGACGGGACACCCCCTCGCCAAAACGCTGCTTCCTCTCCTTGAAAAAATCTCGTTAACATCTGTAACAAGATAGGGATTGCCGCCACTGCTATCGTTTCGTATTGTTTGAAAGCAGTGTTTCTCAGCCCCGGCACCGCTGGTATCTTGGGTTAGGTCTTTCTTCTCTGTGAGGGGCTTTCATGTGGCTGTTGGATGTGTGGCAGCGGCATCCCTAGCCTCTACCCGCTGGTTGCCACTGGCGCAACGGCCTGGTGATGTTCATGACAACCTGAAGCGTCTTCAAATATTGCCCCGGGTCCCCTGGCCGGCAGAATCACCCCTGGCTGAGAACCACTGTCTTCAAGTTCAAAAAGCAGTTGCTCTGAAGACCCCAAGGCCTCCAAGGAAGGGCTAATTAGAATCCTGTAGAGTCTTTTTCCAAGGACGCGGGTTGCTATAATTTTCACTCTCCCTTAAAGGGGTGACAGGTAATACCATCTAGCATTTAGGTGAGTGCTCACTCCGTTGGAGACTGGACCTTGGTGCCTGATCACTGGAGAGAGCGTGAGCAGGGGAGGGGCAGAGAGAGAGAGGGAGACACAGAATCTAAGCTGTCAGCACAGAGCCTGACGTGGGGCCCAAACCCACGAACCGTGAGATCATGACCTGAGCCGAAGTCGGACACTTACTGGACTGAGCCACCCTGGCACAGTTAAGCCCACCTCACTCTTGATCGTATCCTGTCCCTCTTTACAGCAAGGGTTGGCAAGTTTTTTCCTCCATGGGCCAGAGAGTAAACATTTTAGGTTTGCAGGACGTATGGTCATCTCTGTTGGAACTTTACAACTCTACTTTCACCCTAGCAAAAAGAGCAGCCATAATTGTAAACCAATGGGTGTGGCTGTGTTCCGGGAAAACTTTATTGGCTAAATAATTTACAAATGTACCCAACGGTGAACTTAGTTACTAGTTTACAAAACAGAATGGCTATAGCCCACAGGAACTGGGCCGCTGGGGGCTCTCTCTTCAGGCTGCACCTCTCCCCCTGCATAAGGCAGGCTGACGTGCCACGTTCAGAAGCTGGAGACAGACTATCCTTAAAGGGAAGGGATACATAGGAAACAAGGACCTTCTCTGGGAAACCAAAGGATTTCATCGGATTGCTTCCTTAACACTTGACAATAAGTAACTCTTACCCCTCTGGGGGTCATGGTGGCTTTGAGGATCTGAGGAAAGTTCTGGATTTGGATCTTCTCTCCAAAAAAGAAGAAAAAAAGAATTTACCCTCAACACATATATAGTTTTACAATTTGGGGGCATTTCAAATGCCACACCCATCCCTCCCATCCAGTGCCCATGGGCCCCTGGGGAGGAATGTTGGCCCTCGAGGACCTGCCTCTGAGTGAGGGAGGGCATTAACTCCCTCACTTACTGCATCTTGCTGACTCCCACCCTTCAACCCTCCCCCCCCCCCCCCCACCGACAGTGTCTCCTTCTGCACGTTCCTGGCACATGAGTACCCAGACCTGGTGCACAAGGTGATCATGATCAACGGCGGGGGCCCCACGGCATTGGAACCCAGCTTCTGTTCCATCTTCAACATGCCCACGTGCGTCCTGCACTGCCTGTCACCCTGCCTGGCTTGGAGCTTTCTCAAGTGAGTGACCCTGGCCCTGGCCGACCCTGGCATCTCCCTGAGTTGGGTGGGAGGGAGGGGGGCTGTACTGCTGGACTGGCATTGGGGGGCACCCCTGGTGGCCCAAGCTGGCATGAGGGCTCCAGGAATGCCTCCCCACCACCAGGGCCGGCTTTGCCCGCCAAGGAGCCAAAGAGAAGCAGCTGCTAAAAGAGGGCAACGCGTTCAATGTGTCGTCCTTCGTTCTGCGAGCCATGATGAGCGGCCAGTACTGGCCCGAAGGTGATGAGGTCTACCATGCTGAGCTCACTGTGCCCGTCCTGCTCGTCCATGGCATGCATGACAAGTTTGTGCCGGTGGAGGAAGACCAGCGCATGGCTGAGGTAGGACCTTGGCACCCTGGCCCCCACACCCCGCAGATCCCCCTGTGTGTGCACCCCAGGTGGACTCTGCCTTGTGCTCCAGCCCCAGGAAACTGAGAGCTAAGATTAAGGGAGGAATCCAGAACGTGGGGCTGCCCTGGACAGGTATTAGGTTATGTGCTTTCCCCATTGCACATCAAAGGTGCTCTGTACCACTGGGGTTTGTATAAGTGACCAGGGACGCAATACAGAATTCTGGGAGAGGGTGGGCCAGAGATCTTTAGGTCAGGGTCAGAGACTACCAGGAAAGTGTTGTGGGATCCCCAGCACTTGGAATAGCTCTGGACCAGCAGTTCTGAACCTGCAAGGATTCTGGCCCCCGGGGGACATCAGAAATGTCTGCGGCCTTTTTTTTTTTTTTTTAATGTTTATTTACTTTTGAGAGAGAGAGAGCACAAGCCGGGGAGGGGCAGAGAGAGAGAGGGAGACACAGAATCTGAAGCAGGCTCCGGGCTCCCAGCCGTCAGCACAGAGCCCGACACGGGGCTCGAACCCACCTGAGATCATGGCCTGAGCCAAAGTCGGACACCCAACCGACTGAGCCACCCGGATGCCCCTGAAATGTCCGCAGACTTTTCTGGTTGCCATGAATGGGGAGGAGGGGCTTTTGCCATCCGGTGGGTGGATGCCAGGGATGCTGCTCAACATCCTTTGATGAACAGAATGGCTTCACGGTAAAGAATGATCCCCTAACAAGTGTCAGGAATGCCAAGGTTAAGATTCCCGGCATGAGAGACCTTGCCTTTCTGTCTGTCTCAGGGATTATCACCCAGCAGTGAATTTGCTCCCTACGGACATGAGGCAGTGTCTGGAGGCTTTTCAAAGTTGTCACACTGTGGACTGAGGGGAGTGAGACACTGCTAACTGGCATCTAGTGGGTCAAGGCCAGGGACGATGCTCAACATCCCACAGGGCATGGGACACAGCCCCCACCACGGAGAATGATCTGGCCCTAAATGTCAGTAGTGCTGGGGTTGAGAAAGCCTGCTCTGGACGTATCGTAGGCACCTAATAAATGTTGAATGAATACTGAGTCGAGCTCCACTGGGGCGGCAGGCAATTCTCTGCGTCCAGCTTGGATGGAAGTAGAGGGATGAAGGGTAGAGCATAGGAGGGACTTCCTAACGCTGCAGGCGTGGTGTGGGGGTGGGCTTGGGTGCCCCACGAGGCACCATTCTACGTTGGCCACCCTGAGCCTGTGCCCCTCCCCGCAGATCCTGCTGCTGGCCTTCCTGAAGCTCATTGATGAAGGCAGCCACATGGTGATGCTGGAGTGTCCGGAGACGGTCAACACACTCCTCCATGAATTCCTGCTCTGGGAGCCCGAGCCCTCGCCCAAGGCCCTGCCCGAGCCCCTGCCCGCGCCCCCAGAAGAGAAGAAGTAGCCGCTGGGCCGGCCGGGCATCGGGCATCGCTTGGTAAGCCGCGGAGCAGCAGGAGGAAGCCAGGAGCAGCCCCACGTCCGCCGCGCGGACCACCTGGGCGGGCTGTTCGCTCCGGTGGGCGGAGTCAGGGTAGGGAGACGCCCCCAGGCCGGCTGGGTGGGGCACGGCATTCTCCGGAGCCAAGTGGATACACCGCTCTCCGCTTCCATCCTGCCGGACCCATCGGTGTTTGGGGCCGCAGCCAGAACCCCCGTGGAGGATGACCTTGTACAGAAGTCCCTGACCCTCAACGCCACGGCCGAGGCAGGCCCCCCCACCCCCTCTCTGTCTTCCGTGTCAGCCGTGCTTGATCCTGGGACCCTCGGGGCCCCGCCTCATTGCCCGAGACCCCCCCTACCCCCCATTTCTTGGCGCTGGGAGCTATTGTTGCCCAAGGGAGAGGGGAGGGATGGGGGGGGGGGGCTGGCGCCACTGAACCTGCACATCTCAACTTGTAACTCAATAAAAAGAAGCGACAATCTGAGTCTCCGGACCTGTGCTGGGTGACCGCAGGGCAGGGTCGTCCTGAGCCTGAGTTTCCCCATCTTGCAGGCTGGGCTGATGAGGGTCCCACCCACTCAGAGATGAACTGCAGAGAAGTAAGGGCGTTGGCTGTCCAGGCTTACTTCCCGAGTTCTCCCTCCCTCCTCAGAATGCAGGGGCTTCTTGGGCAGTATTCCCAGAGCAGAGACAGGTGGTGAGCTCCCCGTCCTTGGGAGGCAGGAGGCCGTCCAACTCAGGTTCATACAGCGGTTAACGTGAGGATCAGTAGATGTTGCATGGGTTGCAGTAGCCATAATCGAGTGCCACCTGTATACAAAGCTCTGTGCCAAGTGCCTGACACCATGTTCGCTGAGTCCCTTTTATCCCACGCTACAGGGCAACTTGGTACCTTTTACTCTCCATCCACTTTATCTTCCAACTTGGTTCAAGGCCGCTTTTGTCGTGAAGAATTTTTATGTTGGAGCCAATGAATCTGTCTTTTCTCATTTTTGGCAGAAGGATTTCTTCTATATTTTCTTACTTTTTTCTTTTTAGTTTATTTACTTATTTTGAGAGAGAGAGAGAGAGAGCAGGAGCGGGGGGGGGGGGGGGCAGAGAAAGGAAAGAGTGAGAGAATCCCAAGCAGGCTCTGCGTGATCTGAGCTGAAATCCGGAGTCAGATGCTTAACTGAGCCACCCAAGCGCCCACTCCTCTATATTCTTCTTTTTTTTTTAAATGTCTATTTTTAAGAAAGAGCCAAGGCACATCTGCGCACACTTGAAGGGAGGAGGAGCGGAGGGGGAGGAAGAGGGAGAGGGAGAGAGAGGATCCGAAGTGGGCTCTGCGCTGACAGCCGAGAGCCCCACGTGGGGCTCAAACCCACAAACCCTGAGATCATCACCTGAGCCAAAGTGATTGCTCAAGGGACTGAGCCACCCAGGCGCCCCTCCTCTGTATTTTCTAATGTGTCTCGAGGCTTGTGTGGACGGTGAGGGGAGAGCATTGTCCCTTTAGTTACTGCATCTTTGGTCCTTTCCCCACTGGTTTGTGAGCCCACCTTTAGTTTAGCGTGGGGTTCTGGTTGAGACAGTGTTCCCCCTAGCAAATTCTGGAGACATGTTTTATTGCCACAACTGGGGATGGGAGGAAGTGGGTGGAGCCCAGGGATGCTGTCCTGACATCCTACAATGCACAGGACGGCCCCTACTGCAAAGAATAATTTGGCCTCAAATGACACTAGGGTTCACCTTGGGAAACCCCGTTAGACAAAGCCCATCTCTTTGGGGTCTTTTTGGGGGGTGGGGGTGGGGTCTCTGGATTCTTTCCCAGTGACTTCTTGGTGAATTCCTGGGCATATGGCACACTTTTCATTGCTATCACTTTACCAAGAGACTTGGGTCTGGGAGCCCTCCGGGTCTTACACGTGAGGAACGAGAAGCTTAGAGAAGTTTCTTTGGTTCGGTGAAAATGGTTGAGTCCCCCCACTCACCCACAAAATGGTAGAGCCCGACCCACCCCAGAGGCCCGGCTCCTAATTACCACACCAGCCACACCCCACGAGTAGCCCGGGGCTCAGCCCGCAGGAATCGAGGCGGGTGGGAACCTCAGCGCAGGTTACCTCCCGCCCCCTTCAGGCCCTGGTTCGCTGAGCCACGATGATGGGCAGGGGAATCAACCCAATGAGGCGGCGGATCCTCCCAAATCTAAATACACTGAAAGCTTGAAGAAGCTACTTCTGGAAACTAAAATGATCCCGCCAACACCTCACCAGGATGACAGCTTGGCATTTACTAAAGCTCTAAGCATATGGGAAGTCTGACGTGGTACAGCATCGCCAGGAAGTGGCGGTTAGTTATTCCGTTTTATGGTGGAAGAAACAGTGGCAGAGAAACAATGTCCGGAGGCCCGAGTTGCACAGCTATCCTGGGGAGGGCTGGTCGCTCACCCACACCCTGTCGACCTCCCCAGCTCTGCCCACATATCACCACACACAGCCGGCCCCTGGAGAGCATCATGGCACCTCCCTTCCCCAAGAGACTTTCCACCAGGGCAGACGGGCTGCCTCTGGCTCAGTGCCGGGCTCTGAACCACACATTGCACTGCATGGCTTCGTTTACTCCCATCTCCACAATGACCCTCTGAGGTGGCACTCCTCACTGTCCCCACTGTACAAAGTAAGGAAACTGAGCCTCAGAGCGACAAATTCCTGGCCCGGGGTCCCATAGCCGGGAAGCAGAGAAATCTGGCTCTTGACTTCGGCAGAGTCCCCCAGTCCAGCCCACACGTGAGTCCCCTGCGTCTGGGAGAAAAAAGCGGACTGTACAGACGGGACCAAACTGCCAAAGCGTTAGCATGTTCGGAAGCACTAGAACATTCCAAAGAACTTCTGCTTCCCTATTTGTCCTCCTCCCATGACAGGAAGCTCATTACCTCTCCAGCAGGTCCATCTGTAACAAAGTCCTCCCTCAGCTTGAGGGGGGGATATGCCATGCTGCCTGCCCCCCCCCACCCTCTGGGCTGCCTTCTGGAGATGGGGGGCTGATGTCAGCATGGGGCAGCTGAAGCATTCAAACACCCCGATCTCTACCTAGGCTGGACGGTCAAGTCCCCAGTACTCTGCCGCGGGCCTGGATGTCCTGGGGCCGCAGCTCTCGCTCACCCTCGGCCAAGAAGACAAGGAGGGCGCGGTGCAGCAGATGCACCCCCAAGCGGCGTCGCCGGGTGGGTGGCCAGCTTGCCACCACTCCATAGCAGTGTCCTTGTCTCTGGTTGGTCAGTGTCTGGATGCCTGGAGAGATTAGGGGTGAGGTCACAGGGACATCCTTGGAACCCCCTGGCAGAAATGACGGTGAGACCACTGCATATTACCCTTAAGCAGGGACAAACCAAAAGAGCAAAAATATGTGCACATGAAGGTACACAGTTGGTGCTCAATAATTGCTCATTGGCTGAATGAATGAACAGCTCTGAGAGGAAAGGGGTGAGGGGATCAGTAGATCAAGTGCCCCTCATGTGACTCCCCCCACCTCACAAGTCAGGCACCTACCTAGAGCATCCACAAGACACGCCTCTCGAGTATAAGCCTCCACAGCAACCACATGTTGGAAGCAATGCAGGGAGACAACACCACGACCACTGGCCCAGATGTCCAAGATCTGGCGCACTTTGGGGCAGGCCTAGTGGGCCAGGGTGGGGTCAGGGACTGTCCTCCAATCCCCTCCTTCCTTAACCTCCCCAAGACCCAGCTGCCCCTGCCATGACCCTGATCTATATCCTCACACCTGCTTTCTTGGCTGTCGACGGTGGCTGAGGGCCTCCCAGAGGTGGACATCTGGCCGGGCCCGTGTCCCTTTCCCCACATAGAAGATGGCATGGACAAAAGTCCGAAGGCGTTCAGCTGGGGTCAGTGAGAAGGCTCGGCCTGGCAGGTCCTGAGTCTCCCTGGATGAAAGGGGTCACTCAGAGAGGAAGAAGTGATGACAGCTGCCCCAGAAAGTTTCTAAGTTCGCAAAGCAACTCGAATCCGAGTCCAGTGAGCCCCTTCTGGGGCAGAGAGCGGTGGATGCTCTCTGAGGACACTCAGCAGCTTGAACGGGGTCTAACCAACCTTTTATAGATAAAGGAGCTGATGACCAGATAGGGCTAGTGCCCCTTTTAAAGATACAAAGCAGGGGTGCCTGGGTGGCTCAGTGGGTGAAGCACCCAGCTCTTTGATTTCGGCTCAGGTCGTGATCTCACAGTTTGTGAGATCGAGCCCTACATCGGACTCTGCATTGACAGCGCAGAGCCAGTTTGGAATTTTCTCTCTCCCTCTCGCTCTGCCCCTCCCCCACTTGCACGTGCACATGCACTCTCTCTTTCTCTCTCTCTCAAAATAAACAAATCAATACTAAAGATACAAAGCAAAGGGGCGCCTGGGTGGCTTAGTTGGTTGAGCGTCTGGCTCTTGATTTTGGCTCAGGTCATGATCTCACGGTTCGTGGGTTCCAGTCCCACGTCAGACTCTGTGCTGACGTGTGGAGCCTGCTTGGTATCCTCTCTCTCCCTCTCTCTCTGCCCCTACTCTATTTGCACTTGCTCTCTCTCTCTCTCTCTCTCTCTCTCTCTCTCTCTCTCAGAATAAATACACTTAAAAAGAAAAGGATACAAAGCAGACCAATCCCAGAATTTTCTATCCCTGCCCCAAGTACCTGGGGTCCAGCAGTAGATACGTGAAGCTGGACTTCACGACCCCCTCCCTCCACCTTCTCTTGGGGTCCGGCCGCTCAAACTGCTGGGCAAGCACATCCTCATCTGCCTGGGCATCTGGGATACAGCCTGTCCGCAGGGCTTCGGCCAGCTCTGGGCTGTGCCCTGAAAAGTCTGAGCCTGGGGCGGGCAGGGTGTGTGTGTGGGGGAAACTGAGTCAAGGCAGACAAACGAAGGGGTTGTTCCCAGACATAAAGAATAAAGGAGGGAGGACCGAGAGCCAGGGGTCTCCAGGGATCCCTGGAAGTTCCTTGGACTCTGGATGCCCAGAACAGACTAACCAGGAGCAGCACGGGCTTCTTCCAGCCGTCGGAGGTGGTACGTCCGAGTGAAGGGTGTGATGGGGCCAGGGTTCTTGCCAAGTGCTCGGAGCCCTCGAAGTATCTCCAGGTCCGTCATGGCAGGGACTGGAGGGCACCAGTGAGAGGGGGCAGGGTCCCTGCCACCTGTGGAGCTCGCCTCATCCTCTGTCAGCCAGAGGGCAGCCACATCACTGTCGGGGGACAACTCTTCGTCTTTTAGGAAGTGAACATGGGGGAGTCCAGGCAGTGGCTCCCGAGGGGGGCTCTGCGCAGGGCTCCCATCGGGGAGGGCTAGGGGGGAGGGGGAGGCATCTGGCGAAGTCAGAGTCAGGGCCTGCAGACAGGTATTTAGTTCTGCCTCCCTGTCTGCCGCAGCAGCTCGATGTACCAGCTGTGGGGTACCTGGGGACCTCGGCGTCCTCTGGGAAGGTCGAATAGTAGGCATGAGTCTCTGCTTGGTCTGGGGAGATGACCTAGCCCAGGAGGAGGTGTGCGGGGCTGGGTCTTCAGTTCCAGAAGCTTCAATCGCAGTGACAAAGGAGGCATCTGAGCTGCAGTCGCACTGTCCTGGGGGGTACTCCAAGCTGCTATCCTTGTCAGCAATCTCAGGGCGGGCCAGGTGGCGGGGGAGTCTGGGGCCAGCTTCCAGGCCTGTGTCCCTGCCATCACTTCTGCCCAGTGCTATGAAGCCCAGCGTCACACTGGGAAGTCCAGAGGGGCTGGCGTCCAGCCCCTTTCCCCAGGGGTTTGGGCCTGAAGTAGGGGATGAGAGGGAGGGTCAGAGAGGAAGGATGAAGAGAGCCAGAGCCAGAGATGGGTGTTGGATCAGACAGAAAGAGTCGCAGGGAGGAGAGAAAGAATCGGAGGCAGACAGTTTACCGGCCGAACCGCGTGTGAGACAGAACCAGAGAGCGGTCATCAGAGAGACACGCAAAACTAGATCAGAGCTTAAGCCCCGAGGACGCGCAGGCGCCACCCACCGCCAGGCTCGGGCTCAGGCTCAGGCTCCTGGCTCTCTGCCCGGGTCCGGGTCGATGTCTTCGTCCGAGTCTGGAGTTCCCGAAGGACGTGTGCGCAATCCTGGTGCCCCTGCAGCTCCGCCAGGTCCAGCGGCCCGAGTCCGTCCTGCGGCGGCTTGGTCAGCAGGGGGCACCCGAGGCCCTTTTCCCTCCCTTCCTCGCTCCCTCCGGGTCCGCCCCGCCACTGCGGGCGCTGGGCTCCCACCTGGTCTCTCAGCGTCGGGTCCGCTCCATGGCCCAGCAGCAGCTCCAGGCCGCGGCGACAGCCCCAGGCGGCAGCCACGTGCAGCGGCGTGAGCGCCTCGACCGATCTGGGGCAGGAGCGGAGGAGAGGTCAGCGGAAGAGGGAATGAGATCTCCGCCTCCGGACCCCGGAGACCGGGCTCTCGGCCCCCTATCTCCACCGCCCCCCACCCCACCCCCCAGCCTGAGACACCACTCTTGGATCCTAGACACTGCACCCTCGGCCAGACTCAAACCTCTGCTCTCTGACCCTAGAGCTCCTACCGCCAGATCCGAATCTTTGATCCCTACTTGGCCCGAGCGCAACCTCCCATCCCACTCTCAATCTGGCACCGTAGCCCCCGCCCTTGGATCTTTAGGAACCCGCCCCCAGGTCCCCAAGCCCCACCCTTGGGCCCCGAGTCTCCGCCCTCGGGCTGTGAGAGGCCCTCTCCAGGACTCCCAGTTTTCGTCCTTGGATTCGGGAAATCCCTCCCCTGCGCGGATCACTCCGCCCCGGGTACGGGCCCCGCCTCACCGAGCGTTAGCATCCCCGCCCCGGTGCAGTAGGGCCTCCAGGCAGCGCAGACCGCGCGAGTGCCGGGCTCTGGCCGCCAGGTGCATGGCTGCCACGCCATCCGCGAGCACCAGGTTGGGGTCCGCGCCGCGGCGCAGCAGTTCTTCCACGGCCCTGCGGACTGGGAGGTCAGAGTGGACCACGACCCTCGCCCCACCCCCCGGCCCGCCCAGCCCTCGCCCTCACCGCGGCTCCTCCTCCCGCAGCGCTGCCCGCAGCCGCCGCGCCAGGCCGGCCGCCGCGGCCATGCCCGGGATGCCCCCGGGCCCTGCCGCCCTGCCCGTCAATTTCGAACTTCCCGCGGCTCCCTTGTGCGCACGCGCCGCTCCACCCCTCGCCTCCGGTCTCCGGATGCCTCCGGAGCGTAGTGTCCCCAGCGGAGCGGAGCTACGGCGCACCCGCGTCCACATCAGGGTTCGGGACTTCTAGTGCCTGCGGGGGCCCGCGACACCGAGTGGCGCTCAAGCAGGGTCTGGGGCCGCCGATAAGGACCCGGGCGGGTGGAGGCCACCGAGGGTGTCATTATCTCCTCTCAAAAGCGGGGAAATGCGAACGCACCCTGACGGAGGAGGTGGAGCTGCGTCCCGGGCCCAGAGGTGCCCACATGCCACTGTGCCTCCTGGAACGTTTTGCCCAGGCGGGCTCCACCGACGGACACGACCCAGATACCACGTAAGGTTCCAATTAACAGCTCCCACCTCCATCTCCGTGTCGCCCGTTTTCACTCCTGGGGAAACAGGAGTCCGTTACTTTGGAGTGCCGGCCGCTGAGGGCCTTCATTTTCCCCTCTGCAAAATGGGAGAATAATCCCTTCCAGGCTGGTGTGAAATTGAACGGGTTTCACCACAGGGATCTGGTACACAGGTGCCCAATAAATGCTCATACGGAGGAAAAGCTGGGTTTTTTGTTTTTTTTCTTTTTTTTAATATAAGAATCTAGCTGCTAGGGGCACCTGGGTGGCTCACTCCGTTAATCGTGGGACTTCAGCTCCGGTCATGATCTCCTGGTCAATGAGTTCGAGCCCCTTGGGCTCTGCACTGACTGCTCAGAGCCTGGAGCCCTGCTTTGGGTTGTGTCTCCCTCTCTTTCTGCCCCTCCCCCACTCATGCTCCGTCTCTCATTCACAGTCGCTCAATATCCAGGAAGATAATTGAATCGTAGACCTGTTGTGTGTCTCTGGCCTCCCTTTCTCTGGAAAAAAACCCGCATTATTTCTTGAAAGAGCAGTAATCCCGTGGCAGAACAGAGGCATGGCCAACCGGAGCATCTCACAACTCTGGCCCACGACTGGCCCAACTGTAAGGTTACCTAACCCAGGCAAGACCAGTCACATGGAGGTGTTGGGAGCCCTTGCTTCACCTGGGCTGTAGTTTGGGAACAGTCACAGCCGTCACATCCCTTTCCGTGGTTTGGGAGAAGAGCAGGGCACGCTGAACTCCAGTCACGCAAGACAGTTCGGCCCACCCCAGGGGCATTATCGTCTCAACAAGTGAATGCAGCCTGGCCTGAAGCTGCACTTCGCTTTTCGTCTACGAGAACCTGGCCACTCCCTTCTGTTCAGTGGGTAGGTTTTCTGTCACTTGCAACTAAAAAGATCCCAGAACACAAGGTGACTGTTGTGGAGCTGGGCTAGGGATTCTCAGATTTTTACTTTGATGATCAAAACACACAAAGAAGAACAAAAATTACAGGTCACAAACTGGCGACGGCATGTGGTCTGGAAAACACCGGGAATGGGTGCCCAGGGTCCCTGGGATGCTGCCTGGAATCTTGAGTTTCTTGCCAAGGCCCCCAGGTGCCCCGGGAGCCTCCCGGAACCCTCCCCATCAGGGTGCCACAGAGCCTGGTTTGAGAACCATTCTCCAAGCCAAGGGTTTCGCTGCACAGGAAGGCTGAGAGGCACGGGGATGGTTCAGACAGTGGCTTCAACCTCAGTGGCTTCATCGTCCTCCTCCAGCAGGCTGTAGGAGGCGTGACTCTGGCAGGGCCGCTGCAGTGGGTGAGCCAGCAGCTTAGCCATACAGTTGTGCAGCTCAAGGGCTGGCCCAGCCAGCGCCACCTCATACTTGTAGCTGGTCCCCTTGGTATCCAGGCTGCCCATGAAGGCAAACATGTCCTGTGGGGCCAGAGAGGGGCTGTTCAGGCAGAGGTTCCCCTGACGGACCCTCTCTGCCCCTGGAGGGCTTCCCTGAGGAGGGGGCATCAGAGATAGGTTCCGAAGGATGAAGAGGCGTTTGCCAGAAAGAAAGCATTCCCGCAGTCAGCAGATGTTCCCTGCCACCCACCCAGTGTTAGGGACTCCAGGAGGTCTCAGGCCTGGAGCCCCTAGTCTGGAGAAGCACAGTTGGATGCAGACTACCGCCAGCCCCCACGCTAATCATCCCTGACGAACAGAGACTTTCGGTCTGGGTGCCGAGGCAGCAGTAGGAGCCAGTCTCAACTCCGCCTGTTCACAGGTGGGTAAACTGAGGCTCAGAGGGAAATAGCCTAGTCAAGGTCCTACAGCTAGGTCAGGGCTGGGATATAAAGGACCAGCAGGGCCTGGGAAGGCACGGAGGGAAGGGTGCTCCAAGCACAGGGCCCTGTGAGAGCAAAGGCAGAAAGAGAAGCCGGAGAGACTAAGGATGAGGTGGGCAGGGCCCTACGTGCTCAAGGGGCCACCGTCGCAACGGCCCCCGCTGGCTCACGGCAGCCAGGCAGAAATGGTTGTGGAATGACTAAATGACCACACGCAGCAGGGCCGGGGCTCCAGGGCTGCAAAATGGAGGTGGGATTCCCTAGGCCCAGGGCAGGGGGCTTCTGAGACACCCCATCTACACCGACCTGCCACCCACACGCACAACGGCCTCTCACCTTCCAGCTCACTTCCTCCTCTTTCTCGTCGGCGCCATTGTGGATGTAAACAACATCGAAGAAGAAATATGGGCACTGGAACATTTTCTGCAGCGGAACAGCAGCCTTCAGGGCTCGAGTCACCCCATGCCCCTATGACAGTTCCCCAGCTTCTGTCCTGGACTCTGGGAACCTGCCTATAGGCACCCAGCTCTCGTGATCAGGAAGTCCCTCCTCGTGTCTAGCCACCACTCTGCTGGCTGCATATATCCCTCCCTCTCCCGGGCCTCACTCACCTTCATGGGCTCCGTCAGGGAGAACTGGGGCTGGCAGGGCGGACGGCTATAGACCAGGATGGTGCGGACCACGTATGGGGGCGGAATTGTCTGCACATTCTCCGTGACTGGCAGCTCAGTCTTCTGCTGGCTGCATAATGGAGGGTGGGGGACAGGTCAGAGCACCGGGGATCCGCCCTTCTCGTCACCCTCAGAGAGCCCAGGCCTTCAATGGGCATGCAAAGCCCCACATGACCCTTCCCAAGTTCACTGCTGCCTCTGAGCCTTCCCACATGTTGTTCCTTCTGCCTCCCCAGCCTCACCCTTCTGCCTGACCTCTCCTGCTCTATCAGGGAGACTTCGCTGACCCCAAAGCTGGAGCCTGCTCTGACCGCCCTCACGATCCTGAACATCCCCCCCCCCCCCCCACATTGCTGACCTCAGGTGCACCTGTCCCACCAAGCCAGAAGACTCTAAGGCAGGGACCCAATCTTATCTGCTAGGTTAGCACCAAGGTCCCCCATCGGCCACAGCTGGATCTCACGTTAGGCAGAGGGCATTAGGCAGACAGAGGGCTGATGTCTTTAATATGTGAAAAGCAAATCTGATCATTAATAAGAAAAAAGCTGACACCTCCCTAGGAAGATAGGCAAAGGGGACCAACAGACAAATCACTGTAGGAACACTGACTGGCTTACAAATGAATGAAAAAAAAGGCTCAGGGAAAAGTACAGCGAAAGCAACAGGTGGCCTCTTGCCACCATCAGACAGAACCTTCAGCAGCACGAACAACCCCGGTGCCGGGGGAGGTCCACAGGGCTGGTTTCCCGGGAAGGTTCTCTGGCAGAGCCTAGCAGGTTAAAAATACACACCCCTTTGATCCAGCATGACTTCCACTGAGTATTTACAGGACGGCTTCACTGGCAAAGTTTGCTGAGACAGTTGTACCAGGTTAATCACGACGGAAGAGGCAAGACAAGGTCCGTACCCATTTTAGGGGGCTGGGGAAAACAGGGGTTGGACTACTAGGGCCCATAAGCTAAACTTGGCTTTCACGTTTTTAAAGGGCTGGGGGAAAAAATTCAAAAGTAGAACATTTTGCGACGCGTGGAAATGACATGAAGTTCAAAGTCCAGTGTTCATCAGTAAAGTTTTTTTGGTACACAGCCACAGCTACTTGGGATAGGTATGGTTTGTGACCGGTTTCAGATTACTCCAACAGAATCAGAGTCACTGTGACAGAGACCACATGGCCTGCAAAGCCGGAAATGTTTCCTGTCTGGCCCTTTACGGACACTTTGCTGCCCCCTGGATTAAAACAACGGTATGGGGGACCTCAGGGCGGTCGCAGACTAAAATGGAAGGCGAGATGAGGGGAAGGCAGTACTTACATGAGGCTGAAGAGACCTTCCAGATCTGGCAGGGATGCTAAGGAGAAGGCTGGCGGCAGAGCATGGGCAGAGCATCATCCTGGTGACAGGAGAGCCTAAGCACCTTCACACCTGCTGGGTACCACTGTGCAGGAGACATGCTGTGTGACCCTGGCCCAGTCACTTGCCCTGTCTGAGCCTGTTTTCCCTCAGCATAGATCACAAAACAGAAAGCCAGCACTGGATGCCCTGAAAACCCTGGGTGACTCAAAGTTCCTCTTTCCCTCCCAGCCAGGGCAGCTGTCCTCACAATGAGAGCCATGGGTGGGGTGTCCCCATTCCCTACCTCCTAACACTCAGCATTGTTTTCTTTTTTTTTTTAAACATTTATTTATTTATTATTGAAAGAGAGAGAGAGAGCGTGAGCAGGGGAAGGGCAGAGAGAGAGGAAGACACAGAATCTGAAGCAGGCTCCAGTCTCTGAGCCGTCAGCACAGAGCCCGACGCGTGGCTCGAACTCACGAACCGCGAGATCATGGCCTGAGCCGAAGTCGGACGCTTAACCGACTGAGCCACCCAGGTGCCCCACAGCATTGTTTTCTAACTTATTTTCTATCTAAGTTTTGGGCTGCATGTGAGCCTTTTGTGTTCAAATTAACATAAAATGTGCCCAGGTTGGGGGAGTTATAACAGTGATTGTGACTTTTCAGTCACGTATTGCCATTTATTGAGCACCAACTGTATACTTGGTCCTGCACAGAATGCTCCACACCACGAGGGTGGTTTTGACATCTAGAGTCTAAATCAGCTTTCTTTTTCCTTTTTCTTCTTTTCTGTATTATGACTTTAACAGCAGGGGAGCCTGGGTGGCTCCGTCGGTTGAGCGTCCGACTTCGGCTCAGATCTTGATTGCGCGGTTCATGAGTTCGAGCCCCGCGTCGGGCTCTGTGCTGACAGCTCGGAGCCTGGAGGCTGCTTCGGATCCTGGGTCTCCCTCTCTCCCTCTGCTAGTCCCCTGCTCGCGCATGCTCTCTCTCTCAAAAATACACACACGTTACCTTAACGGCAACCCTAGGGGGAAGAAGGTTTTGTGCCTCCCGTTTTACAGAGGGATGAAAACACTGAGGTTCAAGGTTACTTGCCCAAGTTTGTAGTGACACAACTGGGGTCTGGACCCGAGCCGGACTTCTGGGGGTTCCAAGACAACGGAACAGCCCAGCCCCCGCCACAGGGCACCCTGCCTGGAAGGATACCAAAGGTGGAGCAGGAAGCCGTCTCTAGGTCATAGAGGCAACTGCAGAGTTCGCGGGGATCAGAGGTCAGGCCGGACAGCTGCGGGGAAGCACAAGCCTCAGCGAGGTACTTCCCCACCCCCGGGGAGCCCCTAGGCGCCCCGATCCCTGCCCCAGCCTCACCCAGGCGATGTCATCATTCACCACCACCAGTGCGAATTCGTGACTCTTGTCGATCTTGTGTTTTGTCCGCACAAACATCTCAATCATCTTCTGGGAGACGTTGAGGGCGTTGGTTTTGGAGCTGGGGAGGCAGAGAGAGTTAAGGCAAGGCCTCCTGGCCTGGAGGGTGTCGCCTCACCTGCCAATCCTAGGGAACCCTCCGCTAACTCCAGGATTAGGCACTGGAGGCCCAGGTATTGCCGCGGGGAGGAGGCAGAGCCCAGGCACCCCTCTCCAGCTTCTGCCCTCTCCAAATGGCTTCCTCTGGCCAGCCTGGGTCTCACAACGGATCCGCATGAGGTCTCCCCCAGACTTTCACTCGGCCACAGATGTTTAGGGAAAGCAGTGAGGGGAAGGCAGGCTTGTCCTCGATATCCCCCAGGACTCCTCAGACCCCATCCAGGCCCTGCCACCCAGCCCCACAGAGACTCAGTTGCTCAAGCCGCGGGCTTCGGGCTAGGCCTGGGTCTGAATCCTGGCTCTGCCTTTTCGCTGTGAAGTCTTGAGCAAGTCACTTTACTTCTCAGAGCTTCTGAGTCATTGCTGTGACGTGGGTGGCACATGACAGCTCTCACGTGCTTGAAACAGAGCCCTGACGGGCTGTGCTCTATTGTTATCAGGTGTCATTGCTACTCTGATGGCGCCGAGCCCCAAGCCAGGCCAAGCTGTCTGGGTCTCAGAGAGGAAGCCCTGAGTTTTCTGGGCTCAGCCCCAAGCCGTGGCTGCGTATTCAAGCCCCCAAATGCTCCTCTCACCCATTGAAGGACTCCAGCTTTGACAGCGACATTTCTTCTGACAGGTCCAGGCAGATGATCTGCAAGAAGGTTGGAGGGAGGTGACGGCACTGTGCCCGGACATTAACCCCCGGCCCGCACGGCACGGGCCCTCTCTAAGCAGCTCTCTCTGAAAAGGTGGTATGATGGACCCGCCCCAGTTCTCAGCCAAGCAATCTACTTTGGAAGATAGCAGTTCAGGGGAAACTAGCCTAGGAGTCCGGGTTTATGAGGGCATCAGTGAGCCAGCGAATGTCTGGGATAGCGGGTTGAATTGAGTCCCATCCCCCACAAAGACACGCCCTATAAGAATGTGACTTGTGTTGAAATTAGGGTATTTGCTGATGGAACGAAGACAAAGGTCTTGAGATAAGATAAAGATCCTGATTCAATAAGTGTCCTTATAAGAGAAAGAAGACTCCAACAGACAGGAAGGCTGTGTGAAAGACAGAGATTGGAGGGATGTGGCCACAAGCCAAGGAATGTGTGGAGCCCCCAAGGACCGGAAGAGGCAAGGAAGGATCTTTCCCTACAGCCTCCAGAGGGAGTATGGCCCTACCCATACCTTGATATCAGACTTCTGGCCTCCAGAATAGTGAGAGGATAGATTTCTGTTGTGCTAAGTCATCCAGCCTGTGGTAATTTGTTGTGGCAGCTCTAGAAAATGCCTACGAAGTGACTGTTTGCAGAGTGACTCCCAAAAGGCAAGAACGTTAAACCTATGGTTCCCTAACACCTCGTAGCCACAGGCCAAGTCCCACACTTACCACCTTCTCTGGACAGTTGACCCTTGGCGTCCGCACCTGGACTTCGGGGGCTGTCGGGGGCACCTGCCAGGGCTTGGGGCCAGCTCCGGGAGGATTGGGAGTCCCATCGTCAGCACTGGCCGCCTCACCCTCACCCTCGCTGCGGCTGCCCACGCTGGCCTGGGCCCCCAGTGCCCGGTCCTCAGCCCCCTCAGGATTGGAGCGTGTACGGGGCCTGGGCTCCGCAGACTCTTCCTCTTCCTCTTCCTCCTCCTCTTCCTCCTCTTCCTCAGTGGGGCTGCTGGGCTCTGCCACCTCCATGGCCCCTGAGTGGCTGGATGGAGTAGGGTTGGGGGAAGCCAGGTTCCTCCCCTTAGGGGTTCTAAAAACATTTGGTTACCGGGCAGGACGCAAACTCTGACTTCAGGTAACGATCTCCCATTTTTTCTGTAGAGATAACCCCGCCCCTCTCCTTGGCCAATGAACAATGCTGGCCACCACGAATGGCTCAGAGATGCGACATGACCCAACACAGGTCAGTGAGGGGCCTCTCTGGGACTTCCAATAGTGCCATTAGGGAAGAGGGATTCGTTAGAGTTGCAGAGCTAGGAGGGCAGAAGTCAAGAGCTGCCAGGAGTCTCTTTTGCCTCCAAGCAGCCCTCCTGAAGTGCTGCTCACCCAGAGAATGGCAGCTGTATCTCTGCCCACCTGGGTCCAGCTATGCCTATGGGAAACTGAATACAGGAAACTTCATTTAAAATGGAGTGCAGAAGCCAAAAGGGGGCGCTCTCACGCGCTACTCCAAACGTAGACCCCAACCGCAAGAGAGAGACCTCGCATTCCCAACAGGAAGACTGTATTTTACTAACCCTGCAAGAAAATGAAAGATTTTCTCAGTGCCTGGCCAACAGCCCAGCCAATGACAGACTGTCATAACTCAGCCAGTGAAAAGCCACTAAACTGCAAATTCCCAGTGTACTCTGATGGATTTGGGGGTTTTAACAGCCCCCCCAATTCCCCTTTCCTCTATAAAAGAGCACTCCTCTCCTTTGTTCTGGGCTTGCCTAAGGTTTTGCTATAGCTCCTGTATTCTGCATTGCAATCCTCTGCTACTCCCAAACCTCTTTTTGCTGGTAAAATAGCTGACAGTTTTCATTTTAAGGTGAAGAGAATAATTAGCTGGGGTGGGCCTGGCTGGCTCAGTGGGTAGAGCGTGCACTCTTGACCTTGGGGTTGTGGGCTGGGGACCCACGCTGGGTGGAGCGATTACTTAAAACTAAAATCTTTTTTAAAAAAAGGTTTATTTATCTATTTTGAGAGAGAGGAGGGGGAGGAGCAGAGAGAGAGAGAGGGAAAGAGACGGGGAGACAGAGAATCACAAGTGGACGCCACATTCAGCACGGAGCCGGTCGTAGGGCCTGATCTCATGAACCAAGAGATCATGACCTAAACCGAAATCAAGAGTGGGAGGCTTAACCGACTGAGCCACCCAGGTGCCCCCTTAAAAAAAAAAAAAAAAAAGGACAAAGAAAAATAATTAAATAGTAATAATAATTACCTCTGGGTTCGTCTCCAGGGGACAGTGGGCTGTCTAGAGGGTGTCTGCACAAAGGAAGGGCAAGAATCTAGGTGTTAAAGGTCCCTGAGGATGGACACCAACAGTTGGTGGACACCCTGAGGATGGACACCAACAGATGGACACCCTGTCTGGGCATGGGTGTGGGCTGATGTCCCTGTGGTCTCTATGCGCCTTGCAACCCCCACAATCTCTAAGGAAAACAATGCTTTAGCTTCAGCAAGACAGATGGACGAGAAACCAGAAAACTGCAGGAGAAACCAGAGCTGAAGGCGGAAGCCTCAGGAAAGGCTAGGGGCTGGACCTCTAGGGACTGGACCGCAAGCACCCAACCGCTTCTCACCGTAGCCGGAGCCTCCCTCCAACTCAGTCGAGCGCTGGCTAGGAAGCCGCCATCTTTCGCAGCCCGGAAGTAGTGCGGCGCGGGCGCGACGCCTCCTGGGAAATGTAGTCCAGCAAGCCGTCAGGCGAGCGGATGGCCGAACCGGGGAAGGCTGGTGAGCCTTGAAAGCTGATAGGCTGGGGCTGTGCTAGGGGGTGGGGCTTGGAATGTGATTGGTTAAAGGAAGAATAGCCAGAGCTTTTATGTTTCTGGCCGAATCAGGTACACTGGTCAGCGCTTCTACCCTGATAGGCTGGAACAAGGCCTAGTGAAGTGGGGCTTTCAATAGAGTCGGCTCACATGGAGGGAGAAGGCCACTTGCAATGTGATAAACTGAACACAGGTGACTTGGGCGGGATTTAGAAGACGAGGTGGGGCTGATTGGTGATTTGTGGAGCTGACCTAGCCCTCAATGAGGGGCGGGTTTTTGCGGACCGAGGTGGGCGTGGCCCAGGCGCCAGGCCCTTCCCAGTTACTTAATTCTGTTCCTTATTCTACAGACCTTTGAGCCCAAACTATTTCAAACCACCCTTTCTTCTTCATGCGCACTCCTCCTCTTACCCCCATAACCATTTTTTTTAAAAAAGATTGTCATTTGCTTTTCTTTGTACTTTTTAAGATGTTTATTCATTTATTTTGAGAGAGAGAGAGAGAGAAAGAGAATCCCAAGGAGTCTCTGCAGTGTCAGAGCAGAGCTGGAATGGGGCTCCATCTCATGAACCGTAAGATCATGACCTGAGCCGAAATCAAGTTGGATGCTTAACCAGCTGAGCCACCCAGGCACCCCACCCCCAAACAATTTAAAACCCACTTTGAAGGGGGGCGCCTGGGTGGCTTAGTCGGTTAAGCGTCCAACTTCGGCTCAGGTCATACATATCTCAGTTTGTGGGTTCCAGCCCCGCGTTGGGCTCTGTGCTGACAGCTCAGAGCTTGGAGCCTGCTTCATATTCTGTCTGTCTCTCTCTCTCGGCCCCTCACCCACTTGTGCTCTGTTTCACTCTCTCTCTCTCAAAAATAAATAAACATTAAAAAATTAAAAGGAAAAACACGCTGTGAGGAGCACCTGGGTGGGTCAGTTGGTTAGGTGTCAGACTTTTTTTTTTTTTTTCCTAAGCGTCAGACTCTTGATTTCAGCTCAGATCATGATCTCATGGTTTGTGAGTTCTTTGAGCCCGGTGTGGAACTCCTCACTGACAGTGCAGAGCCTGCTTGGGATTCTCTCTCTCTCTCTCTCTCTCTCTCTCTCTCTCTCTCTCTCCCTCTCTCTCTCTGCTCCTCCCCCGCTTGCACTCTCTTTCTGAAAATAAATAAACAAACTTAAAAAAAAAATAAAAACCACGAGCATCAGTTTCTGTGTGTGTGTGTGTGTGTGTGTGTGTGTGTGTGTGTGTGTGTAAAAGGGTCAGTTAAACCTGCCCTCATAAGCCAGGCTCCAGTGATTGACATCCAGGAGGAGCTATGTAAGCTGAGTCTTCGAGAATGGAGAACTTGCCAGAAAAACAAGAGAATGAAGGGCATTCCGGAAAGAAGGAACCACCTTCGCAAAGATCCGGAGGCTTGCAAGAACTTTGGAGCGGCAGAGCCTTTAAACAGGTTAATATGGCTGGAGCAGAGGCTAAGAGCACAGATTTCAATGTGCCTGGGTGCCCCCAAGGAAGGGTGTTTCAGGCAGAGATTACAGCATAACCAAAGGTCCTGGGGTATAAGGATTGTGAACCTTCGACTGTTTACAGAGGAGAGGGGGGTCATCGTGGCTAAAGCATGGAGTATACAAGGGTGCAGGCAGCAGGCATAATTGTTAAGGGCCTCGAAAGCCAGGTAGAAGAGCTTGAAATATTTCCCAAGGGCAATGGGGAGTCATGGATGGTGTGTGAGCAGAGGAGGTGAACAATGAGGTCTCTGTCTCTGGGACCTGGGTAGGGAAGGGAGTGGAGGGGTGGCTGGAGAGTCCAGGGAGGGAGCTGGGCTGGCATCCAGGTGGGAGGGGAGAGGCTTGGGTTCTTATAATGGATGGAGATGAGGAGGGCCTTTAGAGACGGATGCAGGGAAAATGGGCAGGATGTAGGGACTATCTGGGCTCTGAGGAATCCAACATTTACACAGGAGAAATGGCAGCTGGCAGAGAAAGCAGAGATGGGAGGGCCAGGGAGGTAGGGAACAAGTGGAAATATTACAATTCAGTTCCTGGATGATGCTTGACCATGTGCAAATTGCTTGTTAAAATTTCCACGACATCGTAGGAAAATGCTATAATTACTGCCCCCCCCTCCCCGCAAACATTTTACAGATAAGAAAACTGAGGCTCAGAGGTGGAGGAGACTCGAGATCAGAGGCTGAGGTGAGGAGTAGCTGACACCTCAGGAGCCGGACACGTGTCCCCAGCTGATGGGACTGGAGGAAGCTGATGGCCTTGAGGAGGAAACAGCACAATAACAAGTCACATGACCAGGGGAGGGGGCTTCCTGTTTCCTGGCCCCTCCCGAGCCAGCCTTGGCCAGCCCAGGTCTCAGCAGGCAGTGGTCAGAGCTACCCCAAGAATGTCCAGGGATTTGCCCTGCTGACCAAGGTGCTCCCAGAGGCACAGAGGACTAGAATTTGAGCAGGCTGAGGGGACCCAATCCCAAGATTGGGGCCTCTGGCTCAAAAGAGCCCTGGGGAGGAGAAGTGACTCTTGAAGTTGTTAAGCCAGGCCCAGACTGGGGAGCACAGAGGGAGTGAAAGATAAAGGAGGCAGAGGAGAAGAGGAGTTCAGAACAATTTTTGGAGATAGTGAGCTGCCTGTCAAGGGAGGCATTCAAATGCACCAAATCAACATTGATAACCCAAGATCCCTTTCGAAGGGAGGAAATCAATGCCCATTTCACAGAAGAAGAAATTAAGGCTACCCAGGACAGCCAGGACAAGAGCTGAGATCAGGCGGTGGTTTTAGGGGGAGAGGAAGAAGTTAGATCCAGAGGACTGACTTCTGGACAGCAATGAGTTCCCGGGCCACACGACCCCGAAGCCGGCGAGGGAGGCACGCTCCACCTGTAAGTGGTCCCCTCCCTGCCACACCCGGCTCTTTGGGGCCACTCATAGCCCTGCCTGGCTTCAGAGCTTGGTCCCGTGGGTCATTTTCAGGGGGAGCTGGATCCTGTGGCAGAGAGTTCAGAGGAGGCTGAGGCAGCCGGCGGGAATTCTGAGCCGGGCCCTGTGCCATCTCAGGAGAGCTTCAAGCCAAAGCTGCCGGGGCCAGAGGCAGAGGCCAGGGGGCAGGGCTTGGGGGGCAGGTAAGGCCCACTTGGTCTGTGCTCCCCACTCTAGCTCTGGTACAATTTCCCTACCCCTAGGTCCGCCCGTGTTCCTCCCTTGCTCACGCACATGCCATAGCTTCCCATTGTCCTCATCAGCCCAACTTTCGAGGCCCTGGATAATACAGCCCCCGTGAGTTAGCCACCCCAGATGACCCCACTTCCAGAATCTTCCTTGTCTCACCTGACCACAGGCCCACCAAAGAGGCTGAAGAGAACTCTAACAGAGGACCGGCCCCATCTCTCAAGGGACCCCATGGGCCTGCAGAGGAAGGCCACCAGGCCACAGATGTAGCCCCACGGCCCGGGGAGCTGGTCCCCCCCAGGCCTGGAGCCTCTGATGTGTTTCAGATTCTCCATCATGCCCTGAGCTCGCTGGAGGCTGCTGCTGCGGCCTGGCACCGCCGGCCCCCAAGCTGTCCTGGGCCTGTGGAGGCAGAGGACAGAAGTGAGGCAGGACCAAAGCCCTGCTTGGAGGAGGAGGGGGCAGGGGCTTGCCAGAGGGAGGCAGCCCGCCTGGCAGAGAGGAATGCCTGGCTGCGATTGGCCCTGGGCAGCCGAGAAGAGGAGCTGATTCGCGTGCAGGCCTCCGTGCAGGCCATCCAGGCTGAAAAGGAGACGTTGCAGAGGGAGGTGAGTGGGGGAGCTCTGCCTCCCAGAGCTCTCTGTCTAAGGGGGGTGGGGGGTGGGGGGTGCGCCTGGCATAGGCAACGTTCAATCATTAGCTCCTTAGAAAAACTTTTATGGAGGGGCTTCTGGGTGGTTTAGTCGGTTAAGTGACCAACTTCAGCTCAGATCATGATCTCACAGGTTCATGAGTTCGAGCCCCGCACTGGGTTCTCTGCTGTCGGCACAGAGCCTGCTTCGGATCCTCTCTCTCTCTCTCTCTCTCTGCACCTCCCCCACTCGTGCGCACGCATGCTCCCTCTCAAAAATAAATACCCATTTAGGGGTGCCGGTGAGTTCGAGCCCCGCTTTTTTAAAATTAAGAATAAAAAATAAAAATAAATAAACTTAAAAAAAGAAAAAAAGAAAAACTTTCGTAGAGCATGGACTGCTGGGCCCTGAGTAAATAAAACTCCCTTGCCTTCTTAGTTCAGGTGCTCAGAGATACCCCCTGAGCAGGTGACACTTGAATGAGGAGGTAAGGGAGGAGCCATGCAAGGATCTGGGGAAAGAGCATGCCAGGCAGAGCAGGAACCCCCTCCCTGGAGCAGGAGTGTGATTCAAGGAAATGTGAGGAGGGGCGCCTGGGTGGCTCAGTGGGTTGGGCGTCCGACTTCAGCTCAGGTCATGATCTCACCATAGGTGGGTTTGGGCCCCGCGTGGGGCCCTTGTGCTGACAGCTCAGAGCCTGGAGCCTGCTTGGGATTCTGGGTCTCTCTCTCTGCCCCTCCCCCGCTCATGCTCTGTCTCTCTCGGTCTCAAAAATAAATAAAACATTAAAAAAAAAAAAAAAGAGGAACCGTGAAGAGGCCAAGGGGAGGGCAGGCTGGTGATGGGGGCAGATTTACAGGGTCTTGGGGATGCTGGGAGTTGAGCTTTCGCTCTCTGAGCCCGCGGGGATCCTGGAGGATTTTTCTGAGCAAAAAGGGGCGGGACCTGATGGTGCGTTCACAGGCGCCCTCTGGCGGCCACGGGGGGAACAGCCTGTGGGAGGGGCGAGGGCGGACTCCTGGAGATCCAGGAGGCACTGGTCCAGACACCAGATGGTGGAAATTGTGGAGGCGGCCCGAAGTGGGCAGATACTGGGTGGTGTGGAAGGTGTTGCTGGCAGGTTTGGGTCTGAAAGCTAGAGAAGGGTTGAGGACAAGTCCTGGTTTGGGAGCCCGCGGGGCTGGAGACGAGAAATGGGGATGCTGCAGGAGGGGCAGGTGTGGTGGGAGGGGGACCAGAAGCTGTTTGGGTCCTAACGAGCACCAGGCACCCATGAGCCACCCATGTGGGGCCATCAAAGAGACAGTTCTGTGCCTGAGTCCGGAGCTCAGGGAAGATGTCAGGGTAGGAGAAACACATTTGGGCCTCTTTAGCATGTGGATGCAATCTAAAGCCATGTGGCTGAAAGAGATCGTGGGAAACAGGTCCTCAACTCTGGCAGGACCCGGTGGCAAGATGTGGGACTGCCAGAGCCCAGCCTGAGGGGTGGGGCCCACTTCCTGACTGGGAAAGAAAATCTCCCCTCCACATTCCTCTCCCCACCCCCACCACCTCTGGCAGCCACCCCTCTGATCTCTGGATCAGTGAGTTTGATGTTCCGTCTTCTTTTGTTTGCGATTTCACATAGAAGTGAGGTCATAAAGTATTTGCCTTTCTCTGTCTGACTTATTTCACTTAGCATAATGCCCTCAAGGTCCATCCATGTTGTTACAAATAGCAAGATTTCCTTCTTCTTTTTTTTTTTTAAAGATTTTATTTTTAGGGCCACCTGGGTGGCTCAGTCAGTTGAGCGTCCCATTCTTGATTTCAGCTCAGGTCATGATCCTGGGGTCTTGGGATCATGCTCAGCATGGAGCCTGCTTAAGACTTTCTCTCTCCCTCCCTCTGCCCCTCTTCCCTGTTTGTTTGCTCTCTTAAAAAAGGGGGGGGGGCACCTGGGTGGCTCAGTCGGTTAAGCGACTTTGGCTCAGGTCATGGTCTCTCGGTTCATGAGTTCGAGCCCTGCATCGGGTTCTGTGCTGACAGCTCGGAGCCTGGAGCCTGCCTCGGATTCTGTGTCTCCCTCTCTGCCCCTGCCATGCTCATGCTCTGTTTCTCTCTGTCTCAAAAATAAATAAAATTTTTTTTAAAAAAAGGAGGGGCACCTGGGTGGCTCAGTCGGTTAAGCATCTGACTTTGGCTCAGGTCATGGTCTCATAGTTCATGGGTTCGAGCCCTGCATCCGGCTCTGTGCTGACAGCTCAGAGCCTGGAGCCTGCTTCGGATTCTGTGTGTGTGTGTCTCGCTCTCTCCCTGCCCCTTCCCGACTCTCTCTCTCTCAAAAATCAACATTAAAAAATGTATATTTAAAAAAAAAAAAAGGTTTGGGGCGCCTGGGTGGCGCAGTCGGTTAAGCGTCCGACTTCAGCCAGGTCACGATCTCACGGTCCATGAGTTCGAGCCCCGTGTCAGGCTCTGGGCTGATGGCTCAGAGCCTGGAGCCTGTTTCCAATTCTGTGTCTCCCTCTCTCTCTGCCCCTCCCCCATTCATGCTCTGTCTCTCTCTGTCCCAAAAATAAATAAACATTGAAAAAAAATTAAAAAAAAAAAGGGTTTTATTTTTACATAATATCTTGACCCAACGTGGAGCTCAAACTCACCACCCTGAGACCAAGAGTCACGGGCTCCACTGACTGAGTCAGCCAGACACCCCTCCTTTTTTAAGGCCAAATACTATTCCACTGTTTATACATCTACTCTTTAGCCATTCATCTGCTAATGATCGCCTGGGCTGCAGTGAACATAGGGGCACAGATATCTTTTCCAATTACTTTTTTCATTTTCTTCACACAAATACCCAGAAGTGGAATAGCTAATCGTGTGATAGTTTTACCCTTAATTCTTTTCTTTCTTTTCTTTTTTTTAATGTTTATTTATTTTTGAAAGAGAGTGCACGCATGGGGACATGTGAGCGAAGGAGGGGCAGAGAGAGAAGGAAACACAGAATCTGAAGCAGGCTCCAGGCTCTGTGCTGATGGCTCAGAGCCCGACATGGGGGTTGAACTCACCAGCCGTGAGATCGTGACCTGAGCTGAGGTTGGATGGTTAACCGACTGAGCCACCCAGGCACCTCTCCCAGGAACACTTCTTAAGGAGGACTGGGACACAGGGGGTCAGTCCGCTAAGCGCCCAACTCTTGACTTTGGCTCGTGGTTGGTGAGATTGAACCCCACGTTGGGCTCTGTGTTGGCAGTGCAGTGCCTGCTTGGAATTCTCTGTCTCTCTTCCTCTCTTTCTGACTCTCCCATGCACGAATGTGCTTGCTCTCTCTCTCTCAAAATAAATAAACTTAAAAAAAGGGGGGGGGGCTGCTGGGTGGTTGGAGTCTCCAGGCCTAACCTACTCCATCCTCCTTTCCCACCCACCCCCAGGTCCAGGAGCTCCAGGATTCCCTGATGAGGTTGGAGCCCTTTCCACTTCCCTCCCGTGGCCAAGCAGGTGGCTCGGGCAGTGGCTCCAGCAGTTCTGGGGTAGATGAAGAGCCCTGGGGGACTCAGGTGAGTGTGGGAAGCTCAAAACCACAATCTTGAGATCTGTGGGATTTGGAGCAGTGAGACTGAAATCCTGGTCATGCAATCCAGTAGCTTCTGGGCTTGCAAAAGGCCTAAATCCGTGATTCTGGGTTCTCAATGACAACCCGGGTGAATCAAGTAACCTCTTTCTGGCAGGACCCCTTCTCCCTGGCTCACCCCCTGCTCCGGCGCCTCCGGAGTGATTCCAGCACTCAGATGTTTGGGCCTCTCCGCACTCAACCCCTCGCCCCCGAGGTGCGCATCATGGAAAGCCAGACGGAACAGCTCCAGGGGTAAGGGCCACCCGTGCTGAGCTCGTAAGGGCACCGCTTCCTTCCCAGCTGGCCTATGAGCCCCAGTCTGGAGCTGGAATGGAGTGGGGAGGAGGATGGCAGTCAGTTGGGTCCTGGCTGCCCTGCGGGGCCTCTCACGTCCCCCCTTCCCTAACTTCGGAGGCAGGAGCATCGAGAAGCTCAAGTGTTTCAACCATCTGCTGTCAGCTGTGCTGCAGGGGTACAAGGGCCGGTGTGAAGCCCTTAGCATGCAGCTGGGCCAGCGGGAGGCTGAAGCCACAGCCCTGCGTCTGGCCTTGCAGTACAGGTCAGTGCATCCCACCCATGGTATCACTGGTGTGGAAGGGAATGGGCACGCTCAGGAGGAACCCCCATCCCAGAGAGAGTCAGGGCCCTTGCAGGAAAGCACTTTCCCCTTAGTCCCAGGGTGCTGAAGGAGTTTACATGCTCCCAGGGGTGGGGGCTGGGGGACGAAGTGAAGGATCCAGGAGCAAGTGGGGACGTCACCCACGCAAGATGGAGCCAGGTGTCCCAGAGCTCTCAGAATCAGTGTCTCACAGTGAGCACTGTGAGGAGGCATATGGAGTCCTGCTCAGTCTCCGGGAGGCAGATTCGGGAGCAAGAGAGGAAGCCCCTATGAGGGACCTGGAGGTGGCTGAGAAGGAGGCTCAGAGGCTGCTGGCACACGAGGAGGCTGCCATGGATGGAGGGGCACCACGGAATCCACAGCCAAGGTACCCCTGGGAACCTTGAGAACTGGGAGGGCCAGTGAGTAGGGTTCTTATTAGAGAATGGGTCTCCCACAGCTGGCTTCGTGTTGGGGTTTGGCCTGGCCGTGCCCAGCAAAGTTGGTGTAGGGACTCTCTGTGCTTGGTTGGCATGAGGCCCGAGTAGAGCTGGCTGGTGGCTACTCAAGAAAGTCGGCATGGGTGGTTGACAGCCACTGGGATTGGTATAGGACCCACCAGGATGGCTTGTTGATGGATGACGGTGCCTACTGATTAGAACTGGCATGATGGTGTTTAATGGGGTTGGCTTGATGCTGGTACGCGTGGGGGTTAGCATGATGTTGCCAAATAGAGTCGGCCAGCTGAGCAATGGTACCCATTGTGTTGGCGTGACGGCATCCATCACGTTGGCATAAGTGATAGGGCCTATTGAGTTGGTGTGGTGGCTTCCACTACGATGGCATGAGCAACAGTAATCATTGACACGATGGTGTTCACTACATTGTCTTGATGAATAATGGTGCCCATTGGGGTTTATATTATGTGTCTGCCATGTTGGTATAACAGCACTCACCACAGACGGCATAGAATCCATCACGGTCCGTAAGATGGAAGAAGGCAGAGCCCACCAGGGTTGGCATGAAGTTAGCACAACTATGGCCACAAGTGTTGACATTAGACCCCTCTTCGGTTTCCTGTAGCCCCGAGGGCAGCAGTGTGGATCGGCCCACACCACAGGAGCTGGCTACCCAGCTCTGGGGCTATGTCCAGCGTCTCCAGGAGCGCCGTGCTCTGGTGAAGATTCCCCCAGAGCCTGGCCCAACCTTGGCACCCATGCCCACTGTGCCCCATGCGGAGGCCATGGTGCAGGCCATTCTGGGGACCCAGCCTGGCCCAGTCCTACCCCGGTTGGAGAAGATGCAGATCCAGCGGGACCTGGCGGCCACACGGGTACACATGGGCAGCGGGCACCGTGTCGGTCTTTTCTGGTGGGACAAAGCCCTTTGCTGAGGCTTAGAGGGAGGATTGGGGGACCAAGTAGCAAAGGAGAGTTCTACCTGGCTGGGGGCAGACTTCCTGGAGGGAAGGGAATTGGAGCCTGGGATTTTGAGGGATGAATAGGACTTTGTCTTCTGGAATTCAGTGTCTCGGAAGATTCTGAATGTAGCTTTCTCAAATTGCCTTCTTATGGAAAGGAGATGATGGCAGGGGGACATAGTCTGAGGTTTATACCCTGGCATGAAAGATCTGAGGTTCTAGAGTTGGAGAAACTCCAGACCCTTCCTGAGATGCCACTTGACCTCGTCTAAGATATTTGTGCTCCCTGAACGATGATTTCTATAGCTGTCGTTTTTAGGAGATGATAGTTCCCACCACACAAGATCATGGTGAGGGTTTGAGTTCTTGCCTGACCAGTCCTCACTGGGTGCCTCCTGGGCCCTCAGTTTCCCCCGATCCCAGAGGCCCAAATTCTCTGCCCACTTCTTGTTCTCTCAGGAGACTCTGGCAGAACTGATGCTGCGGCTACAGTTGATGAGGCGGGAGAAGCGGGGTCTGGAGCTGAAGGAGGCTGCCCTCCGGGCCCAGGGCCCAGCCCATGTGCTCCTGCTAGAGCAGCTGCGGTGGGAACAGGCACAGCTCCGGACCGGTGGGGCCAACAGTAGTGGTGGGGACAGCAGTGGAGGCGGGAGCAGTGGAGACGAAGAGGAGTCGTCTCAGGTGAGTGGCCCTTCCTGGACCTGGTGGGGATAGCCATATACTGCTGGCTATGTGGCCCTGGTCAATCCCAGACTCCTCTGAGCCTCGGCTTGCATTTCTGCACAAAGAAATGTGTTGAACGGTTAGAGCGCATGTCAAGGTTTAGGGGAGCCTGGCTGGCTCAGTCGGTTAAGCGTCCAGCTTCAGCTCGGGTCGTGATCTCACGGCGCATGGGTTCAAGCCCCACATCGGGCTCTGTGCTGACAGCTCAGGACCCGGAGCCTGCTTCCGATTCTGTGTCTCCCCCTGTCTCTGCTGCTTCCCTCTCTGCTCACGCTCCGTCTCTCTCTTAAAAATAAATAAACATTAAAAAAAAATGCATGTCAAAGTTCATACCTGTACTTTGGGTTTTTGTTTTGTTTTGTTTTCTCTGAAGGTCTGGAGCCCAATAAGCCCCAAGGCGTTTAGCGTCTTCCACTCAAACCTGTACCTCTTGCTTCCCACCCCCAGGGTTGTTCATACTCTGGCGGCATCGCCACTCCAACAGCCCCAGCCCATGCTTCGTGTCTTCTTAAATTTTTGGCTCTAGCTTCCACCCTGAGGACTTCCCTTTTGCCCCTTCCTATCTAATCATGTCTGTCCTCTGCTTAAAGCCTTCAGCAGCTTATAGAACCCTCCTTTGGATCATCTCTGCTACCTCCAAGCCTTTGTAGGTGCTGTGCCCCCCCCCCCCCCAGGAACACTGGGCATCTCCCTCTTTGTCTAATTAAGCCCATGATCTCTTGCAGGTCTGTGCTGAGATATCACCTGCCTCCAGATGAGATTCCCCGTTAGGGAGTCATTTTGTCCTAATTAGGGTTTCTCATCAGACTGGGGGCTTCGTGAGGGCAGGGGCTGTGGCTGCCACAGCCTGGGTGACTTCAACGTCCGGCTTGGGCTGAACACACACTCCACCTGAGTCAATGTCACTTTCCTCCCTTCTGCCTCCCACAGGGCCCTCCAGCCGTTCTTGGTGGCAGCAGGGGCATTGATGGAGGCCAGGCGGGCAAAGCACAGGGCCCGGAGATTCTAGCCCAGGAACTAGCAGCGTCACTTCACCGGTGTGTGTCTCGATCCCGGGCTGGGACGGATGGGTTGGGCGGGTCTACGTGAGAATCCCCGGGGGGCACTGTGTGCCGCAGAGGGCGGGGCATCCATCTGCATACAGGTGTGTTCACCTGGGAATACAGGTGGGTAGGTGGAGGGAAGGAAGACTGGATTGGCTCTGGCCATGAGCTCCTCTCTCCTCACTCCTGCACCAGGGCCCTGAGGCTGCGGGAGCAGCTGCAGTCTCTGCGGGAGGAACTGGAACAGGTGGCTCAGAAGGGGCGAGCCAGACGTGCTCAGAGTGCCGAGCTGAACAACGATTTATGCAAGGCTCACAGGTGGGTCTCCCTTCCCTGTACTCTCCCCCCCACTCCCCGCCCCGTGACCTCAGAAGTGTCCCTGGCTCTCTCTGGCCTGCAGCCTTCCCCTGCAAGGTAGGTGGCAGGTCCAATCCATCCTGTGCCTCCCCCGATACCCAGTGTTTGCCGGCCCCTTTCTGAACGGGACCCCAGGAAAACTCAGGCTCAGAGAGCTCCCGTCTGGTGCTGGGAACACATAGCTCCTGATTTGGTGGGGGGGGGGGCTGTTTCCTGGCTCAGCCTACTCATCCCCTCTAGTGCCCTGGTCCTGGCCTTCCGAGGTGCCCACCGGAAGCAGGAAGAGCAACGGAGGAAGCTGGAACAGCAGGTGGCACTAATGGAGGTTCGACAGGCAGAGGAATTGGAAGTGCTAGAAGCCACCGTAAGGGCGCTGGGGAGGCCCAGACCGTCTTGTCCACCTCCCCGGCTGGGAGAGACCTTTCTGTAGGCCCCATTCTGGCTGTGTCTGGGTGTACCAGACAATTAGGGCAGGCCACATCATAAACTGTCCTGGAGTGATACTATATCATGTGTGACCTTGAATGTCGGGACCTGTTGGGTGGGATGGGACACTTGGGCGTCTGGAACCTGATGGATGGAGGGGTGACTGGGCATTTGGGAAGGGCTCCAGGTCTTTGGCCTGGCACCACGTGGCATGTGAATGTGATATGTCAGCGGGATCATGCCAGAGGTCATGACAGACCTAGGGCTGGCTCAAGGATTCAGGGGTCAGTGAGGCTACATCGCCAGAACGGAAATGCCAACACTCAGCTGCCTCCAGAAGCCCTGGGAGGGGTTCACGGGGAGATGCTGGGTTTGGCCTGGCAGATGCTCCCGAGAGGAAAAGGCCCACATCTCAGAAGGAAGACTGAGGGCCTATAGGTTCAGGGTGTAGAAAATTTGCTGGAAGAGTAATCGCTCCCAAAGGAGGAGGAGGAATCAGAGGGCTTTGGAACTTGTATTCGAAGAATACGGAGCTAAGTAAGATAAAGGGCTTTGGGGTTGGGGGCACAGCAAAAGCAAAAACCTGTAAGTGGTTACTCAGGGACAGGGACTAACTAAGAGAGGGCACACAAGGGTGGGCAGGGAGACACATCTCGCCCTTCAGGGACTGGAAGGCCCCTGGCCTGGCTAAATGCCAGCTTTCACCTGCCTGCGGCGCTGGGAGCTGTTAGTGTCAGGTTAATTGCAGGCAGCTAATTAGCATGTCGTTTGCATAGGCCACACCTCCTGGAGAGGGGGCTTAGGTGAGACCCGCCAGCTAGATTACTGGCCAGCTATTCCCCTCCTGGGTAAAGGCTGAAACCCAAGCCGTGGATTGGGAAGGTTTTCATCCCCAGCCTGGTGGTGGTGATTCCCAGCCCACACCTGTGCAGGCGTGTACGGTGACCGCCTTTCCCAAGGGAGGGCAAGGTGGGCCCGGAACCGACTTCAGGCCCGTCAGGGGCCTGGACTCAACCCTGGCCTTCCTGACACACAACTCCCCAGGGATCACTGGCGCTGGTGACCTTCCGACCGTGCAGTCTCTCTGGACGACACCCAGCTTTGAAGAAAGCAGGGAAACTGAGGAGGGCAAGGTCCTGAGGAGGGTCAGAGGAGCCGACCTTATCCCCTTTTGTCTGTGGCCAAGAGTGCAAGAGTGACTTCAAGCCCCCCAGTCCCACCAGTTTGCCCGCGGTAGGGGGAGGGCGCAAAGGGAGGCAAGGTCACCTGTTGAAGGGTGGGGAATGAGTTCGCGCTGTTGGAGGGGTCTGGGGATGGTTCTCAGGCCGCCGGGAGCCGGGTCTGGCCGTTCCCACGGGTGCCCCCTCGGCAGATGGGCCCTGGCCTCTTTGTCCGCGGTCCGCAGCCGCCGCAAGGTCAAATGTCACCGCGGGGCCGCGGGCAGGGGTCAAGGGGGCGGGGCCGGACTTCGACCCACCCCCAGGAGGGCCCCAGGGGTTCAGGGGCCCTGGCGCTACTAGGGAGGGCCCAGGCGGCCGCCAAGGGGTTGGACCAACGGGAGGTTCTAGGATCTGCAGCGGATATTTCCCTAGTCTCCAAAACGGCCCCAGACGGCCACTTCTGAGCCTCACCTCCCCTGGACTCTTGTCCCTCAAACCCCAGGTCCCTGCCCCCTGCCCTCTCCAGCCCCTCTTCTGAGTCGCTTCCCGGGACCTTCTCTCCCTTCCGAGACCTAACCCCTCCAACCAAGAATCCTGGAAAGCCCAGAACAGGGACCTAGGACCCCTGCCCTCACCCCAAAAAACCAGCCAGCACCTCCACATTCCCAGGCAGCCCAGAAACAAATGGTCCTCTCCAACCATCCAGACCCTCTCCTCCAGCAGGGCTTACAAGGGCAGAGAATTCCACTCTAGTCGGTCCCACGGAAAGTCCTTGCTCCCGTCTAACTCCAGTCCTTCTTGCTTCCTGTACTTGCTAAAACCTCCTCTAGCTCGCACCCAGCCAGATTCTCCCTGGGAGGTCCAGAGGCCCGGGGCTGGGTGTGTGGTGCCTGGCTTTTACAGAACCTTGGTATCCTCTTAAATGTTGCATGATCTCCAAGCTCTCCTCAACCCCCGACCCAAGGTGTCCCCTCAGATGTAATCTGGAGAAGGGAACCCTTTCCCATGGCCCTTTCCAGCGAGGGGAGGGGAGAGGGCAGAGGGCAGTTCTCCTGCCCCGCAGCCCTCAGAGGCCCAGCCACGTGCCCTGGTGTCCAGCTCTGGGCCCAGGGCCCAGGGCCCAGGGCAGGGCAGAAGATAAGGCCTACAACTGGACCTGCGGGACTCCAAGGTGAAAGGTCACCGTAGGAAGGGCTTTTCCAGCTGGTTAAATGTTAACAGGCCCAGAGCTAGAGGCTCAGGCTTCCCCAGCCCAGGGCTGCCTGGGCAGGAGTTGGGGTGGGGGCACGACAAAGAAAGGGTGCTTAATAAATGTTGGTCGGCCCAACGGGTTGGGGGGGGGGCGGTGGGGTGGGGAGAGGAAGCCAGGGATGGGTGGGGGGAGTCTGTAAGCCAGCCGCAACTGAGAGGCTCCAGGGAGCCTGGAAGAGACATCTGCAGTCCAGCCGGTGGCCTGGCCAAGCCCTTTATGTGAAGCACAGAAAAGGAGATTAAAGAGGAAAAGGGGCAGGCCGCAGTGGGGATGGTGGGCATTCCTGCTGCCTCCTGCCTCCCGCCTAGCTGGGCGGGTGGGTGCCCTGCCCCCAGAGGCCTAAAATTCTGGAGGGGGCCCCCGACCTCGCGTCCCCGCAGGCCGCAGACCACAACATCCCTTGGCCCTGGAGATTCCCAGCACCAGGTGTGAGCTCAAGCTGAGAAAGGGTGGGGTGGGGGTCGGACGCGGCGACTTTCTGGAAGAGGAAGCAAACACAATCCATCAAGCAACTGTGCAAAGAAATGCCCCAGGGTGTGTGTGTGTGTGTGTGTGTGTGTGTGTGTGTGTGTGTGTGCCGCGCAGGGGCGTACCCCCCGGGTGCAATTGGCCCCCCATTATTGCTTCTGCGGGGAATGGAGGGGTAAGGTTCTGAGGGGCTCCTCGAGGGCGGTTGAGCGACGCATCGTCCAAGGCCGGAGGTGGAGGGGAGGGCTTTGGAGAGACATCTTGGCGAGGCTGCGGAAGGGCAGAGGGCAGCGGCGGCCCAGGCTCCTGCCGCGGCCCGGCAGGGGTTAAGGCTGGAGTCGGGCGAGGGCGGGGGTAGGGGGAGAAGGAGGGGGGGGAGGGTCAGGCCGAGCGGCCCCGTGCTCCGCCCTCGCCCCTCCCGCCTGCCCGGGCGCCGGGCGCCGAGCGAGGCCACCCATGCCCTTATAAGGGTGGCCGTCGCCGGGGCAACGAGCGCCCGCCCCCAGCCCGCGGCGCGCGCCCCTGCCCCCGCCCCCGCCCCCCGCCCGCCCCGCGAATGGAACGTTGTGTGTCAAACCGGCCGCAGCGCGAGGCCGGCGCGCGGGGTCGGCGGCGGCGGCGAGAGCGAGGCTCGGGCCCAGGCGCAGGCCCAGGCCGGGCAGGCGCGGCCGCAGAGGGGGCGGCAGCTCGGGAAGCGCCGGACCGCAGCCTTGCAGGCCCCGAGCGGCCGCCTGGGGACCCGGGGAGGCCAGGGGGCGCGGCGACCGGCCCCGGCGCGCGCCTGCCGCCCCTCCCCCGCGCAGCGGGCGGCCGCGTAACTTGCGGCCAAACTTTCCCCCCGGCCTCCCGCGCTCAGATGGCGGGCCGCTAAGTTGGCCGCAGCCCCCAGCCAAGCGGCGGCCAGGCCAGAGGGCGCCCCCTGCGCAGCCTGGGCCGGGCCATGGCCCGCGCGCCCCCGCCGGGGCCCCAGGGCGGCGGGGCGCGAGTCCCCGGGGCCCCCGGCTCGCGCCTCTAGTGCGCCCCCCCTCGGCCCCAGGCCCGGCCCCGCGCACGCGTGGGAAAGTTGGCCTGGAACCGGCCCGACCAGTTCTGCCTGGGCGCGCGGACCGGCCGCAGGAAGTTGGTGCAAAACTTTTTTGGGGGGTGCAGCCGGTGCCCCCCGCGCGCCGGGCCCGGATGCGTGCCGGGTAGGGTCCCCCCGGGCCGAGAGGGGTGCCCGGAGGGAGGAGCACGGAGGGGGCGCCCCGGCCCCGCTGCCCTGGGGCTATGGCCATGGTGACCGGCGGCTGGGGCGGCCCCGGCAGCGGCGGCGGCGACACGAACGGCGTGGATAAGGCGGGCGGCTACCCGCGCGCGGCCGAGGAAGACTCGGCCTCACCTCCCGGCGCCGCCAGCGACGCTGAGCCGGGCGACGAAGAGCGGCCAGGGCTGCAGGTGGACTGCGTGGTGTGCGGGGACAAGTCGAGCGGCAAGCACTACGGCGTCTTCACCTGCGAGGGCTGCAAGAGCTTCTTCAAGCGGAGCATCCGCCGCAACCTCAGCTACACCTGCCGGTGAGCCCCCTATCAGCGCACCGCCGCTGTGCACCCGGCCCCGGCTTGAGCCGGGCCTCTGACCTGCTCGGTCACCTTGGGCCTGGCGCTGACCTTCCCTGGGCCTCCACTCCCCCTCTGAGATAGGGGCACAGCCCCCTCTCCCCACCTCCATTCCATTCCTGGGATTGTGTATACAGTCGGCGCTGTATCGATGCAGGTCCCCCCCGTCAGGTGGTCCCTTGCGGCTTCCGCCTCAGTTCATTGCTCCTTCTCCCTCCCTCCCTTTTCTCCGGAGAGGGGTGATCTCCGCGCGGGGAGGGGTTGGGGGTGCTGTCAGGGGTGGGGCCCTAACCCCAGGGCATCCCTTCTCTTGGGGATCTCGGTGCGCAGGGGACCCCTCGGGAATCGAACGTGGAACTTGGACTGTGGAGCTCGCAGCGTCCAGGGGCCATTGTCTGCGGCCGCGCGGATCGATACGGCGCGCCCTTGGGGTCAAATATCACTTCCAAAGTCGCCCTGGCCACCGAGGCGGCGGCGGCGGCGGGAGCGAGGCCGGGGTGGCACAGGGCGGCCTCTTTCGCATGAGGAGCCCTGCTGTGGGGAGAGATGGGCTTGTCCATCCGGGGGGGACTCCCCCCACCCTGCGCTCACCCTGGGCCTTGGGTCACCGGAAACCGCCGCTGCAGGGCTGGGAGGGCGGCGGGATTTGACCACACCTCGGCTGCTCCAGCCCTCCCCCCACCAGGAGTGGGTGCAGACCTGGGGCTGCTGGAAAATCCCTGAAACTTCAGTCGTCTCTGACAGGGTGGGGGTGAATGTTTCCAAGAAGGAGCCCTGGGCTGCCCTGGGTTGGAGTCCCCGCTGACAGGGTGTGGCCTTGCTAGTTTCTTTGGTTGGCGCTGAGGTGGGGTGTCTAGCCCAGGGCCCTCTTCCTATCGCTCTTCCTTGAGTGCCCTTTTGCTCCATTGACAGGCTCCTGCTCTGCTTCCCAGCATGAACATGCATAGGCTCTGCCGAGCCAGTATGGAGAGTCCCATTTTCCGGATGTGCAAAACTGAGGCCCACAGAGGTCCCGGCACTGCCCTGGCAGGGGAGTGCACTGGCAGGGGAGAGACCCTTGCCCCACGTGGGGCTTAGCAAGGGGAACTGGGGTTGGGAAGAGGGTAGGAGCTGAGTCCTGGTCAGGGTGTCCCCGGGGAGAGGGCAGCCGATGGAGGGCTTGTTGGTGAGGCCGAAGGGCGGGGCCCCAGGTCCCAGAGGCTGGAGTTTGGCCCCAGGTCTGCGGTCAGGGCCTTGTCTGGGGTAGCTGTGTGTGTGTGTGTGTGTGTGTGTGTGTGTGTGTGTGTGTGAGAGAGAGAGAGAGCTGGCTTACTCCCTCCTCCAGTGCTAACTGGGCCACCAGACTTTGGCCTCATTCTTGTTGCTGGAATAACTGCCTGATCTCTGGCCAGGTCTTTGGGGAGGGCAAGGGAGGAGCTTAGGTGGTTTTAGGGTCCCAGGGGCTCTCTGAGGGTGGGAGCGGGGAGCACCAAGACAGGGGAGGGGGGAGTTGTTTGGGGCCTGTAGGTTCTGCAGAAGCTCTGCACTGCGTGGCCTGGTGAAGTCACTGCTCCTCTCTGAGCCTCAGATAGATTCAGCAAGGTTCCCTCGGGGCCTCGCCTGGGTGATTTGATGCCAGTCCCCCAAAGAGACCCCAGCTCCAATCCCAGCTCTCTTCCAGCCTGGAGGAGACACAGTGAGACACAGACGCTCTCTGCCTGTGGAGTCTGGGCTGGGCCAGAGGGAGGGGACGGGTCTGAAGTCCCAGGACGGAGCGAGGGGCTCTACCCGAGGTTCAGGGAGGGCTGCCTGGAGGAGGCCCGTGGAAGGTGAACCTGGAAGCAGGAGTGGCTTGGCAGGTAGAGGAGGTGAAGGGCACTCCCGCAGAGAGCATGGCCCAGACACACACTCAGTGGCAGGTTAGGGGAGCAGCATTGTAGGTGGAGACCACCCAGGCATGGGAGAAGTTAGAGCTGAGTGGATCTGAAGTGCTGGACTGAGGGTGACAGGGAACCAAGGAGGGTATGTGGGCAAGGGAGGGCAGTGATCAAATTGGACCAAAGGCCAGAAGCCCAGGGAGGAGGCTGAGCGGGGTCATGGGGTTGGGCAGAGCCTGTGCTCTTTAGGGGGGGATAACAGGTGGAACTTACCGTTGCCCCGTCTGGAGGGACAGGAGGTCTGTCCCAACCCCACAGCTGGGGAAGTTGAGGCAGAAGCTTCAGGACCTCCCCTGAGGTCAGGGGCCCTGAGCTGGGCCCCTGCCTGCCTGCCCTAGGCCTAGCTGTTTCCACCCGGCTGCCCAGGACCCTCCCACTGCCTGCCTGCTGGGCTTTGTTCTGGTTCTGCCTGAGCTCTCTCCACCCTACCAGGGCCTCTTCCTGGGGGCTCAGGCCAGGCAGCAGACAGAGGCCCTGGCTTAGAAGCTGGTGCTTTGGGATCTGGGTCCTTGGAGACCCCCAGGGCCTCAGCTCTCCTGAGCCTGCCATTGAAGCGCCCCAGCATGAGCTTGGGTCCTGATGCCCTCCCCAAAGGCCCCCCAGATTCCCCCAGACACAGTGCATCCCACGTGGAGTGGGCATCGGGCCTCCCCATTTCCAGATGAGGCAACTGAGGTTCGGCGGAGAAGTTGCCGCCCCATGGTTGGGGCTGCGTGTCTTTAGCTGAGATGTGTTTGCTTTTCAACTCGATTGAACGTTTGTTTCACTCTGTGACTGTCGCTGGGTATCCTCTTGGTGCCCAGATGGGACGCTAGGGGTGTCTGCCCCAGGTCTGGGCCTTGGAGAGCCCTGAGTCCGGGATAGAGAGACACAGAAGGAGCGCAGGGGCTGGGGGCCAAGGGGAGGAAGTGCTGGGGGAATTTGAAAAACAAGGGCCTGAACCTTCCTGCTTGGGACTGACCCTGGATGGGGAGCTCATGGTCTCGCAAGGCGGGGCCACCTTCCCCTCCCTGGAACCGGCAGTTATCCCTGAGGGCCACCCAGAAGAAGCTTCTCAGGCTTAGCTGGGAGTTGGAAGGACTTCCCAGAGGAGGTGTGGGGTCTTCAAGGGAAGAGAGGAGTTCATTCGTTCGTTCACTCATTCATTTATTCATTGATGGTGGTCTCGTGCAGGGTGATAATACTGGGGCCCTACTGTGCCCATACCAGGATTGGCCCTGGCCTGGCCTGGCCCCTAGTCTCTTAGTTAACTCACAAAGCCCGGCTCCCTGTCCGCGTACCTTTGCCGTTCTGACATTGCCTTTGGGACAAAGACCCCGCCCCTTGGGCCAGCAATGAGCAAGTAACTATGAAACTGGGCTTTGGTATTTTTACATTTCCAACCTTTTGCTCTTGTGCACTCTCTGCCTGGAGTCGCCTCTCCGTTCTGGGGAACTAACTTCTGGGCAGCCTTCACAACCCCGTGCCAACACACCCTCCCGAGCGAGCCATTCTCCTTTGCCACAGACTCCATTCGTCACCACCTGCTCCCAGCTGCCCTCCTCCCCTTTGCAGGCTTAGCCCCTGTGCCCCTTTGGGGATACCTGCGCAGCCTGGGGTAGGGGGCCACTGGTATTTCTGGGGCGTAGCCCTCCACGGTGGCTTACGGGGTGGCTCAGGGAGCAGGATGTGGGTGTCACGGCGACCCTCCCGCCTGCCTGTAGGTCTAACCGTGACTGCCAGATTGACCAGCATCACCGGAACCAGTGCCAATACTGTCGCCTGAAGAAGTGCTTCCGGGTGGGCATGAGGAAGGAGGGTGAGTACCCGCTGGTGTGGGACAGGCAGAGGGTGAACCAGCAGCCCTCCCCTCTCTTCCCTCTCTCGGGGGCCTGGGAGCCACGGAGGGTGGGGTCTGGCGCCTGTTAACCTTGTTACCACCGATCCCAAGATCCCGTGGGCCTCAGTCTGGCCCCGGGGCTGGAGGAATCCGATTATCCGTGGTCACCTGGCGGCCGCGGCGGAACTGGGGACGCGAGGGACACCCCGATTCAGGCCCATGTTAGGACTGTTCTGCTCCCCAGCTCCTCTTCTCCAGGCCTCCTGGCCTCGGAGCCACATTCCTTGGTCCTGACACCTTGGTGGCTCCTTTGCCCCCTAGGTGGCCAACGCATTCCGAATAAGGATGTGTGTGTTTTGTTTTGTGTTGTGTTGTTTTGTTTTGTTTTGATTGGTTTCCTCCAGCCTCCACTCCTGGCTTTGTGTTTGCCCAAGGCAGGAACTCGCCGATTAAGGCAAAGGGCAGCTTACCCTTCCCCTTCCGCCTGACCCTGGGCACTGGGAGCCAGAGGGAGGCTCAGCCCCTTGTTTCTGCCCTGGGGACTTGAGTGGACACGTGCCGGGCAGCTGGGTCCAGACCTGGACCAAGCACTCTTAGAATTCAGTTGGAATCCACAGACTTCCACATGGAGCCTGGTGGGCTTGGGAGCTAAATCTGGCTCATTGGACCAGAATCCCAGGCTGGGCTTCCTGTCTTGGCCCCGGACTCTCATGGCCAGTTTGGCAATTCTCCCCTGCATCTTGAATCTCTCCTGCTCTAAAGTTGGTTTCTTCTCTGCTGGCCTCTGTGCAAGAAGCTGGCAATGGCTGCTCAGTCTTTCCCTTAAAACTGATTACTCTCTTTGGTCCTGCTAAATTTGGAGACGGCTTGCACCACCCCCACAACCTGGATTTTGCCTCCACTTGTTCATTTGACCTAAACTGCTGATACACCTCGGATCTCCAAAGTCTCAGGAGTGGGAAGTAATCATAATCCCAGCTCGTGCCCCAAGCACAGTCCCATCTCAGGGCCTTTGCACAGGCTGTGCCTTCTGCCTGGAGCACCCCAGATGCCTGCATGGCTTCCTTACTGCTTTTAAGATTTGCTCAAAGGACACCTCCTCAGAGAAGCCCTCCTGATTACTCTTCACCGGCCCCCTTTATTTTGCACCATCTGCCTTGCTCTGTAATTTACTTGCTCTCCCACCAGAACACATATCTACTCTTTGAGGGCAGGGACTTCTGTCTGTCTGGTTTTCTGACATATTCCCAGGGCCTAGAACACAGAGGGTACTTAATAAACGTTTTTTGGCTTGAATTGCTACCCGTTTAGCCCTTACTATATGCCTAGTGCTGTTCTAAGCAAGTTAGGTAGATTCTCATTAATTTAGTGATTGGTGTCATCACCGGTATTACCACCTGCATCGTACAGATGGGGAAACTGAGCACAGAGAGCAGAGAAGTGAGGCTGTTCGCTAGGGTCAGAGCAGCAGAGTTGGGTGGAGACTGGCACCCATGCAGTGTGGGCTGAATGAAGAGGAAGGGCTGGGGAAGGGGTTCTCAGGAAGGAGGAACAGTAAGTGCAAAGGCTCTGAGGTAGGAACAAGGCTGGGTGATGGACGAATGCTGGAGGTAGGGTTCAGAACTGGGCGAGCAAAGAGGGAAGGAACAGGTCACTCCCTGGGGGCCAGGATGTTGAGCTGGGATTCACTCTCTGACCTTATCCAGCTATACCCTTATGATAGTGGATCCTGAGACTTAGAAGTCACGTGGAGCCTCCAGCCTAAGCCCTCACTTCCCAGCTCAGCTCTACTAGCCCCTGGCTCCCACCCACATTCTCTTTCCCACTCATTCCATGGCTGGTTGACCAGGAGTTCATGGAGAGGAGACAGGGCATGCCAGCTCATTAAAAGATCATTACCTAGTTTCTGTCTGGCCCTCAGCTCAGTCTGCCCCTCCGTCCCACCCGTCCTGGCACAGGTCAGGTGAGCATGTGGCCACCCTGCCTCCTCTTTGTGCCTCAGTTTCCTTCTTCCCATCTACCTGAATCTTGGGGACACTGACTGAAGCCAGCAGTGGCTTCTCCCCTCTTAATGGGCAAGATAGTAATTTAATGTTTATTGAGCACCTACTATGTAGGGTAGGACTCCACTCCTGGGGTCACTGCAGACCAAGGAGACCTGCCCTAGGGAGCCATGACCTGGGGGTGGGGGTGGGGTTGGGAGCTAGAGAAAAGATCCCATCTCCATAGGAGAGATCACTTGCTTAAGGATAGGCTGGCCAGGAGCCCTGAGTAGTGTGAAGGTGACCCCTCTCTGGCCCCATTATCAGTTCCAGACTCCCATGATTGACAGATGGGGACATGATGGATGGATCAAGCCTCCATGGCTGCTGAGTGGAGCTCACACCGTCCAGAGGGAGGGGGCCAGGCATGAATTAGTCTTTATCTAATGGTCCCATCCCAACCCCCGCCCCATGCTCCTCGTCAAGAAGTGGGGGTGGGAGCGGTGGCTGGACGGGGGCTTAGGCTGAGGGCACAGGGCAGAGCAGGGTGGGGCCTGCAGGACCCAGGACGGGGGGGGGGGGGTCCCTGGTCTCCCAATAAACTGTGCACCCATGGGGTGGGGTTGGAGGTCCAGGGAGAGCCTGGGTGTGGGGAGCCTTTGAGGGGAGGGGTTGAGTGACCCTCTGATGACTTTATCTTTCCCCCTCTTTTCCTCTCCTCTCCCCCCCCCCCCCCCCATGACTCTGGATACCCACTTTCCCTCTTGTTCCTTCCCTCCCTCTCCTCCCTCTTCCTGTCACCTCCCTCTTCCCTCTCTGGCCTCTCAATGTCCCTCAATCCCTTTCCCGTACCCTTTGTCGCCATTCCACCTCCCGGATCCCCCTCCCCCCTCCCCTCCCGGTTCCCTGCGGCGGCGTGGGGGCACCTATCTCTCCTCCCTCTGCTCCTGCCCCCTTCCCTTCCCTCCTTCCCATCTCCATTCAATCCCCGCAGCCGTGCAGCGCGGCCGCATCCCGCACTCCCTGCCCGGCGCCGTGGCCGCCTCCTCCGGCAGCCCCCCGGGCTCGGCGCTGGCGGCGGCGGCGGGCGGAGACCTTTTCCCCGGACAGCCGGTGTCGGAGCTGATCGCGCAGCTGCTGCGCGCCGAGCCCTACCCCGCGGCGGCCGGGCGCTTCGGCGCGGGCGCGGCGGGCGCGTTCGGCGCCGGGGGCGGCGCGGCGGGCGCCGTGCTGGGCATCGACAACGTGTGCGAGCTGGCGGCGCGGCTGCTCTTCAGCACCGTGGAGTGGGCGCGCCACGCGCCCTTCTTCCCCGAGCTGCCCGTGGCCGACCAGGTGGCGCTGCTGCGCCTCAGCTGGAGCGAGCTCTTCGTGCTGAACGCGGCGCAGGCTGCGCTGCCCCTGCACACGGCGCCGCTGCTGGCCGCCGCCGGTCTGCACGCCGCGCCCATGGCCGCCGAGCGCGCCGTGGCCTTCATGGACCAGGTGCGCGCCTTCCAGGAGCAGGTGGACAAGCTGGGCCGCCTGCAGGTCGACTCGGCCGAGTACGGCTGCCTCAAGGCCATCGCGCTCTTCACGCCCGGTGAGACGCGCTCCGATGCGCTCCGGCTGGAGCAGGCGGTCTCCGAGGCCGCGGGAGGGTGGGTGGGGGGGCGACCCGGACCCTGACCCCGGCCCCCATAGCCCTCCACTCCCTGACCCTCGGGCTGCCGGACCTGGCGCCCTGCACATGCCTGAGCTTTGATGGGGGACAGTGGAGGAGGTGATGCAGGCAGGGTGGCCCCCTGATGCCCCCACCCCCCTGATCCCAGGTCTCCCTAAGGACCCAGAGCTGGGCCTGGACCCGTGACTCAAGTCCCCACAGCCTCTCTCCCTGATTCCCAGGCTCCCTGAGACTCCCACCTTCCACCCCCTCATCAAGGTGCTCTTCGTGCTAAGGGCAGAATGGGGGGGGGGGGATGCGGGAGGCAGGTCCCCGACATCTGGTTCTGGCCCGAAGTCCCTGATCTTTGTCCTCCCCAACTCCTGACCCTCTTGTGCCCCAACTCCTGACCTTGTTCTTCCCTCTTACTGCGCAGCTGTGGAGGGCTGCCTGGCAGGGATACCCTGACAACTGGTTCTGGCCTCCCCTGAGCTTTCCACTCCTCGATTCCTGGGCCCCCAGACTTCTGACCCAGGGCTCCCAAACTGCCCCCGAGGCGGCCTCCTGGCAGCCGGGTCGTCTGGGATTGCTTTGGGATTAGGCAGGGGCTGGTTTTGGAGTCCCTCCCACTGTGGGCGGGGCTAGGGCGGGGCTGTTCCAATACCTTCCTAGTCATTAGTTAACTGGCTTAGTAAAGTCCTACCTTAGTCCAAAGACTGGTGGCATAGCTGGCTCTGCTCTCTGGAAGGTTCCGGATCCCACTAGGTGTCTTCATGGGGTCAGGAATGCAAGAACCAGACCCAGACCATTCTGAGAGGTGGCTTTCATTTGATAAATATGGCTTTGCCCCTCTTTCCCCCAGAATATTCTTTTTCTGCCCCATCCTTCACGGGTCTCCAGTTTAGATGCTGTCACATTCACTAACACCCCAGGCCCCCCTGTCCGAATATTCTCTCAGGGCTTTGCCTTCTTTCCCAACTCCCCTCCCCGGCTTCTCTTCCCCTTGAGCCCGATTAGAACTTGTCACCCTGCCAAAGGCCTGTCTGAGCTTCTCTATCCTTTGACACATCACTGCCCACCCTCCTGTGTTATTGTCCCCAGTTGAGGCCACCTCAGTCTCTCTTGAGGACTGACACTGCCTGAGATATCCTACTTGTGCCTCAGGCCTCCGTTTCCCACCTCCTGAGTGCCCCCCTCCCTCCACACCCAGAGCCCTGAGTGGTACCCCCCAGTCACCCCCTGGAGCCTTGCGTTTTCCTGCCACTTCCCACCCAACTGACCTTGCCCATGTCTCCCCAGATGCCTGCGGCCTCTCGGACCCAGCACACGTGGAAAGCCTGCAGGAGAAGGCGCAGGTGGCCCTCACCGAGTACGTGCGGGCCCAGTACCCGTCCCAGCCGCAGCGTTTTGGGCGTCTGCTGCTGCGGCTCCCCGCCCTGCGTGCTGTCCCCGCCTCCCTCATCTCCCAGTTGTTTTTCATGCGCCTGGTGGGCAAGACGCCCATCGAGACGCTGATCCGAGACATGCTGCTGTCAGGAAGTACCTTCAACTGGCCTTATGGCTCAGGCCAGTGACTTCACGGGGCCCGGTGCGCTGCGGCTGGGTCTGCAGACCTCAAGGGATACGGATGCTTCGGCCTCGGGCGGGGCCCCCCAGCGGAGGACCCTGGCTTCTCAGACTCCTATTTTTTAAAGACTGTGAAATGTTTGTCTTCTCTGTTTTTTAAATGATCATGAAACCAAAAAGAGAGTGCTTGTCCAGGCGCCAGCCCCGGCCTCCTCAGAACTCCTGGCCAAAATAAGAAGGGGAGGGACTGAGGGCTCCCCTCCTGGGACAGCCTGTAGCTCAGCGCCCCAAGCACGAACTTTTGGGACGGTGGGGGTTGGCTTCCCTGGTGTGATGGACAAAGGCCTGGTGGCTGGACTAGCTGGGCGGCCGCAGCCGGGCAGGGGTAGTATCTATCAGGCAGACCCTCTGGACACGTAATCCACGTTGGACACTACATGATGAATGAATCAAGGCCAATAATAAAGCTATTTCCTAACTGCACGGCCTCCATCATCTTATCTTCCCGAGGGGAGGGGAGAATGGGGGGCGGCCTACCATGGCCACCTGCTCCCAGCCTCCTGGAACACCCACAGCCTAACGACAGCCCTACTTGCTGTTTGTTTGTTTGTTTGTTTTTTGTACGGTTTTGTGGGAAACAAGCCGGGGGCGGGGAGGGGACCCCCGTGGTCAGCTAGTGAGTCCGTAGGAGCTGAGTACTAAATACTACAGATGGCTCGGGTTCAGATTCAGGCCCTGGCCTATGAAGGTAAGCCTCATAGATTCACACACGCCCTGGACCAAACACCTTCCTGTTAACCTTTGGTCAGCCTTTGATCATGGTGTCTGAGCCCTGGTGTCCTCTGGAGAAACATTCGGGGTGGTTCTGCCACCTGATCTCAGCCTAGACAGTGCCCACAGCAGTTGGTTCAGGGAGGGCACGGGGCCCAGAACCGGCCACTGAGACTTGATGGCGGGATTTGGAAGCTGTAACTGAAAGCAGAGCCAAAAGAGGAAGACCAATTTCCCAGGATGCCTTTGAAGCCCCTGGATCAAGCCATTCCTGAAACCTTTCGGTTGCCTCTGTTCCACGATCCGAGATTTACTCTTTGGGGCCTGAGTCAGTCTGAGTTTGGTTTCTTCTCACATGTAACTAAGAAACTGTTTCAGAGATTGGCATTTGGAAGATGGGACAGCCAAGGACAAACTGAAACGTGGACTTAGGTCGATGTGGGGAGAGGCAAGGCACCACGGACCTTGCCATCCTGGTCTCAGAAGTTTGTGGCCCGGCCCTGGTGGCAAAGGCGCCTGTGGGGTTGACTGCCGGGACTGTGGCTCTAGGGGTGGGTAGTTAGGGCCTAGATGGCAGAGGCAGGCAGGAGGGTGGCACTCTTGGCCCTGCTGAGGTCTTGTCGGGAAGACAAAGATGCCCCTGTGAAAACGGGGAAGAACTCTGGTCTTGCCCCACAGGCTGGGCCTGTGCTCAGCCCTTAAACCTCCTCCAAAATGCTCCCCATTAGCACCCAGCCTCCTTCACGTCCATACTGTTGGAGGCCTGGGAAGTTGAATCCGTCTCCTGTGGAATAAAGGAGGGTCTCGTGGGTATGCTCTGCCCTCCGACGGGACTAAAGTAGGTACGGGATGGAGAGGATACTGGGCTCCCATCAGAGGGTGGGCTGTTTCGGCCCCGAGTCAGCATCTCCCACGATGTCCTGCAGGTAAGCGAATGTCACTCCCGTTGGGCTGGACAGCGATGCTCTGTTAGATTCACAGGACATCTGAGAACTGAGCAGGACCATTCTGTCTGTCCTGCTCTCCAGTCCCTGGGCCAGAGACCTGGATGTCTGTCTCGGCCTGACTGCAGAACTCCTACTCCTCCTACAAAACCCCACCCATATGGCCCTTGAAGACGACATCTTGAGGCTCTGGTTGACTGTCATCCAGCCTTTTGTTATTCCTCTTACCACACCGGGCCCAGGCCCATGGTCCCTGAGCGTAGAGACTCCATGACTACTGGTTCTGGGACTGAGGACTCGGCGACTGAGTGGCTGACCCTGCCTTCCCTGCCTGTAGTATGCCTCCCTGATCGTCCCCATCCCCTTTGCTCCCCTGGCACCCCAGCCCCCACCCACCCTACTCAGGGCCCGGCATGGGGTGGGCACCCTGCGACTCCCTCCCAGAGCCAGGCACAAGAGCTGTACTCACACAGTGCCTGGCATCAGTCACTGCCCGGCCTACAGTGCCCCGGTAGAAGCTGAGATTTTTAAGGGCTCATGTATCCGGGGTGGCCTCGGGGACTCCAGCAGGGCTCCTGGGCTGAGTCCGCCCCCTTCAGGAGGTCCCCAGTACTGCACCACATGAATTTTGTATCACACCCACGGAGCAAGACTAGGGAAGGTCCTCTGCCAGTCCTGCCTCTGTTACTGGACCTGCCGAGACTTGTGGCTCCCGGGGCTCCCCTAGACCAGGCCTGGCTGAGCAGGTGATGCCGGATGTCAGCCCCTCAGCTTCCCACCAGAAGACCACATGCGGTTCTTGGAGGAGAGGGAGCTCTCCGGACAGACAAGGGTTCACAGCCTGCCTGGACAAGTCTCTTTTCCAGAACCTTGAGTTTTTAACTCTGGAAGATGGAGTAACGATTGTTTTGGTGACAACTGAGTGAAATCAGGAATGTTAAACGGCTGTACACAGTAGGCATTTAATAAATGTTTATTACACTGGGATGGAAATGAGGAAAGACCTGCTTCCAGGGGATGGGCTGAGATCTGGGCTCAGGGCCTGGGGTCCCAGAGGAGGTTCTGGAAGGCTTCCTGGAAGAGGGGGCCATCAGAGCTAGGTCTCAAGGGCTGAGGCATTTGCAAAAGCTACCCCAGGAAGGGGTAGCAGCAGGAGCTAAGGCCAGGAGGTAGGAAGAGAGGCAAGGGCAGGGCGGACCCCCCACCCCGATGTGTCCCTCTGCCTGTCTGCCGGGGCGCTCAGAAGTACACGGAACTCTTCTGGTCTCCTTGCTCATCAAATTTCTGGATCTGGATCTTGAGGTGCCTTAGTTTGCCCTTCAGGTAGTGGCAGCGAGCCTGCTTGTCCAGGAAGCTGGGGTCCTGGGCAGGGCAAGAGCCAGGAAAGTCCTTGTAGCAGTCTGGCTTAACCCTCTGCTGCTCAACCCTCTGCCTTTTCCTCTCTGAGCCTCAGTTTTCTTTCCTTGAAACTGGGCACACTGAGCCTCATGGGAACGTCATGGGTGCAAAGCCCAGGCTGCGGGATTCAGGAGGCATGACTCACCGTCTGTTTCTTCTCGAATTCCCTCCAGACTCGGGCGGCAAGTTGGGCCTCCTTCTGCAAGTGGAAAGGGGAGGGGTGGGGTGGGGTGGCTCACAGAATGCTGAACCCAAGGAGGGATGGGGAAACTGAGGCTCAGATGGACAAAGTGACCCGTCTAGTGAGGACTTCAAGGGCTGACTTTGGCCCCGTGCTGTGGTGCCCACCCAGCCTAGAGGAGACAGAGGCCCAGGGACCTGGACCCAGGGGGTGTCCCAGAGGCCAGGGTCCATCACCGGGAAGGGCTGTGGGGTGGGGGTTTCTCCCGCCGCTGACCTGGCTTCGGGGCCTCGGCAGCGAGTTCAGCAAGGTCTCCAGCTGTCGGAGTTTTGCCCGGGCACAGCCCACCTCTTGCTGGAGCTCCAAGAACTCTGTGTACTGGTCCTGGAAGACTGCAACATAGCGGCTCCGTTCCCTCTCACTCCTCACTTGTGGGTACTTACTGCGGGGTTCAAGTGGGTCAGAGTATGAGTGTGAAGAACCCATCCCGCTCCCCCAATCCGTTTAATTTGTTTTCCTTTGCCCATGTTGGGCTCCCTGCCCCCCACACCCCTTTTCTTTTCTCTTCTTACTATCTGGTAAACTTTTATCCACTTGTCAAAGCCCCAGCCTCAGTGCACCTTCCCTGTTCCCAGGCATCAGGAACAACGTGGGGGACACTCACAGCTCATAGTCGGGCACTGGGTGGGGCCTTGGCCTACGCCCCCCAGGGATGGCTTCAATAGGCTTCTTGGTGCCCAAGAGGGCCCGGGAGGGCAGCTCATCCTCAAACACAATCTTCTTGGGTCTGGCCCTGTGGGCTCCTGGTTGAGGCTCGCACAGAGCGCGGGGAGGGCTGGTTTCCTGGACTGGAGGCACCAGTCGCTGCAGGTGCCGCAGGAATCATGGTTTGGAGTTAACCAGGGTATGGGGAAGCCGGAATCCCTCAAACGGCGGGGAAGGAATCTTTTGCCTAGGTTCGGCCTGGGAGCCCTCCTCCCGTCCAGACTCACCGGGGGCCCAGGGCCAGGCGGGCGGGTCTGCAGATCCCCCCGATAGCCGCGGGTCTTGGGGCTCTCCCGGGTAGGCATCCGCCTCGGGGAGGCGCCGCTCGGGCGTCCCTGGGGCGGCGGGCGGGTCTTGCGAGGGACGCCGCGGCCCGCGCGTGGCGGGGGTGGTCGGCGAGCTGCCTGTGGACGCGACAGAAGGACGCGCCTGGAGGCGGGCAAGGTCGGACGACGCACCGGCAGGTGGACCGGGAGCGGCCAACTCTCCGCGGACCCGCGAGCTCGCAGACTCCGTTGCTATTTGCATACTCGCGCTCGATTGGCTCTCAGAGCAGCCCGCCCCTGGCTGCGTAACCCGGAAAAGCACTACGCCCGTGACGTCACCGCGTACCCTGAGCCGGCCAGGCTCCAGTTAACCCCCGAGAGGCCGCAGCCTCGCCCACTACGGCGCGTGAAGCCCTCGGACACCGCCCCCGAGAAGACCCCCCGGGACCTCCGCCCCAGCGGCAGTCCGCAGGGACCGCCCCCGTCCGGGGTCACCTGTCCCAGCGTCCGGGTCTCCGAGCCTGGGTCCGCTCCCGGAGAGGCGCCTGAGTCCCGGTTGTGCATTAACTTCTAAGGCTGGACACAACCGGAGGGGTCGCTTCACAGGGCGGGGCGGGTCCTAGCGGGATTGGGCGGGGTGGGCGGGGTGGGGGCGGGGCCCGGCGATGAGGGAAGAGGATCCGCCTTTGAATCGCAGGTTCGAGTCCAACAGAGCCGGTGACTCACCTCCGACTCTCAGTTTTTTGGCCTGAAACACCGGTGGTTTTGGCAAACTTGTACTTATCTGCTTACTCAGAAATTATATTTTAAAACTATTTCTCTAATCACTAGATTATTATTCTCTGACCCGCTGTAAGAGAAATACTGGTTTTCCTACAACTTTTGTAACTCCAGTGCTATTATGGTTTCCAAGTATGTTTTCAGAGTTTTAAGTCTTGACTCATCTGGTGAGAGAAAAAGCCCAGAAACGATTTGTCTGTTTTCTTGCAAATTTGTTGTTGTTGATTTTTGGGAGCTCTTTGTTTAGCAAGGATGGTTATCAACCAAATAGTGTGTCTTTTCGTTTTACTATTATAAGCGAGGTCTTTCAATAAGTTTACTTTTTTTTTTCCCATGAGGGAAACTAAGTATTCGTAAGTCCTTTTCTGTTTTATTTAATTCTCTTAACTGAAACAGCTTTTTTATTTGGGTTTTTCATGTAGACAGTCGTATCATCCGCAAATAACTCCGCCTTTTTTTCTCATTTCTTCTTTCTTGTCTAGTTGTATTGACCAGCACTTCCAGACAAATCTCTGGGGGAGTTGGGTGAACTGTGGGCCTCCCATCTCCCCCTTCCTCACTTTGATGGCAGAATTGCCTGTATTTATTCATTAAATTCAATGCTGTCTTTGGCTTGAGATTTTTCAGTTAAATCAGGGGAATATCTATCTTTGCCTAATGTTTTTTGAGAGATGTTGAGTAATGGACACCGTACGGTCCAAAGTGCCATTGATTCACCCCACGATTTTGTTTCCTGATATGTTAATGTGGCTATGTTGACCCGTCTCTGCAACTTAGGTGTGAGCCTTCTTAAGATCTGTTTCCCCCCCCCCCCCAATTTTATTTTTAAGTAATCTCTGTGCCCAGTGTGGGACTCGAACTCACAAACCTGAGAGCCAACCAGGTGCTCCTTAAGATCTATTTAAAAAAAAAATTTTTTTTTTTTCTAACGTTTATTTATTTTTGAGAAGAGAGAGACAGAGCATGAGCGGGGGAGGAGAGAGGAAGAGGGAAACACAGAATCTGAAGCAGGCTCCAGGCTCCGAGCTGTCCGCACAGAGCCCGACACAGGGCTCGAACTCACGGACCGCGAGATCATGACCCGAGCTGAAGTCGGACGCTCAACCGACTGAGCCACCCTGGCGCCCCAATCATCTTCAGTTTCAAGGAAAGCCCAGCACGGACACTCCCTCCTCCAGGCCGACCTCCAGGCATAGCCCCATTTCTCCCCCACCCTCCCCTTGATCCCACAGGGCTGAAGGCACTGTTGGCCTTCGACTCTATCAGACCGGAGGCTCCTGGGGCTTCTTGGGACCCGGCCTTTTGCAGTGTGGGGTAGGTACCAGGGGGGAATCCGAGGGGGATGGTCCTCTGAGTCCCTTCCCAGACTGACCTTCCTCTCCGGCTCGTGCATCCTCTGTGGCTCTCAGGAACCTGCAAAGACCCTCCCGTATTGTTGCCTAGCCCAAAGGGCACCCGTGAACACGGGTGGAGGGCAGACGGATGCGGGGGGCCAGCACAGGTCTTTATTTGAGTTTGGGCATGATGCGGATGAAGAGGACCATGCTGATGAAGATGAAGCAGACGATAACAAGCATGGCCCAGAGCAGCCAGTTGACCGACTTCTGCGTGTGTTGCTCCAGCCGCTCCGACTCCGTCTTCAGCTTCTCCAGGTTCTGGTCAGCCATCTTGAGTGAGTGCGACAGGGTCTGTGGGGCAGGTGGGGAGAGTGTCAGCGGGACTGCGGCCAAGCGTGGCCTCTCGCCACCACCCTGGGGCAAGTCCCCTCCTCTGGGCCCTGGCTGGTACTGCGCCCCCTGCTGGGAAGTCCACTTTTGCCTTCTGTCAGACTCCTTGATCCAACAAAGCCCTGGCCCCCATGCCCCTCTGCTGGGAAGCCTTGTCTGGCGTCCCAGGGCAGAGGCTGAAAAGGCCCCACAGTCCTCACACCTGGTTGTCCTTCTTAATGACGCTCTGGGCGGCCAGTGTGTTGGTCTTGAGGCTCCGGGCCAGGCCTAGCATCTCCTCTGCCAGCTTCTCCTGGAGGTTCTGATGTCGCTGCAGGACGAGGTCTAGTTCGGCTGCTGACTGTTTCTCATCTCCTGGCCTGGGCCCTGCCACCCCACTGCCCTCACACGTGGGCGGACAGGCAGGCGTGGGATAGGAAGAGACCAACATGTTCCCAAGGAACCCAGAGGTTATGGCTCTGGCCACGGCCCTCCTTGGGCCTCAGTTTTCCCCTTCTTTACTTTGGTTTTTAGGAAGAACATCCCCACAAGTGGCTTCTGATCAATGGTTTAGATGCTTGTGGTGGCCCTCATGGTTTGGTGCCTCAGTGGCCCAAGGTTCATCCAGCCCCCCATACTGCCCCCCCCCTCCCCCAGTGCTCCCCAAGGGCTGAAGGCACTCACGTTCTCTTCCTCACATCCAGCTCGGGCTCTGTAAGTGAAAAAGGCCAAGCAGGAAGAAAGAGAGGATTGGTTTCCCGTTTTCCAACTTCCTGATCATCGCTTGTGCTGTGTCTGCTACTCATAATGTTGTTTCCTATCTTGTCTGCTGCCCAGTGAGCTCCTGATCATGCTTCAAAGCTCTAGGTCAAATGCCCTCTCTTTTAAGAAGTTTTCCTCATCCTTATCTGGGCTCCCCCAGGCCCCAGGTCCCTCTGCTAGCCTAACCTGTGGGCTGGGTGTATCCGGCTTTATTTCCTCTGGGGCCCATCTCCTCTGTCCTGGCACCCCCATCAGGCTTAACTAGGTGATGCCCCTGGGGATGTGCTCCCTGGGCTGTGAAGACCGTGGAGGAGGCAGGTGAAAGAGGCAGCACATGTCTTGTCCCAGACAGCTAAGCCTCAAGTCCTGTTTTATTCAGGTTGACTCACCTCCAGCAGAGTCCTATGGGAAAAAGAGAGAGGTATGAAGTCACCTACCTGGTAATGCCCCCAAACTGTCCTTTCTGCTCTCGGAAACTCCCCACTCTTAGTCAGGGCCCTGGGCAAGTCCTATGACCTCTGTGCCTCAGTTTCTTCATATTGAGGGTTTACCTGACCCACGTAAAGTGTTCAAAAGGACACCTGTCATCCTGTTTTACAGGTGAAAAAACTCGTCCACTTGTGGCAAGATGAGATAAACTCAGTCTGTCTGTGGCAAACTTGTCTATCTGTTGCTCTGGGCCAACTCTGGGGCTTAACGAGATAGGTGCCATTTTCGCCTTGTACCAAACTCCTAGATATCTAGCAAAGTCCTGTCTAGGCCCTTCTGTTGGGAAGCCTACTGTGGGCCCAGGGTGGAGGCTGTTGGGCCCCTTAGGGTCCCTGCACCTGCCAGGGTGGGGTGGTTCTGCTACGCACAGGCACTAATCTCCTGTCCCTGACCAAAGAGTTCCCAGGGATCAGGGAGAAAGCCCTACCGTGCCTAGAAGCTCACTCCGCATTTCGCTGGTGTACCGTGCCCGGGACTGCAGATGCACTGTCTTCGTGGCGGGTACCCGCTCCTTGGCTGTGGTTGGTACACGGCCAGGGGCCAGGAACTGGTTGGCTAGTGCTTTCTCTGAGGAGGAGGTCTGCAGAAGAGGGAAAAGGGGTCACCGGACGGGCAGGTCCTGGGCAGGTGAGCATGATGAGGGCCGAGGAAGAAGAGTACCCCTGCTCACCAGCTTCTCTGCCTGCAGCATCCCCTTCAGGAAATCTACCTTGCGGGAATATTCATTGATCACCTCGGAGGCCGGTTTGCTGGAAGGTGAGAAGAGGAAAAAGAAAACCTGCCCACTGCCTCCAGTTCTGGGAAGGGTGTCAGCAGGGGCTGGAGCCCAGGGATTCCCCAACAGGGGCTGGCCTTCAGGCCTCGACTCCCATCCCTGATTTGAAGCCCCTGTAGCCGCCGGCACTCACCTTGCCTGGGTTTTCAGGGCCTGCAGCATGTCCTCGAGAGCTCCCACGTACTGGGGAGGGAAAGTGGGGTGTAAGCCTGGTTCCCCCCCCCCCCATCCTCGCACTAATAACGCTCAAAGGTGGGGTGGTCAGAGCCATCAAGGGGCGGGACCAGGACGGGGCAGGACTGAAAAGGGAGGAGCCACGTCCCAGGGGGGCGGGGCCAGCTGAGCTTCAGGGAAGGGGGCGGGAGCTGCAGGTGGACGTGGCGGAGCCGACCGGAAGGGGCGTGGCCAGAGCGGCTGTTGGGACTGGGGAGTCGGGCCCGGTGGCCGTCAGCCCCGTAGGCCGCCTTCTGGGAGTCGAGTTGTACTCGGAAGTACAGGTTTCCCTCACCTTTTCCAGACGCCACTCGTCCGGGTCCCGCTTCTCCGCTGCCATCGTTTCGCAGCGGCAGAGCAGCCGCACCAGGTTCAGCTCCAGCCTCGACGCTGCCATCCCCTCTCGGCGGTACCCGGTCCCTTCCGCCGGCGCCATCTTGGAAAGGTCGGAAGCGCCCTCGTTTTGACCTCTTCCGGTCGCGTCCGCCGCTCGCTCGCGGTTCCATCTTTGTTTGGGGCGGAAGTAACGTCTTATTTCAAGGAGGGGCGCTGTGCTGTCCATGTTTATTCAGGACTGAATCGCTTTCCTCCCCCCCCCCCCCCCCACCCCCGCAGGCGTCTTAGCTCTTCCGGGAGGGTTGAAAGGACCGGATCCTTCGAGGTCAGGTCCATGTGCAGTATACGTCCTCTGCTTATTCTTTTCTTTCTGATCGGAATTCCTTCCCCCACACCCACTCCTGTTTGGGTTCTTCTCATACTGAGCTCTTCCGTATCCAGGCAGCCTTCCCGGTTCTTCCTGGGGTACGGCCCTGGGACTAAGGAATCCAAGGCTTAGGGGCCCATCCAGTTTGTGATTATGTTCTTCCGGGTCTGACGCTGACCCCCCCCCCCCCCCCCGGGGCCTTGAGCGAGGTTTCTTAATTTTTCTGGGCTCGGTTCCTCCTTTGGGTGGAACTTTGGGTGGTGTGACAAAGCCTGCCTCCAGGGGAACATTAGCTAGCCCTGGGGTGAGAGGTGGGGCGGGGTCACCCCTAACCCACCAGGCCTCATGGAGAGAACCCACCTGGGTCCCCAGCCCTCCAGCTGAAGCCCATTCTCTGAGCTCCTCCCACCCCAGGCTTGCAGACCGGGTGAGGAGGGGGGACTTTAGAGGGACTAGAGCCTGTCATGCAGCCCTCATCCATCTTCCCACTCCTCACGTCACTTGTGTCCTGGTCACACCTGTGGGCCTGGTGTTCTTGAGAAATACTATGGAGGAGAGGAAACCCAGGGTAGATGAAGGAATCCAGGGGGCAGATGAGGCAGGTTCTGAATCCCAGCCCTGTCCCATCCCAAATACGTGGCCTTGGACAAGCCTCTCAACTCTCCCTCATGTGCAGTCTGGACTAGGGTTCTTCACTGTCCCCCACCCCACCCCCATGGACCCCACCTGCCAGCAGGTTCCCACAACTGCCCATCTGATTTGCAGCCTGGGAGCTGGTCTGAGAGGGGATGGTGGGGGTGTGTGGTTTCTAGTTCTGTTGCCCTTCATAGGGCAGATGGCCCCTACAGCTGACATTTGAGCCCTACCTGGGGAGAGGCTGGGTGCTGAAACAGGGCACCAGGAGGCAGCTCCCAGGACAACAGGCTCTGCCAGCCCCTCACCCCCATTTCCAGATCAATTAACAAGCCCTTCCAGCAAGCCCACCACTCTAGCACCCAGAGTGCGTGTGAAATTCCAGCAGCAGCATTTGTGGGACAATCGAGGCAGGTCCTCCCAGACCGGGGGGCACATCCCCCTGCCCTGCACCCCTTTTGGCTGAGGTCACAGGGTGGACCCCTCCCCCGCCCCACCTGTCAACCCCTGCTCCTCCAACTCTGAACCAGTCCGAGCAGGAATTGCACGCAAACACTTTTCAGGCACTTTTTATTTCACACGGCTCGTGGGGCACCTGGGGCACCTCTCGTACCAGACCTGTGGCCGTGTGTCTGGGGAGCGACCCAGGCCTGAGAGAGAGGAAGCCCCTCTCCGGAGATTCCCCAGATCATCACTGTTGACCAGTAGGAATGTACAACCCCAGGCCTTGCCCTCCCTGCCGGTGAGTGGTCCTGAGTCGCGGCTCCTGTTCGCCACACGGAACGGGCGGCGTGCCAAGGATGGCCTCCTCCAGCCTCCTGAGTCCAGGGCGTGGTGGACAGAAGAGTGACGGCCACATTCAAGTCTCCCTGGGATGTGAGGTCTGTGGTGCTGCGGGCGGAGGCTGCCTACCACCCTGTGTCCTGACTCCAACCACCAGCCTTGATCCCCAGAGAGGCTCCAACGCTCCTTCAAGTGCATGCCAGCCAGGTGGCCGGTTGCCAGCTGGGCCAGAGGAGGAGTCTGAGACGGACTTGGGGCAGTCAGGTGCCCCAAGGGTCCAAATCCCCTGTGCACGGTCCTGGCCCTCAGACCACGGGCCCCGAGCCGTCCTCAGCGCGAGTCTGGGCCTCCTCCGTGTGGCGGCTGTTGCGGGCTTTGCTCCAAAGACTCATGTCCAGGTTACAAGGGCGATGCAGGGCGTTAATATAAAAGTTTGTACATACACGTATAAAAAACAATTTGGTCTCTTGTTAAGGCTGTTACAGTTTGAAGTTATGTAAACCACGCACGAAGAAACAGTTACCATAAAAACAAAAAGGGAGGTGGGAGATGCCAGGCTGCCCACCATGATTTGGTGCTCTGGGTGGGCGTGTCTGTGTGATGTGGGGGCCCAGCCAGGGCGACGGGGCCTCGGCTGGCCTCTCCCCGCCTGGACTCTGCGCTCGGAGCTGACGCCCACCTCACATTGCTTTCGGAGCTTTTCATTCGGAATCCTTCTCGGCCAGATGCTGGCTCTGCAGCTCACGCCCAGCTCCGGCACTGGGTCGTCCTCAGACACGCGGCCTCTGGCACTGTGTGGGCCCTCAGCCGTTGGCCTGGCCCGGGGTGGGGGGCAGGCAGTAGGTCGGGGGGTCCGAGTACCTCCGCTTGGCCCCGGGAGGCTGGGCGTCCTCGTCCGCGGGCTCCCGAGTGCCCCGCGCGGGCAGGTGCGTGCCGGGTGTGATATACACAGAGTGCACCTGGTCCGGGCGGCGGGCGGGCGGCTCTCGGCGCCTCACTAGGGCAGCACCCTCCTGGGCACCCGGTGCCCGGCCAGGGAGGTGGGAGGGTAGGCCGGGTGGGAGCTTGATGTTGGCTGTGGGCATGATGGGGGTCCGCCGGGGGGTCTTCACTCTGACCGTCACGAAGGACGACGGCCTTCGTCGTGGGGGGGCGGCTGCCACGGGGAGGGGGCTCAGGGCGGGCGCGCCGGGGCTGGGGAGAGCAGGCGCGGGGGGCCCTTTTGAGAGACAGACGGCAGGGTTACTGCAGCTTCAGGGCCAGTAGATGGACCCTTGCCCCAGGGCCTGCCGGTGGTGGACACGGGAAGGAGAAAAGCAGACGCCGCCTTAATACTGACCTTCTGAGGCCCCCCGCCCGGCCCGCTCTTCCAACAGGCTCTCGGTGCTGGCCGACGTTTCCGAGTCCAGGTTTTCCTCGTCGGAGCCCCGAGGGTCCAGCTCCGGCAGCCGGTAGGTGATGTCCTCCCTGGGGATGAGGGGGTCACGGTGTCTAAGGCTGTTCCCAAGGTGAAAGACCACCCCTCCAGAGTGCCAGCCGCCGGGTAGGGGGCAGAACAGGCCTTCCTGGTCCTGGATGGGAGTCCCTGCTCCCAGCACCCCCAACACCCGTCCCCAAATCACAGCCGGCCCGGAGAAACTCATGGGAGGGATGTGTCAGGCTGCTGAGGGAAGGCCCTGTACTGAGCTAGTGACCTGCTTCTGCCTCAGGGCCTTGGCAAGTGTTGTTCCCTCTGCCTGGCGCGCCCTACCTTGTTCCTAAGACTAGGGTGGCCGGGTGGCCCGGGTCACACCTGTTCTCCTGGCACGTTAATGGTGCCCTATTCACACGTCTTGGCGGGACGACAGACTGGTTGGTCACTCCAGCTAAGACCAACTTCCAGGCAGAGTTTGGGCATTACCCCTCTGCTGCCCCTTCTTTCTTTGTGGGCCACCACGGTTCCCGGTGGCCAAGTGTGGGGTTTAAACAGAGCGCTAGGCTGCGTGTTAGGACAGCAGCACCCCACGAGGTGGGTACTGGATGGCGGGAACGAGCCTAGCCCGTCAGCCTCCTAACAGCCAGGTCCGCTATGGCAGAGGGGCCTGGGGGTGGGGGCCGGACGGCAGAGCCGAGGGCAGGAAGGGGGCAGAGACACTTGCTTCTCCTCCTTGATGGACTGGATCCGTTCAATGAGGATCTCCTTCTCGCGGTCCTCGTCACCGCTGGGCACTTCCTCTTCTGGCAGCACCCCGAGGTCCTCCAGGCCGCCCACGCTGCTTCCCGGGGTCTTGGGGCTCTTGTTCTGCAACAGACAAACGGCAGGTCTGGCTGGCCCCTCTGGACGGTGGGCTCAGTGCTCACGGGAGGGAGAGGGTGGTGTGAACGGCTCCGGGAGAGATTAGTTCTGACGTGGAAGGGTGGGCTTAGTGAGGCTGCTCCGGGGATCAGGTGGGGACCGAGTGGCCGGTGCTCGGCTGATTAGTCATCCTCAGCGCAGGTGGGCAGCAGGCGACGGGCCTCCCCCAGCATGCACTTCCAGAAGGTTAGGACACGCTCAGTCTATCCTAGGAGACCACGGGCACGAGGTGAACCCAGCATGCACCACGCCCGGAGACATGCAGGGTGGGCCCGCGGAACATGTACATACCAGGACCCCCTCATAGGGAGACGAAAACCCCAGTTTGAGAGGCCATGGCTGGGAAAGAGATGAACAGAGGGTGACCACACAGGGCCACGATCACCACACGGGTGTAAGTCACGGGCACCGGAGCCACATCTGGCTGCGGGGACAAGGACGGGGTCCTCCCCCGGGAGCCCCAGACCTGCCTCCCCCTCAGCCCCCACCCCCACTGTAGGGCCACTTCTGCTGTGGGAAGTCTTCCCCGTAGGCGGGGCTGGTGGATGACCTGAACCATCACCAAGCGGGTGCCAGGTGCCCTGCTGCCCTTTGAGGGGCAGTCGGCATGAGGCTGGGGGAGGGAGGCGGTCGTTTAGCCGATGTGGGGGACCTGCCTCCCAACCTTGCTCCCATGAGGCCCCTGGCCAGGCAGCTTGTGGCCGAGGGTGGGCAGGGAGGGCAAGGATGGCGTGAGGCCCCGCCCCACGCCCAAGCCCCGCCCACCGGCCCCGCCCACCCCTCCACTCACAGTGTTCTGTCGCAGGAGGGAGAGTCTGCGGAAGGCGATGCTCTCCGCGGCTTCCAGCTGGCTGATCTCCTCCATCTTCACCTTGTACTTCCTCATCTGTTCCTTGATCAGCATCTCCACGCACCTGCGGAGAAGGTGACTCAGTCACTGCCCCAGGACGGCCAGCGTCAGGGCCTGGCGTCTAGAGAGGCACTGCCCGGAGACTGGGGCACGGCGGCCAGGCAGAGATCCAGAGACCAGGCAGGGCCACAGACACAGCCGTGGGCTGTGTCATCTTGGTGCCAGCTCACCGTGTGACCTCGTGCGGCTCACTCCACCTCTCTGAGCCTGAGCCTCGGACTCAACCAGCCTGGTTTGAAGGAGGAAGTACAGTACGCGGATCAGAGTGAACCGATCCCTCATAGTCACCCTGCGGGGTGGGGGTTCTCCCACCTCCCGTGGAAGCATGAGGAACGGGGAGGCTGGGCGATTTGTCACAGGGGCCGCAGGCAAGCCACCCCAAGGGCTCCAGAAGGTGCACTGTGAGTGGTTAAGTGTGTGGGGGGCTCAGCCTGCAGTGGTCAGTGGGGGGAGGGCGGGCAGCTCAGCCCGGAGAAAGAATCGCAGCTCAGGTCTCCCGACATCTCGACCACATGAGGAAAAAAGGAGCAAAGAGTGTGGCGGAAGAGGCCGGAAGGAACTCTGTCAACACCACGCGGCTACTGGGGTAGCGTCAGGGCCGCCCAAGAAACCGCCTAGGGTGACACGTTCTTATTTTTACAATTCGAAGCCTAAACAATGTCCTCTTGGTGGCTGATGTCTAACGACTTTCTTCTGAGTTCTTTTGAAGAACTTTGAAAACTTTTGAGGATGGCGCGGTGGGGAGAAGGGGAAGACACCCCCAGGCCACTGCTGCTTTTCCTGACGGCTCTTGTTGCTAACCAGAGGCCGGGAACGCGGGGCTTTGCCGTCTGCCCCTCGCCCTGCAACTGGAGACGAGGGCTTTCTCCTCCTTTCTGTGTTCTCCAGCCTCCAAAGCATTCGGAAGTGATGCCCTAGCTGCCGGAGGAGACCGCGCGGGGGCCCCGGCGCCTGGCACTCACGTGGTGACCTTGAGGACATCCTTCATGCTGGTCAGTGGGTCTGAGTTGTCAGGGCAGCGCAGGAGGCAGGGTGCGAAGATGATAGCGAGAGCACTGGGCGACATGCGGTTCACGTCCTCGAGCAGGGCCACCCTGCGTGGTGAGCGGCAGTTAGGGGTGGCCAGGGAGCCCCGAGACTGGAGGCCAGGACCCTGGGGCTGCTGCCAGGAAAAGTGCCTCCAGACCCTGGAGGTGGAGGCTAGCACCTCGCTTCCATGGGGCAGAGAGCCACCGCAGGAGAGCGTGGGGGGCCCCTCCCCGACCCCCGCCCCCAACCCGGCCCCGGGGCCTGGGGTGCAACCACCAGAGAACGCTGGCCCAGGGAACACTGTGGCGGGGCTCCTGATGGGGACCCCCACCCCACAAGAGCAGGTGGCAGGCACTTGCTTGACGAGGTGGAAGATGAGCCTCTCCAATGAGTTGTGGTTGGCCTCAGGCAGGTGCTCCAGGACGGTGTAGATGGCGGCCAGCTGCTCCTGCTTTCCCGGCAGCTCTGGAAGGACCCAGGGCGTCAGCTCCCCATAGCGCTGGCCCCCCCAACGTTCCCGGGGCGCAGGGGAGCCCCCCCGCCACGTGGGGCCAGATGCAGGGCCACAAGGGCTACGTGCCCTAGGCTGGGGACCCGCACCGGGCCGGCTGCTTTGAGCCTTGGCTTCTCAGCTGTGCTCCCCGATTAGCCGCAGTGAGCGCGCGTGGTTCCAACCCTGGCCGTGGCCACCTGCCCTGCCCTCGCTGCTGCTGTGGGACTCACCTACGGCTCGGAGGAAGTCGCCGTACTGGGCAAAAGTCATGAGGGGCTCAGGCAGCTCCCGAAGCCACTGCTTGAGCACGCCGGTGATGGCATGGATGGGGAAGTTCTCCAGCTTGACGGCCGCGGGGTCTGCGGGGAGGCGGGGGGCGGGGCTGGTGAACGCAGGCAGGGGGGCTGTGCCCCAGCCCCCTCGTGCCCACTCCCCCCGGACACCCACCTGTCTGCAGTGCCTGTCGGAGCTCCCGCGTGCGGTTGGCAGCGCCCGACTTGCGGTAGAGGCCCTCGGTGTACAGGCCGTGCATCTCCACATGTTCCAGAAGCTTCTCCAGCACAACAGGCACTGAGGCCTTGTCACTGGTCAGGCTGTCCACGCACACGCCGAAGTGGCCCGGCTCGGCGCCTGGCTCGCTCTGCAGTACCAGAGGTGGGGGGGGGGGGTCAGGTCTCCTGTGTGGGCTCTACCCTCCCTGCCCCTCACGCCCCCCATAGGCTGCTGGGGGCGCCTGGCTGGGGAGGTGAGCTTGCTGGCCGCTGGGCAGGGGCTCCCCCTGCGGAGCGGCCCCAGCTGCCTCAGGGTGGTTGGTCCTGCTTCCGCTGCAGCTCCAGTGCTTGGGACCCTGCCTCCCTCACGCAGAGTTGGGGACGCCCTCCTGGGTCTCGGGCGGGGCAGGGCTGGGGGTCTGAGACGCACGTATAAGCCCAGTCCTGTCTCAGGAGACCCCGAGGGGCTCTGACAGAACAGGGGCTGCAAACCAGCCCCTCGTCTGACACCCTACGCTGGCCTGGCACCAAGCACACCCTCTCCTCTGCATCGCTCGGGAGTGCCTCCCCTAGGTGTTCCGGAAAGTTCCCGGCCTGCTCACCTTTCTCCTGCATGCGTAGGCGCAGTAGGTCTGAATCTTGGGCACACACTTCTTGTGGCAGGTCATCTTGCACACTAGGAGGTAAGGGGGGGGGTGGTCACAGATGATGCATCGAGGACCCCGGTTTCCCGAGGCCGCCTGCCCTGTCGGCCAGGGACCCGCTGACCAGCTTCTAAATTGGAGTCCTACGAATCCCTGCCCTGATGCCCAGGTGAGGAAGCCACGTGGGCAGATGTTCACAGCTGGTGACTCTGTGTGGCCTCAGAGCCCGGCCGGCGGGACAGGAGCAAGGGCTCGGGAGGGGGGAGGTGGGGGGCAGGGGCATACTTGAGAGAGGAAATGGGCTGAGACCAAAAAGGAGAGGGCAGCTAGTGTCCTTGTCTCAGGACGGTGACAACTGCCTGGGTTTTTTTTTTTTTTTAACATTTTTATTTATTTTTGAGAGACAGAGCGTGAGCGGGGGAGGGGCAGAGGGAAAGGGAGACACAGAATCAGAAGCACTGCCTGGGTATTTGTGATGGACATGAGGGGACAGATCGCTCTTTACACAGGGACTGAGGAGACAGGAGACCCCGGGCAGAAGAGAGAGAGGCCCAGGGAGAGAAAGCTGATCCCTGCAGGAAAATACAACTGCCAGAGACCGACTGACCCGGCCCCGGCCTCCTGCCAGCTGGGTCATCCTGGGCTGTATGTTTCTCGGGGTTCCTGTGGGGCTGACTGACCTCGCCTGGCACATGAGGGAGGGACTCGGGGGGTCGAGAGAGGCGCTGGAGTTCAGGCAGCAGGGGCAGTGTGTTGACGGGCTTGGAGGAAGGACGTGGGGTAACCTGGCGAGGTGGAGGGCAGGCTGCAGAGGTGGCTGGGGGCCTCAGGGCTGGCTGAGAATCGGGATCTGCCCCAGGGTGACAGTGGGAGGTCTGAGTGCGTGAGGTGTGGCGAGGGCAGTGTTCCAGAAAGATCCACCGTGTGGCTTGAGTGAAGGCCCTGGTGCACAGTGAGGGGTTGGGGACATGGTGGGGGATCAGGGGGCTTGGTAGGAGGGTCCCAGGGCAAGGTGAGGGTCAGGGGGTGCAGCAGGTGAGCCAAAGATGTTGTGGAGGGTTCTTGGGCATGGGGAAGGGTCAGGGGCTGCAGTGGGAGGGTCCGGAGGTGTGGTGTGGAGGGTGGGGGGGGAGACAAAGTGAAGGGTCAGGGGGAGTGGTGACAGCGTTAGGGGATGCGGGGGTTTGGGGCACTCACCGCTGCAGAGCAGGGCCTTGTCCATGAGCCAGATGTAGGAGAGACACTGCTCACACGACTGAGGGATGCTCACCTGGTAGCTGGCGAATACGTGCCCGTTGTGGTGCTGGACCTGGGGGCGGTGGAGGAGGGCGCTGAGCGGCGAGGGCAGACCCTCCACGGTCTCACCACGGGGCCGCCCAGCGTGCACGCGGCCCGTGGCATATTGGGGCCGAGGTTCCCATTCACGGCCGGGTTCCCTAGGGCTGGGCGGGAAAACACGCTCACACACACACACACACTCTCTCGCACGCGTGCAAATACTCACAGCACGGTCCTGCTTCCGCTTCTTCTTCTGGGCTTTGCTCGGCTGTGAGGGGGCACAGAGGCGAAGTCTGTGTGGGCCCCGGGAGCGCCCCCGCCTGCCCCCGTCCCCGAAGCCGCGCCACCAACCTTGGGCGGCTCGAAGTCATTCTTGGTGTGTCCGCGGGTGAACTCGTCGAGCAGCGACTGGAAAAGGTTGAGGACCAAGTTGGTGTCCTTCTCCCCCCGCTCGGCCGCCAGGTTGTTCACGACAATCTGGTAGTTCTCCATCAGGTCCTTGTAGCCGACGTGGATCTTGCCATTCTGCAGGGATGCAGGCGTGACCCGGGGGGGAAAGACAGAAGGGGGAGGCGCCCGGGAGAGGCCATGGGGATCCCCACAGGGGCCCTCGCCAGGGCTGGGGGCTGCACGTACGGGGACAGAGTACATGGTTTTGAGGTTGCTCCTGAACTTCTCGGTGGCTTCGATGAATAAACTCTCAATGGGGGTCTTCTGGGAGCGCAGGTCGTTTATCTGTAGGAAGAAAGAGGTGCGCTGACCCTGAGTGACCTCAGGTTTTGCATCTGATTGGTGGCTGTTCCGCTCTGTCCCCAGTCCTTCCCTGGCTCCTCTGGGAAAAAATCCAGGCCCTCTGGCTAATCCCGGTCCTTCCAGTCCCCTTAGTTCGGGTTTACAGCACCCAACATTTGGGGCTGGATCACACTGGGGGCTGTTGATCAGCACCCCTGGACCCCACGCCCCAGATGCCAGTAGCACTCCCCAGTCAGGACAGTCAAAAATGTCTGCAGATGTCCCAGAGTATCTCCTGGGGCAGGACCATCTCTGGTTGAAAACCACTGGTCTAGCTGGGGCCCTTCCTGCCAGCCCTCACAGGCACTTAACACTGAGCCACGCCCCGGATCCATGCCGTGGTTACTAATTCAGCTCCACTGTATACACTAAGCACTCAATCAGCACCTGCCCTGAGACCCAACGTGTTTCGTTAAAAGTGTATTTTTTTTTTTCCTTTTAAATTTCTAATGTTTATTTTTGGGAGAGAGACAGGGCATAAACGGGGGAGGGTTGGAGAGAGAGGGAGACACGGAATCCGAAGCGGGCTCCGGGCTCTGAGCGGTCAGCACAGAGCCTGATGCGGGGCTCGAACTTACAAACTGTGAGATCATGACCTGAGCCGAAGTTGGGTGCCCGACTGAGCCACCCAGGTGCCCCGGTTCTACATTTTCTGTGCAGTCCCTGTATTAAGACCCGCTGACCTTTTTTTTCTTTTTTTTAAAGTAAGCTCCATGCCCAACGTGGGGCTTGAACCCACGACCCTGAGATCAAGAGTCCCATGCTCTACCGCCTGAGCCAGCACCTCAAGACCCACTGAGTTTTTACACGAGATGTAAACATCTGTGGTGAGCAACAGGAACACCGGCTGCAGGTGTTCTCACGTGAGCCCAGGGAGGGGTTCTCATCTGGTTTCCGGAACTTTCTGTGCCGGAACTGTGCACCTGGATTTTCTGTTCCCGGCGCACGAAGGGCTGTGGTGTGGCGGCTCAGAAAACGGCCGGGTGGTGAAAACCCTTCTGGGGAGGCCCAGCTCTGACACTGCGTGTCCCCCCGCGACGCCGTACGTGCCCCTGGGTGACCCACCTTGTTGAGCAGGAACTCATCCAGGTACTTGAGCTCGTTGGCGTTGGTGATCTGGCGGAACACCGACTCCCGCCACTTCTCTGACACCGTGATTCTGCCGATCTTGAGGTTTCGGTTCTTCTTCCCTTTGCCTCCTGGCTCCTTGGCGTGCTTCTCCCCGGCCGCGTGGCGGTGCTGGTGGCTGGAGGAGGCTGGAGGGAGAAGGAGCCGCTGGTGAGGTGGGTGCTGGGGGAGGCAGGGTCACACACACAGAGAACCAGGACCCTGCCCTGCCGTGAACCGGGGTCTGCAGCCAGAAAGTGCCCTGGTGGGGCTGGGACCAGCCCTGAAGCCCTGTGCCCAAGGCCCCACCTGGAGGTAGCACACGTCCCCAGGGACCCTGGCGGCTCCACCATCCATCCCTGAGGCTGCCAGCAACCAACCTTCTAGATTCTTCTTGGTGGCAGCAGCTTCCAGCACCGTGTGCCCTGGCACTGTGTTCTCAGTTTCCTCCACACCCTCCAGGCTGGCTTTTTTATCCTTGTTCTTGTGCAAGAAAAGTCTTTTAAAAGTGGATCTGTAGGGGAAAGTAAGGGGTTTCATTTAAGCCTCTGGAAATGACCACGGAAGCAAGGCTGAAGGAAAGGTCCTCTTACTTATAGAGAAAAAATAACGCTTTTCTTGGTTGTCAGCGCAATGAGATGCTACTAAAAATGAGATTGGTTTGTGTGAACTGACAAGGGGGGGGTCAGGTAAAAAAGCAAGATGCAGGGAAGCCACCACAGCATGACCCCATTCTCATTAAAAAATATATATATATATAACTTACGCTCTGCCCCCTTAATGTGTTTTTACGGGCCCAAGTTTCAGGGGGAAAAAATCAAACACATGCCAAATCATACACTGAATGGTGTGCCCCCCAAAAGATGTGTCCATGTGCTAAATAACGCTCAGGACCTGGGCGTGTGACTTTATTTGGGAAAAGGGTCTTTGCAGGGGCGCCGGTGGCTCAGTCGGTTAAGTGTCTCACTCTTGGTTTTGGCTCAGGTCATGACCTCGTGGTTTCTTTCTTTTTTTAATTTTTATTTTTATGTTTATTCATTTTTGAAAGACAGAGAGAGCACAAGCAGGGGAGGGGCAGAGAGAAGGGGAGACACAGAATCTGAAGCAGACTCCAGGCTCTGAACTGTCAGCACAGAGCCCAACGCGGGGCTCGAACTCACAGACGGCGAGATCATGACCTGAGCCGGAGTCGGCTGCTCGACCTACTGAGCCACCCAGGCGCCCCAAAGACCTCGTGGTTTCTTGAATGTGAGCCCCGCGTCAGGCTCCACGCTGGCAGCAAGGGGCCCGCTTGGGATTCTCTCCCCCCACCCCCACTTGTACTGTCTCTGTAGATCTCAAAAAAAAAAAAAAGTCTCTGCAGATGTGACTAAGTTCTATGTGCCACAATCTGAATGTCTTTGTCGCCCCAAATTCGTATGCTGAAGTCTAATCCCCAGTGTGATGGTATCAGGGGGCTGATTAGATCACGGGGGTAGAGTCCCTATAAATGGGACTAACACCCTTACAAAAAGGGCCCCAGCGAGTTCCCTTGCCCTTCCTGCCACATGAGGCCCCAGTGAGAAGATGCCATCTGTGAACCAGGAAGTCGCCCCCACCACATACTGCATCTCCTGGTACCTTGGTCTTGAACTCCTAGCCCCCAGAACCGTAAGAAACACATGTAGTTCAAGCCACTTAGTCTGTGGCAGTTTTGTTAGAGCAGACGCTAAATGAAGCACTTGGGGCTGAGACCATCCGGAATACCCAGTTGGGCCTTAAATCCAGTGACAAGTATCCTCATAAGAGACAGAGAAAGAGAAAACACAGAGAGAAGAATGTCAGAGAGAGAAGACGGGGGCGGAGATGGGCTGATGCAGCCACAAGCCAAGGACACCCGGAGCCCCCAGGAACCGGAAGAGGCGAGGAAGGGCCCTTCCCCAGGGCCGTCCGAGGGAGCCGCCCTGCGGACACCCTGATCTCGGACTCGTGGCCGCCAGGACTGTGAGAAGTGAATTCCAGTTGTTGGAAGCCCCCCTGGTTTGTGGGGCTTCGTTCTGCCTGCCTCTCCAAGCCTGTGCTGGCCCTTCCTCCGCCTCCCGTCTCTGCGTTAGGATCAAAGCCCTGCCTGTCCCATGGCCCATCCTCTCTGCTCTGTGATGGAACCATCTGGAGCACTTCTGTGGCGCTTTCTGGGGACAGAGTCTTGGCCCAGTTTCTTCCATCCCAGGACCCAGGAGGGGTTTCTAAGGTAGAGGGGGCTGGATTTGGATACCGTAACAAGTCAAATGGAAACCGTCTCTCTGTGGACCCAGAGGAGGGGACCCAGAGGAGGGGGCTCCAGACCTTAGTGGCAGTCATCAGGCTGGCGAGTGGCCACGCTGGCACATGAGGGGGGCGTGACCTGGGCTCTGTGAGGGATCTCTCATCACAGGCTGAGCGAACACCTGCCCCACCGTGCATCCTAACTGCCGTCAGTTCAGGAGACCAGACTGCTCTGAGATGGGAGGCCGTGGCAGGGACCCTGGGCATCCCCTGGTGACTTGAGCCACGTCCAGACCCCACACTTACTTAGAGTCTGCCTGGGAGCCTGGGGACAGCCCGGAATCTGTGCCGGCAGAAGCGTCGCCCGACTTCTTCTTCTGGACGGCCAGCTTCTTGGTGCCGGCCTCCCCGTCCACCGTTTCTGTAGAAGGCTGCCAGAGAACAGGGCTGGGTGAGCAAAGGCAGGCAGGACCTGCTGGAGGGAAAGCGGGGGTGCTCCGCTCCCCGTGCACTCCATCCACCGACTTCCCTTCTCTTTTACGTTGCCCTTCGGGCAGGGCCAGGGCGCCCCGGCAGAAGCGGGTTTGGCCCCTGACAGGTGGCAGCCGCAGCCTGAAGCTTTACCTGAGTCTTGGTGTGGGACGGGGACAGGAGGAGCTTGGAGACGTCGCTCGTGGATAAGGAAATGCGCCTCTCCCTGTGAGATCACAGAAATGTGGCTTTTGTTTACAAGAGCGAGTTGGACAGTTTTGGCGGTCCCGACTTGGGTGGGAGGGGACCAGGGATGCCGCTGGGTGCTCCCCAGTGTGCCGGACGGCCCAGCCCAGACAAGGAGCCCGACACAGGTGTCAGTGTGCGAGGCCCAGAAAGCCCGACCTAACAGCCCACATCCTCCTCCGGCCCTTTTGCCCTCTGGCCAAGCAGGTCTCTGGGAGGTCGGGCTGGCGACTCGGGAGTCATCGGTATGCAGCTAACTAAGGGTCAAGAGTTGGGCCCCTCTTCAATTCCTGGGTGAGTGCGATCACCCCTAATCTCTGCCGAGGAAACAGAAACCCAGGCAGGCCGGGGAGTGGGATTTTGCCCCGAGACGCTGCTTCCCACGAAGCCAGGGGATTTCTGTGTGAACACAGCTCGCTGTGGCGGGGGCCTCAGGGTCCCAGCTGGCCCCAGGCTCAGCGGCTCCTGCCAGATGCCTCCCCTCCACCTTCCTCTGCCCCCTCTCCCTCCGTCCTCAGGGCTCCCACACTCAGAGCCACTCACATGCTTTTGGGACGTGCGGCACTGCCCTGGTCCTGCGGCCAGGAATCTGTGTGTCCCTCCACCCTGCCCGCCCAACCCGGCCTGGCACCCCGGGTGTTCAGACCAAGGAGGGCCCGGGGCTTACTTACTCTGCGGGTGTGAGAGTGGCCTCCATAGCCCGGTACCGCTCGCTGAGGTCCAGGGACTGGCTCAGCATGGTGCTGGAACTGGCAGCCATCAGCTTCTTGCCCCGCCAGAGCTCCACGGCGCTGGCCAGCCGCTCAGAGTCCGGGTCCCGGTACCGCTGGATCTGGGTGGAGCCTCCGGGGCTCTCGGGCCTGTCCTGTGCCCTCAGGTCACCACCCAGCTTGCTCTTGTCCTTGGGGGTCTCAGGGGTGGTGCTGGGCGTGGGCTCGCCGACCCTATTGTCCAAGGCTAGGCTGGTTGGCCGTTCCACGTGGCCAGGCGTTGGGTCCCCACCCTGGGGCACCTTCGGGGTTTCTCCGGGCAGCTGGCCGGCTGGCACAGCCCGCGGTGGCTCCTCCGGCTGCTGCTTAAAAGTGTTCTCTGCCTCCGTGCCCAAGTCTGAAAGGGTTTCGTCTTCTCTGCTCTCCTTTCTGTCTTCTGGGAGGCTCTCTTCTTGCTCGAGGATGGCCCTTCCAGAAGGCTCTCTGAGAGCAATCTCTTCCTTGCAGGACTGGATGTGTTTGTTCTGGAGCTTCACGTGCTCCAGCCCTCTCTGCCGCCGTGACTCGCGCTTCTCTCGGCTGCTGGGCACCTTCTCGTGACTTTCAGCCGGGTTCTTCTGGGGTGCGGGAGGTTTCTCCAGGCTGGGGACCTCCTCCGGTGGGGAGCTCTCTGCCAGGGGCTCATCGCTTGGCCACACCTCGGGCTCCACTGCCGAAGGCTCCCTGTCCTCCGATGGTTCCGGGCCCTGCCTGGGCACCTGCTCCTGCCCGGCCACCTGGCCTGGCCCTCCCTCCGCTGTTTCTTCCCTCAGGGCTTGCTGGGCCTCCCTCTCCTTCTCTTCAGCCTTCTGCTTCTCTGCGACCATCTGCCTGAAGCTGGTGTGAGGCGTTAAGGGGGAAATTTCAGGAACAAACATGCATGCCACCTCCAGAACCCATGCAGGGCATCAGGGGCCCCTGTGCCACCCGTGGGCTAGGGGCCAGGCTCTGCCTCTGTTAAATGGGGTAACCCTGGCCCTCGGAGAGGCTTCTGGAAATGTGGAAACTCCTTAGCTACGAAAGGGGGATACAGGAGGTGGCCCCTTATTGTCATGGCCACCTCTGCCCTGGGTCTCCCTACCGTGGGAAGGATCTGTTAAGAAATCCCTGAGTTCCTTTGGGGTCCCTGGCTGGGTGGACGCCTGAGATTCACGTAGAAGAATGGGGCAAGGGGAACCGGCTATGGGCTGGTCCTAACAACCTGAACCCTCCACCTCTGAAGCCAAGTGTTTCATTAAGGGGCCCAGGGCGGGCAGGTGCAGCGAAGGGGGGGGGAGGGTTGGTCTCTGGTGGAGAGCCAGCCTGGCCAACAGTGACCTCTGTCTTCATCTGCAGGTGCTGCCCACCAGCCCTGGAGCATCTCTCTCTCTGGGGCCGCGCGTGCCCAGACGGCTAGACTCCTGCCAGCCCCTCCCGGCTTCCCTGCGCCTAGAATCACGTCCTGATGGCTCCACTGGCCAGAAGCCATCTCAGGCAGCTCTCGGGCGGGTGGAACGTTCGGGGCTGGGGGGAGCTGGGGGGCGAAGGGGGGCCGGCTCTGCTCACCTCTTGCGCTGCAGGTGACCCCGGCAGAGGCTCTGCAGGCGGACGATACTCTGTCTCTGGTGCCGGTAGGCCACCCGTTGCCGGTAGCCCCTCCACGCAGCCTGGAGGTACACAGCGGCCTGCGTCCTCTCCAGCGTCCGGCGGACACGGTAGGACCGCCAGCAGGCCTGGGGGCGGAGCGGACATTCAGGGACCCGGCACGTGGGACCCCCCCCCCCCGGGTGCCCCCACCCCCAGCCCTGCAGGGGGCCGCCCGGTACCTGGATGGCGACGGCCGCCTGCCTCATCTGCAGGAAGTGGCGGCGTTCCAGCACCATCCGGAACCAGCTCTGGAGGAGCAGGATCTTCCGCACGACCTCCCGGTGCAGCGTCTCCTGCAGGGCTTGCCGCTCGGTCTCCTTCAGGAAAACCTGGCGGGCGGGGGCGGGGGTGGGGGTGGGGGGTGGGGGGGCACAGGGGCGGTCAGCACAGCCCCCAGAATCCCCGTGCCCGGGAGGTCTCTGCACAGCCCACCCCGGAAGGGCGTGAGACCAAGCTGGCGTGCTGACCGACCCGACCAAGGGGAGCTTTTTAATACGGTGAGAGAATTCACGTAACGTGAAACTAACCATTTCAGTGCAAACAGTTCAATGGCATTTGGTACGTTCGTGACAATGGTGCAAACATCGTTAACTGTCTGGCTCCAGAACATTTCCACCACCCCCAGGAGAGGCCCATACCCATTAGCGGTCATCCCCCTGGCCCTCTCCCCCAGCCCCTGGCCACCACTAATCTGCTTTCTCTGGATTTGCCTGTTCTGGATGTTTCGTATACGTGGCATCACACACTACAGGCTTTTGTGTCTGGCTTCTTCTCTCGCTCACAATGTTGTCAAGGCCCCATCCATATCATAACCTGGATCAGAGCCGTACCACATTGCATTGTATGGATATGGATGGCCCGCGTGTCTTGAATCCGTTCACCAGCTGATGAACGGATGGCTTCTTTCTACCTTCCGGCTATTGTGACTCGTGCCCCTATGAACACGCGTGTATGAGGATTTGTTGGGACGCTTTCTTTCCAGGTCTTTTGGGTCCATACGTGTGGACGGAATTGCTGGGTCACGTGGTAACTCTAGGCTTGCCTTGCTGGGGAACTGTGCGGGGACTTTTCACATCAGATGAAGCCCTAACGGGAGCTGACCTTACCGCTGTTGGACGGGGACAGTGGCTGGTGCCACAACACTAAGAAGCAACCAGCATGTACCTAGAGGTGGGAGACGGCGTCTGGAAGGAGCACAAGGGAATGAGACCTTCTGCCAGACATTAAGAGGTACCAACTGGCCCCTGAGCCCCCTGCAGTAGCCCTAGGCTATGTGTGAGGAAGCAGGAAAACGGAGTGATGTCTGGGCCCCGCCCCTTAGAGGCACCCTTTGCCTTCTGGGAAGAAATAGGCGCCGGGCCCCAAAAAAGACACTTCCGCAGCAGAGTCCCTTGTCTTTCAGGCCGTGGGAGGACCCTGTGGACGCTGGAAGCCCCCCGAGGGGCCGGAGTCCTGACCTTGGTCTTCCCGATCTGGTAGCTCCTCTTGTCTATGTCCATCTTTTCCAGCAGGGCAGAGATGACCTCCCTGCAGGGCTGGGCGTTCTTGGGCAGCAGCACCTGGAACTGCTCTGTGAAATCCTGGGGGATTGGGGCCAAGAAAAGAGAATCTCTGCTGAGTGCTCCCGCCGCCAGCAAGGATATGATGCTCCAGCAACTCCCAAATTTCCGAAGCCGGGACCTGGTTTGACCGGAATGGCACTGACCAAGCTAAAATCTCGGACTCTCTGCAGCAGCCTAAAGCTTAGGAAAGACTGCCACACACACAGAGCACCAGGGTCTTTCAGCCACTTGCTGAGTGGCTCTCCAGGGCCTACTGGGGGCTGGCATAGTTGGGGGGCGTGGCCAGGAGACAGGGCTGCCTTTGCGGGGGCTCACGGTCTATGGCTCGTTGGAGGGCTGAGTCATAGCTGGAGATACAGAGCTTTTAAGTAAACAATTAGGTCAAATTTTTAGGAACCAAGCATTAGTGAAATACACTAGCATTTCCTCCCGTTTCTGGGATTTTGCCTTTTCTATTTATACAGGGTCAGAGAGATGCTATTTCCATTCTGCGGATGAGAAAAAGGAGGCAGGCCGTGATGGAGCCATGTCCCCGAGGCCATGTGGGGGCAGCTGGATTGGGGACCAGGTGCCACTGGCTTCAGGCCCGGGGCTCACGTCAGTGCTCATACAGGTGGTGCCAGTTCAGGGCACGAGCCAGGGGTTCTCAACCTAGGCCAGCTTATCACCGGGGACATGTGGTGATGTCGGGAGACATCCAGGGTTCTCCCAACTCGGGAGCGGTGGGTGTTACTGACATCGAGTGGGTGGAGACCCAGGGATGCTGCTCAACATCCCATAATGCACAGGGCAGCCCCTGCAGCGAATGACCTGGTGGCCCTCAGTGTCCATGGTACTGCAGGTGAGAAACTGCTTTAGCAATTTGGTCTTTGCCAACTTGAGGTTAGTAATGATCCTTTGTGGGTTTTTTTCTTCTTGTTCTTTCTCCTTTTTTTTAAGTTTATTTATCTTGAGAGAGAGAGAGAGAGACAGAGAGTGCGTGCACGTGCATAAACACATGCGGCGAAGTGGCAGAGAGGGAGAGAATCCCAAGCAGGCTCTGCACCATTAGCGTGGAGCCTGATGTGGGGCTCGAACTCAAACCATGAGATCGTGACCAGAGCTGAAGTTGGATGTCTAACCGACTGAGCCACCCAGGCACCTCTGATCCTTTTGTGTTTTTCTTTTCTTTTCTTTTCTCTTCTTTTGAGAGAGAGAGAGAGAGAGAGGAGCAGGCAAGGGGCAGAGAGAGAGGAGGAGAAAGAATCCCAAGCAGGCTCCATACTGTGAGCACACAACCTGATGTGGGGCTTGAACTCATGAACCATGAGATCATGAGCAGAGCTGAAGTCGGATGTCTAACCGACTGAGCCACCCAGGCACCTCTGATCCTTTTGTGTTTCTTTTTTTTTTTTTTTAAATTTTTTTTTTTTAATGTTTATTTATTTTTGAGACAGAGAGAGACAGAGCATGAATGGGGGAGGGTCAGAGAGAGAGGGAGACACAGAATCTGAAGCAGGCTCCAGGCTCTGAGCTGTCAGCACAGAGCCCCACGCGGGGCTCGAACTCACGGACCGTGAGATCATGACCTGAGCCGAAGTCGGACGCTTAACCGACTGAGCCACCCAGGCACCCCTCCTTTTGTGTTTCTAAAAAGCCCAGGGAGCCATCTATGAAGTCATCACCTCCTGGGGCTCAGTTTCCGCACTGGCAAAACAGAAGCCAGGACCGCCTGCTGTTGGTTTGGCAGAATAAAAGAGATGGGTATAAAAGCGTCTGTTGCCGAAGATGCTCAACAGAGGGCAGAGCTGTGCAGGGATCTGCTCCTGTCATTCCCTCTTCCCGGCTTGGCTTTACAACTCTGTATCCTTCCAGGCTTGGCCTGGGCCCAGCCACCTCTTCCAAGAAAACTTGCTCCCTCTCCCCACCCCGACCTCTGAAATGACTGGTATAAATGCCAACAGGGCCGGAGCGGAGAAGCCCTGGCACAGCGTAACCCCCTGGGCTCATGTTCCAGAGAAGCGTTCTCTCTCAAAGAGGGAGGTGGCCAGCCCTCTGCCCTGTCACGACGGCCACGAGTGTGTGGCTTACCTGGAACGTGTACTTGGCACTGTAGCCTGACCTCCGGATCCGCACTGTCTCCAGCATGCCCGTGTAGCGTAGCTGCTGCAGCACCAGCTCGTCGTCGAAACACAGCTCTTTCTGAAACGGGATATGAGCCATCAGGACGGGTGCCAGCTGTGGGACAATCAAGCGTCGGCAGCCGGGGACGGGGATCTGTAGGCACGAGGTCCTGTAGGATTCTGGACATGAGCATGGTCCGGGAGCCCACACGGGCCCCCCCGGCTGGTCAGAATGTCCCCAGCACGGCAGCCGCGGGCACCCGGAGGACCCTTCTTTCCTTGTCCCAGACATTCTTTTTGGAATCAAGAGCTGGGGCTGTTCAGCACTGGTGCTTAAGGTATTCATCTCTTCTGGAAAATCTGGCGTCTGAGCTGCTCTATTCCCTGCTGTCTGGGAGACAGATGCCATTTCTCACTGCTCAATTTAGGATAATTTGCTGCGAAGAGTTATTTCTTAAGGACTGCAATCAAAACCTGTGTTGAGCTCGTACTCTGTGCCAGGCCCTGGGGTAAACACTAAGGATTTGGCCAAGAGGGGAGTAAGGTCTGGAGGTGGGAGCCAGGCGCATGTGGGAATGGGGCAGACACTGCCTGGGCCCCCCTGGGAAGTGTCCAACAGGAGAGGGGACCCTGGGCCAGGTCCTGAGGAGGGAATAGGCAGGAGGAGGAGGAGGGCGGGGAGCAGCCAGGTAAAGGCCCAGAAGAGGACGGTCCCAGGAGCAGGGGAGAGCCAGGGAAATGGGAAGAGTAGAGACAAAGGGGGTAGGTCCAGATCCTGAAGAGCCCCCCGCCAAGCTCCCAAGGGGGCAGAATGGCCAGTGGACCCCTGGGGCAAAGGAAGCCTGGGAGTGAGGGCTGAGCCCACTACTAGGGCCCCCAGTGGTGCTCCACTGAGTCTTTCCAGAAGCTTTCCAATCAAATGAACAGCAGCCTCTATGCTTCTGCCGTGTGATCTCACCCTCTCCCTCTGCCACATTTTCTGCACTGGCTGATCCGGGACACGCTTGACCTGTCCCTTCTTGAGCAAACCTCTGGGGCCCCTCCATGTTCCAGACGATGTCGCTGCTTTTGGTTGGCCACCTGGCTGCCCTCGGCAGGCTATTTACCGCTCCCGGAACCTGGCTGAACACTTGGTTCCTTGAGGCTTTTCGCGGCCCCCAAGAGGCCACGGCAACACAGGAATACCCCCCGCTGAGCCACCAGACCTTGGCCTTCACTTCCCCAAGACACTGGAGCTACTCACCTTCTCGGCATTAGAGCGGATGCAGCGGATAAAGAAGGGCTCCGCCTTCCCCAGTGTCTCCAGGAGCTTGTTTAGGGACGTCTGGGGAAAGAGGGAGAAGGTCTTGAGCTGGGACCGCCCCCCCCCCCCGCCCCCAAGAGGCACGCTGCTCAGTGGGAGGGGACCCAGGTCACTTGCTGGCATCAGTAGTGATGCAGGACACGGGAGGTTGTAGGTGGACATTCTCATTAGAGGCTGAACTACCTCTGGGAGCCCCAAGAGAGCTGTAGGGTCCCCAGAGCTGACAGCTGTCATCTTCCCAGGGTCTCCTAGCTCTTTGTCTCAGCAGGAGTGTTAGGGGGAGTGGGACCAAACTTCTGGGCATTTAAAATGCTAGACAGCTTCAGAAGGAAACACAGATACACTGACTTTGGTCTTTGGCCTGCTATTTACAAAAAGGATTTTCAGGAGCTTCCAGGTGAGGTAATTTGCCAAAAAGGCCAAGATGGGCACAAAAGACTCAGATTGAAAAAGAGGAAAGGGACAAAAAAAGCTAATGGTGAGGGTTAGCGGCAGCCATTGAGCCCCCTTAAAAAAAAAAAAAAATGCCTCTGAGCTTCCTGGCAGCCACGGAGAAAAGGGAAACATGATGTAACATCATAACACGTTAATCCGTTATTTTAACTCAATGGTTCAAAACAGGGGTGATTCTGCCTCACCTCCAGAGCACATGGCCATGACTGGGAACATTTTTGGTTGCCACAACTGGAAGATGCTACTGTGCATCCCAGAATGCACAGGATGACCCCCACCGTGGAGAATGATCCAGCCCCAAATGTCAAACAATGCTGAGGCCAGGAAGCCCTAGGGTAAAAATTTGTTGGGTCTGTCGTGGCCAAGTCACGAGCGCATCGGGTTGAGTCTCACGTCACCTCTGGCCTCTCTAGGCTGCCCACCTGGAACTGGGCGCTGATGCTCGGCGGTTTCTTTTTCTTGTGTAGGTGCAGCAGGGACTTGGTGGTGCGATCGTGCAGCGTCATGCTGATGATGAGCTTCAGCGACTTGGAGTCCAGCAGGTTCTAGGACAGACACATGGGGGTCTGGCCTGCCCTCCTGGGGTCCCAGTGGGCACTGGGAGGCATCGTAGATGCCCCAGAGCCAGGACTGTGTTCTGGGGGGGGGGGGGCAGTTCTTGGGATCAGTCTCGGGACAGGGCTGCTGGAGGGTAGGGGATGGTGGGCCTGGCGGGAGGCGGGGACCGCCCTGGGGCCGAACCTGGGCTTTAGCCTGCACATGGTGCCGGCTCTGGAAGGACTGATTACAGCCTCTTTGGCAGCCCGAGTGCCCAGAAGCCAAGGGCTCCAGCGTGCCACCTCCCTCCTGTCGAGCTCCAGGACCGCCAAGTCTCCTGCACTTTTGCATGAGCTTATCCATAAGGCTGGTCTGGTCCCCCCACCATGTGTGCCAACACTTAGTCGCAGCTGACAAGAGGAATAGCACCGTCCCATCCGCTGGATGCACTGAGGGGTTTTTCTCACTTTTGCAGACTTCCTGATCCATCCGCACACCGTGTGTGGAGACTAGACAGAGGCTGGGTGCACTTCGGCCAAGGCCGGCTACTGGGGTCTTGGCTGCTGGCAACGCACGGTTACCCCCTTCCTGGTGGGGCTTCCCTGGCTGAAGGGCATCCTCTCCCAGACAGGCCAGGAAGGTGCTGCACCCTGTCCCGCCCTCCGGAGGTGGCTCGTAGCTAAAGACCCCCCAAGTGGGGGTAGGACAGAAGGGTCCCATCGCCTCTGGGCAGGAAAAGCTCTGTGGTGCTGTTCACACCCCGAGGCTCCGGTGGGATGAGGCCGAGCCCACCTCCTCGCTCAGTTCCCCCGCCCCAGCCTGCTTCTCCCCTCCACACGCTTCTGCAAATATCCTACCCCCATCACGCACCCTGCTTCCGGGAAACCCAAAGACAGCTCCAAATCATTTCCACGCGAGCACTTATTTTTGGAGGGGAGCGGAGGGGGGGGCAGGGGGTGATGGTGGGAAGAGGAAGGGACTACAAAGCTGGAGAAGTTAAAAGTGCCTCCTCCCCCTCTCCCCCTCCCATTTTCCGGAAGGCAGGTTGAGCCAGGCGCTCTCAAGACAGGCAAAAGCAAGGAGGTGGCCTCGGACGGTGTCGCGAACGTTTACCTTTGGAATGAGCTGCTTTTGTTTGATACCTTTACTTTTCCTGTCAAAATATTAAAAATGGTTTCGTGAATAGAGGGAACACGGTGTCCAGAGGTTTGGGTTAGTTCAGCAAGCCACGCCTTGCGGGTTAGAGGGAGCGGAGAGCAGAGGAAGCACAGTCGGGAGGCACAAGTGCAACGAGGCGCCCCCCCCCCCCCCCCGCCGCCACCGAAGCCCCGGCGGGCCCTCCCTGCGCACGTGTGGGGTGCTTCTGTAGCTGGACGTGAACTTTACCGGGCCAGCGGCGGCCCCCGAAGTGGCAGGGGCACCTAGCCTGGGGCCACTCGGATGTCCGGGGGGCAAGAGGGGCCGCTGGTGATCGGTAGGGCAGAACGTGCATCTGTACGGGGCCAGCTACAGATCTCAAAAAGTGCCCCAAACGGAGCTTTGGGGGACCCCGCGCGGTTCTGACGCCGGCCGGGCGTCCTGGCTTTATTCGCTACACATTGGGAAGTGCCAAGTAGGCCCACAGAGCCTCTTTGGGACCCCCTGGCAAGTGGAGTGGGGGGGTGTCTGCCCTGCAAAGAACTGCAATGGGGTTTGGGTAGGAGTGCTTTTCAGGCTCACGATGGTGGGAAGGAAAAAAACAAAAGCCAATCTTTGGGGGCAAGGGAAGGGGCACGGTAGGCCCCTCATTCTCAGACACTTTACGGAAACCTTGCAGGCGAAAGAAAAGTTTTCTATAACTTGCGGGGCGGCTCGCTTTGGAGAGCAGCCGAGGAGAGGGTGCCCCACAGATCAGCAAGACGCTTGGCTGTGGGCTTCGCTGTGCGTCAGGTGCCACCTCGATCCCCAGGAATGAAAACGGATTTGAAAACCGGTGCCCTTGCGGGCACAAGCTCTGCTCTCCGCCGGCTCGGGCCCGGAGCGGCCACGGGCGTCCCACCAACCGAGGCGGCCGCCCGCCGGGTGCTCTGAGAGTCGTGACCCTTGCTTTGGACACAGAGGCCGAGAGCTCAGAGCACTCAGGCCACATGGCGGGTTAGCCAGAGCTAACCGCGTCCAAACCTAGTTTGTGTGGCTTCTGGGCCCTTCCTACCACGTCGCACTGCTGTCCACACAGAGCAGGGCCACGGAGGCTCCGCTTCTGACAGCTTTTTTACGAGCGCACGGTGGCAGGAGGTAGGGAAAGACGAGGCCTGCTCTCTGCACGCCTGCGGGCAGAACAAGAGATGCTTTGTGGGAGGGGCGTTCCCGCAAAGCTGCGCCGGGAGCTGGCAAGGGCTAGGGGCACAGGGCAGACGCTGGGGTAGGCGTGTTACGAGCGCCATTGAGCAAAGGCTGGTGTACAAACGGAGCCACGAGACGTCACATTGGCAGCGGCCGACTCAGCATTACGGGCAGCCCGCAGGCCGGGGGTCCTGGGAGCGAGGGGGGGCGGCCGTTGCACTTGTTGCGGGGTCAGGGGGACAGGGAGGGAGGCGCCGCAGCCTTGGGGGGGACTCACAGGATGAAGGTGCGGGGTTTCTGGAGCCGACTGAGGGACTGGAGAAGCCTACGGGGGTCCTCACCCTGCCAGGGCAATCCTTTGATGGTCTTGATGATTTGGTCATGCAAATCGCTGAGAGTGGGGAGGGGGAGGGGCGCAGTGACAGGGAGAAGACCGAGTTAGAGCAGCAGGCCCGCCACCTTGGGGTCCCCAGCGCGGTCGGGACCCTCCCCAGGCCACTGGAGCCGAAACATGCAGCTGGCGAGCGTGTGCGCCACGGTCTCTCCATCCTGCACTGGGGAGGGGGGGGCGGGGTTCGGCCAAGAGTGGCTCCCCCTTCTCTGGGAGGGCCAGGGTCGCTCCGGGCAGAATGGGTTTTGCAACCTGGCGGCTCAGATCACTGAAAAAGGCCTCACGTAGAACAGGCTTCTGGAATCTGTGACAAGGCATCAGGGGCTACTGAAAAGAAAGGACCAGAGGGTGCCGGTGGGAGGTAGCCCCTCGGTTTTTCTTGAGGATTCTGTGGCCACACGTCAACCTCCGTGTCGGCTTCGAGAAAGGCCTCAGGAGGAGCGGACCAGGATTCGCACGGTGGTTCTCCACCAGCGGCTTGAGATGCTACCCTCCGGGCAAGGCATTTATGTTTTGGAGACATAAATGGTTGACATTTATGGAGACATTTATGGTTGTCATGACTTGGGGCGGGGGGGTGGGTGGGGCGGTGCTCCTGGCATCTGGCCGGGATGCTGCTCGACCCCCTCCAGTACAAGGGACGGTCCCACCACAGAGAGTGGCCCGGCCCAGTGGTGAGGGTGGGAGACCCTAGTTGAAGGAGATCTTTGCCCCAAAGAAGTCAATCTCATTCACTTCCTTTCGTTCAATTCCTGGGGGTTCAGGGCGGGGCGTATGTTCCGGGCCCACACTTCGGCACCGACGCGTGAGAACAAGAATGGATCACAGATGAAAATCAGATGCTCTGAAAGTGAGGATTCATGAAGGATGTCTAGATGACAAATGTCCTCATGGGGTTTCTGGGAACGAGGTGCCGGTGACTGCGGGAGGAGTCGGGAGGTTCTGGGTTTGTTTTGTTTCTTTCTAAAAATTCCTCATTCCAGTTATTTCAAATACATGTTTAAGCTCTGGGCAGTTGGCCTGGAAAGACCCCGACCGGCAGTCCCCGGTCTGTGTTCCATGCACCATGCCTAGGGCCTGGACAGCCACACTTACCTCTGCTCCCTCGCCCTCCAGGGAGGCACAGAGCAAAGACAACAGAGGGGTCACATTTCACCTCCACCCCCCGAGCGGTCAGCGCAGCGCCCAGAGCTCTGGACAAGGCCTATGGCTTCAACCCGCGCTCCCCTCCCTGCTTCCCGACCCCGCTAAATCTGGCTAGAGTGCTCCCAGCAGGCCCCGGCACCCCCATAGCCTGCGGATCCCCACTCCTGGCCCTGGACGCCACGCTGAGCGCCTGGGGACGGCGGCTCCTCTGTGTGCCTTCCTGGTCTCGGGTTCGAAGGCCCTTGCTTCTCCTTACTTCTTGCTTTCATAGAAAGCAATGATGTGTCCTCAAAAGCGTTAATATCGAACCTGTGTAAACTAAACGCGGTCCTGGAATGGGGACCCGCAGCCTAGGGGCCAGGCCCTGGGGAGACTGGCGTCACTCCAGCGAATGTGGGTCAGGGGCCACGTTCGGTCTTTGTGGTGGGGGGAAAACACACAAGCAAATAAAGAGAGGTGTTCGTTTTTCTCTTGCCCCCTTTTGGGTGAAAAAGTGGATTTAAAAATGTACCTCGTAAAACCAGGAAAAGGACACGCGGTGCTTTCAGACAAATGACTTAGGGTCACTTGCCTCGGTAGCTAGTTCCACCTCCAACGCGTACGTTGTTATGAATCTCTTGAAGAGGTTTTTGTTGTGAAGGGCTCAAACATAAAATGATCTTTTCAAGTTTCAATATTTACTGGCCTGCTCCTTGGGTATTTGTGAGTGTTGAGAAAGACGTTGGGAACTTGGCTGCCGCAGGGCCTTTGCATGTGCCGCCCGCACCTGCCAGCACACCCTGCCTGCCTCGTCTGGCTCAACTGGTCCCTTCTCAGTACAGCCTGCCTGACTCTCTCAAGACACCAGAAGTGTCCCTCCCCTGGCTTTGTCATTGCCTTGGATGTCTGTCCAGTATGGCCTATTTTTTTTTTTTTTTGTAACCCCACCTTCCTGAGAGTACTCGCTGCTCACTTCTACATTCAGTACAAACTGGGGTATGTGGGAGGCCCGTGGCCACAAAATACCCTCATCCTCTTGCGTGCAATGACACATGAAGTGACTCGGCATATCTCTTTCAGGACACCCCGGCCAGCCTAGGGCAGGATGTGCTCTTCAATCAAGCCTGTTGCTCGGTGCAACCAGCAGCTTCTGGGCCCCACCCGCCAATGGCCATGACCGGCCGTGAAAAGAATCCTTTGTAAAGTGAGCCGTGCAACATCTCCCGAAGGCAGCTGATGCATGGAGGCCTGTCTTTCTGTGTGCAGAAAAGCGGCAACCAGATGCCATTTGTTTCTGGGTCCTTTTTGATTCACGTGGCAGTTGAGTTCCTTATCCAGGTCAACCCCAACCTGGGTTCAGGGTGTAGGGTTTCTGGCATTGTTTGAAACAATTACTGCCACGGCATACTAGCTGCGGTTTGGACAAATCAAGGTCTCGCTCACCGGTACAGTTTTTCCGATGGGGTGCCGGGTCCTCTCTGCTGCTCTCCCAGGTGACTGTGGGTGCCGGGGCTGCCCAGACCTGCTGGGGACACAGAGCAGAGGGAGTTGGAGGCGGGGGTTGCCTGGGGACTTGAAGGCCTTTGTCTTTTTCACAAAGGCTTTGATCTCAACTTAACTCATTAAAAAACAAACAAACAAAAAAACCCCCAAAACACGGTGCCGGGCTGACCCAGTCAGTCGGGTGTGCAACTCTTGATTGTGGGGTTGTGAGTTTGAGCCCCACGCTGGGTGTAGTGATTGCTTAAAAATAAAATCTTAAACCCCAAAACAAAAATAGTCCCTCAAATTTGGGCAGAGCAAGGAACTATGAAGTGTTTGATTCCCCCCCCCCCAAACAGCACTATTTAGTCCCTTTCTAAAAAAAAATGTTTTTTTACTTATTTTTGAGAGGGTGCAAGCCAGAGAGGGGGAGGGAGGGAGGGGAATAGACAGCAACGAGCCCGACGCGGGGCTCGAACTCACGGACCGCGAGATCGTGGCCTGAGCCGAAGTCGGACGCTCGGGCCACTGAGCCACCCAGGGGCCCCTATTCCTACTTCTCATAAAGGCTCGATCCTCTCGATCCTCCTTCTAATCAAGGCCCTTTGTCAAATGGAACCCCGTGGCTGGGATCTGGGGCCGAGCTCCCTGGGGGGGCCACTCAGCTGTTCTGGGCCTTGGGTCGTCCCTACAGAAGAACAGGAACGTGACTTCCTGCCTTGAGAGGATGGGGAGAATGAATTACACACCCCGGTGCGGAATTTCTGTTTGGGACGATCCGAGCTCTGGAGCAACACGGAGGTGGGGATGGCCACACGACACGGTGAATGTGCCAAGACACAGAACTGTACATTTTAAAATGGACTGAGGGTCCCCCTCTCGACGGTGACACGTGGGCCCCTCCTACCTGCGGCCTTCTCCGCCCTCTCGGCCCGCAGGCGCCCGGCCTCCCGGAGCACAGCCATGGCCCGGATGGCGGCCCGGAGCACAGCCCAGCGGAACACGGCCACGGGGTCCATGCCGATGAGCTCCCGCACGTAGGAGCTGTCGCTGCCCCGCAGGAGGGCCACGATGTCCGGCCGCATGTAGTCCATGTTCTTTTCCCGGAAGTCCTGGTGGGGGAAGGAGGTGGGTGGTCACTCGCCTGTGACCGCCAAGGTCCCGGGGGCCTGGTGGCGCGGGGCCCATCTCCACAACACACAGGCGGGTCCTGTCCCCAGGGCCTTTGACGGTAAGAGCCAGGGATTTGGGGCTGGGTCTGAGGGTCCTGGACCCTCGCTCCGCACAATCTGATCAAGGGGATGGACCGAGCAGACACCAGGAGGTAAGGGGCCTCCAGGGCACCCCCCTGCCCCTGTCCTGCCTCCCCGGCAGAGAAGGACCGGAGCGGTCACGGCAACGGACAGACGCGTACCTTGATCTGGTATTTCACTTTCCCCGCAAAGTGCTGAATGATGAACGCCGGCTCCATGACGGGGGTGCCAAGGAAGTACCTGTTGTCTTCATGCTGCTGTTTGAACTTGGCCAGCAGCGTCTGGCTTGTGGCATGGGGAAAGCTGGGAGGAGGATTGGGAGCTTTTAGCTGCAGGAACAGCGGCGATCGCCGGCTCTGCCTCTCTCACGGGCCCTCTGTGGGTGAGGCCAGGGCCCTGGTGGCCCACGGGAACATTCGGCGCAGGCAAGACTGGGACCCGGGCCTCACCGCGGGCGGCTCCCAGGCATAATCCCAGGATGGGACTTCTGGTCTCAGATCTGTCTGTACCTGGATGCTGTGTTGTGGAGGGGGTCTTGCCCGCGCTCCCGTGTCATAGGGAGGGGCTGGGAGATGAAGGTGCCGCAGGGAGGGGGCAGGGAGGGCAGAATGAGGGACCTGTTGTAGCTGGCTACTTCTGCCCCCCAGGGAGGAAATGCTGCAGCTGGCTTTGACCCACCCTGCCGCTGCCCAGCCGCATCGCAAACGCAGGCTAAACAACGTGGCTGACTCCCAGTGCTGAACTCCACGACTTAATGGGGGTGGGGTGGCGGAGGGGGAGGGTCTGCGGCTATGAAGCACACGGTTTCCAGGGCCGGTGAAAGGGTATGGAGTGAGGAACCTGCTCACCCAGGTGAAAAAACAAAAATACCGGTTTTGGGGCGCCTGGGTGGCTCAGTCGGCTAAGTGTCTGACTTCAGCTCAGGTCATGGTCTCATGGTCCGTTGAGCTCGAGCCCCGCATCGGGCTCTGCGCTGACGGCTAGGAGCCTGGGGCCTGCTTGGGATTCTGTGTCTCCCTCTCTCTCTCTCTCTCTGCCCCTCCCCTGCTCACACTCGGTCTCTCTCAGAAATAAACATTAAAAATTAAAAAAAAAAAAAATACCGGTTTCCCGTGCTATTTTAGAAAATCCCAATCAATGCAAAAAAAAAAAAAAAAAAAAAAAAATCCACGATGAACAAAAACAGCAAGATTTTAAACAAAGACAGATCGGACCCTGCTCAGCCCAGCCCTGCCTCACATCCAGATCCAGCTCTGGGTTTCCCGGGAGTGACGATTTAGCCCTTCCTAGCACCCTGCCTCTTTTTTTTATCTAAACATTCTCTCCCTGGACCCCAGTTATGAACGGAGGTGTCTGTCCCCTGTCCCAGATGGGGACTTGGTCTGAGGCAGGAGGTGAGCCTGATTCAACCCAGCCCCGCAGGGGCTTCAGAAGCAGACAAGTGGTTGATAAGAAGTTGGTGACAGAAAGATGTGTCCACATCCTGACCCTTGGAGCCTGGGAAAGTGACTTTATTCAGAAACAGGGTCTTTACGAATATAATTAGTAATTCAGATGAGGTCTTTAGGGTGGTGGATTGGAACATCTATTTATTTCAAAGTTTATTTATGGGGCATCTGGGTGGCTCAGTCGGTTAAGCCTCTGACTTTGGCTCAGGTCACCATCTGGCGGTTCGTGAGTTCAAGCCCCGTGTCGGGCTCTGTGCTGACAGCTTGGAGCCTGGAGCCTGCTTCGGGTTCTGTGTCTCTGTCCCTCTCTCTCTCTGCCCCTCATCTGCTTACAATCTGTCTCTCTCTCAAAAATAAACATTAAAAAAATAGTTTATTTATTTATTTTGGGAGAGTAAAAGTGGGGGAGGAGCGAAAAGAGAGGGAGAGAGAATCCCAAGCCGGTCCTGTGCTGTCGAGTGCAGAGTAAGAGAGTCAGGGCTCAAACTCACAACCCAAAACCAAGCGTCAGATGTTCCACCGAGCCCCTGGAATCTTTCTAAGAAGAGGAGACTAGACAAAGACAGAAGAGAGGGTGCCGTGACCACAGAGGCAGAGATCGGGGTGATGTGGCCGCGAGCCAAGGAATGCCTGGGGCCCCCAGAAGCTGGGAGAGGTGAGGAAGGATCCTCCCCTAGAAGGTCTGGAAGGAGCACAGCCCTACCGCCACCTTGATTTCGGCCCACTGATGCTGATTTTGCACTTCTGGCCTCCGGGACTGGGAGACAGTATGTTTCTGCTGTTTCAAGCTGCCTGCGCTTTGTGGTCATTACAGGAGCTGCAGGAAGCGAATTCGGTGAGTGAATTTTGGGGACTCCAGCTAGGTGACCAAGCGGGAGGCACTTTACAAACAAAGTTTCCAGCATTCACTGTGTCCCGTGGATGAGGGGGTGCCAGGCTTATCGGTAAATCCGGCATCTGGGCCCCGGATTCCGTGCACTGCCCTTTGCGAGGATGCATCACCCCGGAGCCCAGTTTCTAGACTCGGGCCCCAGGTCCCTTTCTTAAGAACTCCCAGGTGCGGGTGTGTTTCAGAGTTCAGCCACTGCACGTGTTAACGTTTCTGTGATGACCGCTACGTGCATGGATAGGTCAGGATTTGTGGTTGAGTGAGTCGGACGAACTCAGAAGTTCTCGGGGACGGTGTGGATTCAGGGTGAGGCTCCAGGGGCTCGGGAACCAGCTCTGTGCGGGCACCGGGCCGCGGACACTTACTTGCTCTCTTCGTCCAGCAGATAGAAGAGCCCAGTGGGTTTCTTGCTGATCAGATGGATGCAGCCGACGTTATCCGTATAGTCAATGTTGTGCCACGAGATCCCTTCGCTCTGGTATTCCTCCTGCGGGGTTCGGCGGTTAGCTGAGAATGTCACTATCTCATGGCTACGTGCGTGTTTACATTGCACACGTTGTATATACACATATTTACGTATGCGTGTACCTATTTACACATACACATGTGAATAACACAATACACGTTAAGATAGCAATGGAGATCTATTAGTTATTGCGAAAGCACTAGTAACAGGAAACAAGAATGCACGTGTTTAAACACCCATCACATAAGATGCTTAAGATGGCACTTAAAACGTCCCGGGGGGGTGGGGGGTCAGTGAACTTCCTCTGTAAAGGGCCGTGGTAACGTGTTAAGCTTTATGAGCTAGACGGGGTCGGTCACGATTCTGCTGTTACAATGTCAAAGAGGCCACAGGTGATAGGTAGCCAAGTGGCTGTGGCCATGTGCCAATAAAGGTTTGTTTACAACAATCGGCCGTGGGGCCGGATTCGACCTGTGAGTTACCATTTGCTGGCCTCTGCTGTGGAACTGCCATGTCCAATAATGCGAGTGACCTACGTTAACTTCAAATTTTCTTATCACAGTTAAAAATGTAAGGGGAGGCTGGGTGGCTCAGTCAGTTAAGTGTCTGACTTCAGCTCAGGTCATGATCTCACAGTTTGTGGGTTTGAGCCCCGTGTTGGGCTCTGGGCTGACAGTTCAGAGCCTGGAGCGCCTGCTTCGGATTCTGTGTCTCCCGCTCTCTGCCCCTCCCTTGCTCTCTCTCTCTCTCTCTCTCTCTCTCTCAAAAATAAATAAACATTAAAAAAAAAACGTAAAAAGAAACTGGTGAAGTTAACTTTAATAATACACTTCATTTAGACCCAATATATCCAAACTACGGTCCTGTCAACGTGTAAGCAATGTAAAAGATATTGATGAGGCGTTTTGTGTTTATAATCTTTTTCTTCCGCACTACGTGTTTGCAATTGGCAGTGTTTCACTCTTGCCACACGCCTCAATTTGGACCAGCCGCATTTTGAGTGCTCAACAGCCAGAAAGAAAGTGTAATAGTAAAATCCGCTAGATATTTATGTAAACCCATCATTTTTTCCCCCCCTGCCAGAATCATCAGTGTAAAGGATAATACGTGGGTAAAGACGGCTGAGTGTTTGGTAGGGAAGAGACAGGTAAGCCACACTGACAATATTCTTGACCAAAGCAGATCCTTCCAGGGCCACTGCACTGCTCTCCCATTGAATGGATTTTCGCATCTGAGCCGAGGGATGGTGCAAAATTGCCCCATGGACAGAAATATCCCCAAGGTCTGCCTCATCCAAGGCTGGGCAGGATTTTCCCACACTTTCTCTTTTGCAGAGAAAAATCCCAGGGCTGGTTCATCCACAAACTGGGCCCCGAGGGAAATCCCGGCTCTGGCTCCTTCTGTCCCCGCCTTGGGCTGCACAGGCAACAAGACGGCCTTTCCTTACCTGTTCCAGTTTGAAAATGTGCTGGTTGAAATAATACTGAAGCTGCTCGTTGGCATAGTTGATGCAGAACTGTTCAAAGCTGTTCCTCTCGAAGTCTTCAAATCCGAATATGTCGAGGACCCCGATGGACAAGCACTGGGAAGACAGAGAAAATGGTTATTGCTGGTGCATCCTCCCGTGAAGCGCCCTGTTTGGTTGCGAGGGCTCTGTGCTCGGCCGGACACTCTGCTGTCGCTGCCCTGGGATCTGTAACGTGCACAAGGGGCCCCGTGTGTTCATGGTGCACTGGGCCCTCTGGACTGCACCCCATCGGGTTCCTTGGGCCTGCCCCTCGGAGAAACCCGCCTCTCACCCGATACCACCCAGAGCCGCCTCGGTTCCTGACATCGCAGGCCATCTGCCGAGGATGTGCGACACTGAGCACGTGGCCTTCCCCGGCCCTGCCTGGTGGAGCAGGCAGGGGTGGGGGCTCTCACCGAGACACATTCTTCCATGTCTTTCTTGTTGAGGAGGGCGTGGTTGATCCGCAGCACAATCCAGTCGAACAGGGCGCTGTACAGGGACTTGGCCATGGAGTCGCGGGCAGTGATGGCCTGTGGGCACGAAGCAGAGAGTGTCATACCTTGATGAGGTGGGCCCCGGGCCGCACCACGCCGAAGCCTGCACTCGCTGGAAAATCCAGGATGTGACAATAAACGCCCAACTCATCAGACACACCTCCTCTCACTTTACACACCTCAGTCAGCGTGGACTCCCCGAGGCGAGGCGTGAACTATGAAGCCGGCAGCCTAAGGTTTGGCAAAGGCTGTCTCTCCAGCAGCCTGGGGACTAAGGATGTGACACAGGCTCAGGGAGGGCGCCCGGCCTGCCCGTGGGGACAACCAGCCAAGAGGCCGAACTGGGCTTAAAGCCAGGTCCCCTGCGGTTCTGGGAGCATCATGGGGATGCCATCGTGTGCATAAAAGCAGTAATGCCTTTTAAATTAAAAAAAAGAAAAAAAGAGGGGGGGCGCCCGGGTGGCTCTGTCGGTTGAGTGTTGGACTTCGGCCCAGGTCATGATCTCACAGTTTGTGAGTTCGAGCCCCGCGTCGGGCTCTGTGCTGACAGCTCGGAGCCTGGAGCCTGCTTCGGATTCTGTGTCTCCCTCTCTCTCTGCCCCATCCCCACTCATGCTCTGTCTCTGTCTTTTTTTTTTTTTTTTTTTTAATTTTTTTTTCAACGTTTATTTATTTTTGGAACAGAGAGAGACAGAGCATGAACGGGGGAGGGGCAGAGAGAGAGGGAGACACAGAATCGGAAACAGGCTCCAGGCTCTGAGCCATCAGCCCAGAGCCTGACGCGGGGCTCGAACTCACGGACCGCGAGATCGTGACCTGGCTGAAGTCGGACGCTTAACCGACTGCGCCACCCAGGCGCCCCATGTCTCTGTCTTAAAAATAAGTAAAACATTAAAAAAAAAAAGGTTTATTGAGGTCTAATTTGCATACGAGAAATAAGAAATTCCTTCTCTGTATGTACTCAGATCTAAGTTGCGACAGATGTACCTGGCTGCAATTAAGATCTACAACACATGGCTTTCCTGGGTGGTTGTGGAAATGGGGCCACGAGGCCCACGCCTGGCACCTTGCCCTTGGCGTTGAGCCCCTAAGGGCTGGAGGCGCCGCTGGGGTCTCGGGTGTCCTGTAGCAACTTCCACATAACATCGCAGGGTACCTTTGCCCGTGGGGGCTCAGAATGTCCACGGTGCCTGTTTAAGATGCCCACGCGGCCTCCACCACCAACTAAAAATCCCCCCAGTGGCTAGGTACTTTCCTGCGGCCATCCAAGCGGCAGGTCCCATCGCTCTTGACATGTAAAAATGCAAGAAAACCACATTGCCGGGAAGATATCTGGGCTGGGGCAAAGGCCAGAGAGAGAGGTGCCTTATCAAGATTTAGGGACCCACGTAATGGTTGTAAAAGTCATGCTCTAGCCTGGAGGGGGGGGTCAACTATCTTAAATGCTGGCTACAAAGTCAGTAGTTTCCGACAGGAGGGCCAGACGGTCTGTGTTGTGATGGCCCAGCTCTGCCCGTGCAGTAGGAAAGCAGCACCAAAACAAATGGGTGTGGCTGTGTGCCCCTGAAACTTTATTTACAAAAGCGGGCGGAGGGCTGGATTTGGCCTGCGGGCTGCAGGTGGCCGTCCTCTGCTAGTGAAAACCAGCATGGGAACACCAAGACAAACACGTGCTTCAGATGGTGTGTCTCCCTCTCTCTCTGCCCCTCCTGTGGTCATGCTCTCTCTCACTCTCTTTCAAAAATAAATAAAAACATTCAAAAAAATTTTAGAGAGAGAGAAAGAAGGAGAGCATGTGCGCAAGCAGGGGGGAGGGGCAGAGGGAGAGAGAGAGAGAGAGAGAATCTTAAGCAGGCTCCGTCGTCAGCGCGAAGGCTGATGCGGGGCTCGATCCCAAGACCCCAGGACCATAACTTGAGCTGAAGTCGAGAGGCAGATGCTCAACCAACGGAGCCACCCAGGCGCCTCCTCCTCTGTCACTTTAAACATCGGAAAAAGACTACCCAGGCTGGCTGTTTCCAAAGCCCCCACCCTAAGTCATGGTTTGGGCCCTGGTGCCCCGTGACAGCCCAGGGTGGCGCTCACCTCGCTGAGACTGTAGGGAAGGATGAGTTTGTCATTGGCCGTCACGGTTTTTCTTTTGGTCAGAACCTCCACCAGGATTTCTCGCTTCACCTGTTTCGAAGTCCAGGAGGGAGAGAAAGGGACGGGGGATAGAGGGCTTGTTGGGCAGGTCCTCCTGTCACCGAGGAAGGTGAGAGAAGGACCCCCAGCAGCTGTACCGAAAGCGTGCCTCCGCCCACCCTGTGCTGTGTGCTATGCTCGCTGGGTTTCAGAACCGTTACTCCCACAGGCTCGATGGCCCTGGGAGTATGGTCACACGGGCCCAGGTGTCACTGCGGGCCCGTGTGCAGCCTGCCAACCTGCATTTATAGATGTCGCTGAAGGCGTGGGCTCCTGGCCTGCTCCCTCCTGACCACCAAGCCCCCTCCACAAGCTAGAGGCGGGGGGGTTGAGTGCCGGTGGATAAGGGACTGGCAGGTCCAATGAGAAAATGACCTTGCTGATCAAAGTATGGCTTTAAAGGGCCTTTCACAAGAGGGGCTGATGTGGGAGGCAGCCATGCCCAGGAGGCAGTCCTTTAAAAATAAACAAGGGATGCCCTTGAGGGCATTACGCTGAGTGAAATAAATCACACAGAGCAAAACGAGTACCGTATGATCTCACTCGTATGTGGAATCTAAACAAAAACAAAAACACACACCAAAAAAACCCCCCAACCTGGAATGATGTGTGGTGACAGATGTTAACGAGACTTATTGTGGTAATCATTTTGCAATACATACAAATAGCGGATCATTATGTTGCAACCTGAAACGAACGCGATGTTGGAGGGCAATTATACTTCACTTAAAGAGAGAGAGAGAGAAAAACAGAAACGAGGAAGAGGCTTTGTACAGATGGCGGGGAGGAAGCAGGCGGACAAGCCCCGGCTCACAGAAGCGCAGCCACCACGGCCGAGCCCAGCAAGCAGTACCTTCAGGAGCTGTGACAGCGTGTCCAGCACCTCGGGGGGCCCGACCTCCAGACCTTCGTCTCGGCCCGTGGCTCTCTTCTTGTACGTGACATTGCCCAGGTACAGGATGGCAGAGAGGACGGAAAAAATCCTGGGGGAGCAAAGGAGCCTGGGTTGGGGACGTTTCCAGAGTCGTAAGACGACAGAAGCTTCCAGCCAACTGGGCTGAATTCGTAAAACCAGCCAGGTCCGGTCAGAACATACGAAGTTTAAAAAAAAAAAACAAAAAACGTCCAATCTCATGGTCAGGGACCCTTTGTGGAACATACGTGACTTCGGAGGCAGATGGCACACCTCCTCCCTCTCCCCCCAGTGGGGGGGGGGGGGTTGGTTACAAACTTTTTGTATGGAGGCCTAACATGCATGAAAAAAAAAATTCCAAAAACTACATCACCATGCATAAAGAACAGGCAAAGAAAGCACACAACTCTCAAGCGCAGAGCTTGATGAACCGTCGCAAAATATACGCAGCCCTGTAACCAGCACTCGGAGCAAGAGACAGAACATTCCAGGCACTGGAACCCACCCCAGGCCCTGCAGAGGAACTGCTGTCCTCGTAGCGAACGCTGTCCGTGAACTGGATGTCACGGACATGACATGAACGGAACGGAAGTTCCGTCCGTGAACGGATATGTACTTGTATCCGGCCTGTCACTGGAACACTGTGGTGCGTGGGGGGGGACGGGGGGGGGGCGGGCTATGAATGTTACCGCGTATAGACCTGGCTTGTGCATTCTTGGCATCTTGGCCTTGGCACTGCTGATGTGCGCGACCAATTCATTCTTTGCTGCGGAGGGCTGTCCCCTGCACCGCGGGGTGCCTCCGCCTACGAGATGCTGGTATAGCATTGTCCCTCCTCCCCCACCCCTACACAGTGTGATAACCAAAAATGTCTCCAGATACGGCGCCCCGGGAGAAGACCAGTGCTGTGTGTGGAGTCCAGAGGTCCGCAATCTACGGTCCGTTATCGTCCGGCCTCTGAGCTGAGAATGGTTAAGTTCTTAAGAGTATGGTTAAGAAACTGAACACAACACAGAGAAGAACGTGTAACAGGGACCGTCTGGCCCTCAAAATGGAAAATTTTACTATCTGACCCTTTACGGAAAGTTTGCCAACCTCTGCACCGTATATAGCTGTTTATTTATTTAATCTCCTGCTGGTGGGCATTTGTGTGTGTGTGTGTGTGTGTGTGTGTGTGTGTGTGTGTGTGTGTGGCGGGGGGGGGCGCGGAATTCAATCTTTTTGGCTGTTAATAACGAGGCTGTCGTGTGCGTGTCTTTGAGCACACATGCGCATTTAGTTGTGCACACACAGCTCTGGTAGAGCCTGCAAACACTTTTCCAAAGTGGCTGGCCTGACGTGTGCCCTTCCAGAAGCGGGCAAACGCTCCCGCTGGGTGTACTGGCCATCGGGCAGGTGTGGAGAAGGCCCCCGTGTGGCTTCCAAAAACAATCAAAAAAAATTTTTTAATTGTGGCAAAAATACACGGCAGGGAACATTCAGGACCTGAACCACATTTAAGTGTTAAGCACATGTGCGTTGTTGGGAGAAAGCCCCGTGGTCTTGTGTCTCCCAACGACTAATGACGAGCGAGCCCCTCCTCCTGTGCCCATCATCACCAGGCAGCCCTCCTTAGTGCCTTAGTTCCTGCTGGGCCATCAGTCAGTGCCGGTAAGGTGCAGGGGGGGGGGGGGGGGCGCTGTCCGCGCAGGAGAAGGTGGGCCGGCCGGCCCGCCCACTTACTGCTTCTTGGTGGCAGGGAGGAAGCCCACCATCTCCATGGCCTGCTTGAGTCTTTCAAAGTCATGCTTCAGGTCTTCTCCATCTTCGATCTTCAAGTTATGCTGGAAAACAGTCAGGGGCACGCTGGGTATTTCTGGGCCGGTGAGGGTGGCGTGCGAGAAGGATTTTGGCTGGAACCGAGGGGGCAGGGCTCGGGACACGGGGGATGAATGGGCCCCTTTATGCCGCCTCCCTCTGGGCCGCCTCGGAGTCTGTTCGGAGGCCCAGCGAGGGCCCGGGCAGACAGCCTCCGACCGCCCGGGGGCGCGTAAACAGCCCGTGGGGAACAGAGGCAGCGTTTGTGGCCGGGGCTCGGGGCTGTTTACCTGGTTGAGGTAGAAATAATCTTCAGGCTGCTTGAGCTGAAATTCTTGACGCTCTTCCTCGCTGACCCCAAGTAACAAGTAATAAAACACGTGATAGTTCCTGTGGGTCCGAATGGGGAGGAAAAATGCGTTTTGGGGGGCCAAGCAGCAGTTACGCTTCAAGCCGCTACTAATACCGTTTATGGGAAGGAGGGCGCCTCGAATACGTACAAATTTGAGACAATACGTCGATTCCCGTTACGTCTTGAGAAGAAAATGAAGCTGTGAGCTTTGCCAGTGACTACGTTTCTGGGGCTGGGGGGGGGGGCTCACTCTGGGGAAAAGCCCGGGGGGAGGCACAGAAATAAGGGCGAAAGGTGGCTTTCAGGAGGTAGGAGTGCAAAGCTCGCGGCCACAGAGCAGCTCACTCCGGGGAGACGGGCCGCTGCCTCCCGTGGGGCCAAGCCACCTGCTTCTCTCCTTTGTGCGGGAAGAAGGCAGATATGGCGGGTCACTGAGAAAATTTCCTCTTACCTCTCATCCTTCTCTTGAGAGACCAGGCGAGACTTTTCCAGCAGGTATTTTTCCACCACAGCCCTGTCATTAAAAGGAAAAAAAAAAAAAAAATGAAGGGAGAAAATGTTACCTTTTGATACGCTTTTCTGGAAGGAACGGGTGTCGTCTGTTACACCATCAGGACGCCAGCTGTGGACTAACTTCCTTTGACCCAAGGTAAACCACGGGCGCCTAAATCACCTCTAGAAATACGATCAGCCTACGGGCGCCCGAATGGCTCAGGTGTCTGACTCTTGTCAGGTCGTGATCCCAGAGTCGTGGGGTCGAGCCCGTCATTGGGCTCTGCACTGAGCGTGGAGCCTGCTTGGGATTCTCTCTCTCTCCGCCCCTCTCTTCCTTGTGTGTGCACACATGCGTGTGCTCTCTCTTAAACATTAAAAAAAGAGAGATTCTCTCTCCACCCCTCCCCCCCGAAAAAAAAAATCTAACTATAAGATGATAACAGGTTCGTTTTCTACTTTTTCTACAGCTTTATTACCGATACAGACCGCGCGTGCTTCAACCGGGTGATTTTTGACTGGATCCTTCCATAATCTACACATTTTCTTTCGAGAGCTTTACCAGCGGTCCCTGACGTACGACAAGCAAAAAGCGTGTGAACTGGTGACTGGTGGTGACACCTGTGTGCCCGCCACCATGACCAAGCTTCCTGGGCCTTGGTCATCCCTCCCTGCCTCCCACCCCACCCCGAAACAGCCACCGATCGGCTCCGCTCTAGATTAGTTTGCATTTTCTAGAATTTGAAAGAAATACGAGCATTCGGTACGTATACTGTGTCTGCCTTGTCACCTCGGCCCAATGATTCTCGGATTCAGCCACATGGGGGCATGTACCAGAACTCCATTCCTTCTTATGGCTGGACCCGCCACATTGCGTCAGCCTGTTCATCAGCCGAGGGACGTCTGAATGTTTGCTGTGTGGCCCTAGGGCAGGGGCCAGGAACCTCTGCTGCCATACTCTGAATGCTGACAGCAGTAATGGCGAATTTTCCTTCAGCATCCTTCTTTTCTGTTAGTTTATTTACTTATTTTGAGGAGACAGAGAAAGCGCAGGCACGAGTGGGGGGGAGAGGCAGAGAGAGGGAGGAGAGAGAGAATTCCAAGCAGGCTCTGAGCTGTCAGTGAAAAGCCTGATGGGGGGCTCGAACTCGTGCACCGTGAGATCATGACCTGAGCCGAAGTCAGACGCTCAACTGACTGAGCCACCCACAAACCCCAGCATCTACTACTTTCTAAGCACTGGTTTGCAAGGATTAGGTGCCCTGAATCCTTCCCCCTGGGGGGCGGGCACTGTGGCTTCCACTGATAGATGAGGTACTAAAAACTGAAGAGGCCACATGTTGCCTGGGACTCCACAGGAGGGAAGTGGCCTGGCGGGGACCCAAGCCTGCATTGGCCCTGCTCCCTGCACACTCTCTGGGGCCAGAGGGGCTGGTCTTTCACGGGTTCCACCATCACCACGGGTGGGAGCTGGAGGGCTCTGCAGGCAACCCTTGTTTGAGCCTCTTGTGTTTTTAATTTTCTTTTTTTTTTAATGTTTTATTTATTTATTTAAAAAAATTTTTTTTAACGTTTTATTTATTTTTGAGACAGGGAGAGACAGAGCATGAACAGGGGAGAGTCAGACAGAGAGAGACACAGAATCTGAAACAGGCTCCAGGCTCTGAGCTGTCAGCACAGAGCCCGACGCGGGGCTCGAACTCATGGACCGAGAGATCATGACCTGAGCCGAAGTCGGCTGCTTAACCGACTGAGCCACCCAGGAGCCCCTTTATTTATTTTTTTTAAAAGAGAAACAGAGATAGAGCATGAGCAGGGGAAGGGCGGAGAGAGAGAGGGAGACACAGAATCGGAAGCAGGCTCCAGGGTCCGAGCTGTCGGCACAGAGCCTTGACGCGGGGCTCGAACTCACGAGCTGTGAGATCATGACTGGAGCTGAAGTCCGATGCTCAACCGACTGAGCCACCTAGGAGCCCCGGAGCCCACTGTGTTTTACAGGAGAGGCAGCTGGTGGCCGAGGGGTGGGGGCAGCACCGGGCCTCTGATCCAGGGCTTTCTGGAGGCCACCTGCCTCTCTCTTCAGGACAACAGTCTCTGTCTGCAGCCTTGCCTGGGACACATGCACACAAAACATGCACGGGTGGGGCTCCACGGGCTCAGCCTGTGTCCTCTCTTCTTTCAAGCCCATGTTTTTTCTATTTCTTGCCCCAGCTAGTAACTATTTTAGTTATCGGCGGTTTGTTCTCCTGGGGAGGGAGGCTGCATCTGGTTCTAGAATCAGACTCCTGTTTGAATCTACCCCTGTGGCCAATTCCCTGTGCTGTGTCAGCGTAAGGGGAGGACAGTGACCCCTCACTGGCACTGAGTTGTCATTTGACGATGACAGCCCCTTCCCTTTCCTGATCATTTTTGAGGCCCCAGGCCCCTATTGGCGGGTTTGTAGGGGGCCAGCGATCCCCCGACACGGAGCCACTGAACCCACAGGAAGACGAGGCCTTGCAGATTGGGGAACTGGAAGAAGCCTTGGACTGTCCCTGACCCTTAGCCTCCATAGGAAATGGCACTGAGAAGTGTCACCTCCCCAAAAGCAGAACCGGGTCTGGGCCTGCTCTTCTCCAGCTGGCCATGGCCACTCCCCGGACAGGAAGTGCACCTCCTCCTTGGAGCGTGGGCAGGCCACGGTCATGGGCCGAGGTGGGACTTCCTCTCCTGAATCTGAGGCCACGCATATGACTTTCAGAAGTTGGTCTCTAAGACCCTGCCACCGAGGCCTCTGGCCCTGAGCTTGACGGGAGACTGTGGCAGGAAGAGCAGGCTGTACCAGTTAGCGGAGGGCCAGCCCTTGCTGGCATACTGGGTCGCGAACGGTGGCCCCCAGAAGCAATGTCCACTTGGACCCTGTGAATGTCACCTTATTTGGAAAAAGGGTCTTTGGAGATGCGATTAAGGGAAGGATCTGGAGATACGATCATCCTCCATGATCAGGGTGAACCCTGAATCCAAGGACAAATGTCCTGAAAGGTAGAAGAGAATCACCGAGAGACACAGAGGAGAAGGCCACGTGATGCCACGTGGAAGCAGAGATTGGGGTGATGTGGCCACAAGCCAAGACAGGCCTGGGGTCACCAGAAGCTGCAAGAGGGGCATGAAGAACCCTCTCCCGTGGCCTCCGGAGGGAGCACTGTCCTGCCTACGTCTTGATTTCTGTATCTTCAGGGCTGGGAGACAACAGACTCCTGTTGTTCTGAGCCCCCGGTTCGTGGCACTTTGTTAAGGCAGCCCCAGGACACCAAACACAGGCCACACAGAGGAGTGAGCTGGGAGCAAGGGCTCTAGTGTCTGGCCCACGGCTGCAGAGCCAGTCTGGGACCCAGGAAAACATGAGGCAGCCTTCTGGCGTCTCTGGTCCCCTGACGGAGCCCCCAGGACTGTAGACAAGGTATAATTCTGGGCATCTCTGGCTGGTCAGTTGCCTTGCAACGTGGGTGGGTGGCAGTGCCCGTGGAGGGGCCCAGCAGTGCTGGGCGGGGGGACCACTGGATGGTCTGTGGGGGGGGGCTGAGGAGCCAGAAGAGAAGTGTCATTACTGGGGGGTCCCTCACCCATACCACCGCCCCCTGGAGCCAGTGGGAAAAAGCCAGTGGGAAAAAGCCAGAGGCTGAAGGACTCGGGAAAACAACATTCCTGCTTGTGTCCTGAACACGAACTGGCATTTGAAACGATCATCAGTCGGGTTAGAGGGACAGAAGAACCTGTATAATTTGGACCCTATCCCCGGGCCCTGCCACTTGAGGACTTCTCCATTCCCGAAATGCCAGAGCCTTCTCTAGGCCTCTAGTCCTGCTGCTTAGCTCTCCCCACATCAAACATTCGGGGCTTCTCACCCCGCTGCTCAGAGCATCACCTGGAACGGGTGTAAATCTGCTGCCACGGCAGACCCTCACATCAGTATGTGGAAGCAGAGGGGCGCCTGGGGGGCTCAGTCAGTTGAGCGTCCGACTTTGGCTCAGGGCATGATCTTGAGGTTGACGAGTTCGAGCCCCGCGTCAGGCTCCGTGCTGACGGCTCGGAGCCTGGAGCCTGCTTCGGATTCTGTGTCTCCCTCTCTCTCTGCCCCTCCCCTGCTCATGCTCTGTCTCTGTCTCAAAAATAAATAAACATTAAAAAAAAATTAAAAAAAAGAATGTGGAAGCAGGGAGGATCCCTTTGAATAACCTTGGATTATGCCAAGATGCCTTTTTTTTTTTTTTACTTTGAGAGAGTTTTATTGGCAAGGGCGCCTGTGTGGCTCAGTGGGTTAAGCGTCCAACTTCGTTCGGCTCAGGTCATGATCTCATGGTTCGTGAGTTCAAGTCCCACATTGGGCTCTCTGTCAGTGCAGAGCTCACTTCGGATCCTCTGTCCGTCCCTCTCTCTCTGCCCTGCCCTTGCTTGCTCTCTCTCTCTCTCTCTCTCTCAAAAATAAACTAAAAAAAAAAAGAGTTTTATTGGCCTATAAGACCTTTGCATAGTAAAAAATACCCAAAACACTGTGTAGTATTCAATCACAATTACGTTTTAACCAACTGCAACTACCCAGAATGCTTTTTTTTTCAGAATATATACTTAAAAAAAATTTTTTTTAACATTTATTCATTTTTGAGACACAGAGAGACAGAGTGTGAGCAGGGGTGGGGCAGAGAGAGAGAGGGAGACACAGAATCTGAAGCAGGCTCCAGGCTCCGAGCTATCAGCACAGAGCTGGACGCAGGGCGCAAACCCATGAACTCTGAGATCGTGACATGAGCCCCCCAGGCACCCCCAGAATATATACTTTTTAAAAAAGAAATCCTTCAGAATAGAGTTCTTAAATGACATGGCTTAAATACTATGACAAAACAGATAATTCCTTATCACTTTAATTCGCTGCACACAACTGCCAGATATTTTCATAAGCATAACTGCTACAGAGTGTAAATGAGCACGATTTCAACGTTACACATATAGCTGAGATAACCATGCCTCCAGAACTCACATTTTCGGCACAAAATGCTGGTCTGTTTTAACTTCCACCAGGCAATCAACTTCACAGCCCAGTTACCACCCACCCACTCACCCATCTACCTGATCCATCCATCCATCCATGAATCCATCAACATACGAACTCAGCCACCTATGAATTTATCCATCTAGCAATGAGCCTATCCACCTCCCCACCTCCCCAATCCATGAATCTATCCATCCATCCATCCATCCATCCATCCATCCATCCATCCATCCAAGCATCCATCCATCCATCCATCCATCCATCCATCCATCCATCCATCCATCCAAGCATCCATCCATCCATCCATCCATCCATCCATCCATGCATCCATCCATCCATGCATCCATCCATCCATGCATCCATCCATCCATCCATCCATCCATCCATCCATCCATCCAAGCATCCATCCATCACCCATCTAATGAATCCATCCACCCACCCATGAATCTATGCATCTATCCACTCACCCACATACCCAAGAATCTATCCATCTATCCATCTACCCACACACCCATGGATCAATCCATGAATCTATCTCCCCTTCCTCCCTCCCTCCCGTCTAGGCATCTACCCACCCTTGAGTACTTCCCTGGACAACCGCTTCAACTTGCTACCCAGCATTACGTCTTTTACGTCTTCTCCTGGCTAAAGGGGCACACCTTTGGCAAACTCCACGGTCCGCATCAGCTTTGCCTGTGGTATCTCCAGAGCCACCAAATTCAAAACCTCATCAAGACCAAGACATAGCTTGGCGTGTCCTTACCAGTTCTTGGCAGACTAGCACCTTCAGGTCATCGTACTTGCTTCTTGGGCACCGGGGCCCATGCTCCGTGACCGGGGGACAGAGGTCCCGCCCCTCCTGCACCTACACCTCCCACTTTGACCCACAGTTCAGATCTTCACATCAATGACTTCGGAAAAAAAAAAAATCACATTTGCGTCTCCGTACGATCCACACGTGTCTGCACGGCCGTAATGTCAACACTGAGCTCCCGGGCTGGCTCTTCCTTACAGGGATGCCCCAGGACCCCAGACCAAGGCTGGTGGTACACAGCTAGATGCCTACCAACTCACCCTCTCACGATGCCACTCTCCAGGTAGTTGACTTGGATGAATTTCCCAAATCGACTGGAATTGTTGTTGTGGGCTGTTTTGGCATTCCCAAAAGCCTGTGAGGAAAACGGAAGCAGGTTTTCAGATCACGAGGATGAAATGTCTACACGCGCCTCAGCCTGGAGCCTCGGAGGTCCCCCTGGGCGCCGTGGACGCTCATCTGGCTGAAGTCACCCGGCGGCCCGAGAACTGGAGACCCCGAAGGTGTGAGGCCCGGGTGGGCTGCACCATACTTAACGCTTTATCTCTGGGTTTGGGTTGGGTGAGGGGGGTTCAAGTGTTAAGTCTCGGACATGAAAAAGGCCCATCAGCGGCATCCTTTCTCAGTTACAATTGTTCATACGGTGAACTCTGGCCCGTGGGCGAAATCCAGTCTGTTGCTTATTTTTGTACTCCCTGTGAGCCAAGAGTGGTTTTTACATTTGTAAATCATTAAAAAAAAAAAAAAAAAAACAACCCAAGAAGAATATTATTTCCTGACACATGAAAATCCTATTCACATTTTCGTGTCTGTAAATGAAGTTTTCTTGGTGGATAGCCAGGCCCGCTCATTTATGGATCTTTCACGGCCGCTTCTATAGCGTTAACAGCAGAGTAGCCATGAGAGAGACCTGCGGGCCTGCAAAGCTGAAAATATTTACTATTTGGCCCTTTCTGAAAGGAGGTTGCTGGGCCCTGGGCTGAGATGGGCGCTGGGCTCCAGAAGAATATGAGGCTGGGTAGGAGGAAGCAGATGTGGAGACACGTCCCGTCCTGGAGGGGGTTCTGTAATTCTGTGGGATGGCAAGCCAGTTCACGGCAAATTTCTTCAAAGTTTATTTCTTTTGAGAGAGAGAGAGAGAGAGAGCGAGCAGGCAGGCACACTGGAGGGGGAGGGGGAGAGAGACGCAACCCCGAGCAGGCTCCGCACTGTCAGCGCAGAGACCGACTTGGGGCTCGAACTCATGAACCGTCAGCCAAAATCGAGAGTCGGTCACTTAACCGACGGAGCCACCCACGCGCCCTGGCGAGCTTTTTGACTGGAGTAAAACGGGCATAACGCAAACTTAACCGTTTTAAAATAAACAATTCAGTGGCATTTAGGACGTTCCCAGTGTTGTGTAACTGTCACCTCTGCCTCATTCCAGAACATTTCCGTCACCCCAAAAGGAGACCCCATCCCCATTAGAACTCACTTCCCACCCCCCCCTCCTGCCTCCTCCAGCCCCCGACAGCCATCAATCTGCTTTCTGCCTCTACGGAATTGCCTGTTCGGGACGTTTCACCTAGGTGGGAGCATACATACGTTATGTGGCTTTTTTGTCTGGTGTCCCTCACTCCGCATGATGCTTTTGGGGTTCATTCTCATTGTGGCATGAATCAGGGCTTCATTTCCAATACACAGAGGAAAGTATGAATAGTGCATGGAGTCTGTGACTCAGTGGGGTCCCCCTGGAGCCTCCTAAGGGTCCACCACCCAGATTAAGACAAAGCACACACCCTGCCCAGGTTTTTGGGGTGCCCCCCTTTCCATGAGGTATCCAACAGCCCTAAGGGGTGAACAGGCAGGGGGAACATATGATAAAACCTTGGGGGAACGCAGGGCAGGGAAGAAGGTGCTGGGGGGGGGGTGTTCCCTGTTTTCAGGGAGAAAGACACTGGCAGAGGTGGGGGCCACGGGGCTGGGCAGATGAGGAGAGAAAGGCAGAACTGGTCATGGAGACTGGCGCTCAGCTGTCCAAGCCCTTGTGTCTCCAGGCGCCAAAGAAGGGGTGACATGGGGTGGGGTGATGCCCCACTCACACACAGAAAGGGAAGCCTGGTGGCCACATGGAGGGTCAGGCCAACAATGTTCCAGTTCGAGAAGGCTGAGCTGTGTGGAAGGCTGGGAAGGCGTGAGGGCAGCGGGAAGGAAGTGGCAAGGCCACTGTCAAGGTCTGCAGGGGTTTGGGGGCTGAGTGTAGGTGTGTGAGGGTCTGGTGGGCCAGGGGGATGAAGGCAGGGCAGGGAGAGGTGGAGAGGCTCGCAGGGGACTCAGGGACCGGGAGACGCGCCCACACGGAGAGCAAGCAGGATTTTCTTAAAGGCTTCATTCTGCAGAGAAATGGATGTAGCAGATCCCCGATCAGAGCTTCTGGTGTCGCGATGTGAAGGCCCCATGAAGAAGCGTCTGCCAGGACACTTCCTTTGAGAACGGCTCCAATCAGCAGAGCCCGGAACCAGGACAGCGGCACCGGGCTGTCAGGTGCCTGGCAGATGGGGATCACAGGACAAGCAACTTCCTGCCCCACTGCTCCAGGGGCTCCAGACCCCAAGAATGGGCCCTGCTGAAAGACCTGAGGCCAAGTCACCCAGCAGGAAGGAACAATGAAGGAGGTGCCCCAGGGAGGCAACCTGGCCCAGTACTGGAAATGGGGGCTCTGCTTGGGGCAGGGGTGGTGGCTGGGCACTTTTGGGATTGGGGGGGGGCTCCCCACGGCCTTATGGAGGCAGAACCCAGTCTGAGGAGGCACTTTCCCAAGTCAGCGGCCACAGGGGCCCCTTCTCGTCTTCACAAATGCTTCCTTAGGACGTGTCCATTGGCCGGGTTTTGAAAGCCTTCGAAGAGCTGAGTTAAACACACGGGCTCTTCAGCCAGTGGGAACGACCAGGTCCTGATGTGTGACTGAGCTGCCGGCCCAGTGGCTGGGTGACAACAGCCTGGGGCCAGGTCTGGGACTGCCTGCTCTCCCAAGTGTCTGTGGAACCCAGCGCAGGGTCCCCAGCCTCGGCACTGCTGATCCTCGGGGCTGGATCCTTTTCAGCGATGGGACTGTCCGTGTGCTGTTGGGTCCTGAGCAGCGTCCTTGGCCTCCACCTGCCAGAGGCCAGCAGCATCGGCGACAACCAAAAATGTCCCCAGAGCTGGCTGAACTGTCAGGTAGCCCTGCTATATACAGAGGAAGGTATGACGGGTCTGCAAGGCTGGGTGGTCGAGGGCTCTGCGGGCCCTTCATCCCGTCCTGAGGGTCCCCACGTGCACTGCAGGCCTGTGGAGTCCTGTGAGGAAGCAAACTGTCTTTCTAGGTTGAATCCCTCGCTCCCCCCCAGTTCGGCCCTGGGATCGTGTTTTGTTTGTTTGTTTGTTTGGAATGAAGTCCGTAGACTCCTCAAGTTCTGCTCTGGGAATCAGCGGGCAGTGGGTCCGCTGCCTCCCTTCATCCCTTACGAGACCCTGCGGGGTGGCATCGGAGCGGAGGACGGGCCAGGGCCCTCCCCCTGCGCCAAACGAAAATAAACTCGGTGAGCAAGCCCTCCTGCCTAACTACGAGCAGATGGGGAAGCGATGCCCGAGCCCGTGTGGGCTCCTTCCCCCGGGGACCAGGCCTCTTTCTGTGCTGCGGCCCCTGTAGTCGGGGCCCCGCTACAGAAGCTCACCAACAATGTGCACGCACAGCCCAAGAGCCCACGGCCGTCCCCCTTTTGAACTCGGGACAAGTCTCTGTGGGATTTCTAAGGAAACAGGGCTGGCGTCCTGGGGACCGCAAGAGGGAAAGTCTTCGGGATGTGAGGGCCCACCAGCCCCGTGCAGCCCAGGCTTTGGTGTGGGGGTGGGGGGGTGGGCAGTGACCTCATGTGTCTGGTATGCGGTCTCAGAACACTGCGACTTTTCAAAGCCAGTCTAAAAATATCCGGTTGCCGCTATTATACGTCCGAGGAGGAGGAAATGCCGGCCTGGCGCGCGCGGCCCGGGGAACTATTATGTAGCTGCTCTGGGGGCTGGACCGGTGCACGCACGGGCTCAGAGCGCAAGACGGCACAAGGGAGGGCGGTGTGCATGGTGGTCATGTGGGGCCCGGGGTGGATGGGGGGTGAGGAGGAAGCTGGATCAGGGTGCCGGCAATGATGCGATGTGATCTGGCATGGGGGCTGCGGAGGCCACATGCTAATGCTGCCTTCCCACCAGGCCAGAAAACCCACAGCGCTGGCAAAATGCTATGGGAGAACAGGCCTCTCCTTTCCTGCACACATTTTCCACCCCCCTCCTTATATAACATAAAAGTACACATCTCTGATACAAGTTACACGCTTTGGGAAGAAAAAAAAAAAAATGGAAGGAGTCCTGATAGAAGAAGAAACCCATTAAGAGACGACTCTGTAATTTAAAATTCTCCAGGCACGGTTTTTAGGTCACACTAACAAAGGAGCAGCACCCCCGCCCTCCCTCTGATGGGGCAGATGACACCTGGGCCTGGGGGGGGGGGGCACGGCGTGCCCACCAGGCCACTGTCCCCCTCCCCCCCCCCCCGCCAAGGATGCCAAGAGCTGGAGGCCACCTGATTGTCTTCCAACTGTCCTGATCTTTGAGGTTCCTCTTTTGGGAAATTCAAAAAGGTTTCTTAATTTGGAGATATCGAGGCAGAGCCTCTCACTTAGGCAGAAATTTTAGAAGATGCCTTTTCTATTGAAACAGGATGCCTCTGCTCCTGGCTGAGACGCGTGGTAAACATTTTAGGAAGGATGGTGATAGGATCACAGAACGACCCGTGGGGAGTCCAGTCCCACGCCAGGCGCGATTGGGAGCTTCTGGCTCTTTCTTCTGCTCTAAGAGACACCTGTGCCAACCCCCATTTCAGAAGCGGAAACCGAGGCACAGAGAGGCCTGCCGACCTCCCCGAAGTCTGAGAGCAGGCAGGCGGTGGACGTGACCCTGGGTTGGAACCCAGTGTCCTCGTTCCCAGGCCATGCCCCATGCATTGGCCCCCTCAGTCCTCACAGCCTGGGCTCCCTCTTCAGACCTATTGTTGGTGCCTGCCTGTTCCAGCTGAGGCCGCTCCCCCTGGGCCTGGTGAGCAGGCAGGTGGATTCCCGAGCCCCTTCTGAGCTTACAACCCTGGTCTCTTGTGCATCCCGCACAAAAACCAAACAAGTCTCGATGGACCGTATCAGGCGAACACCGTTTTACTTTCAGATTTCAAAACCTGAAAGCCCCATGCGATGAGCTCACGGAGGCAAACGCACTTGCCCACCTCCCGTATTGACAGGTGAGCCCCAAGGAGGGATTTCCCCTGTTGAGAAGTCCCCCAGGATCCCTGCCCGGGGTGGCTGTCCTTCCAGCCAGGCTGAGGTGGCCCAACCCAAGATAACTCTGCTGCTCCCAGATTTACTTGTGGCCATTCTTTCTCAGCGGAAAGTTCTAGCTTACTCTAACGGCTTTGTCTTGGTTGCGGGGTTGGCCTTCTCTGTTCTCCTGACCTTCTAGCCACAGGGACGACCTTACTTCCCAAGTGTTTGTGAGGCTTTGCACATAAGCTCTCATTCACTCATTCGTTCACCCATCCATCCACTTGACAATTTGTTGACTGGATGCTGTGTGCCTGGAACTGTTCTAGCTTCAGAGAGCACCCTCCGTGATGGGGGTCTGAAGGGGATGCCTGCACGTCCGTGGATCGGGGGTCACCCGCCCAAGCAGGGTGGGCTGCCCACCGCCTTTTGTGGCCTTCCTGCTGCCCCTCCCTCTGCAATGCCACCTCTGGGTGAAGCCTCCGTCCCTGCCTCAGACCACGAGCCACACAGGGCTTCCGGATCTCTCGTGTCCAAGCCAAGACTGGGCGTGGGGACGGAGGAGTGGCTGGGGTTGCAGGCAGAGGCTGAACTTGGTAAAAGAACATCAGCGTATCTTAGGCAACAATGAAACCCAAAGATGGGGTCGAAAGAGACTGTCCCTCGCTTGCTGGCCTGCGGGAGCCGTCTTGATCGCATCATTGGTGGGGGCGGAGAACGCGACACCGAGATCAACTGGAAGCTGGTGCTGGCATGGTGGGACCAGACTTCTTTTGCTAGATGTTTCAGGCATACTTTGCTGTGTGAAACAGCGCTTGGCCTGCACCCACTGACGGGTTGTGCCCGTCTGGGGACACAGACAACAGTCATACATGGCAAGAGGCACCCGGAGGTGTCCCGTGGGCTCGATGGAGCACAGAAGCACCACAGGTAGTGTCTCTGCCCAGGTGGTCCATGGATGGAGGACCCTGGTGGGGGACTGCTCTGCCAGGTCTGCTGAGCAAACGGCCCGGTGGCGTCCACTTGAACCTGGGGCTTTCCGGTGTGGAAATGCTCGGAAAATAACCCTGCGTGGGGTGGAGGGCTATTGCTGGCAGAAAGCCCAGGAAAACAGCTCTGTCTGCAGGGGATTCCAGTGGGTCCTGGTGGCTTTGGGGGAGGGCTGCAGGCCCAAGGCTATCATTAGCAGGTGCCAACCGGGGGGGAGGGGCAAATTAGTTCAAAGCTCTTGGGTTTCAGATTCCTCTCCAATAAAATGAGGGAGAGAACCTCTGGCTTCCCAGGGTGTTTAAAGATGAAGTGAGACTGTGCGAACCACGGGCAGGCAAACTTGTTCTGTGAGGGGCCACGTACTAAAGATTGGGGCTTTGTCAAAGCGACTCAATTCTGCCACTACAGGCCGAGGCAGTGACAGAGGCTCTGTACACGACTGGAACGTGGCTGTGCAGAGGACCCCCTCCTGATGCCCGGCAGGGTAGGGCGGCCGTGGGCACGGACCTCTCCTCAAGTTGGCAACTTATAGCCTGTTTCTGTATAGTCTGCGTGCTAAGAATGGTTTTCATGTTTTTAAACACTTGTTAAAAAGGGCGCCTGGGTGGCTCAGTCGGTTAAGCGTCGGACTTCGGCTCAGGTCACGATCTCGCGGTCCAGGAGTTCGAGCCCTGCGTCGGGCTCTGGGCTGATGGCTCAGAGCCTGGAGCCTGCTTCCGGTTCTGTGTCTCCCTCTCTCTCTGCCCCTCCCCTGTTCATGCTCTGTCTCTCTCTGTCTCAAAAATAAATAAACGTTAAAAAAAAAAACACTTTAAAAAAAAATAAAAAAGAACATTTAAGAACATGTGAAAACGATACGAAATTCACCTTCCGGTGTCCATGAATAAAGTTCTGTCTAGCGCACAGCCATGTCCCGTGTCTGTTAACATACGGTCTGTGCCCGTTCTCGGACTACAGCGGCAGAGCTGAAAGTGACCTGGGGGTCCTTCATGAGACAAGCGTGCCGGCCACTGTTCTGGGGGCCCTCAGGTACATGGATGCTCAGACACAGGGTGGGTGAGCATCATCTAGACAGACTGGTCTCCCCAGGCACAGCAAGGACACAGAGAAACAGGACCTTAAAGCACGGAGGGCCGGACAGGCCCGCAAGGTCCCAGGAAGTACAGAAGTAAGAAGTACAACTAAAGCGATTCCCACAGAACTGCCACGTGGGGAGCAGTGGAGGGGGAGGCCAGTTCTCGGGAGGGAAGATGCCGGGGGGGACAAGGATGACGATGGGGGGGGGGAGGGTGGTAATGCTGGTGAGAGGAGGGGGCCGTGGGGTGGGAGACAGGAGCCTCCCCGTCACTGCCAGCCTGCCCAGGAGGCACAGCTGGCTCAGGGGGCCTGCAGGTATGGGGCAAGAAGTGGAGGCTTTCCAGGGCCCTGCTGACACCCTGCCTCTGCCTGGATTCTGTTCCCTTCCTGTTGCCCATGGGGCTTGGGGCAACCAGCAGCTCTCATCAACAGCCAGCTGCTGGATGGATGGACAAATGGACAGCAGGCATTTGCAGAGAGCCGAGGGATGATGGGATGTGACTCTCACCCTACCTCCGTGTCCCCAGTTTCTCACAGGCTCTGTCACTCTTATCTGGACTGGCACCAACGATCAGCCACAGACCTGGCCAGAAACACTGAAAACCAGCAAGGGCTCCTAGGGGGACCAAACCAAGGTCCTGAGGGACCGGAACAAGGAGGAGGAAGAACAGGACGAGGGGGAGGAGAAAACCAAGTATGAAACAAGTTATCGTATCTCATATTTCACTACATTTTTGTTTAGGTTATAATGAAACCACGTGCTAGACCACAGAAAGACTAAAGAACAGATCAAGCTTTGATAGGGAGAGGACTTGCTTGGTTCCTATTGCACCAAAAATATTTGAGGAATTCATCAATTTCCCCGCAGGCTCATCTTATCTGTTGTGACAGCCAAATCATTCTCTTGGGGGTTTACTTGGTCCTTTTTCTCAGGTTTTAGAGCTGGGAAATTAAGTCATTTTCATTTGTTCATATTTATGAATGTAAAGTGCTTATGGCTATGAATTGTCCTCTTGGTACTGCTTTAAAGGGTCTTGTGGATTCTGATAATACATAGTTTTGGTCATTCATTTTTAGAAAATCTGTAATTTTGATTTATAGATCCCCCTTCATCCAGGAGTTAACAGAGACTTATGATTTATTTTTCAAAAAAATCTCCATGTGGAAGGGCCTTTAAAAAATTTATTTCTGGGGGTGCTTGTGTAGCTCAGTCAGTTAAGCGTCCAACTTGGGCTCAGGTCATGATCTCACAGTTCGTGGATTTGAGCCCCACATCCAAATCTGTGCTGACAGCTCAGGGCCTGGAGCCTGCTGTGTCTCCCTCTCTCTCTGTCCCTGCCCCACTCGCGCTCTGTCTCTCAAAAATAAACATTAAATTTTTTTTTAAAATTAATTTCTAGTTTTATTCCATTGTTAAAGGTACTGCTTGTAGTGTTCCTACTTGTGGAAGTTCTAGATGCTTTCTCCGTGTCCTGATATAGGAATGAGTTTTGTGAATGCTCCATAAGTACTTAAGATTTATTCTCATATCACAGTCAAGGATTTGTGATATAGCCACAGATTTGTCTCAATACATGGTTTGGGCATATTAATTACATGCCTGTGATTTGCTGTCCACTCAACCAGCCTCTTGCTATGTGTTCATATCTGTTTCTCCTGGTATCTTCTATAATTTCCACTTTGTAATGACAGCATCTGTATTGTCTGGTGCAGACATTGGCAACTATTATACCTTAAGTGTAAACTGAGGCTTTTGGCATTATGATGAATGTCGTCACATGTAACCTTCGGAGCCCCAAGCTCTGCCTTCTCCGTGTCCATGGACCGCAGCTCTCTTCGCTCCTGTTTCTATCTGCCTGCTACATCTGGGCCTGTTTTTTTCATTCTTAGCACCCTGAACCACTTTGATTTAGGCGTGTCTTCTTCATAAACCACACAGTCGAACTCGGCTTGGTGAGCCAAGCTGAAAATCCTCTCCCTTTAGTAGGCAGATTGCACCCGGTCACATTTAACAGCACGACAGACTCGTTTCCTCCTGAAGCTCAGACTGCTATCATTAGCTCCCTTCCCCACCTGCTGCTCATGGAGGTGACCGAAGTCACTCATGAGTGACTGAAGTCGGAGCAAAATCCGGATCACGTGAGGATGTCCTGGAATCCTGAACCTTTTCAACCTCACCTTGCAACTGATTTGCATGGCGTTTGTGTGGCGGGACGTACCCAGGAGAGAGCACGCTGACAGGAGAGCGTGAGTAGAGGACTTGTTCTGTAAGTGGGCAGTTCATTATGGAAGGTTTCATCTTGGGAGGACAACGACTTCCCTACCCAATTCCCAAACAGCATGCACTCGGGTGGCAATCGTGAGAACAGTGAGGGCTTTTGGTACTTTTTATGCAGCAAAACCAAGCATTTGCACGCGTGAGGGAAGGTGAGCTCCCACGGGTGGGCTGGGGGGTCTCCGGAGCATCCCTCCACCCTTGTGGAGGCACTACGGACTCTCTCCACATCCCTGGAGAAGGGGTTGCCTTTGACCCCATCCCCCATCCCTGGGGTGGGCGAACCTGTTATCTTGGGGCTCCCCTGCTTATAGGAGGGGGGAGTTAGAATTGCCAATGAGTCACCACTACTGTGCCACTCTGGTGGGTTGGGGAGACGGAAAGAAAGAAAAAGTTGAGACCCCAAGTATGAGCTGTGGGAGCTTGGTAGAGGTAAGAGTCTTGGGCCCCATCCCAAACCTGCAGAATTTCTGGAAAGGCCAAGGAATCTAAATTCTTAAGCCAGAGCCTGAGAGGGTTCTTCTCATTCACGGTAGGATAACAACTATGGCTTTAGGATTTATTATGAAAATGACGTATCTCGGGGGAGAAATAAAGCAAGAGAATGTCTACTTACACTCCCCTCTTTCCTGGACGTCTGGAGTAGAGGTCTCAAGAGTCAAGGGCAGAATGGAGCAAAATACTTGGGTGTTCAATGCACTTGGTTTAATCAGACTGCTTTCCTGACGTTTAGCCCTGAGAGAAGGGCAGCTTTCATACTACAGGGCTTTGCCAGGATTGGCCACTCCCCACCTGCACCCCGACCCCAGGCAGGTCCAGCCCCTGTCCCACTCGACAACCTTGTTCTGCCAGGCACGGTAAGGTGGAGGGGTGAGGGACGCCCTTGTGATGATGATGATGCCCGAACAGGCACAGGAGGAAGAATCCTTGTTGAGAACCGCCTCCTGGCTTTGGACCCTCACAGCTCTGAGAAGCGAGGGCTCGTCTGGGAAACACCCCTGGCAGGGGGCTGTGCTGTGTGCCCAGACAGGCCTGGACCAGAAGCCGCTGCTCGGGACGTCGCCCTGGTTGTCCGACACTGTCACCTGCCCATAGCAGCGGGGCTACTGTGGCCAGGGTCCCGGCCGTAGCGGAAAATATTTCAGAGGAAGAGACAAGGATATGGAGGCAGCGAGCATATGGGTGATGGAGGAAAGGACCCAAGAAGACCACTGGTGATGGCTCTGCCCGACAGAAACGGGGAAGCGGGAGAGGGTGGAGGTGCGTGCAGTCCAAATTCACTGTGCCAGGATCTTACCTATCTGAGGTTTACTTTGAACATTTCATTGAGGTGGTGGGAACTTATCTAAGCCCAGGGTCTGCAAACTATGTCCCACAGGCCAAATCTGGCTGAATGAATTTTTTTTTTTTTTTAATTTAAAGTTTCTTTATTTTGACAGAGACAGAGCATGCGCAGGGTAGGGGCAGAGAGAGGGAGAGAGAGAGAGAATCCCAGGCAGGCGCTGCACCGTCAGCACAGAGCCCGATGCGGGGCTCGAACTCATGAAACCACGAGATCGTGACCTGAGCGGAAATCAAGAGTCGGATGCTTAACCGACTGAGCCACCCAGGCGCCCCTGGCTGAATGACTTCTTACCAAAAATATGAACTTTTAATTGTCGAATAGTTTCGGATTTATGAAAAGCAATATATAAGAATATTCCAGCAAAATTCCCGAGTACCTCACAGCTTCCCTGTTAACCCTGCATTTGTCACAATTAACAAACCAATATTAAGTTATCAGTGATTAAGTTCATGCTCTATTCAGATGTCCTCAGTTTTTCCCTAATGTCCCTTTTCTGTTCCAGGATCCCCTATCACATTCAGTCATCCTGTCTCCTTGATGTCTCCGTACAAAGTTTCTCGGACTTTCCTTGTTTTTGAGATTTTGACCAGTTTCGAGGGGGACTGGTTGGGTGTTTTGCAGGCGACCCCTCAGTGTGAGTCTGTCTGATGCTTCTCTCCAGATGCACCACCTGTTTTTTATAAATAGCTCTATGGGCACGTGGCCCCACCCATTCATGTATGTATTATCTGTGTCTGCTTTTGCTCTTTGAGGGCAATGTTCCATAACTGATAGAGACTGCATGGTCCTAAAATCTGGAAATGTTGACTACGGGGCCTTTGACAGAATCAGCTTGCAGAATTGTGGTCCAAGCCTCTCTACAAGGGCAGCGGCCTCATCCAGGATATGTACCCTGGAGTGACCACCGCTGACCCACTCTGGCCAATTTTACCATCACTCGGCCCCTGGAGTTTCAGCAATTGGCATAATGGGTGTTCAAAGTGGGCTTCCATGGATGGAAAAGTGGGCTGGAAAACACATTTTTGAGACATTTGCCTCCCTTGAGAAATTCCTTCTAAGCGTCCTGTGGCCTCTTCTTGAGGGATGGGGCTCAGGGACATGGAGACACTCCAGTGTGCCCGAAGCCACCAAAGAGGTCAGAGCCAGTAGAACGACCTCTAGGATGTCTGGGCTCCCGTCTGCTAAGAAACGGTGTCTGTAAATTTCATCTGGGACTTGTACTCATTACCACCCTCCCTGGTCTGGCTACTGATGGCAGCAAGGTGCAAGATCTATGGGAGGGAATCAGGGAGGGGACGTGGCAGGTCCCCATGGGGAGTTCCAGATGTGTAGAGCCCCACTCTGCATTTCTGTTTCAATTGTGAAGTCCCTGTGACATAAAAGTCACCATTTTAACGATTTTTAATGTGTAATTCAGGGGCATGTGGTATGTTCACCATGTTGTGCAACTGTCACCTCTAGCTAGTTCCAGAACATTTCATCACCCCAAAAGAAGGACCCCCCCACCCCCACGAGCAGTCACTCCCTGCCCCCCTCCCCAGATTAGCCGATCACTACTTTCTGTCCCTATGGACTTGTCTGTTCTGGACACATACAGATGGGATCACAGAATATGTGGCCTTTTGTAACGTGGCTTCTTTCATTCACCTTTGCTGCTCTCGTGACCCTCTCCACGGAGTCTCCCCACGAGGCATCCTCCTCACCTTGGTGTTACGGTGACCTCATCTCAGCACACACTTAATCCCTGCTCTTTCAGAGCTGGGGCTATCAAACTGGACTAGCTTGCTATTAGAAACAAACAGCCCTTGGGGCGCCTGGCTGGCTCAGTTGGTTCAGCGTCCGACTTCGGCTCAGGTCATGATCTCGCAGCCTGTGAGTTCGAGCCCCGCGTCGTGCTCTGCCCTGACAGCTCAGAGCCTGGAACCTGCTTCCGATTCTGTGTCTCCCTCTCTCTCTGCCCTTCCGCCGCTCATGCTCTGTCTCTTTCAAAAATTAAATATTTAAAAAAATATATTTTCTAAACAATAATAATAATAATAAAAATTAAAAAAGGAACAAACAGCCCTGGAACACCAAATGGCCTCAGGATGTGGGGTGGCGGGAGCTCTGCTGGCATGACTCTGCTGATCATGTGACATTCTGGACCTCTGGCTTTCCCAGAAGGCCTTGGGGTGGGACTCAGCTAGATTACTGGGGGCAAGAGCCTTCTAGACTGAGGATGTAGTGCATGCAAAGGCCCTGGGGTCAGAGATCAGCAGGCAGAGCAGAGATGCACACTTGCCGCAGGTCACACAGCACGTGGCAGCTCCTGTCTTCCTGGCCTCCTGGCAGGGGCTGGCTCTGGGCCCTGAAGTCCTACGGGTGGTAAATTATGGTGGAACGGGGTGCGGTCACAGGCTGAAGGGCAGGAACTGGTCCGGGCACTTCGGTAGAACGAAAGGTGTTCCCTCAGGGGCCGCGTGTCCTTGTCATCTTCTCTCTCTCACAATCTCCCCCACATTCATACCTCCAATGAGTACCTTTGTCCAGGTAGTAGCTCCAGAGCCCCAGGCTGGATTTTTAACTGCATATCCTAGAGGCCCCTCAACTACAGCATATTCCTCGGCCTTGGCACTGCATTTGGGGCCAGATCATTTGTGTGTGTGTGTGTGTGTGTGTGTGTGTGTGTGTGTGTGTGTGTGTGTGTGTGGTGGGGGCTGTCAGGGGCTGTCCTGCACGCTGTAGGACCTTGAACAGCAGCATCCCTGGCTTCGACCCTCTAGATGCCGGTTTGCAGTGTTATCACACGCGCCCTTGGGGCAGGATCGTGCCAGATGAGGACCAAGCCTTAAACTCCATTAAAAAATCAGCTACCCTGGGGATCCCCGGGTCCCAGAGATCCATTTAGCCAGGAAAGGCTACAGGCCTGTGTCTGTTGCTGCCACGTGGTGTGCTATTCTCCCCTCCACCTAAAAGGAACTGGTCAGCAACCCCATGCTGGGGTCACAGGGCTGGTCAGTAGCTGGGCAGGTGACCGCGAGCCTCAGGCTCAAGGGGCCTCAGGTAAGTGGAGCCTTGCAGGGCTTGGCCTTGGAAGTTGGCTGTGGCCAGCGGGCGGCTGACCGACACGGGGGGGAATTTCAGAGGGCAGCTTCCCAGAGATGCTGGGGATGGGACACTGGAGTCCCTCCATCCTGGGTAATCGCGAGGAAACAAATTGGCTGCCAGGCCATGTGGCTGCATTGCCCAGCTGTGCTCCCGCCCCAGACAGCAAGGCAGATGTAGCTGATAGATGGCCCGACACTCCCCCGCCCCGTCCAGTCCTGGTGCAGCCAAGTATTCAGAACCTTCCGAAAGGGCGGTGGCTGTGGCAGGGGTGTCCCGGGCCCCAGCTACGCTTTGCCTTTTAATCAACTTTTTCCGTAAATCCCAAAGAGGCCTTTCTGGGTGCTTAAAATACAACCCATAATTTTCACTTTTCTCTTAGATGCGGCGTTCCCAAAAATATATAAGTTCCCCTTTTGTCTAAAATACCCTTAGATGGTTGCAAAGGGTCAGGGATCTGCACTTTTTCTATGCAGAGACCAGAAAGGCAGCCTCGTGGGTCTGCAGGGCCCAGGGAGGACAGAGAGCAACAGCGAGCCCCGGCATCTGGATGGCCACCCCTTCCGCAGCATTCCCCCCCCCCCCCCCAAACCCACTGCCATAGGACACACGGTCCTCTGCTGACATCCTCTTATCACTCTGCAGCTGGGCTGAGTCCCACCTCCCCCCCACCGGGCCACGAGAGTCTAGTCCTCAATGTCCTCTCTCTGGCTGAGTCACCCCCCCCTCCCCCCGCTCCAGCCGTGAGCTCCAGTGCGTCTGTGTGGGCACACATCTGACATCTCGGATGCTAGCTTCCTCCAGGGATGCCTCGTCCCTGGGTACACACTTCTGACCTGGCCTTGTCAAGCTCTAGCACCTTCCCCGAAACCGGGGGATCCAGGGGTTATGGGGGAGGGTCCAGGTGACAATGGGGTCTCACTCAGCGTCCTCCTCCCACTATGGCCCTAGCAGGTGGTGTGGCCTTGCAGGCAGGGTGCAGAAGGTCTCAGGGCCTGGGGTGTGGCTGGAGACCCTCCAAGGGCCCTCCGTGAGGGTACAAGGCTGGGAGGAGGACCCACACAGCCCCCGGCACCCTCAGCCAGAGCTCAGATGCGCTGGCTGTAAAAACACGCCCAGTGGCCCGTGGGACCCAGAGCGGGTGAGGAGGACAGCAAGAAGCCTGAGCAGAGCGCTAGGGTGGAGCCGGCCCTGCTGGACTTTATGGGACATCTGCATCCCAGCCTTCCTTTCCTGGCCCCCCCAAACCGCTCTGAGACTCTACAGTTCTGCCTCCAACTCCGACGTGCGCGTCATCCCCACCGCCCCCCCCCCCCCCGCCCCACGCCAACCTAGCCTCCAACGCCTGCTGGGCCTCCTACAATTCAACTCAATTCTGATGCCGCTGACCCTGAGATAGCGTCACATCTCACGGGTTAAGGGCTCAGTCCCATAAAGGCTGCATCCTGCCCCCCTTCAGATGCCAACTGAAAGCCAGGTTGTTATCCACGCTTCTGACCAACTGGTTATCAGTCAGAAGTTCCTACAAATCCCTCTTTGGGTCTAATTAGTTTGCAAGAGTGATTCACGGAACTTGGGAAACCAGTTTACTCACTCCATTTCCAGTTTCTTGTAAAACGATGTAACTCAGGAATGGCCAGATGGAGGAGACGTACAGGGCAGGGTATGTGGGAAGGGGCGCGGAGCTCCCATGCCCTCTGGGTGTGCCACCCCCCAACCCCCAGCACATCCATGTGTTCACCAATTCAGAAGCTCTCTGAACTCCCTCCTTTTGGGTTTTTATGGGGGCTTCTGATTAAATCACTGGCCGTTGGTGACTGTTCTTTTTTTTTTTTTTTTTTTTAATGTTTATTTTGAGAGGGACAGCAAGAGAGTGTGTCTGCGCAGGAGGGGAAGGGGCAGAGAGGTAAAGAGAGAATCCCAAGCAGGCTCTGGTGCTGTCAGAGCAGAGCCCAACGTGGGGCTTGATCCCATGAACCACAAGATCATGACCCGAGCCCAAAATCAAGAGTTGGACACTTAACCAACTGAGTCACCCAAGCCGGTTTTGATTTCAACTTCCAGCTCCTCTCCCCTCCCCAAAGGTCAGGGGCACAGGGCTGAAGTTCCAACCCTTTAATCACACGGCTGGCTCTGTTGGTAACCAGCCCCCATCCTTAGATGCCTTCCAAAAGCCACCTCATTAACATAACACAACCGTATTATCCTTATCACTTAGGAAATTCTTAAGGTTCTAGCAGTTCTGTGCCAGGAACAGGAGGAAAACCAAATATATATTTCTTACTATAAATCACAGTATCACAGACCCCCCTCCCCCCCACGGGTAGATGTTTATGAACACGTGCTTATACCTGGTATGGATACAAATGCAGAAAGATTTGAGCTGGTGATGCCAGTTCACCAACGAGGGTAAGAATCTGGTTTCCTATATTTGGGTATGGGGAGCTGAGCAGAAGGTGAGAAGAGGGCATGAAGAAAGTTGTGGAAAGTTCCGGAATGTTCCATGTGAACGTAGAGGTATGAGGGGTCAGCAAACCTCTCCTATAAAGGGCCAGGTGATAAACAGTGTTGGTTTTGTGGGCTATACGGTGTCTCTGTTGCAAAGGCTCTGCTCTGCCTTTGTGAAAGGCAGCGTGAAAGCTACCACAGACTATAGGTAAATGAGGGAGCGTGGCTATGTGCCAATAAAACTTTATTTATAGAAACCGGCTCTGGCGGATTTAACTCGTGGGCTGGAGTTTGCCAATCCCCGGTATATACAAAAAGAAATTCTACTTCAAATAAGGAAAATGATACTAATAAAAAAAAATGAAGCATTAGATGAAAAGAGCAAAGACAAGCACCTACGGAGTAGAACCAAAAGCAATAATAAAATGCGTCACAGTTTTGCCAAAACGGGGCAGATAACCACGCATGCTCCCCAGCAGCAAAAACCACCATGGTGGCCCTGGCTTGTTTCCTGTCGGGGAGACGCTTAAAAGAGACATAAACCAAACCACAGCCAACACCTGCCATTATGTTCAGGAAGCCGCACCAGGAGGACAGGGGTGGAGGGGTGATAAAATTCCAGAGCTCTGGAAGCAGTACTAACTGCCTCGGGAAACTGCTCATGTGCTTTCAAGAAGTTCCTCTGCAGGAACACATAGGGAGCGGGTGACTTCTCAGCTCTGGGGGGGGGGGGGCCTCAGGCTGGGCAGCTCCATTCTTCGGTATCGACAAGCAGCTCTTAAAATATCATTTTAAAATGTCACTCAGAGTCTGCCTGGAAGGCCAAACCCAAGTGCTTGAGCGGCGACAAAGCCACGAGATTTCTGGGCGTAGGGCAGGGGCGGGGGGGGGGGGTTGGGGGCAGTGACCCATTTGCTTGGCTCTGGCTGATCTCAGGGCAAGAAACAGCACCAGCCTCCTCTTTCCGGGAACGACTGAGAAAGCCAGCAGGAGATTGCCTCCCTGCCTGCCAGCCGCCCTCGGTGTTGGTGCTGAATATAGTTGGGTTGATGTGGAAGCACAACGACATAATGTTACCAAAATCATATCTGCAGCCATTTAGGCATGAAATGTCATAGGCATGAAACGTCTGTGACACCGACAGTGTTCTTTGCATGCGATCAACCTAAAACTTACTCTCCATGGGGGCAATTCTGCCCTGCCAGGGGGACACTTTCGTGAGGCCTGGACACATTTTGGGTTATCCTGACTGCCTTAGGGACTCCTACCAGCACGCAACGGGCTGAGACCCGGGCCACTGCTCGACATCCTGTGGTGCGTAGGATGGCCCTTCCAACGGAGAGTGATCTGGCCCCAGGTCGGTGGCATGGAGGCACAGCCTTTGTCTCTGCGTGTTTCTGTCTGCGAGGTCTGAAGCCGACCCCCCACGTGCCTTATTCGTCCTCTTGTCCCCTGTGTGATCCGCCCTGCCTTGTCTCCCTCCTGCTCCGGGTTCTGACTTCAGCTCCTACCTTACCTTCAGGCCACTCTACTGACCTGGGCCCCCGCCACCCCAACTACTTCCCGAAACATCCTGAGGGAGGCCACACTGGGGACAGAAGCAGCCAGAGATTTGATTCCTTGCTCTGTGGAGTTGCCCAGGGTGGGCCCACCTCCCCCACGGGCTCCCAGTAGCTTGGCCTCCAGACCACACCGCACCTTCCCTCATTCTTGCACCACTGGATCTCCCTACGATGCCCATTTTCCCAAGATCCCACCCCTGGCTCTCCCTTTCTCTCCCCTGTTGATGGCTGACTCTGATGTTCGCATCTGTGACCTTCTAGCCACCCGGCCTTGAAGGTGGCTCAGGATAGCTCGAGCCTTGACTGCTGGCTGGGGTGTAGGGGATGACTTCTGGGAGATCTTAGTCTGCCCCCCTCCCCCCTGGCCAAGCTGCACGCCCATTCCAGCTCACCCCCAGCTCAGGAGTGTCTGGTGACTCCAGCCCAAGGCCCAAGGTGGCCTGTGTACCCAGACTTGGCCTGGACTTATCTGATCAGCATACTTCCCTCCAGAGTGTTCTATGCTGCTGCCCGAGACCCTCTCTCACCCAAGCCCCACCCCCTACCAGCTGCCAACCTTCCCCTCAACACACCAAAAGAACAAGTGGTCTTAGGACTGTCTGAAACACCTGCGTTCATGTAATGCAGACACAACCAGGCTTTTGGGCCCTGAGATCTGGGAACTGGATGGGCATCGGATAAAGACTCCCGGCCCAAACACTTCTCTTGCTGCAAATGCTCTGGCTCTCCTTTGTGGGTGGGCAACGCCAGCGACCTTCCTCCTTTCTCCCTAACCTGAGCCTCCTTCCTGCTGAGGCCCATGCCCTGAAGCGGGTCCCTGGAGGCCTGTCCTTGGCCACCTGCTCCTTTCTCAAACCCTCATTCCTCCTGGCAAGCCCAGCTCCCCCCGTGGCTAACACACACTAGGGATGAGCGCCTGGCCAGGAGGCACCCCAGCTGGTCATCTGCTCTTGGCCTCTCTCCCTGTGCTGCGTGCTGGGTCATGCAACCGGACAAACCCTAAGGCCCAGCAAGCCCCGGGGTCAAGAGGTCTTTGTGCTGCTTGTGCTCAGGTCTGCCCTGGATGAAATACCCTGGATGGCAGTCCACACCAGCACCCAGCTCCAGGCAGCCCTGTGCGGCCGCTTCTGACCCTGTCCCATCCTGACACCTTGGCTCCGGAAGCCCAACAGCATGCATAAATGCTCTTGTCTGCTTCCGGAGGCCTTGGGCAGCTTGCCCTATGTGTTCACTGCCCCTGTTCCTGAGCGCCAGCCTCTCTCTGACTGCCAGCCTCTTAGCAGGTGCAGCAGGCACATAGAGATGACAAACACAGACAGGCCGACCTAGGCGTGTCTACCTGTCCTACCCTGCCCTCCCAGGGGAGCCTGCATTTCCAGAGTAGGCTGCTGGCCAGGCTTTGCTTGCCTCCCGTTGGCATGGCTCGGTCAACCCTGAGAGTCTCTAGTGGGATCGCCTTCACATGCGCCCCTCCCCTCTACCCTCCTGTCACTGATGGGGTAATGCTGGCCTGGCCGGGGAGGAAACCCAACTGCAGACTCAGCCGGCACAAAGGAACAGAGCCCCGAGGTAGCTGGTGAGGGAGAAACACAGTGCAGCCTCATTCGCAGGATGGAAGTGCTGCTCGGCCACAGAAAGGAACGAAGCACTGACTCACGCCACAAGGTGGGTGAACCTCGGAAACACCGTGCCGAGTGAAAGAAGCCAGACACAAAAGGCCACACGGTGTATGATTCCATTTATAGGAAACGTCCAGAGCAGGCAGATCCATAGAGACAGAAAGCAGACTGGTGGTTGCCAGGGGCCGGGGCGGGGGATGGGGAATGGCTGCTCATGGTGTATCTTTTTGGGGGGATGGAAATGTTCTGGAACTAGATAGAGGTGGTGGCTGTTCAACACGGTGAATGTACTGAATAGTACCGAATTGTACACTTGAAATGGGTGAATTATGTCTCAATAAAGAGCTTAAATAGAAACCCTAACTGCAGGGGTGCCTGGGTGGCTCAGTCAGTTAAGCGTCTGACTCTTGATTTTGGCTCAGGTCACGATCTCATGGTTTGTGAGTTTGAGCCCCACATCCGGCTCTGCGCTGACAGAGGGGAGCCTGCTTGGGATTCTCTTGCTCTCTCTCTGTTCCTCCCCTGCTCACTCGCTCTCTCTCTCTCAAAATAAATAAACTTAAAAAAAAAAAAAAGAAACCCTAACTGCAGAGGCATACACCTGTTTCTGGAACCTTCTATCGGGGTCACCCTGGCTGAGTGGCTTCACCTGTGTGCCCTCACCACTGGGCTGGCCCATCCGTGCAATTGTGGGAATGAAGGATATAGTCTGGGCAGGTGTCCCTGAGAGCAAAGGGTAGGGAGGACGATGGCATGCAGTCCTGGGTGGACTGAACTGGTGCTAATGGATGGTAGTAGGAACAGAACCAGTAGTCTGGTGGGTGGAGGGGGGCTGGGAGCTGTCGAGTCACAGGAGACTGGATTTGTGGGCCCCAAAGGGGGCTGGGGCTCAGGACCGAAGTGGGCATAGATGCCAGTCCCAGGACTGGCTCCTTCAGCGCCCCCGGAAGTGGGTGAGGGGCAGCAGTGAGCTCCAGGACCCCCTTGGTCCCACATCACGCTGAACCAGGTCACCGGCCTCCCACGGGTGTGCCAGATGGTTCAGGGTGTCACCATCTCTCAGCCAGGATCCTGTGTCTGCATGGGCCAGGCCGCGGTAGCTACATGAAGGTCCCGAACCCCAGCAAGCAGCGGCCTTTGGCTGCTTGGGAAAATGGCCTGGCCAGCAAGCATCCTTGTTTCATTTCTGCTTTCAAAATTAAAATTCTGTGTGCATCAGCAAATGCTGGTGGCAACTGTCACAGTTCAGGACAGATGAAGAGAGCCGCCTCAGCCCTGAGGCTGAGGTCTGTGGGCCCAGGGAGAGGAGCGCGCCTGGGCATGCTTTGTGGCCAGCCCAGGGGCCGACGCCTCAGTTGCCCGTGTCTAGAGTCGGCAGGTTCTCCGAGGGCACCCAGGGTGGGCAATGGACCCCAGCACACAGGAAGGAGGACCCCGGCCACTCGCTGCCCTAGTGAGCCTGCCTGCCTTCTGCAACTTCGGTGTTGCTTTCTTTTTTCCTGCCTTCAGTACATCTGAGCCGAAACAACAGTCCTGCACAAATGTCACGCTTCTAGAGGCAGTTTGGGGGCCGGGCTGCAGGGGGGCAGAGCACGGCCGAGTGACATCGTGTGAAATGGTGACAATAAGTGACAGTAACAGTTAACTGCAGGGGCGGGCGGATCAGCTGATTGGAACCGGCTTTCCACAGTGCCCCCTTCCTGTTTTCTGGTCAGAATTGCATAGCGAGGCTGCAACCCACAAGTGGGGGGAGCGGCCTGGCGACACCCAAACCTCAAAACAACTCAACTTCTCCTTTCAGGGAGCTGAGAAAAAGTCCCAAAGGCCACAGGACGTGTCGATCTTTGGCCTCCTACAGCCCCCGGGGCTGAGGAAATCTCTCGTGAAGACAGAGACGTACCATGAACTCAGGCTCAGACTCAGGCCAGGTTCCAACCACGGTCCAGCCATGGCTGCCTGCGGCGTGGCCTGGGGAACCCAGACCGTAGCGGGCTGACTTGTGCCCCCTCGAAAGGTATGCCCGAGTCCTGATCCCTGGAGCCTGTGAAGGAGACCTTATTTGGAAATAGGGTTTCTGCAGATGTAATTAAAATAAGGATCTTGAGGTGAGATCATCCTGGGTTTGGGGTGGGTCCTAAATCCAGTGACAAGCATCCTTATACGAGGAAGTAAATTAGAGACACAGCGACACAGAGGGAAGAAGGCCATGTGAAGGCAGAGGCAGAGAACGGAGAGGTGCTACCACAAGCCAAGGAACACCAAAGGACTGTCGGTGGCCAACAGAGCCAGGAGAGGGCCAGGGACAGACTCCTTCAGAGCCTGCAGGAGGAACCCACCAAGCCCACAACCTGATTATGGACTTCTGACCTCCGGGACTGTGACAGAATTAATTCCTGCTTGTTTTAAGCGCACCCCCCCCCCACCCCGTCCCCACACCCCTGTTGGTGGCGCTTTGTGACGGCAGCCCCAGGACACTTGCACACCAGCATGCCCCTCCGGGACCCTGTTTCCTCATCTTTAAAATGGGCAGAAGTGTTGTCAAGGACCCCAACGGATGGAAAGTGTACCCAAAGGCACAACAACAAATTATTCCTGTTATTAGAAAGTGACTCTTGGCGTTTTGCTCAGACTGGCTGGAACTTGTGAACAATTTCTCAACGGTCGGGGCTGGAAATAAACAGCTTGGTCTCGTGGGATCCGGAGCTGTGACTCTGAGACGGTTGTTCTCATCTGGGGGATAATCTGCCCCCATGGGACACTTAGTAATGTCTGGGGACATTTTCGGTTGTCACATCTGGGGGGAGATGGTGCCAGTGGCATCTGGGGGGCGGAGGCCAGGAGCACCGCTCGACAGCCCGCAGCGCACAGGATGACCCCACCGGGCAGTGACCTGGCCCCGGGCGCCGGTGGTGCTTTGGCCGAGAAAGCCCAGCTCTACACTACAACAATCTTCTCCCTTTCCAAACGGTCGCCCCAGGAAGCACGTTTATGGCCGTGACGTGGACTTGGCTCAAGCCTGTTTTGGAAGCCAGCGTGGGCACCGCCCTCCAGGAGCTCCTAACCGCTGGGGAAACTTGGCCTTGCTGGCTCACGCCGCCGAGGCTGGAGGGAGGCAGCAGGGCGGGGTCGGAGGCATCTGACTCATGAGGTGCAGACACCAGGCAAGGAGGGTGACTAACGGCCCTCGAAGAATGTGCCAGAATCCCTTGGGGCAACTGCAGGGGAAGAGCTCCCAGGACAACTGCTGTGCAAGGGCGGCCCTCAGAGAAGAAGGCAGCGAGGCTGACAGCTCTATGTCCAACAGGGGGTTGCTGTGGGTGGGCCTGTCTCCTAACCCGTCCGTGTGCTGAGCCCTGTGGACGTAGCCTTCTTTGGAAACGGGGTCTTTGCTGACGTAATTAGTTAGGGTGAGGTCATCCTGGAGTCGGGTGGGCCCCAAATCCAATGACTGGTGTCTTTATCAGAAGGGACAGGCCACGTGACAACAGAGGCAGAGATTAGGGTGACGCGGCCACAAGCCAAGGAACGCCGGAGCCTCAGGCTCAGGAAGCTGGAAGAGGTGACGAAGGACCCTCTCCCAGAGCCTTGAGAGGGGCCGGGCCCTGCTGGACACCTTGCACTCAGACTTCCGTGAGAAAAAGGCTTCCGTTGTTTTAAGCCACCCGGGTTTGCGGTAACTTGTTACGGCAGCCGCGGGACCTCACCCCGGGGCTGGGGATGGTCCTCAGCTAGAAAAGGAAATGGCACCGTGACGTCACTCCTGCCTCTTCACTGTGTTGCGTTGAGACCTTGGGGCTTGGCGTCCACACCGAGCACGGGCAGATCTACCTGCCTGCCCGGTTCAGTGAGGGGTAAATGCTTGATTTGGCCAATGCTGTGTCTGCCCTCTTGTTTCCGTACTTAACTTCTAACACCGCCAGTGGCCTGCTCCATTCTACCTGGGACCACAGAGCCAGGCACTGCTGCTTTGGCCTGGGGTGCCTGTCATGGCCACGGACTATCGCCGCGAGGCCGCGGGATCACCGGGAGCTTCGCTGACGCTAAGTTCCAGAGCTGGGATGGAGCCAGACCGACCGATGGGCGCCCTTCGTAGCTCCCACGTCACATGAACCCTCCCTGCAGCACACAGCGTCCCAAACGATCTGCTCGTCACTTCCCTATCACCTCCCTGTCCTCACTGCCTCTTGCCCTGGCCCTTTCTTGTGCCCTCCAGGCCCCAACACGCCAGGCTCAGTCTAGCCTCCGAGGCTTTGTGCTGGCCGTGCCCTCCGTCTAGATGCCGTGTGGCTCACCTGACCTCCTTCTGGGCCCAGCTCAGCACCACCTCTCACCTCCTGTCCCCTTAACCCTTCTTCCTTGGGCATGCGTGCCATCCTGGCTGGCACTCAGCTCGCACACGAGGCCTGCTGTTTGTTTCGCTGCCTGCCGCCTCATTGCTGGGATGACCGCCCTGCGAGGGTAGGCTCTGTGTCGATTTGGGCCACCACACAGCCCAGTGCCTAGAACGGTGGCTGGCATGTGGCAGATGTACGCGCAGAGTATTTGCAGAAGGAACAGATGATCTGAACAGAGGAGGCGACAACACGTGCAGGGTACACAGCTTTAAAAGGAAACACACGCGCGGTGGCTGATCCCTCAGTAGTTTTTAAAACGCTTGCACAAAAAACGATGGCTGATCTCTATGTTACGTGTATAGGAGAAGAAACAGGCCGGCTATACGTGCTGGCACAGGGCCAGACTGGACAACCCCAATTAACTTCTTGCTGGTGATCTCGGACATCGTCAGGGGGGAAGAGGAACCGAAATGTGCTCGGCAGGCGTAGGCTAGATGCGCTTTCAGTGAATTTGCATGGCAGCAGAGTGGCTGTGTCAGGCCTTAGGCTTGGCGGGGAGGGAGGATCAACCAGAGGCTGGAGGTCAACACTTCAGGGTGGGTAGGCCCCCACCCCCCTACCCTGCGAAAGGAGGGTCTGGGGTCCTGTGGATGGACAGACTACAACACACCCAGATGGTGCGGTATTAGTCCGCGAGATGAAGGAACGAGCTCTTAAGCCACGAAGGAACCTCAAATGTGTGTTACTAAGTGAAAGAAGCTGGTCTGGAAAGGCTACGGCCAGTACGAATCCAACTCTATGGAATCCAGGAAAAGGCAAAGCTATGGAGCCAGTAAAGGGATCAGGGGCTGCCAGGGCTGGGGGGAGGGATGAGTAGGCCGGAGGACTTGAGGGCAGTGGAGTTACTCTGTATGACGGGGTATTGGCGCCTAGTTGGTGACGCTGTGCCTTTCTCCAAACCCACAGAATACGCAACACCAAGAGTGAACCCCAGTGTAAATAATGGACTTGAGTTAATAATCGTATGTCAACACTGGCTCATCTACTACAACAAACGTAACATGCTAACGTAAGACGTTAATAACGGGGAAAGCGGGGGCGCCCGGGTGGACGGTTTAAGCGTCTGACTTCGGCTCAGGTCATGATCTCCCGGTTCAGGGGGTCGGGCCCCACGTCGGGCTCTGTGCCGACAGCTCAGGGCCCGGAGCCTGCTTCGGATTCTGTGTCTCCTTCCCTCTGCCCCTCCCCTGCTCATGCTCTGTTGCTCTCTGTCTCTCAAAATAAATTAAAAAAAAAAAAAAATTTTTTTTCCCAATTACAAGAAAAACATAATGGGGAAAGTGTGGAGAGTGAGGGGATAAGTGGGCATTCTCTGTACTGTCTGGCTCAATATTTCTATAAACCCAAACGCTCTAAGAAATAGAACTTCCATCGTTATATTTAATAAAACTTAATTATTTAGAAACACTTAATTCTGACACAATCTACTTGGAGGAAAAAAGAGCAGAGCCCTGAACTCCAAACCCACAGGCACAGACCCCCGGGCCCATGCGTTGTCCCAGCCCTCACCGGGTGGCGAAAGTTACACCGTGATCTGAGACACGGATGCATCTGGCACCAAGACCCCAAGAGTGAGGGGTGCTGGGTGGTCCTTGCCACTGCCCCTGCATCCAGAGGGCTCAGTCACAGTGATGCACCAACGGCTTCTGTGGGGTCTGGCCAATGGAGACGTCGGATGGAGGGTGGAGGGGGCTTCCTCACCCACCGCCTTTATGGTGATGCCAGGAGGCCCCCTCTCTTGGCCTCACTGTCCCCTAGCCCCCCAGGCCCGCACCCTGCCTTGCCGGTTTCCTTCCGAACACAGGCTCCATTGCCGAAAACACCCTGTCACGAACTGTTCAGTTTGGACACGCCCGTCCTTTTCTTTCTGGAACTGGAGTATAGATCACCGCCCGCCCGGTAGAGATTAACAGTGTATTAATCAGGCCCTTTATTCCCTACAAGCTGATGCTTTGATATCAGGAGGCCTGGCCGGCCCTGAAGGCACTGCCCCTCCCCTAGGCTAGCTAATTCTTGAGAGCAAAGGACTCACCCGTGAGTGTGCCTCGCCTAGGCAAGCCAACCATGCCAGGGCCCATGCCGCCACCACTTCTGTTACCAGGGCCACCTTCCCCCGCCCTGATCACCCCGGGGGCCGAGTACCAGGCAAGCAGCGCAGCCCCTACCTCCCGGAGCCCCCGGAATTCTCCAGCCTGGCTAATTCTAAGCCTGCCCACCCCGGCTCCCCCGTTGCTTCCCGTGAAAACCACAACAGAGACCGTGCCCATGGTTTCTCCTCGCTCCAGCCCCGGTGCTTCCCGGCGTGGCCCCGCGTGGCCGGCCGAGCCCCCCCGCCCCCCACCCCGCCCCATTTCCAGGACACCCGGAGTGTAAGAAACGGTCTTCTCCACGGCAGTGGTCCCGGCGCAGCTGGACGAGAGTAACACCCACGCGTTAGCAAGAGCGACACCTCACCTCCAGCACGGGGCCGGCGCCCAGGATGGTCCTCTCGACGCCGCTGGCGTAGCCCTTCTGGCTGAGCGCGGTGAGGCAGTGGATCAGGAAGTTGGTGCTCTGCGTCTTGCCCGAGCCGCTCTCGCCCGAGATCACGATGCACTGATTGACGTGCTTCCGGAGCATGGCGTAGTAGGCCACGTCGGCCAGCGCGAACACGTGCGGCTCCAGCTTGCCCAGCTGCTGGTTCTCGTACATCTTCACGTACTTGGGGTTGTAGATGGGGAGGAACTTGAAGGGATTGACGGCCACCAGGATGCTCCCCGCGTACGTGTAGATCTTCTGCTGTAGGAAGCGGTGCCTGAGGTTCTTCAGGAGGTTCTCCTCGGTCAGCTCGGGGAGGTTGCACAGGTCGTCAAAGTCCGCCTGCGGCCGGGGCAGGAGGCCGCGCTCCACCAGGCGCCGCGTGGCCGTGGCCTGGGACACCAGCTGCATGTGCACGTACTGGATGGTGCCGTCCGCGTTGCGCTCCTGCAGCAGGAAGTAGTAGCCGTCCTCCTGCGGGTGCTCGTCCTGGGCCCGCCGCGGCCACAGCAGCACGCGGTGCACGGGCGAGTCGTTGGCATCCAGCACCCACTCCTCCCCACCGGTCTCCTTCACCTCCACCAGCACGTAGCACTTGGTGCCATCCAGCTGGAGGCTGGCGATGGCATCCTGGATGACGTCGGACGTGGTGCTGTCCTTGGTGGCGGTCACGCGGCACGAGGCCTGGCTCTCGCTGGTGGCCAGCTGCGGGTAGATGTGCAGGTGGTAGGCCGCCTGCCCCCCGCGGCCGGAGCTGCCTGCCTCGTTCACACTCATCCTGCCGCTGGCCTGGCCTCAGCATGCCTCCCGGGCTCGGGGCGCGCGTCCTGGAGCTGGAAGGGAGAGGGTGGCACGGTCAGAGTGGTTGTGGTGGTGGAGGGGGGGGACACGGTCCCCAACCCTCGGCCGACAGTCTCAGACCCGCGGCCGGGATGGACTTCCCTGCCCCTAACAGGGCTCTCTCGAAAAGCAAGAAGGGGGCGCCTGGGTGGCTCAGCCGGTTGGAACGTCCGTCCGACTCTGACTCAGGTCACGATCTCGTGGGTTCAGGAGTTCCAGCCCCGCATCCGGCTCGCTGAAGCTGTCAGCGCTGAGCCCGCTTTGGATCCTCTGTCCCCCTCTCTCTCTGCCCCTCCCTCCCCTGCTCACAGTCTCTCCAAAAACAAAGAAAAAAAAAAGGCAAGAAGGGTAGAAGAGCCTCTGTCTGTCCTTAAATGTGACCCGATCCAAGGTTTGTGACTCTTGCAGAGTGACATCACCAGATTCCTGCCCCCCCCCCCGTCCCCCAAGGTCAAACTCTTCCCCTAGAGTTTGCTTCATCCCAGCCCCTGTTCCTGCCCCCCACCCCAAGTCAGCATCTTAGACCCTCAAGTCCAATGGCCATAACTGTCTCTCAGTTAAGCCCTTCCCGGCCCACATCCTTCCTGGCCTCTCCTCTCTGATAGAACCTCCCCCAGAAGATCCCCAAGTTCCCCTGTGGGCCTTGGTTATGTCCCCCCAACACACGAGGGGCAGCAAGAGGCACGTTGGGTTGAGCAAGACTGAACCTGCCCCCAAACCTAGAGATTCCGAAACCCCACAGAGGAGGACTAAGGCGGCGAGAGCCCCCCAAAACTCATTTGAGAGAACTGCTCAGACTGCATTTGCTTCTAGAACCCACAACCTCACTCTAATCATGACAGTACCATCAGACACACCTAGGCAGATCAGGGGCATCCTACAGGCCCCCTGGCCAGCCTTCCCCAAGACCACCGAGGTCTTAAGCAACACAGAAAGACGGAGGAACCATCCAGACAGGAGGAGACTGGGGACATGTGGCAACCACGTGCAGTGGGTTCCCCGGACGGGGTCCTCAACCAGACAGAGGACATGAATGGAAGGACTGGTGACATCCACATAACATCAGGAGGTTGGTTAAAAGCCATGTACCAACGTCCATTTCTTAGTTGTATAAACACGCCCCGATAATGTAAGATATTTACATTTGGGGAGGCTGGGGGAGGGGCATAGGGGGCTCTTGTACTGTCTCTGCAACTTTTCCGTAGATCTAAAATAACTCCAATAGAAAAAGTTTATTTAAAAAACAAAACGAAACCTCATTTGCTTCTTCAGACATCGCAGGAAAAAGAGACCATGCAGCCAACGCTGGCAACAGTTCATTTTGTGTCTTGGAGCGAGAGGCACGCACGCAGCATGGGTCATGTGTGGGCTCGGTGTGTGCCACGTAAGCGTAGCTGAGGATACAAAGATGAACCAGACCTTGGTTCAAAGCCCAGCGGGAGCAGCTGGTAGGCAAACAAATGTGAGTGCATCAGCCACGCCAGCAAGAAGTTACTATCCTCGAGAGCCAGAGAAGGCTTTAGCGGAGTGGCAACATCTAAGAGGGGTTCTGAAGGATGAAGAGGAGTTCGTTCGATAGGAAGGCAAAAAGAGGGAGAAGAGTATGGAAGGCCCGCCCCTTGTTTTTGGAAATAAAGTTTCATTGGAATGTAGTGCATTCGTTTACACATCTACGGTGGCTTTTGTTGTAACAATCAAACTAAATAGTTATGAAAGCCTGTAACCTTGAGGCCCGGAAAGCCAAACATACTTATTTTCCAGTCCTTTACAGAAAAAGGTAACTGAAAACAACAACAACAACAAAAAAATAGAAAAGAAAAAGTTTGCTGACCTGTACCCTAGAAGGAAGTATGACTCAGCACCCTGAGCTTGAGGGCCCGCTGGAGGCTGAGATGATTCGGACTCTGGGAAACCAAGTCCTGCAGCATGTGGGCAGGGCAGGGGAAGGAGAGGCTAAACAAAATTATACATTACGAAGCTGTTACAATAGTTCACGTGGCCAGCTGTAGGAAGGTCCGGGGTGGGGGGAGGCGGGAATATTTATTTTTTCAAACTTTCTCCAAAATTAAGTAATTTTGGTGAAATTTTCTCCCAGTTTAACAAATGTCACACGTATGCTAACAACACCTGGATTGTTCTTTATGCGGTATGTAGGTACCTGTGAACGTTTCTCCGTGTCATAAAATACACCTTGAAACATGATTTTTCTTTTTTTAAATTTGAGAGAGAGCGAGCGAGCAGGGGAAGGACAGAGAGAGAGAGAGAGAGAGAGAGAGAGAGAGAGAGAGAACCTTAAGCAGGCCCTATGCTCACCGCAGAGCCTGCCACAGGGTTTGATCCCAAGACCCTGGGATCATGACCTGAGCCGAAATCAAGGGTCAGATGCTCAACCAACTGAGCCACCCAGGCGCCTGCAACATGATGTTTAATGATGTTGCTGCACATAGAGAAATTGTGAAGCGTGGGATCCTTCTGTTACCAACGGGCAGCTGGTTTCTGATTTCCTGGACACACATCTTTATGCGTAACTCTGAGCAACTCCCTGGGATTGATGCATTTATGCAGGGTTAGCAGATAAATAGATACCAACATTGCTAAGGGTCTTCAAACAGCCACAGTATACTGCAGAGACTGTATTAGATTACGTGGCCCATCTAGTTGGGACCTCACTTGGCAATTTTTTTAGAAGTTAGTTCTACAAGTAGCATGTGACCCAGCAGTTCCCCCCCTAGCAGTCACTCAAGAGAAATGAAGCAGATTCCCCCAGAGGGATTGGACACGAATGTGCTTTGTGGCATCTTTTCTAAGAGCTCCAAACTGGAAACAACCCGAAAGTTTATCGACCAGCGAATGGACGAACAAACCAGCCGCACAACGCAACGCTACTCGGCCACGAGGCGGGACCAACCCCTAATCCTCAGAACAGCATGGAACAACACGGAACAATCTCAGGATCTGTGTGCTGAGAGAAAGAAAGAAGACAACCAAAAAAAAATACGCACAGACCTAACAGTTCCGCTCCTAGGTACAGACCTGAAAGAACTGAAAAGTAGGTGTTCAAAGAAATGCTCGTACACGCATGTTCACAGCAGCACGATTCACAAGAGCCGAAAGGTGGAAACGACCCAAGGGTCCAACAGCTGATGAGTGAACAGAATGTGGTCCATCCACACAGGGGAATACTACTCAGCCATAAAAAGGAACGAAGCCCTGATACATGCCACCATATGGATGAGCCTTGAAAACACTGTTGAAAGAAGCCAGACACGAAAGGCCGCACAGTGTATGATCCCATTTATTATTTTTATTTTTATTTTATTTTTTTTTGTATGAGCCCATTGAAATGAAACATCCAGAGCAGCAAATCCATCGAGGCAGGAAGCAGATCGGTGGTTGCCAGAGGCCGGAGGCAGACAGGTGGAGGGAAGAGGAAGTGACTGCTAAAGGGGAGGGGGTTTCCTTTTAGGGAATGAAATTGTTCGGCAGCCAGAGAGAGGTGAAAGTTGCCCGACACTGACGATATATTAACCACCACTGAATGGTACACTTCAAAATGGTGAATTCTACGTTATGTGAATTTCACCTCTGTAAAGGTTTTTTTTTTTTTTTTTTTAAGGTTATTTATCTTTAATCTCTACAGCCAATGTGGGGCTCAAACTCACAACCCCGAGATCAAGAGTCGTACATTCTTCTGACTGAGCCAGTCAGGCACCTGCAAATTCAATACAGTTGTAAAAAGAGTGTATACAGTATGATTCCACATATATATAATTCTAGAAAACGCAGACTATAGAGACAGAAAGTGGATCAGTGGCTGCTTGGGGGGGAGGGTGCAGGTTGGGACGACAAAGGAGCCCAGGGAGACTTTTGGGGTGATGAATGTGTTTACTATCTTGGTTGTGGTGGTGGGCTCATGAGTGTTTACATGTGCCACAACTCCCCAAACTGCACGCTTTACAGAAGTGTAGTTTACAGTATATCGGCTGCAGTTAATAAAGCTCTTTTTAAAATATATATATTGTTGCGGCCCCTGGCTGGCTCAGTCGGTTAGGTGTCTGACTTCGGCCCAGGTCATGATCTCACAGTTCGTGGGTTCGAGCCCTGCATCGGGCTCTGTGCTGACAGCTCAGAGCCTGCAGCCTGCTTCAGATTCTGTCTCTCTCTTCCCCTTTGCCCCTCCCTAGCTCATGCTCTGTCTCTCTCTCTTTCTCTCAAAAATAAACATTAAAAAAATTAAAAAAATATATATATTATTTACTTATTTGGAGAGAGAGTGGGGGAGGGGCACAGGGAGAGAGAATCCCAAACAGGCTCCACAGTGTCAGGTTGGAGCCCGACTCGGGGCTTGAACTCACAAACTGTGAGATCATGGCCTGAGCCAAGACTGAGTTGGGCGCTTAACCAAGAGCCACCCAGGGGCTCCAATAACGCTCTAAAAATTACGTGCATTACAAAGGAACCCAGTCCCCCAGGAAAGCATCTTTTCAAAACTTCTTGCTTTCTTTCCAAAACGTCCAACCCGTGAGCCCCGTCACGGAGTTCCTCGGATGTCACAGTGGACAAGGGGTAGGGAACCCCTTGTGTTCAGAATGCCAGCTGCCCTCCTGGCTGTCCCCCGACTGCAGGACATTTACAGGTAGCACCATGCCCGCTGCGGAAGGTGGAGAGTGTACCAGCTTCCAGGTCGCGGATGTGCACCTTAATCGCAGCCACGCAAACGCACACACGTGCTCATGAGCACACAACACGCGCAGACACGGACACACGTGGGCAGGCACACTCTCCCATACAGACACACCCACACGCGTGCACACACACACCAAAGCACATGCACAAGCACGGACACACCCGCGTGCAGTTTCATATGAACACTCCTACACACACACACACACACACACACACACACACACACACTCACAGAGCCAGGGCTTCAGACACAGCTGGCCCCTTCTGGCACTTGTGCAGACACAGCTGATGTGCGCCACAACTTTGGGGGGGGGGGTCCGGCTCACAGACTCGGGGCTCTGGACTGTCTCACGTCCAAGTGCAGGGATGTGGGTGGTGGGAAGGTCACACGGATGCACCTGCTTTCTCCTCCCAGCAGACACTGACCTAGGTGAGGAGGCATCAGAGCCCGCCGATGTCACCTTGCTCTTGCTCACGAAGCCTCCCTGCCCTGCCCTGGAGAGGGTCTGGTCAAAGCCAGAATGGGCTAAGGGCCGCGTGGCCGGCTGCCCTCAGTGCCACCCCCTGTCCTCCAGAGCCAGTCAATCATCAGGTGCCGTCACAGCCCCACAGGGGATGTTTGTAGGCCTGGGCCCCTTGGTGTGGGGAGCAGAAGACAACCGCATGCTCAGAGACTGGGGGCCATGCGGGCAGTCACAGGACCAGCTGATGTGTGCTCCACCCCTCCAGGCCAGGAGGAAGGAGATAAGACTCGCTCAGGGTAGCTGCTGACCACCAGGGCTGCAAGGAGGGGAGGGGTAACCAAAGAGTAGGGGAGCGCGGGACAGATAGCATCTGGGGCCCCTTGCAGGAGTCCCCACAGGGCCCACCTGCCCCACGCAGGCCCACCACATCCACGTCCTGGGAAACTCCTCTGCCTTGGACCTGTCTTGGGGCCCTCCCTGTCCAGCCTGGCCTCACCTGGCCCTTTTCCCCAAGGAGCCTGCGCTCTCCTTCCCCCGCTGCCCCTTCCCTGGTCATCTGGGGCAGGACCCTCCCATTGAAATGGCTCATGTGCCTGAAAACCAAAGACACTAATAAACCCTTTTCCAGCTTAGGGAAAAGCCTGGTTGCCTCCTCACTTCCACGTGACTTGGAGCTGGCCCTGCCTACTCCCACCTGTCCCTCAAGCCACCATCCCCCCCCTGCCCCCCACTGTAAAAATCGCGGTGCCTCTCCCCAAAGATGCCACCGAGCTCCCACCGGTCACATCGGCTGGCCACTGGCTTCTCCTGGTTCTGCTCGCTTGCTCTGCAGCCCCCGGGGATGGAGGCATCACCTGCACCTGCTCTTGTGCAGGGGACCCCCCGCCCAGGCTCTACCCCCTGGGGCCCGTCCACTCTGCTGCATGCTCCTAGGGGCCACACTCCACCCCCAGCCCACCACAGCCACCTCTCCTGGGCCCCAAAACCCAGAAGGCTTGTTCCCTACTCCCCCCCCCCACCACCCCACATCCTCCCTGACCACATCCTGACTGCTGTCACCGTGTCCCCAGAACTGTCCTCTTCTCACCAGCCAATCAGGAGGGACCCCCTGGCAGCACTGGTCTAGGTGTGCGTGTCCCAGCACAGAGTCCCTCGAAGGCACCCCACGGCCAGCCCTCAGAGCCCCTGGTCATCGGGCCTGATTCAACATGGCCACTTGTTGGTTTCTGGAAACACTCCAGCCACTGCCCACCCAACCAGAACCTTGCAGGGCTTCTCCAGGCCAATCAGGGACACACTGCCCAAAGCCCCTGACCCCAGCAGAAAGCCTAGTTCTCCTGGCCTGGGCTGTTTCCCTGCGAGACACCAGCCCCGCCTTCACCACAGGCCTGGAGGGCCAGCCACCAACCCGCTCCCAGGCACCCTGCCCCCTCTTTCCCTCATCTGTACCTCAGATGAGGGGCTCGCCCCACCCCGGGGGGCTGTCCTTGTCCCCTCAGGTCAGAAGGCTCCTTGAGCCCCTCCACCGGCTCTAGGACGGCTCTGCTCTCAGGGCAAAATCTCAGGGTACACTGTGTCCCCAACAACGGAAGCACAGACCAAGAGTTCCCTTGTTCCTCCGTGTGCTGTATCATTTCCCCTACAACACCGCGCTGGTCGGATTCGCTCTGCGCTCTCGCTTCGACGGCCCCCGATCCGATCCATTCTGCCCCAGCGACTTCCCGAGAGCCTCACCCAGGCGAGAGTATGGGTATGGGGTAATACGAGGGTGCTTGCCTCACAGCTTCCTCGCTGGCACCAAGTGTTAATATTTTTCTCAACCCACAGGCATCAGTGGGCACAAAAGAGCATCTTGTCATTGACATTCCTTCGGCTGTCAGGCAGGGCTTCAAAAAAAATTTTGTGTCGTGAGCAACTATTTTTCTGTTTCTGTTAAGTTGCTCACGTCCTTTGTCCATTTTGCTTGTTGTTGTTTTTTTTTTGTTTTTCCTCCTGCTCATTGCTGTGGAACAGCTCTTTGTATAGGAAGGGTATTGATGGTGTGTCAGGGTCAAGGGCACTTGGCTTCCACTTCCGGTGTTTTGGGGATACAAATGTTGTATTTTCCAGGCAGTGGATCTGTGGGTCATTTCTTTCATGTCTGTTGCCTCGTCCTCTCCCAGGTCTGATTAACATGGAATTGTACTTTTTGTCTATACCCCTCTCCTTCCCTGGACTTATTCTTTACGTTGAAACTCTCACCCATCTGGAAATTCTTTGGGGGGTCTGGGAGTTTTCCTAGGGCCGCTGTGATAAAGTACTACAGACGAGATGGTTTAAAACAACAGGAATTCATTGTCTCACGTTTCTGGACGAGTCCAAAATCAAGGTGTTGGCAGGCAGGGCTGGCTCCTTCTGGAAGCTCTGAGGGAGAATCCTTCCCATGCTCCCCCCCCCCCCCCCCCCCCAGCTTCTGGCAGCTTCTGCCAACTCTTAGCGTTCCTTGGCTTGTATGTGCGTCACTCTGATCTCCTCATCCATCATCACGTGCTACTTTCCTGTCTCTGCGTCCTCTCCTCTTCTTCTAGAGATGACGGTTACCGGATTCAAGATGAGTTCGTCCTGAAACCTTTAACTTATTATATCTGCCAAGACCTTATTTCCCATCAAGGTCACGTTCTGAGAGGTCCCGGGTGGATATGAATTTGTGGGGGACACCAGTCAACCCAGAATAGTGTGGGAGGTGAAATGGGGATCCAGATGATCTCTTTCCTTAAAGAATCCTCTCCCTTGACCAGGGAGTCTCTTTAGTTTGTTAAATACAGTATATGAATTGTTTGACATGCGTGGGTCTGCTTCCGGGCTGTCAATGCCTGTGAGGTGCCATGTTGTTTTGATGAACACAGCTCCAAGGGACATTCTTAAATGATGACATCCCTCTTGGAGGGGGTAGGCCATTTTCTCTGGCTTCTGATCGCACCTTCCTCATTGAGTCTTAATGGAGCCTGAGATCTGGAAGTTGGTCACACTGTGGCTTGAAGGTCCTGGTCACAAGTGGATATGAAACCTGTGCCCCAAGAATCTCCAGCCTGTGCCCAGAACAAAAGGAAGTACGTCTGGGGCTGAGGGAGGGGGGACGGCTCAGCCAACCGGCGACCGCAGGCTGCAGCCATGCTGGGGGCAGCAGGTCCCGAAAACTTGCGTGTTCACCCTTACTCTGAACCGTGACACCGTTCTACCCTCCAGGTGACGCTCACTGAAGCACTCACAAGTGTGAGAAGGGGGAAGTGAGACCCATCTCTCCGCACTGATTTGATCTGTCTACCCGGGCCTTCACGGGAGAGATGTGCCCTCATCACCGGACGGAAATCGAGCTGCCAGGTGAGAAACCTGGCCCCTGGAAGAGCCAAATGGTGGAAGCAAAATGCCCGTCGAAGCATGAGTGGAGAAATAAAATGTGGTCTATTCACCCAGTGGAATATTACTCAGCCAGAAACAGGAACAAGCACTGGCATGCACTACAACGTGGGTGGGCCTTAAGAACGTCGTGCTCAGTGAAAGAAGCCAGACACAAAAGGCCACACGTTGTGAGATTCCATCTACGTGAAATGTCCAGAACAGGCAAACCCACAGAGACAGCAGAAGGCAGAGCGGCAGGTGCCAGGGGCCAAGGGAGGGATGCTTCCTTCCGGGGGAGACGGAAATGGTCCACAACTAGACAGAGGTGGGGGTTGCACAACATGTCCACTCGATGCAGCTAACGCGAATCCTCATGTTATGTGCACTTTACCACAGTTAAGAGAGATTCCTGCTGAAAAATCCGAGCCATGGAAAATTAAAGGGCTTTGCAAACACCCTTTCTGCACTGTGAAAAGACGTGGACCTCAATTCAGGGCCTTTCTCTTATGTTCTTGGAGGAAGGAGGTGCAGGCAAAGTGGCGGGGGGGGAGGGCACACAACCAAAACTCAGGCCCTGATTGGGGGCCGGGGGAGTGGGACAAACGTGAATGAGCTGCTCTCAAGGCCCGGCCAAGGCCCCATGCTCAAAAATGCAAGGTTCTGCCTATCAGCTTGGCGAATAATTCGGAATTTACTGGAAAATAAGGCGGACAGGGCCTCCAGAAAGTGTAGTGTAGCTGCTTCGTTTATATAAGGCCATAATTTTCAGCCACATGTTTATCAGATGAAATCACTCTCCAGCTAAAAGGAGAAGGCCAGCATTACAGCAGGATCATTTAGGAAACGCCACTTAACAACTCTGGGCGCCTCCATTTTCCAATGCTCGCTTCCTGGAGCCTGTGGAGGCTTTTTAAGAAGAGATGATCACGTGAAATTATCTTCAAGATGGACACGCTGAAAAACAGGCACAAACTGAGCATATTTCTCAGGTGCGGCGGCTTGGAGCTGGAGGATGGCTTAAGGTTTACGTAGGCGTGATGTGGCCACAAGCCGAGGAACGCCAGGAAGCTCCCAGAAGCTGGAAGAGGCAGGGAAGGATCCCCCTGTCCCCCTGGCCTCTGGATCCTTTGGAGGAAGCAGGTCCCCACTGATGTCTGGATTCTGGACTTCTGGACTCCAGAACTTCAAGAGAATAAATTCCTCAATTTTTTTTTAATGTTTATTTATTTTTGAGAGAGAGACAGAGACAGAGACTAAGCAGGGGAAGGACAGAGAGAGTGGCTCAGAATCTGAAGCAGGCTGCAGGCTCTGAGCTGTCAGCACAGAGCCCAACGAAGGGCTCGAACCCACGAATGTGAGATCATGATCTGAGCCGAAGTAGGACGCTTAACTGACTGGGCCACCCACGCACCCCATTAATTTTTTTTTAATGTTTATTCATTTTTGAGAGACAGAGCACAAGTGGGGGAGAGGCAGAGAGAGAGGGAGACACAGAAGCTGAAGTAGGCTCCAGGCTCTGAGCTGTCAGCACAGAGCTCAACACGGGGCTTGAACCCTCGAACTGTGAGATCATGACCTGAGCCGAAGTCAGACGTTTAACTGACTGAGCCACCCAGGCAGCCCAAGAGAATACATTTCTATTCTTTAAGCCACTGGGTTTGTGGTACCTCAGACCACAGTTTACGGCAGCCCCAGAACACGAATCCAGGTGCCCAGGGCAGAAGATACCAGACGCTCCGAGCAAGGCGCTGATCTAGAAGGACCACTGCCTTTCTTCCGTCCGCTCTGAATACCCCCTCCCCGGCACCCCCCCCCCCCCCAGAAGCCCATCCCAAATGCTCTCTCACAACTGTCCCTTTCTTCCCTAAGTCTTGTGCTCCAACTTTCCAGTCTGGACCAACCGGTCTGAGCCCTGGAGAGAGCCCCTCCCTCAGGCATATGCTGGGGCAGCATGTTCTATTCTATTGGTTCAGCTGCCCTCGGGGCTGACACAGGCTGTTTGGTCTCCCTGGGGTCTGTGACTACCTCTCCCACCCCCTCTGAAAAAGAACAGGCTGTCTTTTTCCAATGTCCCCGCTCGTCAACAAGTGTTTCTCCGGACGTGGATATGCAGAGGTGAAGGAGGCCAAAGGGCTCTGGCCTTTAGGGAGGCTGATGACAAACCAACCTATGAGCAAAGAGGCATTTCCAACAGGGACAGCTCTCGGGAAAGGAAAAATCCCGCGTGGTATTACACCAGTGGTTCTCACCCAAGGGCAATGCTGTGCTGCCCCAGCGGACACATGCGTCTCCGATTGGAGGCTGGAGACGTTTTGGTCGCCACCACTGGGGGAGGGGGGAGGTACCAGGGCATGTGGTGGATGGAGGCCAGGGATGCCGCTCAACATCCTACCGTGTACAGGATGGCCCCCACCGTGAAGAATGATCCGGCCCCCGGACGTCAGCAGTGAGGCCACGGGGACAGAAACTGACCAGGGCAGGGTGGTCATCCTGGATGAACCAGGAGGCAGAGAAGCACTCATCGGAGATGGTTGCTGATGCCTGTGCAGTGGGAGGGGGCACACGGACTGAGGTCCTGGGGAGGGCCGCCTAGGCGAGGGCGGTGAGCGCCAAGGGCAGGGGCAGCTGGGGCTGGTCTCAGAACAAGGAGACCAGTGTGGTCAGCAGGGCTGAGGCTGGAGGGGGAAGGGCCGAGGTCAGGAAGGTCAGATCCCGCAGGGCCTTGCGAACGTGGGACGGGACGGATGGAGTTTCAATTTTCATGCAAGTCTGATGGGGAGCCTGGCTGGTTGGAAGCAGTGAGAACCAGGACAAGAGTGACATCTGGAAGGGGTCAGCTAGGCTGTACGTGGCAGGTGGACTGTGGGATGGGGGCGGCGGGGGTGGGGGGAGTTGTTGGTCCACAGCTCCAGCAGGTGTCTGGGGCTAGGAGGGAGGGGATTGCTGGTGGCTGTGGTCGGGCCATAGCCTGACACAGGACAGTTCCGGTTACAGGGGGAAGTAAGACAGGCTTTCAAGGTCCTGTGGGGACCCGCGCTTCAGATCCTTCCCTGGTGACCAGTGGGCTCCCTAAATGGAGACTCGGAAGGCTCCCAGGGAAGAAGGTTGAGATGGGCCGAAGAGACCCCTTTGGGGGTCCCTCTCCAAATCACACAGTCCCCCTGCCGCCATGCCCAGGCAGAAACACACAAAAGCCCTGCTTGAGACCTTGGCTGAGAGGCCCCTGGAAAAGGAGGGGCCGCACCCTGCCCCACTCTGCTCTTAAAGGCAGTCTGGATCCTCACGGACCTCAGGCGGGGCTCGAGGGGCTTCTGTGCCAGCCCCTCACAAGGGACAGAGCGGGCCCACTCCTCGGCCTAAGTGCCCCGTACGGGTCAGCCACCTGGGCCCGTGGGAATCCCCCGCCTTGGGGCCAAGTCCCTGTGGAACCCCCTGTCGCAGTGGGGACACTCTGCCTGGGGAGCAAGTCCTGCCCCACTGGTGGCCCACAGAGCCATTAGCCTCCGGGAACCTGGAACAAAGCAGCTCCTCACTTAACCTCTCCAAAGACTCAGACGAGCTGTTGTTGTCCCCTCAAAATCCACATCGCCTGCCACCAGGAGCCCCGCGTGGCTGTGGTTTCTTCAACGACACACCCACTTCGACTCGATCCTTCCGGCGGCCCACTGGTTTTCGCTTCAAAATGGCATTTTGTTCTGATAAAACTCTTCCTTTGAACACGACTTACTGGCGTAGAATCCACAGATCACGCGGCTCACGCCTTGGGAGCGCCTGGGACAGCAGTCTGTACTATGGTCAGACGCCTGCCATCACCACCCCATCCGCTTCAGAACATTCCCACCCGAGACAGAGACCACGGATCCTCTGTCCTGCCAACAAGACCCTCGAGCCCCATCCCTGTTTTCTGTTCCCGTGCAACTGGCTTCGTTACTGATCACCAACCACACTGGCCCCTCCCTGTGCGTGGCCGCAGGGCGGGCAGCCTCCAGAGTCGCCTCCTCTCCTCCACCTGTGACCCAGGGCCTCGTGGCCTTCGTCTGGGCAAGGGCTCCTCCTGGTCACAAAGTCCATCCCCTGGCCCAGTTTCTGCCGTGATGATCCTGGTTACACTTCTGGACCCAGTGAGATGTCCCAGGCAGCCCACAGCCCAGGCTTTTGCCTTGTCAGTATCTTTGGTGACAGCCCCCACCTGGCTCCCCTCCCAGCCTATCTACGCATCACCACAGGGCAGGGGCAAAGGTGTCCCTGTGGGCCAGTCACAGGTTTGACACACAGTGTCTCAGCCACCTCTTCTTGCCCTGGAGCTCAGCATTCTTTCAGACCCTCCTCTCTCCCAGGCCAACGGTGGCCCCGGGGGACATCTGGCAATGACAGGAGACATACCTTTGTGATTGTTCCCACCCGGGGAAGGGGGAACTGGCATCCAGGGGGGTAGAGACCAGGGATGCTGCCCGGTACCCTACAAGGCACAGAACAGTCCCCACCACCGAGAGTGACGCGGCCCTACATGTCAGCAGTGCTGAGGTCAAGAAACACTGTGTTCATCAGTTGGAAAAAAATATCGATTTACGTCCCTAACTCATAGACACACCAGAATAAATTCCTGGGGACTTAGATGGTACAAGCCAGGGTGATCCCTCCTAAGGATCGCTTTTTGCTGAATGATTTTCAGATCTTCCAGAAACTTTTTTTGTCCAATTATCTATGGCAACGGGCTGGTCCCAAAGTCATTTTGGTTCAGCAACAGAGTCATTTTTAGATCCCCCTCCCGTGACCATGGCAACAACGGGGCCAGATTCCCTCCTGGCGTCTGTGAGATACCTCCTCTCTCCCTCCCCACTTGGTGCATTTACATGAACGCAGCATCCTAGGACCTCTATTAATTAACTGAAGTTAATTAATGTGTTAATTTTTTTTTTGAGAGAGAGAGAGAGATGGAGAGTGAGCCAGGGAGGGGCAGAGAGAGAGGGAGACAAATCCCAAGATGTGGGCCTCAAACTCGCGAACCGTGAGATCACGACCTGAGGCGAAATCAAGAGTAGATGCTTAACTGACTGAGCCACCCAGGCGCCCCCAGTAACATAATGACAGGACGCGAAGTCTCCTAGACTCCACAGAACCCCTCAACCAATGGTTCTCATTCTGGGGTTGACTTTTCTCTGAGGGGACACCTGGCAATATGTGGAAACATTTTAGCTTATCACGACTCGGGGGGTGGGAGGGTTGCTCCGCATCCAGTGGGTGGACAGACCAGGGATGCTGTTCAACACGCACGGGACAGTCCCCACCGCAGAGAAGGACCCAGCTCAGGTGTCCCCAATACCGAGGCTGAGAAACCGTGCTTTAAATAAGAGCAAAGTTCACACACTTTGGGGCGTCCCCAGGGCCTCCCAGGCACAGCAGACATCAGCAAGATTCCAAGCCCAAGTTCACCTACTGCACAATATTCAGAACGAGGGAGCAAGAGCGAGCCGGCCTTGTCGGGGGACCACGCCAGCTGCGGGGACCTACGGACACCTGCCCCAGCCAGTTCAGGCTCCTTTCTCTACCCGACACCCCATCCCTTAGCTTCCGTGCCTTCATCTTGGCTCTCTGCTAAGCCAGCAGGCAGACTCCTCGGGGACCACCTAGGGGAGACACGGGCTTCCCAAGGGCTTACGGGCTGGGCTCGCCTCTTGCACTTTTTTTGTGCCACCTGTTCTCCCACTAGCTCCTGATAAATAGCATCTCCACGCATAGGTGAGGATCCCAGGGATCTTCCCAAGCAGTGGCCGGAGACCCTGCTCGCCAGGAAATGAAAGCCCCGGGTGCATCCCAGAAACCTGAGAAGCGACATCTCAAATGTCACCCCTCCACTCCCTCTGTTCCACCCATCCTAGGACGGGATGGAGATGCTCAGAGAGACGAGCAGGAGGACCGGGGCAAAGCCCCAGCGGGCCTGCCGCTGACGCACTGCTCTGACTACACTTGCAAAGATGCGGTGGCATCGGCCTCCGAGGGAGACGACCTTTGCCAGGGCTTGCTGGGGGAGCTCTCGTGTGTCCCTCTTCCTCCGCCAACAAGCCCTGACCGGGTCACAAGCTCGCCGGGTGCTGGGCGCCTCTCCGCGGGCATGACTCCTGACATGTGCACTCGGGGGAAAGAGGCGAGGGCCGTTCTGCTCTCACGGTAACCCTGAAAGCCAGCTCTGCACCTGCCTCGTTAACCCTTTTTGCTGAACGATTTTCAGATCTTCCGGAAACTTTTGTCAAATCAGCTATGGCAGCGGCTGGTCCCAAAGTCATTTTGGCTCATTAACAGAGTCGCTCTTAGATCCCCCTCCTGTGACCGTAGCCAACACTGAGGCCAGAGACCTCCGTGCGTCCCCGATCACAAATCTTCGCCAGCCCCCAGGTGGGCACACACAGTCTCCCAGGCCTGGTTCTAAATACACCCCTGGTAAAGTCCCACGAGATCCGCTCTTCCCGAGCCGGGTCCTTGTCTGTCTACTGTCACCCCAAACGTAAGGACGTGTGCGAGATCTGGAAGATTCCTAATGGGATGCTTCCAAACTTGATGTGGCCAACTTGGCCACCTCCCTTAAAACGCTTCTTTAAATGAGTGAGACTCAACAAGATGAACTCTACCGGTGTGATTGTTCGTCCAAAATTGCTTCACTAAATAAAGACGAAATTTGTCCCTTACCCAGTGTTACGGGCTGAAGTGGGTCCCACCCACCTCCGCACCCCAATTCCTCATGTTGAAGCCCTACTCCCCAGTGCTCCAGAATGCGACTGGAGTCGGAGACAGAGTCTTTAAAGAGATGGTTAAGTTAAAATGAAGTTATTAGGGTGGGCCTGATCCAACAGGACTCCTGTCCTGACAAGAGGAGATTAGGACACAGACACAGAAGGAAGAAACCAACCGTGCCAACACCTTGATCTTGGGCTTCGGGCTTCCAGATCTGTGAGACAATGCATTTCTGTTGCTCGAGCAGCCTGGTCTGTGGTTCTTTGTCACAGTGGCCCTGGGAGATTCGTACACCCAGCAGAGACAGAAATGAAATGCCTGTAGCTGGGTCCCCTCTCGCACATGCAACCCTGCTGCAGCAGGGCAGAGCTAGGGTATAAACGAATGAGTCAGACCTGGACAGCTTATTCATTGCTCCGACTAACCCGCAGGCCGAACCCTTGAATCACTACTTTATTTATCATCAGCCACGGGCTCAGAGAGTCTCGACGAGGAAATGAGTAGAACCCAAACTCATCGGCTGTGTCTCTGAGACGTGCCTAATCGCCGAGGCCCCTTCTGGGCCAAACTGAAAAGAGGTAGAGTGACAGGGCCCGTCGGGGACCCGGTGGTGCTCAGACAGAGCCCTTTGTTCTGCTATGCTGTCCGTCCGGAGGAGGGCAGAGAGAAGGGCCTGTCTTGCTCTGCGGGGAGGCCGAGCAGGGGCTGCCTGGCACAGTTGGTCAGGGATGCTGGGCACACAAAGGGCTGGTGGATGGGGACTGGTGGGGGAGGGCAATGTTCAGAAGGGGTCGGGCGGCCCCAGAACGTGCTGTTTCCTCCCGTGGAGTTAAAGCAGCTATGGCATGGCTGGGGAACAAGCAGAGAAGGACGCACAAAGAGCAAAAGCTAGACGGTCTGTGCTTGAGGACGTTCCGGCGTCTGGGGCCAAGGGCCACACTGATCTGGGGCCACCTCCAAAGTAGCTCTCGGGAAGAGAATCTAATACCTCTAATCTCGGAAGAAAACCAGTGGTTCGTTCTGAGATGAGGGACGGTTCCTGCAGAAATCCAGGTCAGTTGTAAGACAGACAGAAAGACAACGGCATCTGCTGTCCCAGTGAGCGAAGATGGCCCTGGCCCACCTCTTGGTCCTCCTCTGCTGTCCATTCTTGGGGCACGCTGCCTAACTCCCCCTCAGTCCTTTCCCAACCGTGTCTCCTTTTTATCAGGACTCTAGATTAAGAACTGACCGGATGGCAGAATTCAGTTGCTGGCCGCTCTACCCCACGCCTGCCCTTGGCTGCCGTTCCCTGGGAGCGGACCAAACACCAAAGAGTCACCGAGGCGAAGGTAGGCCTGGGGCAATAACCAGATTTCACCCCAGAGCGGGGGTTCTTGAGCCCCCAGAAACCCACAGCCACATCTGGTGGGCACAACTTGAGGGGTATTATTGACCTCTAGTGGGCGGAGACCAAGGATGCTGCTTGCTATCCCTGTAACGCGTGGGGTGGCTTCCACAGCAAAAAATAACCCAGCCCCAAATGTCAATGGCGCTGCAGCTGAGAAACATGCTCTAGCAATTTGGTCTTTGCCAGTTGGAGGTTTCTAATGACCCTTCATGTTTCTGGAAAGCCCAGGGGACCATCTCTGAGCTCGCCACTATGGAAACTGAGCTTCAGTTTCCACACTGAGAAAAGAGGAACCCAGACCGCTCACGGCCGGTTGGCAGAATAAAAGAGATGGGTATAAAAGCTTCCGACACGGAAGACGCTCAATAAAGAGCAGAGCTGTGCAGGGATCTGCTCATGCAACTCCCTCTTCCTGGCTTGATTGAACACCTCCATATCCTTCGAGGCCTGGCTTGGACCCTGCCGCTTCTTCCAAGGAAACCCGCCAGAACTCCCCCAAGCCCCTGATTATCCCTTGCACTGCTTAGCCCTGATTCTGTCTTCACAACTTCCTGCGCCACCTCTGTTGCTGCACTGACCACGCACTCTGAATTTCATCATTCCTCGGGGAGGGAGAACACTAGAATGTCCCTCCTCCAGGGCATGAGGGCTCATCTCTGTCCCTGGGGCCTAGCCCCCAGTGCCGGAAGGATCAGCCCCGGCTTAACTGAACTCTAAGCTCACCCAAGACACAACTTTGGGGGGGGGGCAGACAAGGAAAGGGAAGTGGCAAGTTAACAAGCCCCTGTTGGGGACAGAAAACAGACCACACAGCCAAACAGAAAGGGGACATTCCCAAGTCTCCACCCTCTTCTCCGAGCCAGAGGCCTGGAACGGAGAGAGGGTCTCAGGGACGACTTCCAACCAGAAAGATGCAGCTGAAGCTCGGGGAACAGGTGTAACGTGCAAAAGCAAAGGTGGAATTTGTGGAATTTTCCACGTGGAAGATAAAGGAGCAGTAAAAAGATCGTCTTCTGGAAACAAACCATACAATGGAAAGTTGAACAAAACTGGGATCACTGAAGTCAGGGGCTGCATAAAATACGAGGGGGATGTATGCCAGAGACACGAAGGTTATCGAAAAGGGCTTGGGTCTTAAGGTTGAGAAACGCTGATTGAGGCCAATCCATTCATTTTGCAGGTGAAGACACAGACAGAGAGACTTGACCAAGGTCAGGACCCTCCGTGAAAGCCTGCCTGGCTGCGCTCCAGGGAGACAACGACCAGGGCCACACAACCAGAAGATTCCAGTCCTGTTCGGGGGGGGGGGGGGGGCATCCTGGCCAGGGCAAGCCCACACTGAATGTCTGTAGAAGGCATGACTTTGGGCTCTGACAATGTGTCCTGGGGCAAGCAAGGCCAAAAGCTACCTTCCGTAAGGGCCAGAACATTCTGGAAGCAAAGGGAGCAGATATCTCTCTGTGGCCCTCTTTACATTCCATCTATCCAGATTCATCTCCTGAATGAGCTATAAACCCAGACTCCCCAGCCCTTCTGGCAGATGCCGGACAAGGATCCCCCACAGTTGGGAAAGAAGAGAAATTAATGCTGATTAAAACCGCCCAGCGCAAGGCCCTTGCCAGAGCCGGCCCATCGGACGATGAAACAACTTCCCAGCTCAGATGCCCAAGGGGCCCCCCCCACTGCTCCTGGATGCCTTAAGAGACTGGAGCCTCCAAGGCCAGAATACACGTCAGAAAGGTAGGAGCTGGGACCCTCCACCTGCAAGACACAATGTGCCCACCAGCTCCCACCTCAGACAAAGAGGTGTGAGTGAGAGGCTTTCCCTTAAAGTCCCCTAGCCTACAGGGCGCCCGGGAGAGAAGGGAGAGGAGGGAGCGCATGTGGGCTGGCTGCTGCTGGCTGCCGCCGTGGCTGCCCTGCCTCTCCCCGGCTGTGAGCTCAGCCGCCGCCGGGGGACAGATTTCCTGTACGTCGTTTTACCCATTTAAGTCCAAGGATGCAACTCCGAGGAGGTGGTGACAGCTTAGCACACGCGTTCCCTCCCCCCTAAACCCAGTTCCGGGCCCCCGACGAGGTCCGGAGTCTCCTTCTTTGCTCCCTGGGACCCCAGGGCTCCAGCCAGCCCTGTCTTAGGAGAGTGGTGTGGTTTTCCAAATAGCAGAACACCAGCCTAGAGGGCACTGGGACTCGCTCCGGTTACCCAGTGGTTGGGGATGAAGTCGGGAAATAGGAGAATCCAGAGAGAAAGGGGACCCCCCAAATGATATGGGCTGCACCCCAATGTCTGCACAGGGCCACTCTTGTCCTTTCCTCTCCTCTCTATCCCCCGCACCCCAACTGGCCCTCAGTTCTTGCCACAGTTTTTTCCCCCTCTCCCATCCCCCATTTCCCCCCTCCCCATTCCGCCGGCCTCCACACCAGGGAGTTCAGACCTCCAGGATTTGAGCACCCACTGAATCCCAGGCGCCTCCCTCCCCCAGGAACCATTCCCTACCCCGTCCACCGAAGGCAGACGGTCCCAGGCCGTCCTATACCGTTTCCCTCAATCGCATCTCAGCTGTCCCCCCACCGGCCTTGCCCCACGTCCCCAGCCTGGGCCTCTCAACCCCGCCTCCTTGCCTCCCCGCTCCTAGCCCGGTTTCCTGCGACCCCCCAACTACCACTAAAGCCACGTCCTCCAGAGAAGCTGCTCAAAGCCACAAGACCTGCTCCCTCCCCATCCGTAAACTCCCTCACCAGGCCCTTCCCATCAACTTTCTCCTCAACCATCCCGCTCCCACCCCATCGCCAGCAACCCCTTCGCGACCCCCAAGCTCGTTCCCGCTCCCTCGACTCCTGCCTTCGCGCCTCCTCCCATTAATCCCCAGCTCCGTATCCTCCAAGGCAGCCCGCCAATGCGAGCCTGGAGATCGAGCCCCCAACCCGCGGCCGCCGCCACTCACCTTGGCCTCGGCCGCCGCGCGCCGCCGGTCCCGGGCCGGGTCCCCGCCCGGCCGCCCGCCCGACCGACCGCCCACCACTGGTCGGGCCGCTCCGCCCCGCCGCGCCCGCCGCTCCCCCGCGCGCTCCCGCTTCCGGGTTTCGGAGGGGCGGGGCTGGGGCGTGACGCCAGAGCGCCGCGGGGCGGAGCGTCCCGAAGACCCGCCTCCTCCCTACGGGCTCCGGCCACCGCCTCCTGCCTCTGGTGGATGAAACCAAGTGTGAGGGGAACACAGCGAGGCGCGCGAGCCGGGTTCGCCCGCTCCACTCGCAGGCACGCTCCCCGAGGTCCGTGGCCACCCCTCCTATGGCGCCGCAATATGGCCCGGTCCGGAGCGAGGGGGCGGGCACACGGACTTGAAGAGCCGGCCTTTGAGTTAAAGGCGGGAAATGGCGGATTCGTCGGGGCGCAGTGCTGGGTGAGTTGAGGCGCAGCGGGCCTGGATTTTGTCGGTGCCGGCGAGAAGGCCATGGCCGGGAGCTGGTGGGGGAGGGCCAGCAGCGTTGGGGGTTGGGGATTTGATCCCTTCTGGACCCACCGAGGGTGCACAGGCTCGGGGAGGCGGGGTGCGGCCTCTGCGCATGCTCGGGAGCGTGGGCGCGGAACTAGACCTTGAGTCCCGAGTCAGTTATGTGGGTGCGGGGCGAGCCTTGGCTAGCGGCTTAACCTTTCTGTGCTTCCGCCTTCCTCCCCTGCGAAATCGGCGGAATGACGCCGCGGCTCAGTCTTGTAGGCCTTGTGTGAAACTGAAAAGCTCTTACAACAGTGCGTGGCTCCTGAATGTGATCTGGGGTTATTACAGTTAACGTTTTGTAGTGGACAGTGCTGGGCCACTAAACTATCTCTAATCTTTCTAGTCTCTTTTTTCCTACGCATCCCATTTACAGGTGGCATAATAGAGGCTCAGGGAGGGAAGGTCATTTGTCACAGCAGGAACAAGAGAGACAGACTTTGAACACTTGGCGGTGCCAGGTGTGATGCTTGGGCTGGGTTTGTTTTATTTGTGCTTTCGGCCCATGTTTATTGTTCCAGTGCAAATTGAAGTTAAATAGGCCGACTGAAATCGGTTGGGTTTTCTCCACCCTGCGTTATCCTGAGATTCCCATTAGTCTCTCCGACGTTTTGGGGGGGAGGGGGGTGGTACCAGAGGCTGGCACAGGTGCAATGAACTCCCCTCCCCACATTCAGTTTGACTCCAGAGCCCTAGCTCTGACCCCATAGGGAATCTTTGCTCTGTCCCTTGCCAGCTCTGAGACTTGCCAGGGGTGACCTGTTCAAACCCTCAGGTCCTCGTCTGGAAAACAAGGATAAAGCAGGCCAACAGTGAGGTAGTTGTAGGATTGGGAGGATTTTGCGAAGGAGCAGAGCTTCCGGCACCTAGTGAGCATTTGTGAGGTTGCCTCTCCCCCCTGTGGCCCAGCACCGACTTGGGGTCCTCAGAACCTGCCACACAGGAGGTGGCTGCCGTGAGCTGAACAGGTCACTTTGTGACCAGTGGGGCTTGTGTCCTGATGTCAGCAGGGGTTACAGCACCAGGCCCCTGCCCTGCCCTGCCCCTCAATGTGCACCTTCCGAGTTGCTGGTCTCTGTTCGTGGCATTCCCCCTTGCCCAGACGGGACACCTGGGAGGCATCGCTGACTCTCCTGATTCAAGGTTCCCTCTCCCCCATGACATCAGGCTTCATTCTTTCTTTCCTTAAATAGAGATGAAAGGCACATAACATCAAATTAACCATTTTAAAGCAAGCGATTTAATGGCCTGAAGACCTTCACAAGGTGCAGCCACCAACTCTGTCTAGTTCTAGAACATTTTCACCAGCCCAGAAGGAAACTTTGTATGTATTTGCAGTCACTCCCCGTTCTTCCTGCAGCCCGCTGCCCCTGACAACCACCAATCAGCTTTCTGTCTCACTCGCCTGTTCTGGACTTTTCAGATGGAATCATACAAAATGTTGCCTTATGTGCCTGGCTTCTTTTACCTAGGATAATATATATACTTTTAAAAGGTTTATTTATTGAAGTAACCTCTACCCCCATTGTGGGGCTCGAACTCAAGAGTCGCATGCCCCGTCAACTGAGCCCAGCCAGGTGCCCCCAGGATAATATTTTTGAGATTCATCCATTTTAGCATGTATCAGTACGTCTTTTTAGGGCTGAATAGCATTCAGGGTTCCTTGTTTTCTGGCAGGAACCTACTGGCCCTTTACAGAGAAAGGTTACCAGTAAGGAGCCTATAGAAATAGATCTGAGACTTTAAGCTGGGAAGTCAGGACTCTGCCAGCCCAGCCCAGCCCAGCCCAGCCCAGCTTTCTCTCCTCCTGATCCCGTATCCCTGCCTGGGTTCCCTGCGAAGCCATAGGGCTGATCAGTTGCCATTTCGACATCATTCTTCTCTGCCCTGTGCCCTTGGCCTTGTTGATCCCTGTCTCTGGACGTCCTTCGCCACGAACCTGAGCAAACAGGGCTTTGTGTCTCGCCTACCCCCCACCTCTTTGCCTGTCCGGGGCACTCTTCACATTGCCTGACGGGAAAACGCTGTTTCTGCCTCTCAGGAAGGAGCTCCGTCTCCCTTTACCAGGTGGCATCAGGCGCGTACAGTTGGCACTTAAACGCCTGATGAATTAATGAACCCCTGACCGAAGTTGAGATCTTTGAGGCTTGGCAAACATGCTCATTCTTCTCACTCTTACCCCTCTGGGCCCTCCTCAGCTTCGGCCGGGCAGGAGCTCTGTGTCTGTGTTCCAGTGAAGGCGGCCCGGACTCGCGGACATCAGGGTGCCAGGACTGGGTTGTCCCGAGGAAGCCCAGGCTCCTCGCGCTGCCTTCCCTGGGCCTAGTCAACTATGTTAACAAGACCCCCATCTCCCTCTTCTAGGAAGCCTTCCTCGGGGGGCCCCGGTACTCCTGGTGGCGCTAAGATGAAAGGAAGCAGAACACAAGGTGAGCAAAGTTGCAAGCTACCTCACGATCCAGTTTCAGAAAGTGCTTTTGGGGAAGAAAAGCCCGGGCCGGAGCAGGGAAGCTAGGACTTTATTTCACACACACCTTCGTGTGATGCTGAATCTGGTCACCCAGGCCTGCAGCCAGGGGTCCGGCAGGTCCCGGCGGACATCATCCAGGGCAGCGGGCCCTTCCAGCCGTGGGGGGGGGGGGGGGGGCGCGTCACGGGCTGTGCGCAGGACTCGCCACTAGGAAGTGTGGGTGAGGAGAGCATGAGCCGAACTTGTTATTGAACCCGGGAGTCTCCGTTGCTTCTCTGTAAGCGCCTCGGGGGCGTGCCCACATCTGGGGTCCCCGTGTGGGTCTGCAGTCACTGCTCACAGCCTCCCTTGACTCTTGGCAGTCCGTGCCACTTGGGGCAGTAGACTGGAGGATCCCCCTCGTCGGAGCTCAAGCCTCTGATACAGTGAACTGTTTTCCTCTAAGTGTGCTGTGGGCCAGTGCAGAGTTAGAGCAGGATTCCAGTTCCAAGGGACTGGAGGTTCATACGCTACAGTGCTGCTCGATGATCTCGTCTCTAACGTTTATTATGTTTACACGTGGTCTGGTTCTTGAACGCAAATTATATCCTTCGTCACAATACTGCTTCTGTGGAGAATCCACCCCTGTTTAAAACAAACATGTACATTTTAGTTTCTGGAAACTTGAAACTGCTTGTCAGAGATGTTCAAGGAACCCCAGGCCTCCGATCCTTCCAGAGGAGCAAAACTCTTTGCTGATGGTGTTGGACTGAAAGCAGGATGGTTTCCTGTGCTTGGGGGTGGGGGGTGGGGGTGGGGGGGTAGGGTGTTCTTTGCCTTGATCCTCACTTGACGTCCAGCGGCAGACCCTTGGTGTATCTTGATTTTTCTCTCCCGGCCCCTGCCTGTTCTTGGCCTTGACCCTTAATGCCTCCTGCCCGATCGTCTGAGCCCGCTCACCCCGCAGGCGTGGCTCTTCCATATCCAGGGCTCACTCGGGCCAACCACTAGCTCCTCGTCCAGCTCCATGCTCCCCATGAACTCTGGATGTACCTCCTTTCCACTCGGGGCTGTGACCGCATCTCCAGCCCCAGTGAAAGATGAAATCCTGCCATGAAGATCCGGTTGAGATCACCGTGTCACTTAACCAAGTTGTCAAACTGTGTGATGTTAATCGTGTCACTCTTTCTGGGTCTCTTCAGTAAAAAGGGGACATCTCTGAGCTCTGGGTGTACCTAGAAAAAGCGTAGAATCGTGCACTGGATGCCTGGCTGAGCACCTACTCCCTACTGGGCAGTGGCATTTAGCCTTGAGCAAACCAGACTGGCTGCACATCAGATGGAGAAGTAAGGCGACATGGGGTGTGTTGGACCTTGTGGATAAAACAGGATGTGGGTGCCTTCCTGGTCCAAGGGAGGTGCTGGGCTGAGCGGAGCTGGGAAGGAGGGCAGGTGCAGGCACGTGCCTGCTGGTTGGGGGACAGCAAAAGTGGTCACGGTGGCAGGAACAGGAGTGAGGGCAGCGAGGTGGGAATAGGAGATGCGCGAGGTGCCTGGAGGCGCTCAGGCTTTACCAGCTAATGGATCTGCAAGGCAGCCCATTCTCAGCCACCAAGAGGGCAGCCGGCCAGGAGGACACAGGGTGTTTTAGGGAGGAGGGTGCCAGCAAGTGCTGTGCTCAGAGTGAGGACTAAGAATTGGTTGGTGGGCTTTGGGGCGGGGAGATCTCAGCAGTCTTGCCGAAAGGGGTTTCTTTGGTGCAGTGGTGATCGGGAAAGCCAGACTGGACTGGAGTGGGATTCGGGAGAGAGGAGAGGAAGAGGAGCTGGCATCGTAAAGGGGAGTGGAGAAGTGGGGGGAGAGGGTCTAGGTGGAGGGAGAAATAATGGCAGGAAGACCACTGGAGAGGGGGACTGGGATTGGGGAGCGGGGGTGAGGGCCGGGCTCTGGCACCTAGAGTGGAGGGTTTGCTTTACCCCAAAGCACAGAGGTCCCTCCACGTGGTGGGGCCGGGATATGGCCCTGAACTTGGGAGGCTGCTGGATGCTGAGGTGGGAGGGTCTCCTGGGGCTGCTTCTGTCTTGCCAGTGAAGTAGAATCTGGTCCCTAGCTAACTGGAGGGATGGGCCCCTTGTGGGACGTGGGAGGAGAAAGTGCAAGGGAGGGTCCAGGAGAAAGGGTGGGGGGAGACAGAGCAGAGGACTGTGCGTGGTCACTGGGTCTGTTGAGAGACACCCCCTTGCTGCCACAGAGCAGCAGGAAGGGTGCCTGGGGCTGCGCTGTCACCAAGATGTATGGCTTGGTGCTGAGCATGGCTCCCGAACAGTCCTAAGCTAGGTAAGGGGGTAAAGAGGCGTGAAAGTCCTGTACCATGAGTGGGTCAGACACAGACCTGGGTGAAGGAAGGGGTGGTTGGGGTCTTGACCGCAGGGAGTGAGCTGGGAAAGACAGGAGGAGGCAAATACGTGCGCCTCTGTGGAAAGTCTTGCTTCCTGTCCCTTCCCTGCCCCTGAATCCACTTTCTGCTTTGAGCTTATTCCCTCATATTCCTCCATCATAGCTCCTGCAGCTCTCTGGGGCTCTGTCCCTAGCCCAGCGACTTGGATGCCGCAAGTATCCCATCCATGTTGTTGTATACAGTTGGTGTCCCATACATGCTCGAGGATGCCAAAGGACAGGATCTGAGAGGAGCAAGGAGGAACAGTTCTGTTGTCCCTGCTGTTGATGGGGGGGGGGGGGTTGGTGAGGGGGCATAGTACCGGACTCTCCATGGCAGGGGCGGGGGGCTGGGCCAGTTCTCACACTCCACTGTTGTAGTTTTGTTATAAACCAACAACGTGTCCCCCACAGGTGGAAGAGTGGTTGAGTCCCGATACCTGCAGTACGAGAAGAAAACCACCAAAAAGGTAACGACTGTTTTTTGAACGTTCTGAATAGAGTTCCGTCAGAACTTGGAATTCTGACACAAGTCACGTGAGCCAGGCACAGCATGGTCCCCGAACAAGCCTTTCGGGGATTTTACCCAGCAGCCTCTGTGATTGTCTCGTCCTTCGTTCCCAGTCTTGAGTCTCTTTTGTGAGCAGCGGTCTCTCTGAGGATCCCCTTTGCAAAGACGTGACCTCGACTGAAACCTGAAATTGTTCCTGCCTTTCAACCTGATAATTCCTTTCTGGATTCTGTCCTGAAACAGTTCTGTCGGGTGCCCAGCACACAGTCTTTGGCCTTGGCGGGTATTTATAGAATTTTAAGTTTATTTATTTTGAGAACTAAGGTGAGAGCAGGGGAGGGGCAGAGAGGGAGGGAGGGAGAGAAAATCCCAAGCAAGCTTCGCACTGTCAGTGCAGAGCCTGATGCAGGGCTCAAACTCACAAAGTGCAAGATCATGACCTGAGCTAAAATCAGGAAGAGTCAGACGCTCAACCAACTGAGCCACCTAGGTGCCCCCTTGACTGGTGTTTGAAAAACACCTACCGGGTCTTCGAGAAGGACTACATACATAAACAAACTTAAGTAATAGTGTGACTTAAGATCCAACTTGAGGAAAAAGGAAACCTTTTCACAAACTGATGTCACTCCTTGGGCGTGGTTTGTTGTTTTCAACAGACTTAGTTTTTTTTTTTTTTTTTTTTTTTTTTTTTTTAGAGGAGTTTTAGGTTCACAGCAAAATTGAGCAGAAATCCAGAGATTTCCCGTAGAATCCCTGCCCCACACCCTCATAGCCTACCTGGTCAACACCCCCCCCCCCCCCACCAGAGAGATGCACATTTGTAACTGATGAACCTACACGGACACGTCATCAGCCAGAGTGATTTTGTTGAAGTGATTTTCAACAAAAGATCACAGTCCGTGCCTCATAATTTTAATGTCGCCTTGCAGACTTGTTTACAGCGCCCTATGTGTCTCCCTGCTGAGGTAGTTTCCATCTCTAAGAGCTTGTCCATTTTCTTTCTTCTTTTTTTTTTTCCATCTCTTAACATACAGTTTACGTAGAGTAAGGCGTCACTCTCCAGCCTACAGTTCTGCGAGTTTGGGCAAAAACTCACCCAGTCACAGACACCACAGTCGAGATACCGAACAGTCTGTCACTCCCAAGATCCCTCGGTGCTCCAATGAAGCCAGCCCCACTGCATCCCAGGCGGTTACCTGTTTCTGTTTCTGTAGCCTTGCCTTTTCCGGAAGGTCATTTAAAAGGTGTCACACGGGATGCAGCCTCTTGCGTCTGGCCTCTTTCACGTAAAGGAGAGGAGGTCTCTCCCTGTGGTTGCCTGTCACAGTGAGTGTTGGTTCCTTCTGATGGCTGAAGAATGTTCCATGCTGTGTTTAGCGTTTGCGAGGGAAGGACATTTGGTTTGATTCCCATTTTGAGCAATTGTAAACAAAGCCACCTCAAACATTCCTGTTGTGGGATTCCATGTAGATGCGTTCTCGGGTCTCCCAGGAGAGGAATTGTAGGGTAGGTGTATTTTTGGCTTCGTAGGAAACTGCTCACCTGTTACCCAAAGTGGCTCCAGGTCAAAGTGGCTCCGCTGTGGAGAGTTCCAGTCAGTACTTTTGAGATGGAAACCATTCTGGTGGGTGTGAAGTGGTATCTTGTTGTGGTTTTAATTTACATTTTCCTTAACAACCGCTGATCTTGAGTATTTTTTCTTTTTAAAAAAATTTTTTTTTTTTTAACGTTTATTTATTTTTGAGACAGAGAGAGACAGAGCATGAACGGGGGGAGGGTCAGAGAGAGGGAAACACAGAATCCGAAGCAGGCTCCAGGTTCTGAGCCGTCAGCACAGAGCCCGACGCGGGGCTCGAACTCACAGACCGCGAGATCACGACCTGAGCCGAAGTCAGACGCTTAACCGACTGAGCCACCCAGGCGCCCCTGATCTTGAGTATTTTTTCATGTGCTTACTGGCCATTCCTGTATCTTTGTTGGTGTGTTCTTTCAGATCTTTTGCCCGTTTTTAAATTGGGTTGTTTTCTCCTTGTTGAGTTTGGAGAACTCTTTCTCTCCCCTGGGCCCCAACCCTTTATGGTGATTTTCAGATATTTTCTCCTAGTGTGTAGCTTGTCTTTTCCTTCTCTGTAGGGTCTTTTGAGGAGAATTGAATCCTCAATTTTGATGAAGTCCATCTTAATGGATTTCTGCTTTTATGGGCCACGCTGTTGGTATCTCACCTAAGAAATCTTCGCCTAACGCAAGATCACAAAGGTTTTCTCCCATGTTTTCTTCTATGACTTCTGTAGTTTTAGATTTTACATTTGGGTCTGTGATCCAGTTTGAATTAATTTTGGTATCTGGTGTGATAATGGAATTGAAGTTCATTTTTAAGTGTATGGATGTCCTCTTGTTCCAGCACCATTGGTTGAAAGGACCTTCCTTCTCCCATTGTATTGTCACCACCTCTGCTGACAAGCACTTGACCTTTTTTGTACGCATCACTTCTGGATTCCATTTTTTCCCCTTGATCTACGTGTCCTTAAGCCAGTTCCAGATGCCAAGCTCACTGTAGTCTCTAAATCAGTTAGTGTGAATTCTCCCACTCTATTCGCCAAACACTGGCTCTCCTAGTCCCTTTGCTTTTCTATGTAAGTTTTAGACTTCGCTTGCCGTTTTCTACCAGAATTTCTGCTGGGATCTCGAATGTATTGAATCTGTGCATCAGTTTAGGGAGGACAGCATCCTAAAAACACCAAGCCTTTCAATGTATGGATGTGGTACACCTATCCATTTATTTGGTCATGTTGGCCTTCCTTTCCTTATAGGCCTTCCCTATATTTTGTTAGGTTTATACCTAAGTATCTGGTGGTTTTTAGTGCTGCTATACGTGATACTGTGTTTTCTTTTTCTTTTTTTTTTTAATTTTTATTTATTTTTGAGAAAGAGACAAGGCAAGTGGGGGAGGGGCAGAGAGAGAGGGAGACACAGAATCTGAAGCAGGCTCCAGGCTCTGAGCTGTCAGCACAGAGCCCCACGTGGGGCTCGAACCCACAAACTGTGAGATCATGATGTGAGCCGAGGTCAGACGCTTAACCAACTGAGCCACCCAGGCACCCCTTTCTTTTTTTATAAATGAAGAAATTGGTTTTTAATTTGAGGTACGATTGACATAAGTTATATTAGTTTCAGGTATACAACATAATGATTCAGCATTTGTATATGTTGCAAAATGGTTGCCCCAGTAAATCTAGTCAATACTTATCACCATACATAGCTTTGTTTTTTCCTTACTGAGAACTTTTATATAGTACTGTCTTTGAATTTCACTTTCCAGATTTGTTCATTGCTAGAAATGAGCTTTTTTTATGTTGACCCTGTATCCTGCAATCTTGCTAAATAAACTTTATTAGTTTGAGTAGCGTTTGGGATTTTCTTTGTAAATCATGTCATATCTGTAAGAAGAGAGTTTTACTTCTTGCTTTTTGATCTGTTTACCTTTTATTTTTTATTCTGGGACCTCCAGTAGGGGGTTGAATAGGAGTGGTGTCTATGCATTGAAATATTCTTGCTCTTTACGAGATTTTCTTTTTGCTTGTATGTTATTGTAATGGTTTGCCAACTCTGCATGTCTTTTTTTTTTTAATGTTTTGAAGATTAATACCTGTACAAAACTTTTATTTTTCCTGATGACTGAAGTAATATGTTGTTTGTCTAAAACTGGCAAATGCAGGGCAGGGGGGAGGCATCTGGCTGGTTCAGTTGGTAGAGCACGTGTGACTCTGGATATCAGGGTCGTGAGTTCGATCCCCATGATGGGCACGGAGCCTACTTAAAATAAAATAAAATAAAATAAAATAAAATAAAATAAAATAAAATAAAATAAAATAAAATAAAATAAAATAAAATAAAAATCTTGTAAATGCTATAAAGCATGTAGAATATCAGTCAACTGGAACCTGCCGTGCCAGAGATAATCCTTGGTACACTTTTTGGTGTTTTCCTATATTCTGTGCATGTGAGGGTATCCTTTTTGACAAAATTAGTTCATCCCGTGTATATGGTAATTACAGGTCAGAACTCTTTTTGTCTACACCTTGCTTCCAAGTAATAGCAGGTGCAAATTGCACAGACCATGAAGGGGCCCCTTCTCGTGCAGGGGAGGTGTCTTTTGCCCTAAATGTCATGTGTTCCCCTAACAGGCTTCTGCAGCAGATGCATTAAAGACCAGTGGGAAGATGCCTGAAGGTGCAAGGAGAGTCCACCTGCTTCAGAAGAGCAAAGGTGTGTAAAGATGGAGGAGGGTGGGAGACAGCTCTGAAGTCCATTCAGTAAGGGATGAACACGGTGGTGAATTTTGTTTTCAAGTACGCTAAAGTCAACCTCCCTCTTTCTGAGAAGCGTCAGAAGCAGCAGCTAGTTAAAGTGTTTCCGTGTGAGGACAAATTTGCAGCATGCGGGGAGCTATAGGGAAATGGCAGGGGGAAAGGGGAGGTTACGTCCTGTATGGCCCCGGAGAAGAGCCACCTTTCCAGCATGGCGCTTCCTTGGTCACGTGACTATTTCTTGGGTGGGACTTCCGGAAGCAAGGGGCGTGAGGCCTCATCTCCCTGTCTCTCGCCACCTTGGGTTAGGTCTTCTTCGTAATGGTGTCCCCTGACCCGTTCTAGAAGCTGTCCCCAAAGTGATACGAAAACCTTGCAGTTTTCCTGATTGTAGACATAGGTGTTCCTTGTAAAAAAGAAAGGAAAGTGGACAAGGAGGGTGGAAACTCCCTCATGATCCCCCACTCAGATCGTCACTGTGTATTAGGTGTTCCGTTGTAATCCGTGTGCCCATCCCGGACTCTGGGAAGGCCTCTCCCCAGGCGCTTCCTCCAGCTCGTTAAAAATGAAGTACAGTTGACCTTTGAACAACACGAGTTTGAACCGCCTGGGTGTACTTATGTGCGGGTTTGTCATAGTGCAGTGGCGTGAACGTGTTTTATCTCGTGACTTCCTTAACGTTTCCTTTTCTCTAGCTTACTTTGTCGTAAGGATGCGGTACGTATAAGAACGTACATAGAAGAGGGATACAGCGTGTGTAAGGATGCCGTGTATAATACATACAACATAGAAAATACACGCTAATTGACTTTATTTTGTCAGTAGGGCCTCCGGTCAACAGCAGTAGTTACATTTTGGGGGCTTGAAAATTTGCTGGTCCTGGTCTAGATGTTTGTCAGCATTTGTGCTGTTCTTGACCCGGGGGCATGACTGAGAAACAGCACGTGAAACTGGGGCCGGCTGTCTGGTCTCTCCTCATGCAGTTGGGTTGAGGGCCGTGGGTCAAGCCGGGAAGGCTGGAGTACAACCCAGAGGGGTCAGAAATGGGGCCGGCCACATCCGGGGGCGCCTGGGTGGCTCAGTCCGTTGAGTGTCCAACTTCGGCTCAGGTCATGATCTCACGGTTTAGGAGTTCGAGCCCCGCGTTGGGCCGTCTGCTGTCAGCACGGAGCCCCCTTTGGATCCTCTGTCTCCGTCCACCCCACCTCCCCCACCTCTGCCCTTCCCCCGCGCACGCTCTCTCTCAAAAATAAACATTGTGCTCGCTTCGGCAGCACATATACTAAAAAATAAATACACGTTAAGGAAAAAAGCATAACCATGATAATTAAGAGAGACTGCTTATTCGAGCTCCACCGTGTAGCTCCCTAGGAGGTTACTTTTCTCAGTGGAAATGCTGTCTGTACATGTGGATGACAAAACCTATAACCAGTGCAAAAACAATAGCAATAAAGTCTCATCTCCCTCCTCACCCACGAGGTAGATCGATTTTTGTTTCTCTAGAACTTTTCAAAAATCCTAACAAAGGGCAGCATACCCCACAGATTGTCATTTCGCTCTGTTTATCTCCACATACTCATTTCCTCAACTTCACGGCTGCTCATTAAAAATTTTTTTTTTTAACATTTATTTATTTTTGAGAGAGAGAGAGGGAGAGAGAGAGAGGCAGACAGACAGAGCTTGAGTAGGGGAGGGGCAGAGAGAGAGGGAGACACAGAGTCCGAAGCAGGCTCCAGGCTCTGAGCTGTCGGCACAGAGCCGGACGCGGGGCTCGAACTCACGGACCGCGAGATCATGACCTGAGCTGAAGTCGGACGCTTAACCGACTGAGCCACCCAGGCGCCCCTCACGGCTGCTCATTAAATCACTTTCTGTTTAGTTCCTAACACGACAGAGAATTCCAAATACTGTCTGTTCGTTTTGCAGCCTGCTGGAGCCCTTGCCTAGTTGAAGCCCGCAGTACCCCAGGGCCCATTTTAGACGGTGTAAGGCATAATTTCCCAGTTTTAAATAGAGGTAAAGATGAAGGGAACTCCCAGGGAAGATGAACAGTCCAGAAGCCGCTGGAGAAAGAAGGGAAAAAACACAGGGAAGGACAAGTACGTGGCGCGTACCAGACTTCCTACCCAGAACACAGCATTTTTTTATTAAGCTACGCAGAAAGGCTTATAAAGCCTGCGTCTCATTTCTAGTTCTACTTAGAAATCCATTCAACCCGCTGGCTGGGGAGTTGCAAAGCTTTCTCAGCCTTCAGTGCTGCTCACCTCCCAAGAAGCTGAGTTTTTGGAAGCAGGTGGTAGCATCCAGAGAGGTTGCCGGCTTCCCGGCGGAGGCGTGTGCAGTACCTTGCAGACCGTGCTGACCTCTGGGGGTTCTCCCTGGGCCCACAGACAGCAGTGGCATTGGGAAAGGAGACCTGCAGTCCACGTTGCTGGAAGGGCACGGCACCGCCCCGCCTGACCTGGACCTCTCGGCCATCAACGGTAAGCCATCCGCCCTGCCCCTGGTTTCCCTAGCGGGGGGTTGTCCCATTCGGCTTCCAAAGGAAGCTCCTCTCACCTTCAAAATGCTCTCCTTGGCCTTAGACAAAAGCATGGTTAGAAAGACTCCGCAGTTAGAAAAAACGATGTCAAAGAAAACCGAGTCGACGTCCTTTTCGGCTTCACAGAAGAAGAGCCCAGTAAGTGTCCGAAATGAAAGGGAAGCTACTCAGTCAGAGAAAGCTGATACCAGCTCCTGCCCCATTCAGGTGCCACTCGAGGCCCTGAGGCTTTATGACTGAACAAGCCAGCCGTGCGTTTTAGGACAAACCGGAGACCACGCGTGTTCTCAGAATGTTCCTAGAGCTTACGTTTCCCCAAGTACACATACAGGAGTAGTTACGAATGCGAGATCGCGTGAAAAATGAGATTTGGGGCCTTATTTGCTGATGCCGTGCTCGGGGAGGCCCGGGGCCAGGCCGTGTCCCCAGGGGAGGACACCTGGGCTGCGGTCTCACGGGGGTGGGAGGCCCAAGACCTGGTTCCGGTGCGGCGGTGACCGGATGGGTGCCCCCTGGCTGGCCCTTCACCAGCCAGCCACGGGAGGGGGCCAGACCTTCGTCTGCCTTCTCCCAGAGTGCCCAAAAAGACTAAACTGGAAAGTAGACACAGTGGGTTGACCTACAGGAGAGAATCCTCAAACCCCTGAACGGAGTAAAGTTTGTAAAGGTTAGGTTTCTGCCCCTCTGGGGGAGAGAGCTAGATTTATACGAATTCGTCGGCAACCAAAAATGTCTTTTTCTCACCCTCGAGGGCCCGTCTGAGTCGATGGAAATGATGGAATCCCAAACGTTGCTCCTGACTCTACTGGCCGTAAAGGTGAGAACGGAGCCTCGCTCCCGCGTGATGCGGGTGGAAAGCGGCCTTTGTCAGCCGCAGAGAGGAGTTTCCTCCGGCCTGAGCTCTGGTTGCACACTCAACAGATGGAGAACAACCTGGTTCCGTTCGAAGAAAAGGCAGAGAGAAACTTATTACTAATGTGCAAAGAGAGGGAGAAGCTGCAGAAAAAGGCCCACGAGCTGAAGCGCAAACTTCTCCTCTGTCGGAGGAAGCGGGAGCTGGCAGACATCCTAGACGCGCAGGTCAGCGGTGACTGGTCTCCGAGCCACGTGTCCCGGAGGGGCGGTCCCGGCGGGGAAGTTGGAGGGACTGTTGACGGTACGTGTCACTGCCGCCGGGCGCTCACTCTGCGGCCAGCTTTTGACACCGCTGGGTGTCAGTCTGTGACGGCTTCTCAGAGGACGGGGCTGTGACGTCAAGTACCAACCAGCCGCAGGGACCTGTCCCTTCATCACACACGTGCACGTATTCTTTAGGCACCTGTCGCTTGTGCTCAGTGACACGAAGATGCGGTCCGGGCCTCCCTGCAGGGCCAGGGTGCTGGTGGGAGACGAGGTCTTGGTGGCGTGTGGTCAGCACTGGGACAGAGCCCTGGGAATGAGAAAACTCGAGTGGCGGAGAGGCAGAGAGGGAGAGAGAGGGAGAGAGGGAGAGAGAGAATCCCTAGCAGGCTCTGCACCATCAGCGCAGAGCCTGCTGCATGTCTCGAACTCTGATCAGGGCCCACTTACCCTAACGACTTCATCTTAACTCCGTTACTTCTGTGAAGATCCTGTCTCCAAATCAGGTCATGTTCTGAGGTGCTGGGGGTTGGGACATGAACAGAGGAATTTGGGGGAACGCGATCAACCCATAATACCGTGTGTGTGTGTGTGTGTGTGTGTGTGTGTGTGTGTGTGTGTGTGAGAGAGAGAGAGAGAGAGAGAGAGAGAGAGAGAGAGAGAGGAACAGAACACCCTGCGGCCAGGCCCTGACCTAAGATCGAGGTCTCAGTTCTCATGGAACTCACAGTGTTAGGAAAAGGAAAGACAAGTAAGCAAATGTGTCCTTACAACCCCCCACGAGGACCCTGACAGCATGTATGAAGGAGACGGGGGATGCTGGGGTAGTCTTACAAGGGGGCAGACATTTCAGCTCAATTCTCTGAAGCAGGAGGGCCCAAGCTCCCTAGGGTGAGGGCCTGGTCCTGGAATGTTCTGGAAACCATGTTCGTAGGCGGCCTGGGCCACTTTGCTGTCGCTGAGCCTTTGGAGAGCTGCCACACCCACGTAAGCTTCCTGGAGGATTCCTTAGGAGATTCTGAAAGAACGGCGTGTCTTCACCTCACACGGACCGTTGGACTCCCCAAGTGCGCGACTGAGTCTTGTCTGACAAAGCTCGTTCCCTCCTGCCTGCAGATTGAGATGCTCAGCCCCTACGAGGCTGTGGCCGAGCGCTTTAAGGAGCAGTACAAGACGTTCGCGACGGCCCTGGACACCACGAGGCATGAGCTTCCGGTGAAATCAATCCACCTGGACGGGGACGGGCAGCAGTTCTTAGGTAGGAAACAGGGTGGCTCCTGGACAGGGAGCGGGTCCAGCGAGTGGCCCATGCGTGTTGGCACTCCTTGTGTGCCAGCCACCTTTATCCGCTTGTGTCGCGTCACGCGGATGGCGCATCTGTCATCAGATGGCAGAGGACACGGGGGCCGGCAGAGCTGGGGTTTGTCGAGAGTTGTGCCCCAAGTAAGGACCGTGCTGGGATTTGAACCCGGGTCGGTGGAACGGGCCAGTAATTCCCAGCCCTGCTGAAAGGCACTCCTGGGGGCAGCTGTAATTCCCTGAGACTGGTCTCTTCAGACCTGCTGATCCCCTGCCTGTCCTTCCTTCTCAGCAGCTCCGTGGGATCCCTCGCTTGCCTAGGCTTCCCGCCTAATCCTTTGAAGAAATCAGCAGGCGTGCAGAGTGCCGTGCTCGGTCTTAAAATTCTCTTTAGAGCAAGTGTCCTCCCCAAACAAGTTTTCAGCCGTCCTGGAATCCGGTCATTTCCAGGCAGGGCCCTTGCCAGCCATCTTAAGTATGTTTTGTCTGAGGCTGATGTACTAGGACATCTGCACCTAAAATCAGATGGACTTTCCTTACAGAACTTTCCATAGACACAGTTCAAGGTCACAGAGGGTGTTGCTGAATTGGTAATCTCGGACAGAGATGGTTTTTAATCCAGCTTTTCCCAGTATGAAATAGGAAGCCAGTGGCGTGGAGTCTTAAGGAAGGAGCCTCGTGGAGCAGTTCTCTGTGTGCAGGCGTCCGGTTTTAGGATTACTGCAGTGGCCGCGCACGCCTGTGGCTCCTGGACTCCGCTTCTCATAAGTGCCATGGGCAGTTGCCAGGAGTTGGGGTTGGGGAGTGTACGAGTGTCCTGTGGCTCCTGGAATCAGTGACAAACTGGGCAGCTTAAAACAATAGAAACGTATTCCCATCCGTTCAGGGTCCCGAAGTCTGAAATCAAGGCCTCGGCCGAACTGGACCTTTCTAGAGGCTCTGAGGGAAGAGGCGTTCCATGCCTGTCTCCTGGCTTCTGGTGTTGCCCCCGGTTCTTGGCTTTCCTTGGCTGGTGACAGCTTCGCTGCGGTCCACCTGTGTCTTCGTACAGCCTTGCCCTTGAGCATTCCGCTTCTGAATTCCCCTCTTCTCTGAAGGATGCCGGGTACCGATCAGACCCTGCCCTGTGACCTCATTCTAACTCAGTTATGTCTAGCAAGACTCCATTTCCAGGGAGGTCACATTCACAGGCACTCGAGATTAGGTCCTGAACGTGTCTTTTGGGGAGGATGCAATTCAGACCCCCATTAGAAGTATTAAGAGGTCGGGTGTTTGGAAAAACCCTTCTCGAGGTCTCAAGCTGTTACTGTGTGCAGTTGTGACGTGTGTACAGGTGTGTGTGCCAGAAGCGGACAGGTGCTGGTCTCCTTAGAGCAGATGGGACACAGTGTGGATACAGGCTGCTGTCTCGGGGGTGGGGGCACAGAGATCCTGCGGACGGAGAGAGGGAACCACGGGCTTGGGTTTAAGCCGCTCGTAGCACAGACTTCCTTGGCCTTTTGTGTAGGTTTCTGTTGAGGACATCCAAGTGGCTTTCCAGGTCTGTTCCAGTGACTGCCTGCATGGCGGACAAGCCTGACCCCCGGTCTCAGGCCGCCATGACCTCCGGCAAAGGGGCACAGAGGCGGTACCAGCACGTGAATGTCGCCCTCCACCCGATCCTCTCTGGTTTTGAGCTTCACGATGCGATGCGAGCGAGCATAGCCTAAGAGCATTCCAGCGAACGCGAAAAATCTAGTCAGCTGCCCAACCTTCGCATCCATTGCTTGGGGCACCTTGAAACCCTTGGCTGACCCTCCCTTCTCCCCTCCAGACAGTTTGCAGCGTGAATTGACGACCACATGCCACCTGCTGGGAGAACTTGGGATCGGCAGTTTAGAAGAAAACTTGAAAGCTCTGAACCTGCTGAGCGAACTCAAGGAAATGACCCAAAAGAAGGATCTAGAGCTCCGAAGGTATTTCAGAAAAGATTTTAAGTTGGGAGCAGCTTGCCACACTCAGGAGAGCAGGCAGCTGTGGTTTTGCAGAGGCCAAGGGTGCAAGGGTCCACTGAGGCGAGGGGGGGCGGTGGATAAAGCACCTCCCAAGTCAGTGCCAACCCCTGTGTGCGTTCTCCAGCAGACATGGGAGAAAGGGGGCACTAACAGCCCGAGCCCTTTACTTCCTCAGAGTGACAGCACTCCAGGTGCCCTTGGATCGGCTGTTCACGCTTTAAGTGTCTCCTGGGGTGATCTTAGAACTTGTTACTGGAGCGTAAATGCATGTAGAACAGGCACAGACCTTGACAGTATAGCCCGATGGGTTTCACATGCGTGTGCCCCAGGTCCCAGTGCTCCCCACAGCCAGCTCCCCCCCCCCCCCCGGCATCTTGCCCGCAGGGGATTTTCTTCACTCTGGGGCTTTCCTTCTCTTCTTCGGTATAAGAATCTTGTGGTGTTCTCCTTTGTGATGTTCAATTTACTTCCTGAAATGCCTAGAACACTGGAAAGGTACTCTTGAAGAACAGCCGGGTGCATACTGGGGCATTTGCTGCCCCTGTACGTGCCCTGAGATTGAAGGGGGACCCATCAGAGGGCTCCAGATTATAAGGGTCTCAGGTTCGGCTGACCAGATACGCTCCTTTAGTGTGGATTTCCCCGCCATCGTGTATGCTGCGTGAGGACCACCCGGTTCCTTTGTGGCGTGGTTCCTGACACGGCGTCAGTGTTCCCGAGATCGTCTTTTATGCCTGCCCAGTCCTGTTCTTACAGGCGTCTCTGGGTTCTGTTCAGACGGAGCTTCCCGCGTTTTCCCATGAACACACAGGAAGTAACCCCTTTCCCCACACTGCAGCTGTGAAGGCCGAGGTGCCCCGGCTGTCTGGCTCTTGGGCACAGAGAGCGAAAAGGCCTCACCTGCCCTGTTGTTTCTGCAGGAGCTTTGCCCAGGTGCTGGAACTTTCTGCCGAGGCAAGTAAAGAGGCGGCCTTGATCAACCAGGAGGCCTGGGAAGAGACCCAGGGCCTCACGGCCTCCAGCCAGTGGTATTTCAATCAAGAAGGCGCCTGCGGGGAAACTCCGGGACACGTCAGGCCTCCGCTCTTGCTGGCCACTAGTGAGCCGCGCACGGTGTGAATCTGTGTGCAGGCCGTGTCCCCTGACACAGCTGGGGACCTCTGCAAACTGTCGGGAAGAAAGCCCGTCCCCTGCCACTGGCTCAGGGCACACGTGTGCTATGGTGGCACATGTGTGATGCTCTGGGAGCTCAAGCACTTTAGACGCTAATTCAGCAGAATAGCTGTTTTGTATGAGCATTTCGCCTGATATTTAAAAAATAAAACTTTTGCAATCGCGCCTTAGTTTCTACTTAAGCGGCCAGTGGAAGGCACGAGGTATCTTAAGTTCTAAACAGCTGGTTCTGAGCCTCGGGACGTCTGGGACGTCAGGAGTGTTTCACTTGCAGGGTGGTTTCACGTCCGTCAGTGATTGGGGTGCTTCTGTCTACTGTCCGACAGCAAGTTGGAAGTTGGACGTTCTCCACCCAGTCCAGAATCCCAGCACTGTTTGTTGCTGGACGCGCAGACGGGCTTTTGCCATAAGCTGCGGTCTACACTCCACACCCAGGAAGGCGCAGAGACTCGGCCCAGCCAGCCCACCAGCCCCTGTCTACACTGCGTGGGCTCTGGCCGTCTTGGTGCTCCCCAGGTAGCGAGCCTCCATTGGTGTTTGCCGGTTCCCGTTTACACGCCTGTGCCACACTCTGGGTACCGGCACGTTCCCCAGAGAGACCCAGTATCCGTCCCCATCACGCGTTCGAGTAAGACACAGCCACTGTCCCTCACACCGTTCAAACGGGGCCGCTCTTGTTCGGCTCCCACCTTTGTCCCACCGACCCGAGCAGCCCTATCGGGGCCTCCCCAGCAGGTTTGGATTTACAGCTGCGGGCAGACCTGGGGAGACGTCCTAGCCGTTCTCTCAAACAGCCAGTGACCGAGACCAGCTCTTCCATCAAGCCTGTTGAAACGTTCCAGTTTCTGTCCACACGTCCCCCATCATTCTCAGCCTGCACATTCCCAGTCCCTGCGTCCATTCAAAGCCCTCTCTGGGGCTTCCCGTGGAGTTTCTGTATCAGAGTTCCAGGAACTTCTCTCCCAGCCCCTGACCGCTTCCCACCCCCCTCCCCCATTTGTGTGCAGAAAGTGTTGGGTCCATAGAAGGGGACACCCAGGAACCCGGGTCCCTTTCTCGGTCGTTACATGCAGGTACCAACCCGCTTATTGCCCTGCAGGCCCTGTCTCCCCGGTTTTTAACAACCAGTGTTTCCAGTTTGCTGTCAAACTGTTACCCTGCGGAGGACCTCTCTCTGCCTGTTGCTGGATATTATGGGATATAAGCGTGTTCCCGGTCTGATGGAACGTGACTTGGGTCCAAACTCACAAGTTCCGTTCCGGTTCTCCTATAGCACTCTGGGCACCCACGTGTACCACGGGGTAAGCAAAGCCCCTTCAGAATTGGTGTCTCTTCCCGTCAGGACCCATTTTTTTTGTAATTTTTTTTTTTTTTTAATGTTTATTTATTATTGAGAAAGGGAGACAGAGTATAAGTGGGGGGTGGGGCAGAGAGAGAGGGAGACACAGAATCCAAAGCAGGCTCCGGGCTCAGAGCTGTCAGCACAGAGCCCGACGCGGGGCTCGAACTCACGAGCCGCGAGATCATGACCTGAGCTGAAGCCGGACGCTTAACCGATTGAGCCACCCAGGTGCCCCAGGTATGTCCTATTCTAATGCACCCCTCAGATTCCCATAGTGACTTCCACAGGGCTGCGCCCCGCATGGGCATCCCTTCTGTAGGCCGGCTTTCCCCTGCCATTTGCCGGATTCTATGGCCAGTGGCCACGACCCCGAGTCTAAGACCCCAGAGAGAGGGACTCTTGGTACTGCTTAAGTCTCCCATGGCCGCTGAGAAAAGAGTGCGGTTCAGCCCCCCCCCCCCCCCCCCCCCCCGGACTGATTTGTACCTTCTTTGGTGAGAGTGCTGGCCTTCCAGACAGGCCAGTAGCTTGGCGATTGTTTTCCATGAGCCGCGTGGCTCCTCGTCAGTTGAGAGCTGCTTATAGGGCACGCTTTTAGTGACAATAGAATCTGGCAGCTGTTCGCACGGCTTCACAGCCCGTCCCAGGGGAAAAGAGGCTCCCTGCCCACTCATATCTCGGGTATCTACTCCTCTCACTTCCCCAGTAGCACGGTTGTGCGTGGAATTCGTAAAGTGTGGGCATTGCTGTCACCGATAGAGTGTTTCTCCGACACCATCAAAAACACGATGGGAATGGCAGGTTTCGAGAATATTTCACATCCTGGGCGCCTGGGTGGCTCAGTCGGGTCAGCATCTGGGCTTCAGCTCAGGTCGTGATCTTACGGTTCGTGAGCGCGAGCCCCGCATCGGGTTCTTCCCCGATCAAGATCCCCAATTCGGATCCTGTGTCCGCACCCCCCACCCCCCGCCCCCAGTGCCTCCCCCTTGCGTGCACATGCACTCTCTCTCTCAAAAATAAATAAACATTAAAAAGAAGTATTTCATATCCTTTAGTTACAGAAGCAGGCTTCATTAACCAGAAGTCTGGGAAGAGAACAAGGAAGTCCATTAGTATTTCAAGGGAGAGAGCACCACTGGGAAATCTCTGGGAGAGCTCGAGAGCATGCTCCCCTCAGGTGACAACGTGCTTCGTGCCTCCTGAACCCACACCCAGGCCACGTTCACTAACCCGAGTGAAGACCTCCCTGCAAACAGCTGAGAAAAGCACATTCCTACGACGCTTGTTCAGAGAGGGCTTTTCAGTGATCGGTATGTGATACTCAGTGAACTTGACCACTTTATGCACTTGTTATAGCTATCTGTATGATCACTGGGTTTTTTCGATATTTTAAAAATGAACCTCTTTTGCTATTCAAGCCTCTGTTTTTTGTGTATAGGGGGCTGCTGAAAGTTATGATACTTTTTTTTTTTTTTTTATGATACCTTTTTAAGTTTACTTACTTTGAGAGAGAGCAGGTGCATGTGAGTGCCCGAGCAGGGGAGGGGCAGAAAGAGAAGGAGCGAGAGGATCCCAGGCAGCCTCTGTGCTGTCCACACGGAGCCCAGCTCGGGGCTGGATCCCACGAACCGTGAGATCATGACCTGAGCCCAAATCGAGAGTTGGACACCTAACCGACTGAGCCACCCAGGTGCCCCACGATATTGTGACTGATAGTAAGAAATAATATGTTTGGTCTTCACCTGGATTTTGGGCAGAGCTCCTACCACCCTTGCAAACCACTAAGTGATGAGAAGGAAAAAGGTGTATTTTGCTGTTAACCGGGCGACTTTTGGAAAGCCCCTAGGTAACGTAAGGATGGGGAGAACCAACGGTGGTGGTTAGAGGGTTGGAACTTTGAGCCCCACCCGACCCCCAACATCCCCGTCTTCTGGGAGAGGTGAGGGGCTGGTGATTGAGTTCAGTTGCCAAGGGTCAGTGTTTGAATCAGCCATGCTCGTGGGATGAAGCCTCCATAAAACCCCAAAAGGATAGGATTCAGAGAATGTCTGGTCTGCTTGGTGAGCTTAAGGAGGTGCTGGGAGGGTGCACGTGCAGGGAGGCCATGGAAGCTACATGCCCTTTCCCCCCTACCTTGCCGGACGCATCTATTCTATCAGGCTGTCCCTGAGTCATATCCTTTTATAGTAAATTGGTGATATACTGAATGAGTAAGCAGTTTTTCTTAGTTCTGTGACTCACTCTAGCACATTAATGGAACTCGAGGGAAGAGGTCGTGGGAACCTCTGATTTTATAGCCCGTCAGTCAGAAGCGCGGAGAACAACCTGGACTGGTGATGGGCAGCTGAAGTGGAAGACAGCCTTTTAGGACTGAACCCGGAGGCAGCGGGCCTGACACTGTCTCCGTGTAGGTCGTGCCCGAGTTGAGTTAAATTGTAGGACACCCAGCTGGGCGTCCTAGAATTGCTTGGTGTCGTGGAGGGGAAACTCACACATTGTAATTGGTATCAGAGTAAGACTTGTGTTGTCTGACACTCTTTGAACAGCCCGTCCTGAGCCTTGGGTATGGGGCTCACTGTGCGGCCCCTGTGTACAATGGGAAGGTTGTGCTCAGAAAATGTTTATATTGGAGGAGGCTTAAAGGGTAGACAGTGTTTCGTGAATGCACCCATCTAACGCATCCTTTCTGCTTTCCCTCTTCAAACACTGATAGGGCTGAGGATAAAGAAAAAAAGAGGTTTATTCAAACAAGATGGTGGGAAATAAAGCATGATTATATCAATTGATGCAGAAAAGGCACTTTGCAAGATGGAACACCCTTTCACAATAAAAGCGCTCAACAAAACGACTTAGGGAAGCTACCTCAACATAATAAAGGCCATATATGAAGAATCCACAGATCACATCACACGTCATACTCAGCATACTCAACAGTGAAAGACTGAAAGCTTGTCCTCTAAAATTAGAAGCGAGGATCTCCACTTTCACCGTTTTTATTAAACATAGTACTATGGAAGTCTCAGCCAGGGCAATGAGGTAAGAAGAATAAAAGCCATCCCGGTAGGAATTGAGGAATTAAAATCACATCTGTTTGCAAATGACATGATAGTATACGAAGAATCCTAGAATTCCACACACACACACACACACACACACAACTGTGAGAACTAAGAAATGAATTCAGCAAAGTTGCAGGATACAAAATCAACACTCAGAATTCAGTTGTGTTTCTGTACACTAACAATGAACAATCCAAAAGGGAAATTAAGAAAATAATCCACTTGCAAGAGGACCACAAAGAATAAAACGCTTAGGAATAAACTTAACCAAGAAAGCAAAAGACGTGTAAACTGAAAACTAGAAAACTTTAGTGAAAGAAAGAAGACACAAATAAATGGAAAGACATCCCATGTTCATAGACTGGAAGTCGTAGTGTTGTTAAGATGTCACTATTACCCTAAGTGATCTATAGATGTAATGAGTCCCTGTCAAAAGGCCAACAGCATTTTTTAAGAGAACGAATAAAATCCTTCCCAAAAATGCATATGGCACCTCAAGGGTAACAAAGTTGGGAGGTCTCAATTTGTGATTTCAAAACTTACTCCAAAGCTACAATAAAATAGTATGGTGCTGGCATAAAGACAGACATGTAGAACAATGGAATAGAATAGAGGGCCCAGAAGTAAAACCTCATATATAGTCAAATTCTTTTCAATGAGGGTGCCAAGACCATTCGGTGAGGCAAGAGGAGTCTTGCAACAAATGGTGCTGGAAAAACTGGATATCCACATGCAAAAGAATGAAATTGAGGGGCACCTGGGTGGCTCGGTCGGTTGAGCGTCCAGCTTCAGCTCAGGTCATGATCTCGTGGTCTGTGGGTTCGAGCCCCGCGTCGGGCTCTGTGCTGACAGCTCAGAGCCTGGAGCCTGCTTTGGCTTCTGTGTCCCCCCTCTTTCTCTGCCCCTCCTCCACTCATGCTCTGTCTCTCCCTGTCTCAGAAGTAAATAAACATTAAAAAAATAAAAAAAGAATGAAGTTGACCCCTTAGCACCATACACAAATGGTAACTTAAAATGATCAAAGACCTAAACATTAGACCTAAAATGATAAAACTTAGAAGAAAACAGAGGAGGGGGGGGGCCTGGCTGGCTCAGTCAGTAGAATGTGCAACTCTTGATCTCAGGGTTGGGAGTTCGAGCCCCATGTTTGGTGTAGAGATTACTTAAAAAAGAAAAAAAAAACTAAACAGGGAAAAGCTTCACGACATTGGATTTGGCAAGGATTTCCCGGCTGTGACACCAAAAGCACAGGAAACAAAAGTACAAACAGACAAAGTGGACTGCATCAAAATTTTAAAATTCTGTGCATCAAAGGACATGATGAACAGAGTGCAAAGGCAACCGTGAAATGGTAAACAATATTCACTGAATATATATATGGGAAGGGACTAATATCCAGAGTACATAAAGAACTCCTGTAACTCAACAACAACCAAAAAATTCCCAAATAATCGAAGGAAGAGACAAAGGACTCGAACCGACCATTCTCCAAATGTGGTACACAAATGGCCAACAAACCTATAAAGATGCTCAACATCATAGTCATAAGGGGAAATGCGGATCAAAACCATAATGAGATACCACCTCACACCCATCCGATGGCTACAATCAAAATAGCAAGTGTTGGCGAAGATGGGAGACGTTGGAACCCTTGTGCGCTATGGGTGGGAATGTAAAAGTGATGTGGCCACTGTGGAAAGTAGTATGATGGTTCCTCAGAAAATTAAGAATATAACCGCCATAGATTCAGCAATTCTACTTTTGGGTATATATCCAAAGGAAATGAAAGCAGGACCTTGAGGAGATTTTTGCACACCTGTGTTCACAGCCACACTCAGAACAGCCAAGATGTGGAAGCAACCCATGTGTCCGTAGGCAGACGGATGGATTAACAAAATGTGACCTATCTACACAGAGGAATATTATTCAACCTTAAAAGAGGAAGGAACTTCTGGCTCATGCCACAGTGTGGATGGACCTTGAGGACATTATGCTAAGTGCAATGAACCAGCCACAAAAGGATAAATACTGTGTGATTCCACTTAATACGAGGCCCCTAGAGTAGTCACGTTCAAAGAGATTGAAGGTAGATTGGGGGGGGGGGTGCCAGGGACGGGGGTGGGGGAGGGTTGGGGAGTCAGTGCTTCGTGGGGACACAGTTTCAGTTTTGCAAAATGACTGGTTGCATAACAACGTGAATATACTCAACACCACTGAACTGTCTGCTTGGAAGTGGTTAAGATGGTAAATTTCATGCATTTCTCACCACAATAAAAAAATGTAAACGATACGGGGAGGGTCATTCTTCACACTCCAGGAGGAAGGTAGAGAAAATAGCGGCAGAAGAAACTGCCAAGATGTGTGTGTGGTGAAGAATTAACCTGGCCTAAGAGAGGTCGGGCCTTTGCTCTTGGCTCTTGGGAGGTGACCTCCAGTCCTCTGGAATGTTCTGCCTGACAAGAATGTGTGTTTGTCTGCGGGTTATGGCCCACAGCATTTCAGTACTGCCTCTGGAGGAGATTGGAGACAATGTCAGCCATGTGGGCCATAGATGACCAAGCCCCAACAAAACTGGGCACCAAGGCTCAGGCAAGATCCCTTGGTCGGCAAGATTGGTGCGCATTGTCGTGCCGTGTGGTTGGGGGGGAAGAACTGCCATCTGCGACACCCCGGGGAGAGGGTAACTGGGGGCTCTGCATTTGGACCCCCTCTGCGCCCTGCCCCGTGCATCTCTTTCCAGCTTCCAGTGAGTTCTGTGAGCCCCTCTGGTGAATTACCAAACCTGACAGTGGTTTAGGTGTCAGATATGAGGACAGTGGTGCTGCCTCTGTGGAAAGCAGTATGGCGGCTCCTCAAAAACTTGGACATAGAATTACCATGCGACTCAGTCCTTCCAGCCCTAGGTATGGACCTCAAAGAACCGAACACAGAGAACTCAGAGATCCTTGAGCACATCGTTCATAGAGGACTATCCACCATAGCCAAAAGGTGGAAACAACCCAAATGCCCATCAATGGGTGAGTGAATGACCAGAATGGGGTGTGTCCAAACAACGGAATATTGGTCCTAAAAAGGAATAAAGCAGGGATATACGCTGCTATGTGGATGAACCCGAAAGAAGCCAGACATAGAAGGTCACAGAACGTGTATTCCATTTGAACATTTCTATGAAATGTCCGGAATAGGTAAATTCATGGAGACAGAAAGCAGGTTAGTGGTCAGGGGCTGGGGGAGGGGGGTGGGGAGGAGTGACTGCTCACGGGGATGGGATTTCCTTCGGGGTGATGAAAGATTCTGGGACTAGATAGAGGTGATGGTTGCACAAGTCTGTAAATATAGTAGAAACCACTTGTAGGGGGTCACATTGTGCCCCCCCCTCCCGCCAAGATACATTCATCTGGACTCACAGTGAGACCCTAATTTGGAAAGAAGGCTCTTTGCAGATGTGATTCACATAAGGATCTCAAGGTGAGATCATCTTGGATTGGCAGTGGGTCCTAAATCCAGTAACAGGTGACTGTATACGAAAAGCATAAGGGGAAACAGACACAAGGCACAGAAGAGAAGGCCGTGAGATGAACGAGGCAGAGGCGGGAATAACGTAGCCAAGGGCTCACGGCAGCCGCCAGAAACCGGGAGCATGGGACGGATTCTCCCTCGGAGCCTCCGGAAAGAATCAACCCCACCCTCACTCTGGTTTTAGTTCGTTTTTTTATTTGTTTGTTTGTTTGTTTGTTTTTTTGGCCTCCAGAAGAGTAAATTTCAGTTGTTTTAAGTCTCTCGTTTGTGTGAATGTGTTACGACAGCCTTCGGAAACAATAACACCACCCAACGATACAATTCACAGTGGGCAGCACGCACACATAAGCGCACACCTGTGCTTGCACACACAGACACACACACACATAAACTCTGCTCCTCCTGCGGCTGTCCACACGGTCCAGACTCAGCCCTGATGGCTGCTGCTGCTGCTCTGTCTTCAGGATGTAAGAGTGTGATCTTCTGCCATATGCACGTTCTTCCCTCTGCTCTTTTTCTTTTCTCTGGCAGGTTTTGGATTATTCATCTTCCCTGTACTTCCCTCCATCTTTTAGCCTCCAATGATGATTGTGAAATTGTGCCTCCCACCGTGTAAAAGTACATACTGCATGCTTCAGTCAAGCAAGGGCTCCAGAGCACTGCGAAAGGAACAGATGGTGCGTAAAATACCCTCTGTTGTGCCGGGAACTAAACTTAAAAGTATTTAAGGCACCACCGTGCATTGTGAACATGAATCACGGGGGAAGATCGCCATGATTTCTTACAGGAAAACAGAAGGGGTCAAAATAGTGTGTAGGATACGGAACAGTTTGTGTGGAGGCTTCTAAAAAAAAACCTGGAAAGAGAAACAAAAATGTGTGGAGAGACGCGGCCTCCAGGGTTGGGGGTTGGGGACTCTGGGGGAGGAGGGACGCCTGCTTGTTATCCTTTTTGTTGCCTTTTCCACTCCCTTCACATTTCCGTCAAACATTTTCCCATCCGCATGTATCGCATTTCCACGAGAAATGCGTGCAACGGAAGGAAAGCCAGCAGGCTTGTTAATTACCGCCGTTCTAGTGGGTGTCTGGTGGTATCCTTGTGGGTTTGATGTGCATTTCCTTAACGACTGGTGACTGTGGGGCGTCTTTTCAAGTATGTGTCGGTCACTTGTGTATCTTCTTTGGAGAACTGCTGTCTTAGTTTGGGTTGCTCTAACAAACAGGCCAGACACTGGGGGGCTTAAACCACAAACATTTATTTCTCAGGCTTCTGGAAAGCTGGGGAGTCTGAGATCGTGTTTGGATTCTTGCTGAGGGCCCTCTTCCTGATTTATAGACAGTCATCTTCTAGAAGCCTGGCAGAAGAGGAGAGAGGTCGTCTCTCTGACGTCTTTTCTTACAAAAAGGCACTGATCACACTCATGAGGCTCCACCCTCGTGACCCAATCACTTCCCAGAGGCCCTGCCTCTTAATACCATCACATGGGGAGATTTAAATTTCAACCCCTGAATTTTTTGGGGGGGGGACACAAATATGCACTCCATAGCAAATCTCTCTCTTTTTTTTTCTTTTTTTTTTTTTTCAACGTTTATTTATTTTTGGGACAGAGAGAGACAGAGCATGAACGGGGGAGGGGCAGAGAGAGAGACAGACACAGAATCAGAAACAGGCTCCAGGCTCTGAGCCATCAGCCCAGAGCCTGATGCGGGGCTCGAGCTCACGGACCGTGAGATCATGTCCTGAGCCAAAGTTGGAAGCTTAACCGACTGAGCCACCCAGGCGCCCGAAAGTATCTCCCCCCGTTTTTTTCTTTTAAGTTTATTTATTTATTTTGAGAGAGAGGCAAATATCTCTTCAGATCTTTGTCCATATTTTTTGAAGATTCCATATATAAGTGAGATCATACAGTATTTGTCTTTCTCTGACCTATTTCACTTAGCATAATGCCCTCAAGATCCATCCATGTGGTCACAAATGGCAGGGCTTCCTTCTTTTTTTATCGCTGAATAATATTCCAATATATATGCATTATATGTGTGTGTATATATGTCACAATCATATGTGTGTGTATATACACTGCATTTTCTTTATCCATCTATCATCTATTCATCTATCAGTGAGCACTTAGGTTGTTTCCATGTTGTGGCTATTATAAATAATGCTGCAATGAACTTGAAGGTGCAGATGTCTTTTTGAGTCGGTGATTTTGTTTCCTTTGGATAAATACCGGAAGCAGGGTGGCTGGATCATACAGGTGTCCGATTTTGACTCTTGTGAGGAACCTCCTTACTGTTTGCCACAGTGTGGCTGCCTCCGTTTACACTGTCTCTCTCAAAGGTTCAAAATAGCCAAAGGGAAAGCAGTGAATCACTCAGGTACTGTTGAGTAGAAATTGTACACACACCAAAAACATGGTTTGCAAGCCGGGAGCACTCAAACTAAAACACGGGGTGAGGCTCAGGGGTACATTGCTGTAAAGCAGCTTTTTTTTTTTTCAACGTTTTATTTATTTTTGGGACAGAGAGAGAGACAGAGCATGAACGGGGGAGGGGCAGAGAGAGAGGGAGACACAGAATCGGAAACAGGCTCCAGGCTCCGAGCCATCAGCCCAGAGCCCGATGCGGGGCTCGAACTCCCGGACCGCGAGATCGTGACCTGGCTGAAGTCGGACGCTTAACCGACTGCGCCACCCAGGCGCCCCTTAAAGCAGCTTTTACAGGAAGAAAGCAATGACTGTTTATGCCTCAAGGTGATTGGTTACAATGTTACAATCTTCAGCGGGGCTACGGTCATATCAACCTTGGGAAACAGTTCAAGTTTAACTTACCATTTCCAGAGGCACAAGCAAAGTGATCCAGGTCAAGTTAGCCTTGCAAACTAAGCTGAATTTTAAGCTTTGCTTGCAGGCCTCAACTGGTTCTGTCTCAGGGAACTTTTCAAGGCCGGTCTCTGTCCTTGATTTTAACACTAGTGCACAGAGACTCCCTTTTCTCCGCACCCTCGCCAACACTTGTTATTTCTTATCTTTTCGAGAATAGCCGTTCTGACGAGGCGTGAGGTGGTATCTTGTGGTTTTGATTGGCATTTCCCTGGTGATGAGTGACATTGAGCATCTTTGCGTGGATCTCTGTCCACTTTTAAACTGTGTTGTTTTTTTATTGAGTTGTGAGGGTTCTTTATATATTCTAGATAGAAATCCTTTATCAGACATATGATTTGCAAATATTTTCTGCCTGTTGTGGGTTGTCTTTTGACCTTCTTGCTGGTGTCCTTTTGAAGCACAAAGTTTTGGGGGCGCCCGGGTGTCTCAGTTAAGCGTTAACTTAACACTCACTCGGTTAAGTGTCCGGCTCCTGGTTTTAGCTCAGGTCATGATCTCGCGGTTCGTGAGTTCGAGCCCCGCGTCGGGTTCTGTGCTGACAGCTTGGAGCCTGGAGCTGCTTCAGATTCTGTGTCTCCCGTTCTCTCTCTGCCCCTCCCCCCACTTGCACTCTGTCTCTCTCTCAAAAATAAGTACACATTTAAAAAAATAAAAAATAGGGGCGCCTGGGTGGCGCAGTCGGTTAAGCGTCCGACTTCAGCCAGGTCACGATCTCGCGGTCCGTGAGTTCGAGCCCCGCGTCGGGCTCTGGGCTGATGGCTCGGAGCCTGGAGCCTGTTTCTGATTCTGTGTCTCCCTCTCTCTCTGCCCCTCCCCCGTTCATGCTCTGTCTCTCTCTGTCCCAAAAATAAATAAAAAACGTTGAAAAAAAATTAAAAAAATAAAAAGAAAAAAAAATAAAAAATAAATGAAGCACAAAGTTTTTAAATTTAAGGAAATCTTGTTTCCTATAACCTATGTGTCCCAAAGGCTGCCTCCCATGCAGGATGCTGGTGGTGTTTCTGGGGGGTAGTGTGCCCCGCTTTGTACACAGCCCCTGTCCATTTCAGGCTGTGATTCTCACCCGGGACAGTTCTCCTCCCCGACCCCCAGGGGGCTTTGGGGGATGTGCGGGATATTTTGGGCTGCCACAACTCTTGGGTGGGGGAGGCTACTGGCCCCTAGTGGGTCGGCCCAGGGATGCCGCCTAACATCCTACGATGCACAGGGCAGCCCCCGCCCCCCACCAGCAAAGAATGATCCCGGCCCCAGATGTCCGTAGTACCCAGCTTGGGAACTGCCTGTTTAGGGTAATTTCACGAGTGAAGCCCAGTGATTGGTGAGTATCAGGCGGCAAGATGAAGGCTGTAATTGGGCCCCCTGGTCAGCAAGAGGGGGGCTGAAGCAGGTGGAGGAGAGGAGACCCAAAGGAAGAAGTCACAGAGAGGCAGCCTTGAGGTCACTTGGGCCTCAAATCGTCCCGGGCGCCCGGGCTGGGAGGTGAGATAGAGCCTCGGTGCTCTGCAAAGTCCTTCTCAGCTGACAGGTGAACAGGGGTCCAGGGGGAAGGGAGCACGGCACCCTCCAGGGGCCACTGTCCGGCTGAGTGTTCACGGAGGAGATGAAATCGGGGCAGTGGACAGAGGGCTCTTCCAGCCTTGCCGTCTGGCTTCAAGGAACTTTCGTCCCGTCTTCTGCTGGAGACTCTCCTGGCGGACTCTAGGGGGCAGCAAGGCCCCGGCTCGCCAGTATCTGCGTTTATCAGCCCTCTGGCCAGTTCTGTCAATTCAGATGAAATTGCTTGTGTCTTTGCACGCTCTAAAAAAAAAAAAAAAAATCAACGTTCACAGATGATATTCGTATTTTACTATTTCTTCTATCTTAGTGGACTTCTGCTGACAGGCTTATTGTAGAAAATTGAGATAATCAAGGGGAGAGTTATCAACCATCCAGAATTGTCACCAGTAAGACCAGCACGATTCACATTTTGGAGCACAGAATTCCAATCGAATTTCAGACAATACAGAGTGGAAACGTACGTTCGTAACCTGCCTCTCTTTCGTCTGTAATATCATGGACATCTTTTTGCGTCAAGTACCCTTGAATGCCTTCACTCTTTTTTTTTTTTTTATGTTTATTTTTGAAAGAGAGAGAGGGAGAGAGAGACACCGAGCGTGAGCAGGGGAGGGGGTAGAGACAGAGACACACACACACACACAGAATCTGAAGCAGACTCCAGGCTTTGAGCTGTCAGCACAGAGCCCTACGACCGTGGGGCTTGAACTCACTTGAACTCACAACCCGCAAGATAGGGACCTGCGGGGTTCTCCCCCTCCAATGCCATCACTCTTAAAGGCCTAGTGCGCTTTGTTTCACGTTTCGGTGGTGCACCGGGGCATTGTGCCTCTCCTGGAACCCCTCAGCTGAGCACTCTGGATGGTCGCCTGTCCTTGTCCAGCCTGTCCAGCTCTGTAATGTGGAACATTCTAGCACTGGTGGAGGTTTCAATGCTGGGGTTGTCAATCTTTATAGAGAACGCCACATCATGAGAAGATTAGGTCTGTTTGGAGCACTTCCAAGAAGGGAGATTTAAATTTTTTTTTTTTTTTTTTTGCCAAAGAACTTATAAGCCTCAGGCAGACACCTGGTCTTCAAGAAGGATGTGCTTGGGGGCCCCAGTGGGGTGAATGGCAGCCCCCCAGAAGTTACATCCATACCCCGACACCCAGAACCTGGGACTGCCTCCTGGTTTGGAAAAGGGTCTTTGCGGATATAATTAGGTGAGTCTCTTGAGATGAGATCATCCTGGGTCATCCATGTGGGCCCTAAATCTGATGCCGAGGGTCCTTAAAGGAGAGGCAGAGAGAGACTGAGACGGAGAGGAGGAGAAGGCCGTGTGGAGGCCGAGGCAGAGACTGGGGTGACATGGCCCCAAGCCGAGGACACCAGGAGCCCCCCTGAGCTGGAAGAGGCCAGGGAGGACCCTCCCTCCCCTAGAGCCTTCAGGGGGAACATAACCCTGCTGGCACTTTGCTTTCAGACTTTTTGGCGTCCAGAACTGCGAGAAGGTAAATTTCTGTTGTTTTAAGGGGCCCATCTGTGGTTCTTTGCTGCAACAGCCCCAGGAAGCTAATACAGGATCCAGTCAGAGAAACGAAGGGACTTCTGTGTGGAAAAGAGGGTGCCGTGACTTTGGCCATGCCGGTTGGTCAGCTCCTAGGGACTCTGCTGCCCCCTGGGCTGACCCCTTTACTGGGGGGATCCTCTGGCCTGAGATTGTCTAGTGAGTTTGGACAGGAAGCGGTTTTCTTTCTTTCTTCTTAAAGACTTTATTTTATTTTTTTGGAGTTTATTTATTTATTTTGAGAGAGAGAGAGAGAGAGAGAGAGAGAGAGAGAGAGAGAGAGAATCCCAGGCAGCCTTCGCGCTGTCAGTACAGAGCTCGATGTGGGGCCTGATCTCATGAACCATGAGATCGTGACCTGTGCCAAAGTCGTCAGTCGGACTCAACCGACTGAGCCACCCAGGCTCCCCCAGGAAATGGTTTTCAAACTCCTCCCCAGGCTGCCTCGAATCTAGGACAAGAACTGTGGCCACCAGGCTCTGAGATGAACCGGGAGATGCAGGGAAGAAACAGCCTGAACCTTCGAGAATGCCCTGATGTGACCAGTTAGAGCTGGATGCAGGCCGTCACCTGAGCACTTGCCTTGGCCAGGGGCCTGGGACTATGCCCAGGGGGTCGTGGCCCGGGGAGTGCGAGGCTGTGCTTGGATGCTTGCCCACCATGCTTGGGTGACAGTGGGCTAAATGCCTCCATCCCCTTGGACTGCACACATATGTCCCCTACAAACGGGGATGGCGACAGCTACTTCCAAGGAAGCCAGCTTCTATATGCAGGCATCCGGCTGGATTTTTGTTTTCTTTTCCTTCGATGAAGGCAGTGTGATAGACTCTCCACGTAGTATTTATCATTTCTAGGGTCTGAAAGTGTACAAACGGGTGGCCTCTGTACCCCCCAATTTTTCATCAACCCCCGCTCATCAAACCGTCACTCCCCACCAGCCCCTGCCCCCAGCCCCTGGTAGCCTCTGTCCTACTTTGGACTCTATGGGTTTGCCTATTCTAGGGACCTTGCATAAGTGGAACCGTGCAGTATTTGTCCTTCTCTGGCTTACTGAACCATAGCTTTTGAACGAGCAAATTAACTATGAAGGGTGGTGTGGCTAAGTCACCTGGCAGGCCCCCACCGACCGCGGGCCCTCGGTTCCCTCCCTTCCTTCCTGTGCCTCATCTCCTGTGGAGAAGCCCTTCTACCCCCCCTGCTCTGTCTCCAGCCCGCATTCCTGCCTTTTAGGCTAATTGGAACTGATTGGGTTCCAGAGAGTTCCGGAAGCCCCCCTCGGCGATCAGAGAGACCCCCGATGTCCCAAGGATTTGCTCAGTGAACTGCCAACCCCGAACAATTAAGAGCATTTGCTGGGATTGTGACCAGACGCTGTGGACCCAGAACTCAGGCCAGGCGCCCTCTCTGCGGACCCAGATTGCATTTGGCTTGTGAACGAACCCAGCATCCAGCTGTCCCCCCACCCCCATAAGGGACCCAGGCCGATGTTCATCTTTTGTCTTTCTTTGTGTTTTTTTCCTCCTCCCTGTGCTGAATCACCGGGTTCTGGTTCACGGCTGTCTGAAAGATCCGCTTAATTTTCCTTCTGGGGCGCCTGGGTGGCTCAGTCGGTTAAGCAGCCAGCTCTTGATTTCGGCTCAGGTCATGATCTCACGGTTTGTGAGTTCAAGCCCAGTGTCGGGCTCTGCACTGATGGTGTGGAGCCTGCTTGGGAGTCTGTCTCTCTTTCTCTCTCTCTCAGAATAAAAATAAATAAACATTAATTTTCTTCTCACAATTGAACATTTTAGCAAAATCAGACTTTTGGGGAGTGCTGTGTTCTCCCACCCCGTGGGTGTCCCCGTGGCCATGAGGTGTCCCCTGCTGATAAGCGTGTGGCCGGCACAGTTCTCCCGGAAACACTTGGTTCGCAGCTGAAGCCTGTTCTCTCTCCTGAATCCAGCAAGGCAGCCGGGAGGTCCAGAAGGGGCATCGGCCGCTGCAGAACACGCCGTCCTCAGTCCCCAATGTAGGCAGATGTGTTTCCTCTCTTGCTGCCCTTTGAGGAGGACACAGCCTCTGTCGTGGGCCGAATTGTGTCCCTCACCAATGCTACTACTGACCCCTGGAATTGCACGGCGCGACCTGATTTGGAAAGAGGGTCTTTTTGGATTTAACCAGGTTAAAGTGAGGTCATTAGGCTGGGCCTTGATCCAGTGTGACTAGTGTCCTTAAAAAAAAAAAAAAAAAAAAGGCGAAATGTGGACACAGAGAGAAGAGACATGCACAGAAGGAAGACGGGGAGAAGAGGTGGAGGCAGGAGGAGGTAGAGGCAGAGATTGGGGTCACACGGCACCAGCCAGGGAACGCCAGAGTCCCCAGGGGCCGCAAAAGGCCTGGAAGGATCCGCCCCTAGAGCCTTCAGAGGGAGCATGGCCTTGCTGATACCTTGATTCTGGACTTCTGGCCTCCAGAACTCTGGGGTAATAAATTCCTATTGTTTTTTGTTTTTTAAAAAAATGTTTTTAAACGTTTATTTATTATTGAGAGACAGAGCATGAACAGGGGAGGGGCCAAGAGACAGGGAGACACAGAATCTGAAGCAGGCTCCAGGCTCTGAGCTGTCAGCCCGGAGCCCGACGCGGGGCTCGAACTCATGAGCCATGAGATCATGACCTGAGCTGAAGTCGAACACTCAACCGACGGAGCCACCCAGGCGCCCCAAAATTCCCATTGTTTTATGCCCCCCAGTTTACGGTGCTTTATTCAGTAGCCCAGGACACTCACGTCGCAGTAGAAGCCGAGGGCTCCTGAAGCGGCTGACCTTGCAGGTGCTGCTTCCCATCCGAGGGGCGACCCAGACCTCAGACGGCACCCTCCAGCCCAGGGCCTGCCCCAGACAAGGGGTCCCCACACACAGAAACACTCATTCCGACCCCCACCCCCGCCCCACTTCCCATGCTGAGGTTGGCCAGTTTGCTCAGTCAGGACATTTTTAAAAAATATATTTATTTATCGAAGTCATCTCTACACCCAACATGGGGCTTGAACTCACAACTCCAGGATCAAGAGCTGTGTGCTTTTCTGACTGAGCCAGTCAGGCGCCCCCAGGGCATTTTAACACATGGCTTCCTCATCACGTGACTTCCAACACCAAAAGCAGATTTCGAAGAGGTCCCAGCTATTTTGCCCATTTTTCACGTTCCCAGAAATCCTGTTCTTTTTTTTCTAACTGAAATGCACCTCCCAAACAAGTATTTCTCCCCTATAAAGATTTTTCTGTTGGTTCTGGGCCCTTAGAAAATATTTTGTGCCTTTGAGAAACATCCCTGTGTTTTAATTTGCATTAGAACAGGGGATACGCTTGTTGCAAAAAGCACGTGAGATCAAGAGGGTCTCTCTAGTTTTCTCTGAGGGTTTGGTGTGGATCCTTTCCGATACGTGTATGTACCTATTTTTATTTTTTTAGAGAGGGGGAGAGTGTGTGCAGGGGAGAGTGACAGAGGAAGAGAGAGAGAGAGAGAGCGTGTGTTTTAAGTAGGCGGGCTCAATTCCACGACCCAGGGATCATGACCCGAGCCAAAATCGAGAGTCAGACGCTCAACCGACTGAGCCACCCAGGAGCCCCCTGCGTATGTATCTTTCCACGGGTGCACGCTTGTTATTCAACCGAAAGGTATTCATGTGCAAAGAAAGGTCGCCCAAAGATCCCCGCCTCGTGGGGCTTACCCTGTAGTGAAGGGAGCTAGACAACACATGGTAAACACGGTAAATAAGTTATCTGTTACATCAGATGGTAGTTCTGTGAACAAGGAACGGAGCTGAGAAAGCTGAGAAGGTGAGGACACCGGGGCGTGAGAGCAGCAACCGTACATCTTACCAAGAAGAGGGTGAGGAGGTTTGCCACGAAGGCGTCCAGCTGACGTGTGTTCCAGGCAGCGAGAGCAGCCAGTGCAAAGGCCCTGAGGCGAGAGCGCCTGGGTGGGAGGAGGAGCCTTCGGGAGTTTTGGAGCAGAGGAGTGAGTATTCTGCCATCTGTTTGCCAGGACGGGGACTGGGAGACCTGTGGGGGCCGCGTCGTCTAGGCAGGTGATGAGGGGGCTCACCCGGGGCAGGGGACAGCAGAGGTGAGGAGAAATGGTCACATTCTGGAAACTCTTTAAAGATAGAGGCAGCATGACTGCCCCAGAGGCAGCAGGGAGCTGTTGCCTACAGTTTTTGTCCCGTTCTTCAGTTTCTGTACAAAAATGGAATTATTGGGGCGCCTGGGTGGCGCAGTCGGTGAAGCATCCGACTTCAGCCAGGTCACGATCTCGCGGTCCGGGAGTTCGAGCCCCGCGTCGGGCTCTGGGCTGATGGCTCGGAGCCCGGAGCCTGCTTCCGATTCTGTGTCTCCCTCTCTCTCTGCCCCTCCCCCATTCAGGCTCTGTCTCTCTCTGTCCCCAAAATAAATAAAAAACGTTGAAAAAAAAAATTCAAAAATGGAATTATTATCCTCAAATTGTGCGGGATGGCCAGGAATTGGCAAACTAGAGCCCCCAGGCCAAAGCGGACCTGCAGCCTGGTTTTGTAAATAAAGTTTCATTGGCACACAGCTACTGTCATTCATTTACACACTGCTTGTGGCCGCTTTCCTTCTCCGACGGGGTTGAGCCGTGAACTTCCTGTACGGGCTATCCCTGACTTTACTGCGCCTCGCTTATGCCGCTGTGCAGATGACATGTTTTTCACAAACTCAAGGTTTGTGGCAACGGCAACCTTGCATTAAGCAAGTCTGTCAGCACCGTTTTTCTAACAGTGTTGGCTCATTTTGTATCTGTCTGTCATATTTTGGTGGTTCTCTTGATATTTCGAACCTGTTCGTTATCGTTGTGTTTGTTACGGTGATCTGCGATCAGTGATTACAACTCACTGAAAGCTTAGCACTTTTTAGCATTTATAAAGTATTTAAAATTTTTTTTAATGTTTATTTATTTTTGAGAGAGAGAGAGAGAGAGAGAATCCCAAGCAGGCTCCGTGTTGTCAGCACAGAGCCCGACACGGGGCTCCATCTCATGAACCACGAGATCATGTCCTGGGCTGAAATCAAGAGTCGGACGCTTAACCGACTGAGCCACCCAGGCGCCCCCGCCCCCATGTGTCCTTATGAGAGGGAAGCAGAGGACAGTCTCACACAGCATAGGCGATGAGGCCACAGAAGCAAGAGGTTAGAGTAAGGCAGGAAGGGGCCACGAGCCTGAAACTCAGGTCACACTGCTTCTATTTCCATCCAAATGCCAGGGAAGGCAAGGACACGAATTCCCCCCTGGAGGCCCCAGAAAGAGGCAGCCTTGTTGACACCTTGACCGTAGCCTGATGCCGCTGACTGCAGACTTCCGGCCTCCAGACCGTAAGGGGATACATTCGTTCGTGTTGTTCCAGCCGCCAGGGTCACGGCAATTTGTTACAACAGCCATGGGAAGCAGATACAGTGGATCCTTGAACAACGAGGGGGTAGGGCGGCTGACACTCCCTCCCCCCACCATCCCCCTTAGCCCACGGTCAGAAATCTACAGATAACATCCGACTTCCCCAAGACTTAACTGCTAATACCCCACTGGTGACCAGAAGCCTTACCAATAGCACACATAGTCAATTAACCTACACCTCGTATGTCACATGTATTCTATTCTGTATTCTTACGATAGAGCAATCTAGAGAAAAGAAGATCTTAGTAAGAAAATCATAAAGAGGATGGGGGCGCCTGGGTGGCTCAGTCGGTTGGGCGTCCGACTTCAGCTCAGGTCACGATCTCACGGTCTGTGGGTTCGAGCCCCGCGTCGGGCTCTGCGCTGACAGCTCGGAGCCTGGAGCCTGTTTTCGAGTCTGTGTCTCCCTCTCTCTCTGCCCCTCCCCCGTTCATGCTCTGTCTCTCTCTCTCTCTCTCTCTCTCAAAAATAAATAAACATTAAAGAAAATGTTTTTAAATGGGGTGAACTGGGGGTGCCTGGGTGGCTTAGTCAGTTAAGTGTCCGACTTCAGCTCAGGTCAGGATATAATGGTTTGTGGGTCCGAGCCCCGCGTCGGGCTCTGGGCTGACAGCTCAGAGCCTGGAGTCTGCTTCGGATTCTGTGTCTCCCTCTCTCCCTGCCCCTTCCCCGCTCACCCTCTGTCTCTCTCTGTCTCTCCAAAATGAATAAATGTTAAAAAAAAAATTAAGGAAAAAAAAAACGAAAATCATAAGGAGGAGAAAACACATTTACAGTCCTGTACTGTATCGAAACAACCGTGTGTCTTAAGTGGACCCGCCCACGTGAAACGCGTATTGTTCAAGGTCAGCTGTACAGCTGGCACAGATTGTTGGGCAAGTTGTTCTTTCACTGAACAATCTGTCCTGTATCTTTCCGTGTCAGCATATCTGGCTCCTCTTTGCTCTTTATATCAGCTACCTGCTATCTCGTCGGGTGGATGCGACCTTGTTTACTTAGTCCTCCTCCCCGCCTGATGGGCATTTAAGGTCCCTCCAAGGTTTCGCTGTTGCCCCGTCCGGTCACAGCTTGGTATGCGAGCGTTCATTAACTGCATTTGGTCTTTTTCCCTCTTTTTGACTGATGAAAAATGACTCATGTGTGTTCCTGATGAAAAGGGCCCTGGGGCTTATCCGTCTCCACCCCCGCCACCCCCCCCCCCCCCCCCCCCCGCCCTACCCCCACCCCTGGCTCTGCTCCCTCCACGACCGGCCTGGGACCCGTTCCCAAACAGCTCACTCAGCAGATGTTTGATGATTTCAGAAAGCGAGAGGGTCGCGGGTCACGTCCATCACCTCTGTGCAGAGCCCCCTAGGACCGCGCCCCCCCCCCCCGTGCTGCCTGGCAAAGCCGAGTCGGGAGCCTCGCCAACATCGTGACCACACGGGCTTCCACCTTTCTTGTCTCCTCAGTCCCTTCCGTAGAGGGCTAGCTCCGCTTACAAACCAAACAAATATTTTCCTGTCGGCACCACACTTTTCCCCGGAGACCTAAAAGCTTCTGGGCTCCGGGTCCCGGGCTGCCCTGGCCACGGGCCAGCGATTCGCGCGCTCACACAGCAGCATCCCATCCGCCCCAGCCTCCCCGAGCGGCTGCGAGAGGCCTGGGGACACCAGGCCATTAGGATCAACATCCTAGTCTGTCCTGACCGTGGATCTAGCATCAGGGATGAACAGGTGAAGGCAGATAAGTGGAGTTCCAAGGGGGACCTGACCAGTGGCCCAGCCAAAGCGCTTTGCAGTTACTCTGCAAACGAGACATGTTCTTACGGAGTTTCGGAGACACGTTAGGCAAAAAGACGTGTGAAACGACAGGTATCCCTCGCAGAGAGAGAGACAAGCCTTTATGCGCTTTCCTATCCCAATGCCTGTGTCCTGGTGGCTGGAGGGAGTTTGGGGTGCTGCCCGGCCTCGTTCTGAGCTGTTCCCCGTAGCTCGTCTTCACCCCCTTGAATGTCTTGGCATCTCATGTCTCCTTGTGTCTCCTTTGATAACGAGGCATCCAGGTAAGATGTGAGCACTGGAGCCTGAAGACCCTAACTCCAATGGAGGCCGCATTCTCCGGTTCCAGAGTTGGGATTAGGACTCAGACATCATTTGGGGAGATTGCGGGGGGGAGGGGGGCAGGGGGATGGACTTCAGCTCACTACAGAGGCCAAGCTCAAGATTCCCCAATTCTGGGGCGCATGGGTGGCTCGGTTGAGCAACCGACTTCGGCTCAGGTCACGATCTCACGGTTTGTGAGTTTGAGCCCCGCGTCGGGCTCTGTGCTGGCAGCTCAGAGCCTGGAACCTGCTTCTGATTCTGTGTCTCCCTCTCTCTCTGCCCTTCCCCTGATCATTCTCTGTCTCTCTCTCAGAAATAAATAAACATTAAAAAAAAATTAAAAAGAAAAGATTCCCCAATTCTAACAGCACCCAACTTTTTACTGACCAAGCTTTCAAAATGGCGAATGAAATAATCGTGGCTATTATAAAACAGATCATTTGCGGATTATTAATGGTAAATAAAGGATCTCTTTCTTAGTGGAAGTATTGTAGACTTAAATTGGGCTCAGTTATACGCTCCTAGTGTAGCAAACAATCAGGGGATGGCTTACTTTGTGTATGAGGTGCAAAATGTAGTCAGAGCACTAATACCAACAGAGGCTTTAACATTTCTTTGAGATCCTCACAGATTAGTGCATCAGACTGAAAAACAGCCCCTTGCTTTCTTTTGTGTTTTCCTTCCTTCCTTCCTTCCTCCTTCCCTTTTCTTTCTTTCTTTCTTTCTTTCTTTCTTTCTTTCTTTCTTTCTTTCTTTCTTTCTTTCTTTCTTTCCCCTTCCATTTCTTTCTTTCTTTCTTTCTTTCTTTCTTTCTTTCTTTCTTTCTTTCTTTCCTTCTTTCTTTCTTTCTTTCTTTCTTTCTTTCCTCTCTCCCTTTCTTTCTTTCTTTCTTTCTTTCTTTCTTTCTTTCTTTCTTTTCTTTCTTTCTCTTTCTTCTCTCTCCCTTTCTTTCTTTTCTTTCTTTTTTTCTTCCTTCCTTCCTCCTTCCCTTTCCTTCCCTTCTTCTTTGTCTTTCTTTCTTTCTTTCTTTCTTTCTTTCTTTCTTTCTTTCTTTCCCTTTTCCTTCCTTCCTTCCTTCCTTCCTTCCTTCCTTCCTTCCTTCCTTCCTCTCTTTCTTTCTTTAGAACATTTAAGTTGCGGCCAAGTCCCAAGGCTGCCATTTTGGGGGACCCCCACAGGTACAGAGGAGCTGCCAGCCTCCCATCCCCCCACGAGGATAGAACCAGCCATGCAGAGGCTGCTGGGAACAGTGTTCCAAGCAGAGAGGGCAAGGCCAGTGGCAGAAGGGCAGAGTGTGGCTGGAGGGTGTGTGCGAGGGGGTCGGGGTGCTGTGAGATCCGGGCTCTAACTGGGCAGCCAGTGTTTCTGGGATGCAATCCCCTTGTCTGAGGACTGGGGACAATAGTCGTCCTTGCTGAAGGTGGTTATAAAAAAAAAAATGACATGATTCATTCCTGCTATATGGTGCTCACTCCATAAAAGCCAACGGTTACTGTTATTGGTGGTTTCACTGTTGCTGCTGTCTTTGGGACTTTGGGGCCCTTTCTTATTCTCAGCAGAACCACTGTTGTCTCTCTCCACCGGTTTGATAAGCTGTGAAGAAGGCCTCAGGAATGAACCTTGAAACATCGTGCTGAGTGAGGGAGGCCAGTCCCAAAATCCCACATGATGTGTGATCCCATTGACATGAAACTTCCAGAAGACCCAAATCCATAGAGACAGAAGGCAATTAGTGGTTGCCAGGGGCTGGGGGTGTGGTGGGGGGTGGATGGTGACTGCTCATGGGAACGAGCTCTCCTTTCGGAGTGATGAAAATATTCTAGAATTAGGTTATGGTGACAGCACAACTCTGTCAATATACTAAAAACTATTGAATTGTACATTTGAAATGGGTGAACTTTATGGGAAGTATATCTTTTTTTTTTAATGTTTATTTAAAAAAAATTTTTTTTCAACGTTTTTTATTTATTTTTGGGACAGAGGGAGACAGAGCATGAACGGGGGAGGGGCAGAGAGAGAGGGAGACACAGAATCGGAAACAGGCTCCAGGCTCCGAGCCATCAGCCCAGAGCCTGATGCGGGGCTCGAACTCACGGACCGTGAGATCGTGACCTGGCTGAAGTCGGACGCTTAACCGACTGCGCCACCCAGGCGCCCCATTTAATGTTTATTTTTAAGAGAGAGAGGCAGAGCGTGAGCAGGGGAGGGGCAGAGAGAGGGGGAGACACAGAACTCAAAGCAGGCTCCAGGCTCTGAGCTGTCAGCACGGAGCCCGACACAGGGCTTGAACTCACAGATCATGAGATCATGACCTGAGCCAAAGGTGGAGTCTTAACTGACGAGCCACCCAGGCGCCCCAAGAAGTATATCTTGATAAACTGTTAAAAAAAAAAAAAAAAAAAAGAAAGGAATGGAAAGAGTCCCATGGAAGAGGTAGAGGGTGGTGAGGCCTGGAGTCTGCCCCCTAGAGCCGAAGTCCATTGGAGACAAGGCAGGTGACGCTGGGGAGGTAGGAATGACACCCCCCGGCTCACAGGGCAGCAGGGGCTGAGGACCCAGGGTGGGGTGGGACATGGGCCTGGGGGGCCAGAACAGCGAAGCAGCCTTGGCAGCTTTGCATGGAAACATCTCCTCCTGCAAACCGGCCCCTGGGAGCTGCTTCCTCCCACTCCCAGGCCACCTGGCCCCTGTGTCACACCCAGGAGGCCCCCCACCTGCACTATGGGAAACAGGTGCCCTTTATGGACCACTGGATACATCCTGGACATAGAGCTGACCTTCTACCCTCAGTTCTGGTCCCCACTGGTGCCCTGTGAGGTGAGTTCTGCTGTCAGAGGTTCTGGAACTCGCCTGTTTAGAACTGATTTCCCTAAACGTTGTGGACCCTCAAGGGCTGGGCCAGTCTGGTTCCATCTTTAAGTACCTGGTTCACTGGCCTAGTGGGTGGTGACCTTGGATGCTTGGTGAGAGAAGAAGAAGACGCGCTCGCCTCACCCGAGGGCTGACTGCACCTGCCCACCTGACCCAGGGGGTCTTGTCCCTGCCTACCTCAACTGGCCCAGACATGCCATTGGCCCGGTGGCTGTCTTGGGCTCTGTCCCCTGCAGACCCAATGTCCTGCAGGGCAGGGTGAGTCCCCACAGGGAGCAGAGGATGCTTACAGCCAGTTGCCTCCTGGCCCAGGGTGTGTCCGGAACATTCCTGGCACCGAGATGGCATCTTCCCCAGGACAGAAGTGGCCGGCGGAGCTGAGACGGGCCAGGGCGTTTACTGTGGCGCTTTTGTTTCCAGCCTGTTTGCCCAGAAGGCAGAACCAGCCAGGGCGCCCATTCTGGGGGTGAATTGTCTGGCCGTCAGTTTTCTCACCCGCCAGACCTCAGAGCTGGCCGGAGTACCGTCTGAGGCTGGTCCCTGCTCTCATCTCACTGGGGCCTCCAAGAATGAGTGGTTGGGCCGTGGTGGCAGCCCAAGGGACATAAAAGCCTGGGGGTGTCTGACTCCCTGCCCTGCCCAGGGCTCTGGCGGTGTAAGAAGGGCTGTAGATGGTGCCTCTACCCTCCTCCCAGCACAGGCACACGCATCCCAGGATCACTCGTTCCATCGGTGCACGGGCCCCCGGGGAGGTGGGCCAGGTGCAGCACAGGTTATAGGGATTCATTTGGAGTCACAGCCACTCAGCTGAGGGACCCCCCCCCCCCGGGCGGGGCTTCACGATGTCAACGCACCTGGACAGGACCTATGAGACCAGAAAGAGCTGTGTGGGAAAAAAAAAAAATGGGGCACCTGGGTGGCTCAGTTGGCTAAGCATCTGACTTCAACTCAGGTCATGATCTCACGGGTCGTGGGTTCGAGCCCCGCATCGGGCTCTGTGCTGACAGCTCGGAGCCTGGAGCCTGCTTCGGATTCTGGGTCTCCCTCTCCCTCTGTTCCTCCCCCACTTGTGCTCTCTCGCTCTCTCTCTCACAAAAATAAAGATTTAAAAAAATTAAAAAAAAACAAAAAGGAAGAGCGAGCTGTGTGGGTGCAGAGGCCACATCAGTGAGTGATCTCCTGAGGGTGGCCTGCGGGGGTGAGGGGGAGGTGTCTGGGGTCTGTCCCAGGGACAAGGGGACAGCTGATGGGCAAGCTGGGGCCTGAAGATCATAGCTTATGCCCTGAGATGAAAACCTAGAAATTGGGGTCTCAGGGAGGTGGTTCTGGGGACGTCCGACCGGAAGTTTCTGCTATCAAGTCTGGAGTAGCGAGGCTGGTGCGTGTTCCCAGAGTGTGGGCCGGGGTCAGCTGCAGGCCGCCAAGACCAGCCTGACACTGCCCTGGGGGCCCACAGGTGACCCGAGAGCTGAAAGGTTGGCTATGCCTGACCCCGGGGATTATCTGCCCATCGTTGCCTCGCCAGGGCCTGCAGCCCACGGGTGGGGACCCAGGATGGCTTGAGATCTGGGTTCCTGCACCCCAAGAGGGCCCACCACAGCTAGACTCACCCCTCCCTGGTTCCCCATGCTCCTTGCAGTGGGCACAAGCTCCTTCCTGTCAGCAGGATGCTCTGTGACATTGCTGTGGCCAGGGCAGCATCCGGGGACTGCTGGCTTCTCCCCAACCCAGAGCAGGCAGAGTCCAACAGCGCACTTCAGGCCCGTGATCCCACGCGGCAGGGTTCTGAGATGCCTCTCCCTCCTCCGAAAGTCCTCGCCCTGTGGCCCAGTCTCATACCGTAGCTCCTGAATCCAGAAAAAAATGTATGTTTCTGTTTTTATAAACAGATTTATCGAGGCACAGCCAGCACACAATAAACTGCACACATCTGTGTAAAATATCGGATTGGCTAAGTTTTGACATATGTACTTGCCCGTGAAACCGTCACCGCGGTCGAGATCCTGAACACAACCAGTGCCTCCCCGCCCCCCCAAAGGTCCTTGGGACCTAAAAGCAAACTTCTGTTTCCTGTACTCTACTCACAGTACTTCTGACACCGAACGTGGGTTTTCCACACCGAGCAAATTATTATACTTATTATTTTTTTAAAGCAGACTTCATGCCCAGTGCGAGGCCCAACACGGGGCTTGAACTCGCAACCCTGAGATCGAGACCTGAGCTGAGATCAAGAGTTGGGCGCTTACCACACTGAGCCACCCAGGCGCCCCCACCCTGGGCAATTCTGACACCACCCGGAGATCGCACAGACCCCACAGGTGAGAGCCTTCCTTGGTCCCACAAGACGGCCCCCACTTCCGACCTCAGCTACAAATCCGGGTCTCCAGGACTTCTGACAGACTGGCTACAAATCAGGGGGGGTCCAGTGACCCCCTTTTGGGATTCCATCATCTGCCAGATCTGCTCATAGAACTCAGAAAAGCGCTTTACTTACTGTCACCAGTTTACTGTAAAGGATGCCACTCGGGAACAGCCAGAGGAAGCGATGCATAGGGCAGGGGATGTGGGAAGGGGTATGGGGTTTCCATGCCCTCCCCGGGTGCGCCCCCCACCAGCACCTCCACGTGTCCACCAAACCAGAAGCTCTTCGAGCCCCGTCCTTTTGGGTTTTCACAGAGGCTTCAAGACATAGTCATGATTCACGCCATCCTTGGCCATCGGTGATAATTTCCAGCCCCTCCTGCCTCTTTGGAATCTAATCACAGAGTTGGTTCCCTGACAGCCAGCCCCCATCCTTAGCTGTGTTCCAAAAGTCATCCCGTTCACAGAAAGTTGGGTGTCGTTGAAAGGGTTTGTCGTGAATAACAAAAGACCCTCCTACTTCAGAAACGGGGGACGGAAAGTAAATAGTACAAAAGATGCTTCTATCGCTCATCGCTTAGGACAAGGGTTTTAGGAGCGCTGAGCCGGGAACCGGAACAAACACCAAATATGGTTTCTTGTTGCATCACGATAACAAGAACAATAGTTCTAATCCGTCCTGCCTGCCCCTGCCTCTCTTTCTCAAGCAGCCACTGGTCAGCTTTGGGCCACTCTAGATTAGTGTGCATTTTCTAGAATTTTCTATAAGCGGAACTGTGCAATGTGTGCTCTTTTTTGTCTTCTTGCACTTAGCACCACATTATCGAGATCCACCGACGTTGTTGCCCCATCAGTATTGCTTCCTTTTTCAAATTGCTTCATGGTATTGTTCCATTGGATGAACACGATTCCTTTCTATCAAGCGCTTTCTGTAGGTCAGATACTGTCCCAGTGAGTCTAATCTCCAACTTCAGGTTTTGTTTTTTTTTTTTTTTAATTTTTAATCTTTACTTATTTTTGAGAGAGAGAGAGAGAGAGAGAGAGTGAGACAGTGCAATCTTTATTTTTGAGAGAGAGAGTGAGTGAGAGCACAAGCAGGGGAGGGGCAAGAAAGAGAGGGAGACACAGAATCTGAAGGAGGTTCCAGACTCTAGAGCTGTCAGCACAGAGCCTGACGCGGGGCTTGAACTCATGAACTGTGAGATCATGACCTGAGCCGAAGTGGGACACTTAACTGACTGAGCCACCCGGGAACCCCTGAAATTAACCATTTTAAAGGGAACAATTCAGCACTTGGGTGGCTCAGTCAGTTGAGCCTCCGACTTTGGCTCAGGTCATGATCTCGTGGCTTGTGGGTTTGAGCCCTGCGTCGGGCTCTGTGCTGACAGCTCAGGGCCTGGAGCCTGCTTATGATTCTGTGTCTCCCTCTCTCTGCTCCTCTCCTGCTCATGTTCTCTCTCTCTCTCTCTCTCTCAAAAATAAATAAACATTAAAAAAATTCAAAGGGAACAATTCATTTGTATATTCAAGATGTTGGGCAACTATTACCTCTGTCTAGTTATATAGAACATTTTTATCACCCCTGAAAGAAACCTGTACCCATTAGCAGTCACTCCTTATTCTTCCTTGAGTCCTGAAAGTAGCCAGCAATCAGATTTCCAGTGTGACCCCCCTGCCCCCGCCCAGATCTGTCCCTGTTGCAAAGGCCAAGGGGAAGGAAATGCCCCCGCCTGCCCCTCCCTGGCAGGGTACCCTGTGCGGAGGGTACCCTGTGCTGGGGGGCAGTGGAAGAATGTGCTCAGGCTCTCCGTGTCCTGCCCTGAGATTTCCACTTCTGAGTGGTCCCCTGTATCTGCCGGGCCACCGTGGCCTGGAGCCAGCTCTGCTGCTCGGCACAGACCAGCACCGCCCCCCACGGCCTGTCCAGGTTCGAGCGACGCCGAACATCTCAGCGTATTGCCCCAGCGAGCCAAGCAGGGCCTGTCACTCCTGGAACAACACCATGGAGAAAAGCTTTGGCCTCGTGGGGGCGGTGGGGGCGGGGCGAGGCGCTGGGGGTGCTCGGGGTTGCTGCTCCAAGCCTAGGGATCTGGAGCAGGATGGACTTGCTGGATCCAAATTTCCAAAGCAAATTCAACAGGTTGAATGTCCAAGAGGCACATTGGGCCTGGGTGGGGCCACATGGGGCCCAACACTCCCTGCCAGCCACCGAAGAGCCAGGCTTCTGTTTCTCGAATAACAGCTTTATTGAGATACGTCATACAATTCACCCTTCTATTTAATTTAATTTTTTATTTTAGAGAGAGAGAGGGAGAGAGAGAGATCTCAAGCAGGCTCCACGCCCGGCAAGGAGCCCAACACGGGGCTCGATCCCCCAGCCCTGGGATCCTGACCTGAGCCCAAATCAAGAGTCGGATGCTCCTCTGACTAAGCCCTCCAGGTGCCCTCCAATTCGCGCTTTTGAAGTGTTCAATACGCTGGTTTCTAGTATGTTCACAGAGTCGTGCAACCGCTCCCACTTTAGAAGCTTTTAGAACATTTCCATCACCCCCAAAGGAGACCTTGTCCCCACCCCCTTGCCCCAGCCCCTGGCCACCGCTCATCTTTCTGTCGCTGTGGATTGGCCTGTCCTTGATAGTTCATATAAATGGAATCACACCCTATTTGTCTGTTGTGCCTGGCTTCTTTCTCTCCGCGCGATGTTTTCGAGGTCCGTGCAACCTTGTAATGCGAGTCAGGGCTTCCCTCGGCTTATGGCTGAGTAATATTCCGTTGGTTGCGTGCTGGTCGGACCACATTGTATCCATTCACGTGTTGATGGACATTTCCGCCGCTTCTGCCTTTTGGCGATTGTGCCTAGTGCTGTTGTGAACACGTGTGTTCAATCCATTTGAACACTTGCTTTCAAATCTTTGGGCACGAGCCTAGGGGTGGAGTTGCGGGGTCCTTTGCAAACTCTGTATTTAACTTTTGAAAGAATCATTTCCTTCTTTGGTTGAGGTTATTAAAAAGATGATAATGAACACCTTACTCTCTGTCCCTCCCCGTTAGAGTTGTCAAATAAAGCACAGGACAGACACCCTGTCAAATGTGAATCTTACAGGGGCGCCTGGATGGCTCAGTGGTTGAGCATCTGACCCTTGATTTCCGCTCAGGTCATGATCCCAGGGTCTTGGGATCAAACCCCATGTCAGGCTCCATGCTGAGTGTAGAGCCTGCTTAAGGTTCTCTCTCTCTCTCTCTCTCTCTCTCTCTCTCTCTCGGCGCCTGGGTGGCTCAGTCGGTTGAGCGTCTGGCTTTAGCTCAGGTCATGATCTCACAGTTTGTGAGTTCGAGCCCTGCATCGGGCTCTGTGCTGACAGCTCAGAGCCTGGAGCCTGTTTCGGATTCTGTGTCTCTCTCTCTCTCTGCTCCTCCCCTGCTTGTGCTCTATCTCTCTCTCTCTGTCAAAAATAAACATTCAAAAAATAAAAAAAAAAAGATTCTCTCTCTCCCTTTGCCTCTCTCCCCTACTCGTACTCGCTCGCTCTCTCTCTCTCAAATAAAAAAAATAAATTAAAAAAATGTAAATCCTATATAAGGGACAAATATGTTAATTTTTAGTGTAAGTACATCCCAAATATTGCATTGGATATACTTATACACACATCCAATTTTTTTTTGTCATTTATCTGAGATTCAAATTTAAATATATTTTTATTTGCTAACTCTGGCAACCCTGCACCTAATTCATGCCTTTTCTCTGCTGAGAACATTGTTATTTAGCCCCATGCTTACCTAAAATCTCTCTGTCTTTTGTGTATATACCCCAACACGGAGTTGCTGGGTCATATGGTAATTCTACGTTTAGCTTTCAAGGGACCACCAAACTGTTTTCCATAGTGGCTGCACCATTTCACATTCCCACCAGCCCTGCACCAACTTTTCCACCTCCTCCCCAAAACTCGTTATGGTCTATTTAAAAAATTCGCAACAACGTTGTAAGAGGTGTGAAATGGCACCTCATTGTGGTTTTAATCTGCAGTTCCCCTGACGCTTAGTGATGTTGAGCCCCTTTTCATGAGCCCGTCGGCCATCTGTACGCCTTCTTTGGAGAAACATCTGTTCAGATCCGTTGCTCGTTTTTTGATTGGGTCGTTTGCCTTTTGCTGTCATTGAGCTGTTGGTGCTCTTCCTTTGCCAGATATATGATTTGCAAATATTTTCTCCCATTCTGTGGGTTGTCTAAGATACTGTTGTTTACGTCACCCGTTTATGGCGATTTGTTACAGGAGCCACTCGTGCAGAAACTCATACAGTGTTCTTCCTCCCATGCCCCTGCCTGGCCCGGGACGCACGTGTGACGTGTGCATGTGCGCACACGCACCCCCCCCCCCACCTCGCCCAGACATTTTGGCTGTTGCCGGGGTGGGTGAATGCTCACTTCTCTCCATGGGCAGCAGGGAGAGAACCGGGTAGATCTCAGCCTGGATGTTTCCTGATCTGTAAAAGTGCTGCTCCAAGGAGGGCCCCAGCAGCCTTTGCACCTTGCTTCTGAGCAGCGTCTCCCACGCGCTCTTCTTGGGCGTCTTTTCTAAACACCTGGGAGTCCTTGAGAAGATGCTGAGGTTGGGGCACACAGCCGGCGGTGAGGACGTGCACACCCTTGCTCCTTGTTCTCTACTCCATCTTTGCGGTCGTGGCTGCGGTGGCCGTGGTTCAGTCGCTGACATGCAGGTTTCTGTCCGCATCCAGGAGCTACACACCCTCGAGGTGGCCATCCGGGAGCCGGTTGCCCACATCAAGGCTCACGGAGCCTCACTGGAGGGCGTCGCCCCAGAAGATCAAGTCGGATTCCTGGCAGGTACGCCCCCTAGAGGATGAGGCCACCCGGGGTCAGTGTGGAGCCGGGGCTCTGACCCCTGGAAGGAGGTTGGGAAAGTCCGTGGTTTCCTGGCCCGTGCTGGGAAAGTAAGAGGGCGGACTCCCAAGGTGGCCAAAAAGGAGAAAACGAAGATGGGCCGAGTCAAGCAGGGGACACAGTACATACAACCTGCATTTTTTCTATGTTGTGCCCACCTTTGGCAAGAAGAAGGGCCCCCCACCCCGCCCATGCCAACTCTTAAGTCCATTGTAATCTTGGCTTTCTGCAATAAAGCCACTTACCTAGTTCAGTCACACACACACACACACACACACACACAAAGATATTGAGGTTGGCTCCCTGGACCCTCGGGGTTTGGGAAAAACCAAGAAGCCCTCCTGCCCATTTTCTTTGCTGAGACCAGGTGAGGCTGGCTGAGGAGTCTTCCTCACTGCCTACTCTGGACCCCAGGCCCTGGCAGTGGGCTCACACTGGCGGTGGGGAGAGACCTCTGACCCCCTGTGGAGCCAGCACCCCTGTCCTCACATCTCCGGGCCAGGAATCCCTTCCCCACCTAGCCTGCTTCTACCTCCCGGGCAGCAGGAAGTGCAAGTGCTTGGGTCTTGTCCAAATTGCCTTCCTGCACCCTCTCCCTGGCTGCTGTTTTCCCCTGCGTCCTCCCTTCCCTGCTTTGGGGGGGATCGACTGTGGCACCTCCTGCCTCCGTCGGGTTGTCCCTCTTCCTGTGGACGAGCATGAAGGCCGCTTCTGGTTATTCACTGCCCCCAACAAAGCTGCTGTGAAAGCTCCCGGCAGGATCACCTTGGCATCTGTCCAGCGGGGTCAGAGGTCACACGCAGTTTCAGCTTTTTTAGTACGGGCAGCGGTTCCCCCAGTGATGTCACTGCTGTGCCCCACAGCTGTTCCTGCGCACAGGCATGCACGGTTCCCCGCTCTGGCTTTGGGGTCCTTGCCATGCTGTGCGGGAGCCCCATACCCTGAGGGGGATAAGTCTGCACGTCTGTCTTCCCATGCCAAGTTCAGACTGCTGACTGCTCGGCGGGTCTAGGAGCTGGCTGGCCCCATGGAAGGATAAAATGCTTCTCTCTCTCTCTCTTTTAATTAAAAAAAATTTTTTTTAACGTTTATTTATTTTTGAGACACAAAGCATGAGCAGGAGAGGGGCAGAGAGAGGGGGAGACACAGAATTCGAAGCAGGCTCCAGGCTCCGAGCTGTCAGCACAGAGCCCGACGCGGGACTTGAACTCATGAACCGTGAGATCGTGACCTGAGCTGAAGCTGGATGCTTAACTGACTGAGCTACCCAGGCACCACCCTCTCTCTTTTTTATTTATTTATTTGTTTGTTTATTTATTTACTTATTTATTTAGAGAGCAGAGGAAGGGCAGAGAGAGAAGGAGAGAGAGAATCCCAAGCAGGCGCCCCATGGTCAGTGCAAAAACCGACGTGGGGCTCGGTCCCACGAACCGTGAGATTGTGACCTGAGCTGACACCAAGAGTTGGCCGCTTAACTGACTGGGCCACCCAGGTGCCCCCAAAATACTTCTCAACAAGAGGACCATCTACCTCGTCTGCCCAAACCCCGCCCACTATGCCTCTCATCACTGACATGCTAAGAGATGTTTAACAATCTCCAGGTAGGACAAACCTAGCCGGTTCCACCTTGACGTGACATTCCTAAAAATGACCACGCTCTGCAAATTTGCACCAACCACAGCGCTTATGGGGAAACGCAACAGGTCACAGCTTTTCAACTGTGTCGGTGACACATTAAAAATAGATAGGTACCTACTAAAAACAGTAGGGCAATTGTACACATGTCGAACGGCTTAGAATGATAGGAACGTTACAGCAAATACAGCACTTGGTCTTTGGAAAGGACCTGAGGTTCACAGGTGGACATGGATGTGGGAAGGTTGTAGCTCCTAACAGCTGAGGGAGAGTGTAGATGTTGAGGGGTGTGGGGGGGGGTTGTTTATTCCCATGCAACCTGGGTCAGCCGTTTTCTGCATTCATCCAGCGTTGCCCCCGGGGACAAGATCCCGCATAAGCATCACCACCTTGGATCACATCATGCTCAAGACCACCCCTCACGTATTCACCACGTGGGCACAAATCCGTGTTTTCAAAGCAAGCTTCAGAGCGGAATTGACTGCACCCCCCCGCCCACCCCCGCCGGTGGGTGGTCACTCAATGTGCTGTGTGGGACGAGAGGTGTAGTTATTATAGAATCTTTTCACCGTGAGATACGAGAGCCAGAGATGTCCTCAAGAGCACAGAGCATAGGAAGATGCAGTGAAATGAAGACGCGAGAACCTTCGAGTACTCACGACTCTTAATTGTAATATCGTGAATTTAGTTGCAAGTCTGTACAACTGAATTTTTAGCAATGGCTCTGTGAAACAAGGGCTCACACCGTTTCCTGGAAATGTATCAGCTGGTTCTACTGCAGCTCGGGGAGGGGGGGGGGCGGGAGGGGGCAGTGAGGATGTCAGCACGTTTATACTGAGCGCCCACTTTGAGCCAAGGGCCAGGTGCCCAGCAGCAAAAGGGGCTTCTACTACCCCAGGGGACACAGACGGGAAGAAAATGCTCCTGGGATAATAAGATCACAGCCCCCCACCCCACCCCGTGTTGGGCCCCAGGGAGAGAGTTAAACTGGGTGATGAGGGGCATGGTGGTGTCTGTTCACCTCCTATTCACCCCATTAGTGAAAGAGGGATCCCCTGCACTGAACGCCTAACACCCAATGCCGGTCAGGTGAGACGGACGGTAGTTTCTTAGTCACATCTACTCACAGCCCCGGGTTGCGGGAGGACCCAGCTCACAGGAGACCACGTGGGAGGGTGCCCTTGGGAGGGGAGTGAACCGCCAGAAGATGTTGGAGGCAGACTTCGTAGTAACAGGAGGGTGGGGTGCCCCCGGTTCCCACGGGAGGATGTGCCTGGCTTGTTAGAAAGACAAGGAGATGAGATCCCTTAGGTTGGGGACTGGTGGGGTGTAACCGGTCTGGCTGACAGGGGAATAGGTGGGGAGCAGCCTCTTTTGTTGGGCGGGGGGCATATCTGGTGAGAGCAGGGAACTCACAGTTAGGCCCTTGGGGACCTGTAAGGGCAGCACGTCCAATCTGAGTCCTTACAACACAGAGAAGGTGGTGGACAGTAGACCCTGAAGGTGGAGGGGGGCCAGCCTGTGACTCCAGAAGACCATCCCCGGCAGAGGGGACAGCAGGTTTCTCAGTCACAGGTTGTGGTGGTGGGTGGTGGGTGGCCAGAGTCCAGTGGAGGAGGGAGCAAAGGGCTGGGCAGGAGGCTGGCTTCCTGGCTGTAGAGGGGGACCTGGTTTATGGCCCAGCAAGAGGAGGTGTGGCAGGCTGGGCAAGCTGGGCAGGACATATATTAGGAGGGTTATACTAGAAGGCCCTGCCTGGTTCCTGGGGTGGACTGAGATCAGAGGCCCGCACCTCTTCTTCCTGGTCTTGGCCCCCTCTGCGCCTGCTGATGTCCCCTTACAGCCAGGCTCCTGCACGACCCCCCTCCAACGTCTGCTAATGCAAGCCCTGTCTGCCCTCGTGTCCCCACTGTCGGCCCAGGGCTTGGCCTAAAGCCAAGAGAGGGCTGATGGGGAGGCCACCCTAGAGGGCCCACTGTGCCTGGGAGCAGGAGGGGTGCAAAGGAAGTTTCCAGAAGGAGCAGGAGCTGGGCAGCCAAAGGAAAAGGGCAGAAGAACAGAGTTTGAGCACGTGGCACAAGGCATCTGAGGAACCAGGGTGAGGCTGAGCCATCAGGGCAGCCTGGAGTTTGGACTTGGTCTCAATGAACAGGGAGCCCCCAAGAGTTGGGGCAGGAGGGAAGTGGGGTCAGCATTAGACTTTTGGAGGGCCCTGGGAGCTGGAGTAATCCTCCTAGAGGGGTCAGTGGTGCTGGCTGAAGGTGCTGGAAGGAGGGAGCAGGACTTGGACATGACACAGAGAGGAGGTGCCCCCCCCAACCTATGACAATGAGGCCATTGCTCAGGTGGGGACACTCTGAGGGGCAGGAGGGGCACCTTGCCCCCAGAGAGTAACGGGTGCCGGTCCAACTTCGCTGTAGGCCAGAGGGGAAAGGCAGGCCCAGAGAGGGAGGGCCTTGGCCGTGGGGATTTGTGGACAGCGGCAGGGGTGGGGAGAGGGTAAAAATGAGGACCGGCAGCCGGAGGCCCGGGGTGGGGGTGGGGGGCAGCTGCACATCTGGTAAGTTCGTCCTTTGCCAGCCTGTTTCCCCAAAGAGCGCCACTCCTGAGGCCGCGTGCACTGCACAAGGTCGCCGGCCCAGGCTCGGGTGGGCGCCCTGCGGGGCTGGGGAGTGAAGACGCCTCGGAGAAGCAGCCGCCTCGGGGGTGGTAGGGGCGGGGCGAGTCCGCGGTGGCGGCCATGCGGGGGCGGCTGGGGATGAGGCCGAGGAGGCGGAGGAGGCCGGGTGGGGGGCAGTCCCGGGAGGAGGCGGGCTCCAGGAGGATAACGACCCGCGCAAAGGGAAGTTGGGGGCGAAGGACAGCTCGGGTCCGAGGAAGGGGGTGGGCTTGGGTTGGGCCTGGCCGGGGGTGAGTCCAGGGTGGGGTCAAGCCTGGGCAAGGGGCGGGGCGAGACCGGAGAGAGTCCTTGGAGAGGGTGAGTCCCCGGAAGGGAGCGGGGGCGGGTCAGGGTCCGGAAAGGGGGCGGGTCGGGAGGCCGGGCAGGGAGGGGGCGGGGTGTAGGGGGAATAGGGGGTCAGTCGGGTCCGAGGAGCGGGGAGGGCGTGGGCAGAGTATGGGGGGGATCCGCGCAGGGGTCCGGGCAGGGGGCGGGGCTGGTCCAGGAGTGGGTGGGGGCGAGTGGGTGGAGGGGCCGAGTCCGGGGAAAGGCGCGGGGCGGGGCCGGGAGGGGGCGCGAGGGGCGGGGCGGACCCTGGCGGGGGCGGGGCGGGCCCGTGGACGAGGCGGGTCCCGGGAGGGGGCTGGTCCGGGGCTGCCCCAGCTTGGCCCGGCGCGGAGCGGGGCGCATGGCGCCGTGCGCACGGCGCGGGGGCTGCGAACAAAGGGCCCCCGGCGGCGCAGGGGGCACCGCGGCGCTCGGACCCCGGCCCTGGCCCAGCCCCGGCCCGGCCCCCTCCCTGGGCGCGGCGCCCCCGCGGAGCCGAAAAATGTGGGGCGCCCTGCTCGGCCCGCTGCTGTGGCTCCGGCTTCTGCTGCTGTCGCCGCGGGACGGAGTGTGCGCCGCGCCCCAGGCCCCGTGAGTTGCCCCGCGCGACTGAGGAGGCTGGCTGTCTTCTCGGGGAGGGGGTCCCGGGGACTGGCTCAGAGAGGTGCAGCGACCTGTCCAAGGCTTCACAGCCTCCGCACTGGGCGGGACCTTGTCCCTTGACTTCCAGGGGTCCGGCTGGGAAGGGGTCCCCCTGAGCCTTCTTGAGGGGGCCACATCCAAACACAGGGAGTCCCCAGAGCTAGGGCTGCGAGGCCAGCGCCTCCTCCCCAGCTCGCCCCCTTGGCGTGACGGGGGCTGTCGTCTTGGGTGGCGATTTCAAGTTGCCCGTGGCATGAAGGTAAGAGGTGCGTGTCTTGGCTGGGAAATAGGAGAGACCTACCGTTCCGTTTTCCTTGGGAGGGCGTGGTGGTGGGGAGGAAGTGTTTGTTTTGCTTCCACATTTTTCTTGAAGTTTGCCTACAGAGCTTCTGGTGAGTTGACACAGTGAGGAGGTGAATTAACTAGCTGCTAAGGAGCATCCCCCATGAGCTGGCGTCCTCGGGAGTATTTCCAGACTTGCAAGGCCGTGGGTTCAGGGGGGCTGCCTGGAGCTGCCCAAGTTCAGCCGTTTAGGCGGGCCTCGGTCTTCATGAGGTGGCTTGTTCGAGCAGTGCTTGTTTAGTCCAGAAAATAGGCCAATAGTGGGGCTGGGGGGTGGTGTCTCTTCCAGCCACAGCTCCTTTGGGATCACAGTTTGAGAAGTAAGACACCATACTGTGTCGGTGCCCCTGGACCCTGTGAAATTGGAATCCAGCAAATTTTTGTCCTGATCTTTCAAAGCGGGCATCCCTTAAACACAGAGGTTTTCAGCCAGGTTGGGTGGGGCGGGGTGAGGGGGGGTGAGGGGGTTGTTTCCCTGGTGGTCGTTTGGCAATCCCAGGGGCATTTTTGCTTGGCGTCTAGGGGAGGCCATGCTTCTGGAATCTACTGAGTGGAGGCCAGGGATGCTGCTCAACATTTTGCCACACCCAGGTCCTCCGCCACCACAAAGCTTGACCTGGCCCGAAATTAGAGACCCTGCCTTCTAAGGGCCAAGTTCAGAGTCTCCGAGTTGCAGAGTTTCAAGCAGTTCTCGGGAGTGTGGGCCTCTGACTAAAGTCATCCTGGGATATTACCTTCTGTCGAGGGAAATGTAGTCCCTGTGCTGGAGACACGGGCTAGAGAATGAACTTGCAGAATTACTGACCCAGGGTTCTAGATTCGTCGGCCTCTAGGCCAGAGCTGTGGGATCCTGTTTTGGGAACAGCCCTGGATACCCGCTTCTGAGATCCATGTGATTTTTGCATGAGGGATCCCTGACCCCAGAAAGCAGCTTGGGTTTGCACCCTTGTAGTAAGACCAGTGCTGTCTGCTGTTTACCATACACTGCCTTTCCCAGGCTGGGACCTTCTGAGACCAAAGGATGATAAGCCAGTTGTCGGTCCACATGCCCAGGGCATGCATCAGGTCAGCAGTGCTTGGGTAGCAAGCATCCCAACAGCCGCAACTCCTGAACCTCAGGGAGAGTTCATGTGGTTTCTTCGGGCTCTCTGGGGTCTCCGGGTGAAAAATCTACCTCAGCTCTGGACAAAGGCTTTACGAGGTGACCAAGGAAAATGAACACGGGGGTTGTATATTCCCCAGATGCTCGTCCATACTCTGCATGGGCTATGTGGGAGGCCCTAGAGGTCAGCTGGGAGCTGGGAGATGGAAAGAGTATTCCTTTTATTTTTTTTAAGTTTATTTATTTATTTTGAGAGAGAGAGAGAGAGAGAGAGAGAGAGAGAGAGAGAGAGAGGAAGTGCAAGTGGGGGGAGGACAGAGAGAGAAGGAGAGAGAGAGAATCCCAAGCAGGCTCCGCACTATCAGCCAGGAGCCCGACGCAGCGGGCTTGAACTCACGAACTGCCAGATCATGATCCCAGCCGAAGTGGGATGCTTGACCGGCTGAGCCACCCCAGGCGCCCCAAGAGTATTCCTAAAGGAGACGGGGTTCCCATGCTGTTACACCACAGGACACATGGGAAGCCAGAGTCATAGCATGCCTGGGTCCGTGGTGGAATTAGATAATACACAGCGCGTACCTAGCGTGACGACGCACTCCAGGAAGCATAGTTATGTACTATGGGTCCCAGGGTCACCACCCGCTCTGTGAACTGCTAAGAGGAGACGCTGCACAGGGGAGCTCGGGGTCTTTACCGGTTCTAGTCATCGCTGGATCTGGGCTGTGTACCTACCAAACTGGGGTCTTTGCAGATTCCCATCAGTGCTGGAGTTACACGGTACGTGGTTTGTACATGGTATGTCCCGAGGTCCTTGTGGGCCCCGAACAGTCCTGATGTTGGACAGTGCACGTAGGAACCCAGGATTCGTGAACTCTGGCCACCGTTCAAGCTGGACGGAGCGCGGTGGGCTCCCAGGGTCGGTGCTGTGGCCAGACGGTACTCAACAGGAACCCACCGCGTCTTTTGAAATGCTCGATTTGTCATGAAGTTTTAACGAAGTCCGCTTCGTCCACAATTTTTTCTACGGATTGAGCTTTTAGTGTCGTAGTCACAAAACGTCTGCCTAACCCGAGCGCACCAAAGCCTTCCTCCTATGTTTCCTTCCGGTGTTTTTAGAGTTTTACCTTTAGATCTCTGACCCGGTTTGAGTTCACCTGAGTGTGTGATGTTCGGTAAGGGTCTAAATTCGTGTCTTTGTCGTGTGAACGTGGGGTTGTCCCAGAGAGGATCTTGAGAAACGAAAATCTCTCCTAATCTCATTGCCTGGCCTCGTGTTTTGCCTTTTGCCTGTTTCCTTCTGGTGCCTGTAGTTGTGCACCGTTGGGTTTCTGCCTTTGCTGTCTAGGCTCTTGGTGTTTACTGTTGCATCGTGAGCGGTTTTCGTGGTTAGGTGAATAAGACTTCTTGATTATCCATGGAAGGTTCTAGAATAACAGAGGCAGGCACTCAGGTGAGGAGGATCTGTACCTCAGGTCGGGTGCCCTAAGGGCGTCCCAAGGCTCTCCCCTGTCCGAATGCGATCTGCTGCATGTTCCTTCTCCTTCCGGAGGGACTGCTTACCCATCTGGAAAGTGAGATGATGCTACTTATTCTCCAGGAGTATCTTCACGGTTAGTTAAGCTGAGGATTTTCAGAAAGAGAGGGCCGTTTTGGTTCCACTGTTCGCAGAGCATTTCCTGTTTCAGGCCATTTAGTTGATTTTCAGGGTTTTGTTCTTTAAATGCTGCAGGAAGCTCCTTGCTTCTTGCCACTGGGCGCTGGAGTCTGGCTGCCTCGGTTCGAAACCTGGGTTGGGCGCATGACTTGGCTTTGTCCAGGGCTTAATTTCTGACTCTGTAAATGGGTGGTTTGAGCACATCTCCCAGGGCGGCTGTGAGGATGAAGTGGGATCCTGTCAGTTCCTCGGGGGAGTATTTCGCCGTGTTGGTGCGGCAGGAGCAAAGGTCCTGGGGCAGAATGAGCTGACTAAAAAGGCCCGAGGCCAGAATGCAGACACTGAAGGAGGGGCGTGGCGCTGGGTAGATACAGAGAGGCCAGATTCTTACCTAATCCGGGGGCTTCAGAGATGAATAAGCCAGCCCCTGGTCTCCAGGAGCTCACAGGTTGGTGGGGGACACAGATAACATAAAATGACAGTGTCATCGTGGTGTGGGCAGGCACAGGTAGAAGACCACCCAGGGAGCACCCTGACGCAGCCAGAGTGGCAAGGAGGCCGGAAGTGGGTCAGTTTCACTTAGGTTCTCCTCTCCTACAGGGGCTATTTGATTGCTGCACCCTCTGTCTTCCGCTCGGGAGTGGAGGAAGTCATCAGTGTGACCATCTTTAACTCCCCAAGGGATGTCATGGTCCAGGCTCAGCTGGTGGCCCAGGGCGAGGCGGTGGCACGGAGCCAGGGAGCCATCCTGGGTAGGTCCCTGGGGTGCTTCCTTCGTCTCTCTTTGCGAAGTGGCCTTTACTGCCTGGCCAGGGCTCAGGCCGTGCGGGCACTGCTTTGCTTCTCTCCCACCCCACCTCCCAGCAGGGGAGGGAGAGCGGGTTGCCTTTTCCCCATTTTCCAGACGGGAAGAGTAAGACCCGGGAGGGGCAGCCACCTGCCCTGTCTGGGAAATCAGAGTCCGTTGTTCCTCGGCAGCCCAGGTTCTGTGGGTGCCGTTGCGGATGGAGTCGGGAACCCTTCTGTGTCAGCTTTGGCTAGAGGTGGGGCCTGGACCCAGGGGGAATCGCAGGACCATTTCAGACCTTTTGTTGAGCTTCTAGCACCCCTGTGGTGTTAGGCCCAGACCTGGGCTTACAGCCAGACTGTCACTGAGTTGAGCTCAAGCCCCCAGCCAGCCTCTCCCCTGCCGCCCTTGGTGAACCTCAGATAACAGCAATGCTGGCCTCCTGGACAGAGCTGGTGAGAGCAGGGACCTGTCCAGCAGGACAGACAACTCGTTCTTCACGCAGAGTGTGATTTGGCCACAGGAGACACAGAGGCGATGTCCGGGCTCTCAGGCCCGCAAGGCAGTACCTGTCCCCCAGGGAGACGAGGGAGAGGCTGACCTGGAGTGGAAACTGGGAGAGGGCTCGGGCAGGTGGGAGCACAGCAGTCCTGTTGGCCAGTCCCCAAACCCAGATCAGGTTGGCTTCAACAACAGTGTTTATGGGCTGTCACAACTAGAAAAGGCCACTGGCATCGCTGGCTGTCTCCCAGGCCCACTTCTGGATGGGCCTGTGTCTCCCCAAAGCTGAGAGAGTAAGCGGTTCTCAAGACCTCTGAGAAATGTCCCATCATTCCCTCTGATTGTTCTATCTTGGGTCATGTGCTCAATCCTGACCCAACCCCTCGGACTGGGGAAGCCAATGCTGATTGGCCCATTTTGGGTCATGTGTTCAACTCTGAACCAATCACTGTGGCTGAGGGAAGACCTATGTAGATTTGCACAGAGCCCCAAGAGAGATGGGCAGAGCCCCACCAAGCCTCATGAATTGGGAGCTGGGGAGGTGGCGCCCCCAAGGAAATCAGGGTTCTGCTAGTGGAAAATGGGGAATGAGTTTTGGGAGGCAAAAACAGTAGATGCTAAATCAAGTCTTAGAGGCTAGAAAGCCCAGAGAGTGTCAGAATGGTAAATGATTCTGTTTGGGTAAAGAGAGAGGTGATGGGAAAATAGATCTACTGGAGTGAGGTCCACTGGGGACCTCAGTCTCCTCTTCTTTCTCTCCACCCTTCTCCTTGTTCCACTCCCCTGGAGTTTTCCCTTTGCTCTCTTCAAGCTTACCTTGGGTAGGGGCCAAGGGTGAAGTGAATTGAATACAGGCTGGCCAACTTTCCCCTGAATAACTCAGCCTTGTCCATCCCCTCTGGCCTTCAGCTTTCACCACCTAGGAGGAAACATCTCATTTTTCCCAATCCCAGGCCAGACCAGCATGACCCAGTGTGTGTGTTTGTCTACAGAAAATCCCTCTGAGTAGAAAAGGCTCCTAGTTGTAAGGCTGCAGCTCAGGGAGGCAGGAAAACACGGCTCCCAATTTAACTGTTGTCATTTAATTTTTATTTTTGTAGATAAAGGAACAATCAAACTCAAGGTAAGCTATGAATTTTTAAAATCATAAATCCTACCTTGGAAATAATTGATTTGAAATGGAGCGAGAGAAGTTGCATGTGTGGTGAGAAAAATGAAGAAAAAATTGAGAAAAGGAGAAAACTCACCTGTAATCCCATCCCCTATACTTTTCCCTTTTGTGTTTCCCATAAATCCTCATCCACATAAAGACATTTCTAGGGATGCCTGGGTGGCTCAGTTGGTTGAGTCTGACTCTTTTTTTTTTTTTTTTTTTTAATGTTTATTCTTGAGAGAGAGAGTACACGTGAATGCGTGCATGCTAGGTGGGGAGGGGCAGAGAGAGGGGGACAGAGGATCTGAAGCGGGCTCTGCACTGACAGCAGCCAGCTCGATGTGGGGCTCAAACTCATGAACAGAGAGATCATGACCTGAGCTGAAGTCGGATGCTCAACCAACTGAGCCACCAGGCGCGCCAAGCGTCGGACTCTTCATTTTCTCTGTCTCCCTCTCTCTCTCTCTGCCCCTCCCCTGCTCACGCTCGCTCTCTTTCTCAAAGCAAATAAATAAACTTAAAACAAAAAGGTATTTCTTTCATCGTTGCAATTAAAGGGTAGACAGCCTGTCGTTTCCTGCTCTTTTCTCTTAACGCACTGCATAAACATACGTCCGTGTGTTCAAGTCTCTCTAATTGTAATTTGCCCTTTATTGTAAACAGCATCCTACTGGATCTTTTTTTATGTACTAATTTACTAGCCCTCTTCACCTTGTACATGGTTAGATTTTTTTAAAAGGTTGTTTTCAGGGTTTTGGTAATGTAATCTGAAAGTTGCGAGCGTCTTTGTGCACAAAGATCTATTAGCATTCAAAATTTTTTTTTAATGTTTATTTATTTTTGAGAGACAGAGAGAGAGGGACAGAGCACAAGCGGGTAGGGGCAGAGAAAGAGGGAGAGACAGAATCCGAAGCAGGCTTCAGGCTCCGAGCTGCCAGCACAGAGCCCGACGCAAGGCTCGAACCCACGAACCATGAGATCACGACCTGAGCCGAAGTCAGATGCTTAACTGACTGAGCCACCCAGGCGCCCCCCCCCTTTTTTTTAAATTTTGTTTTTAATTTTTTTTTCAACGTTTATTTATTTTTTGGGACAGAGAGAGACAGAGCATGAACGGGGGAGGGGCAGAGAGAGAGGGAGACACAGAATCCAAAGCAGGCTTCAGGCTCCGAGCTGCCAGCACAGAGCCCGACGCGGGGCTCGAACTCACAGACCGCGAGATCGTGACCTGGCTGAAGTCGGACGCTTAACCGACTGCGCCACCCAGGCGCCCCTTAATTTTGTTTTTAATGTTTATATTTGAGACAGAGAATGGAGACCTTTTTGCTTGTCACAATTGGGGAGGGCACCTAGTGGGAGCTCCGAACCCCCCAAGTGCCCAGGACCGCCTTCACGACCAAGAAAGAGTCAGCCCCAGATGTCGATAGTTGGGAAACCCTCGATAAGTCCTCTTGAACTACAGGTCGGCTTTCTTGTGAATCAGAAAGCAGGGCTGCCCTGGACAGGGGTTAAGATTACACACTGTCCCTGGCCACTGCACATCAGAAGGCACTCTTCACAGGATTGGTGCTGTGGATTTGTAGAAGAGACCCCGAAGGGCTGTAGCATTCTAGGACAGGGGCCCGGGGGATCTGCAGACTAGAGACGCCCAGAAAAGGTCTTGGGCTCCTCAACTCTTAGACTGGCTCCTGCTGAGTGATTCTCAACTTGTGTGGGGGGAGACTCTGGCTCCACTGGCAGTGGCCGGAGACATTTCTGGCTGTCATGACTCGGGGGGTGAGGGTCCTGCTGGCATTCAGTGGGCGGAGGCCAGGGATGCTCCTCAACACCCTGCAGTGACAGGATGGCCCCCGCTGCAACGAATGATCCAGTCCTTCAGGGTCAGCAGCGCCGAGGTTGAGAAATGCCGTGTCGTTCGCCAAGTTCTGTGCTCTGCCTGCAGGTGCCCACGGGCCTCCAGGGCCAGGCCCTCCTGCAGGTGTGGGGCCGCGGCCGGCGGGCAGAGGAGGGCCCCCTCTTCCACAACCAGACCTCCGTGACTGTGGACGGCCGGGGCGTCTCCGTGTTCATCCAGACGGACAAGCCAGTGTACAAGCCCCAGCACCGAGGTGGGCGGCTCGTGCAGGCTTGGGGGGAGGGCCGGCCATGGCCTGAGCTGCCGCATGACTGTCTCCTTTTCTTCCAGTGCTTATAAGCATCTTCACTGTCACCCCAAACCTGAGGCCTGTCAGCAGGAAGGTGAGAGCAGCATCTAAAACCATGTGCCTGGATAAACTTAACAAAAAACCCCCCAAAACCAAAAAGCACCAATAAAACCATGTGCCTGGAACACCCCCCCCCCCCGCCCCCCCTCCAACCGGGACCACTGGCCAGGGGCACCACCAGCAACGGGTCTTTCTTCCCAATTCCTTCTGGTTTCTACCTCCGTTCTCATTTTTCCCTGTGGCTCCGAGTCCCCTGGGGAGCCAGGGGGAAGTCCGTGGGACACGGGGAGGCCAGAGCATCGGTGGGCATGTGGCAGCGTGCTCAGAGGGTGGGGGCTTTATAGGGGGGTTTGCTCACTGCCTGTCTGTCTGTCTGTGTTGCAGCTGGAAGCCTACATTCTGGTGAGTGTAGCTCTGACTTGGGGCCGATTAACCTGCTCTCTGCAGACCTGGTCTGTCTTCCCCGACTGTCTGCTGTCGAGGTAGATCCTGCCTGTCCCAGCACCTCCCAAGCCGGGGGCCGGGTCCATCCCGGGCCCCGGATCTGCCCTGGGACAAGCCAAGTGTGTGTCTGTCTGTAGATTTGCACACAGCTCCCTAAACGAGGAGCAGATCTGGCCCCTTTGTCCCCGTGTTCGCACACAAGTCCCTTCAGTGCCTTGAGGGTTCATTTGCTCCCGTGTAAATGGCTAATCTGGGGGCCTGTCCTCCGTGCTTGTCCCACCCGAGAGAGAGAGAGGGCTCGGGGGTGCTCACGTGCGTCGGACACAAGCCGGGCGCCCTGAGTTCACTGTGCGCGCTTGTCCCCCGCAGGACCCCAGGGGCTCGAGGATGATGGAGTGGAGACACTTGGAGCCACTCTGCTGCGGTAAACCTCTTCCCGTCCCCTCCCCTTCTTCCTTCTGCGGCTTGGGGGGCTGCACCTTTGGGCGGCAGGTGCAACAGATCTTCCAGGAAGATAGAATGTGCTCTGCCTGGGACCCCACCAGCCCTTCCCTGCAGCGTGGCACCCCCACCCATGCTTCTCTGGTCCCGGCATCCGGCTGGGGCTCCTGCACATAACTTGAGGCCTTTCGGGACCATCATGGTCTTGTTTGTGGGCGCCAACCCCCCCTCCACATCTTCCTCCCAGCGCAGGTGTTTCGTGTCATCATCCCCTCGGGGGCTCCTGGACCCCCGACTGCCTCTGCGAGCCGGATGTAAGAGTGCAGCGTCTCTAGAAGGCTTGGGGAGGGCTGACGAGCAGGGACAGGGCTTCCTTGAGTTCGGAGCCTGGGGCTGCACGGGCTGCGGCGGAGCCAAGGGCAGGACAACTCTCTCTCTTTTCCTGTCAGTGGGGCACTGACGTTGCCGCTGACAAAGGGTGAACTTCCAGGCCAGCGGGGGAAGCAGACATCGACTAAGCGATAACAGGCGATGACATCCGCCATGATGAGTGCTAGGAAGGAGAAATACAAACCGAGAGAGAGCAGAATGGGGTTGTCGCCCAGCCTGGGGCAGCAGAGACAATCCTGGAAGGCTGCCGGGAGGAAGAGCCTTTCCAGCAACGAAGTGAAGAAGGAGCAGAAGTTAGCCAGGAAAAGTGGGGGGACAGGGAATGAGTTCCAGACAGAGGCCAGTGGATGTCAGGGAGAGTGAGGCTGGGAACAGGAGGGAGGCCCCGGGAGTCAGGAGTGCTGACAGCAGAAGCAACAGTGAGATCGGGGGCGTCTTGGATTGCGGGGAGGTGTGTGGAGTTGATCTGAAGAACACAGAGGAAGGGAACGGCTAGCCTCCCATTTAAAACACCCCTTGCAGGGCGCCTGGGTGGCTCAGTCGGATAAGCATCAGACTTCAGCTCAGCTCGTGATCTCACGGCTTGTGAGTTCAAGCCCTGTGTCGGGCTCTGTGCTGACGGCTCAGATCCTGGAGCCTGCTTCGGATTCTGTGTCTCCCTCTCTCTCTGTGTCCCTCCCCCACCTAGGCTCCCTGTCTCTCTCTCTCTCAAGAATAAATAAACATTAAAAAGAATTTTTTAACCCCCTTGTGATATATGTAGACCAGAGGTGCTCAACTGGTGTGATTTTGCTCCTGGCTGAGGCCCCATAGAAAAAATGCACGCTGGTGACATGTACCCTAAGTGTCCTCTGACCATCAAAGGCTCAGAATACGTGAGGAAAGGGACCTTTTGCCGTCGCATTTTCCAATTCCAGAGTGGCGGAGAGAAGCAGAGGGTGCTGTTGGAATCTGGGTTTTCGCAGGAGTCCCAGTGAGAACTGCCGGCACGGTGTCACTGTTGGGGACAGGCAGAGCGCGTCACACTCAGGAGGGAAAGATCCCCCAGCGGTTTGGAGTCTACGCACCCCTTCAGACTCCCCCACGGCGGGGCACGTGCAAAATGCCGCCCTGACTCTCCTCCCAGTATCCGCTCCAGCCGGGGTTCCAAGGAGCAGACCCAGGGCAAAGGCTGCCCCCTGTCCCGGAGGCCGCTGGCATTTCCGGCTGCCCATTTGCAGGGAGAGCAGTGCCCGGTCTTGAAGCCTGTTGAGAATCCATGTTCGGTTTGGGGAGCAGTTACCACCTGGTGGGCAGGGGGTGGGTTCTGCCCCCAGGGGAGGTAGCATTCCGTGGGGGCTACTTGGGGGTCGCCGTGACGTGGGGGGAGGAGCTACTGGCATCGCGTGGGTGGAGGCCAGAGACGCCACTCAGTGTCCTACGATGTCCCCAACCGTGGACTGCGACCCAGCCCCAAATGTCAGCAGTGCCGAGGCTGGGAGTTGGTTCAGGCGGGAAACAGAGTGGCTGAGCATGGTGGCCTGTCTCCATGGCCTGTCACCTCCCTGTCCGCGTGGCGTCTTGGCCACGGGGCTCCCCCAGGAAGCTGAAGGGTGGCCTCTCTCCGCATCTCTCACCTTCAACCTGCGGGGGAGCTTGTTGGGCACAGACCCCCGCCAGCCCGGGCCTTGGCCTCGTCTCTGGTTTCCCCGAGGTTTGGCTCTGGGCAGGGTGGGGGTGCGGGTCCCCCAGGGTGCCTCTGTTCCGTCCTCGCTGCACCCAGCTGGCACCCTGCACGTGCACTCGCCCCAGGATGACGGGTGGTGTCTCTTCACACAGGCGTCGCCAACATGACCTTCCCCCTGTCCGACCAGCCGGTGCTGGGAGAATGGTTCATTTTTGTCGAAATGCAAGGCCACGTGTACAACAAGTCCTTCGAAGTTCAGAAGTATGGTAAGCCAGAGAATGTTGGGATCTTGGGATTTCACATCTGGGAGAAACCACAGACGCAGTGGTGACATCGGTGATGGGGGTGAGTGGCAGGAGCCCCGTTCACTGGGGGATCAGTGCAGAGAGCTGGGCACTTTGTCATTTCCTTCTTCAAAGGATTGTCATGAACCATACGTGACAAAATTGGCCGTCTTAACTACTCGTAAGTGTATACTTCTGTTGTGTTAAGGATATTCATGTTGTTGGACAGCCATCACCAGCATCCATTTCCAGATCTTTCTCATCCTTCCAGACTGAAACTTGGTCCCCATTAAACGCTGACCCCTTGTCCCCTCCCCCAGCCCCTGGCACCCTCCATCCTACTCATTGTTTCTCTGGGTCTGACTCGTCTAGGTGCTTCATGTGAGCGGGATCATACGGTGTCATCCTTTTGTGTCTGGCTTATTTCACTCAGCATAATGGCCTCCAGATTCATCCATGCTGTAGCAGAATTTCCTTCCTTTTTTTAAATTTAAATTTAAAATTTTCATTTTGAGAGACAGAGAGAGAGAGAGAGAACACGTATGCAAGTGGGGGAGAAGGGCAGAGGCAGAGAGAGAATGTTATGCAGGCTCCACCTCGGTGCAGCCCCTGACACAAGGCTCGATCCCACAACCCTGGGATCATGACCTGAGCCGAAGTCAAGAGTCGGATGGATGCTCAACCAACTGAACCACCCAGGCGCCCCAAATTTCCTTCCCTTTTAAGTCCACTTCTTTTGGTTCTTTCATTGTTTTCCCGAGGAAAGGCATTTCCTCGCCTTGTGTAACAAGCTCGAAGGACCAGGGTCTTTATGTTTCCTCCGTGCTGCTCCCTTGCTCCCCAAGCTGCACAGGGCGACCAGATGGCTGGATGCTCCCAAGGCTGAGTCGTGAAGCAGAGAACCCCTCCAGCTGCAAGCACTCTCCAGCCACCCCTAGTTGGTCTAGGACCTGGCCACTTGGGCGCTTCTGGGCTGGGCTGCATTCAGGGCATGTGGCCTAAAAGTGATGAGATGTGGACCTCCTGAGAAAAAAGGGGTGTGGGTCTCTCCGAAAATAGGAAATAGAGGTGGGTCAGCAAAATCCCCAGAATGCTGCCCTTATTCAGCGAAGGGTGGTGTGGATTTCTGTGGGGTTGGCTGCTCCGTGGCTGGGGCTGCGGCTCCGCTGTTACGCCTCCAACACCTCCAGTACTTTCTGAGGCCACCCCAGCAGTGGAAGCCGCCCTTCCCTCCTCTCCGCTCTCTCCTTCCAGTGTTGCCGAAATTTGAGCTCCTTATTGACCCGCCCCAGTATATCCGGGACCTGGACACATGCGAGAAGGGCACCGTGAGGGCCAGGTGAGGAAGAGGTGGCCAGCATGGGTAAGCCCCTCCCCCTGGGGGGCGGGGAAACACGCCCAGGACACGCCCCCACCGCAGGCCCCTCCCTGGGACACGCCCCCATGACATGCCCCTCCCCGGGACATCCCCTACAGGCATGCCCCTCCTCCCTCAGGTATCCTCCTCCTCCTCCTGGGGGGAGACCCCCAGGGACCCCTTCCAGGGACTCCCTCTTCCTTGCAGACAGCACCCACAGCGAGTGGGCTGACCCACACGGGATTTCTTGAAGGGGTTGCCTGTCTAATGACCAGGTTGATGACCAGGTCCAAAGTGGGCGTCGACCAGAGGGGGTCCAGAGACACTGTCCCTTTTGGGGGCTCTGAGGGAGAGCCCACCCAGCCTTGCGTTCCCGCTGAGCTCTGCCACCTGCCAGAGGTTGTGGCTGAGGCAGTTCTCCTGCCCTCCTCTCCTCCAGCTGTGTGTGTGTGTGTGTGTGTGTGTGTGTGTGTGTGTAAAGTAATCTCTACCCCAAACGTGGGGCTCAAACTCACCACCCTGAGATCAAGAGTCACACGCTTTACTGACAGAGCCCACCAGGTTCCCCAGCTGTGTGTGTTTAAAACCCAAGGATGTTGTCAACTCTCCTTAAATACAGTTAAAAAAAAAAAATACAGTCCAGGGATGTGTTGGAGACACACACATTTTTTTAATAGTCTAGAAAATACTATCAAAATGCCTGGCATTATTTTTGTTATTCGCTGTGATCGTCCCTCTTGCTCCTGTGCCCCTGTAAGCAGGTGTGCCCTCTGCATAGGGCATGACAAAGATATGTGTAAGTTTTACCAGCATCTCTGAGAGGATAGGTTTATTCCCGTTCTCTGGGTGAGGAAACCAAGACTCAGAGAAGTCAGAGCCCTGGTTCAGAACTGCGCTCACCAGGGCTCTGAGACCCGGGCTTCCCTGGCGCCCACGGCTGTTTGCTCCTCTGTACTGTCCTGCCCCAACAAGTTGGCCAGGCCCTGTGGTCGTCTCACATACCCTCCTGCTCTTGGGTTCAGAGTTCCTCTCTGACCCTTGGTCTCTTTTTCTGTCGAACATAAGTCTTGGGGCAGAGGACTGTAGGCCCCTGACATTATCTCTCCTGGCTCTGGGTTGTGGAAAGGGCTGTAAGCAGAGAATGTAGGAGGGCGAAGCAGCCCTGTATCAGCTGCCATACCAGTGGCCACGACACGGGGGGCTTGGTTTTCCTGAGACCGACCCTCTCCTGCTGCTCTGTGTGAAATTAACTCCCTTTATCCTTTTGTTCCAGATATACCTTTGGGAAACCTGTCTCGGGGACCTTGACGATCAATATGACTGTAAATGGCGTGGGGTACTACAGCCAGGAGGTGGGGCGCCCCGTCCTCAGAACCACGAAAGTAAGGAGCAGGGGCCCCAGGGCTGCTTAGCCAATGGATCCCTTCCTGCAGGGAAGGCTTCAGCTGCGTGATCGTTCATTTTATTTTACTTTCTTTCTTTTTTAAGTTTATTTATTTATTGAGAGAGAGAGGGGGCACCAGTGGGGAAGGGGTGGAGAGAGAGAGAGGACTAGAGAGTCCCAAGCAGGTTCTGCACCACCAGTACAGAGCCCGACGCGGGGCTGGAACCCACAAACTGAGATCATGACCTGAGCTGAAGTCGGACACTTAACCGACTGAGCCACCCAGGCGTCCCTTATTTTTTTTTTTAAGTTTACTTATTCATTTTTGAGAGAGAGAGACAGAGTGAGCGGGAGGAGGGCAGAGAGAGAGAGAATCCCAAGCAGGCTCCGTGTTGTCAGCACGGAGCCTGATGTGGGGCTCGAAGCCACAAACTGTGAGATCATGACCCGAGCTGAAACCAAGAGTCAGACGTTTAACTGAGCCACCCAGGCGCCCCCCCCCCCAAAATAGTTTCATTGAGATACAATTCACATACCATACGATTCAAATATTCACGTAGAATGTAGGATTTGGGGGTTGGGGGCATATTCAGAGTGTGCAACAGTTGCCTCAGCCCAGTTTTAGGATAATCTCCACCATCCTCCCCAAATCCCTCATGCCCTTTTGGGATTAATCTCTTTCCACCCCCAGCCCTGGGCAACCACAGATCTGCTTTCTGTCTGTATGGATTTGCTCATTTTGGACGTTCCGTACACATGGAATCACACACTATATGGTCTCGGCGTCTGGCTTCTTACCCCCCCAGCACGATGTTTTCAAGGTGCATCTACAGTGTAGCGCGTATCAGGGCTTCATTCCTTTCTGTGGCCGAGTAATATTCCATCATGCAGAGGGACCACATTTTGTTTATCCGTTTGCCCGGCGATGGCCATCTGAATTGTTTTCCACTTTTTGGCTATTACCGCTGCTGCTGCTCTGAACGCTCGCGTCCAGGTTTTTGTGGGGCTGGCCGTGTTCATTTCTCTTGGATGTGGCGTCCCTAGGTCGTGTGGTATGGAATTAAATAAAGAAGCCACCTGAGTAAGAATGTGCAGAGGCCGTTGATTTGGAGCTTGCTGTAGCAAGGGAGTCAGCCGCCATCACCTCCGTTTGGCAGACTTGAAGCTTGGTCGTGAGAAACAGGGAGGGTTTCGCGTGTGCCCCGGTTGGAGGCTATGGGTGTTTGGGGGAAGCTGTCACCACCTAACTAGAAGGGGAGCATCCGGTGAGATTGGTTAGGGGTGCATGTGTGGCTTTCTCAATTCGTTCAAAGAAGTAGGGGCAGCCGGCTGGGTGGCTCAGCCGGTGAAGCGTCCCACTTTAGCTCAGGTCATGATCTCACGGTTTGTGGGTTCGAGCCCCGCGTCGAGCTCTGTGCTGACAGCTCAGAGCCTGGAGCTGCTTCCGATTCCGTGTCTCCCTCTCTCTCTGCCTCTCCCCTGCTCACGTTCTATGTCTCTCAGAAAGAAATAAACATTTTTTAAAAAATTAAAAAAAAAACAAGAAATAGGGGCAAAAAATCAGAGAAGCTGCCCGTGATTAATCAAGTCCTGGCCGTGTGGGGCTGGTTGTTATGGGGGTTTGGCTTCTTCCTAGGGGTCAGACTTTCCACAAGGCTGGTGTATAGGCAATGGGTTGGCCATTTTTCTATGTGGTCTGGCCAACCTGTTACCCATTTGTAGATTCAGTGGTAGCTATGTTTAGCCATTTGAAACTCCCAGACTGTTTTCCATGGCGGCTGCATGATTTCACACTCCCGTGCGTGTAAAGTTTTATAACCTGGCTCAGTTGTGAGCGTGCCGCCCCGTACGTGCACACACATCCTGGGGATCCTCTGTCTCTGCAGGGGCCTCCGGCACTGAACCCTGTCCTCCCTGCAGGCTGTGGTGCCCTAGCCTTAATTGTCTGGTTTGCTGAGTAATGTACTCCAAAGCTGTTCCTGGATGGACTTATTCGCCCGGCTCCTGGCTGGGTCCTGGAGTAGGGGGTGAATGGGAGCGTTCTGTGCCCCAGGAGCGGGAGCGAGTGCTCCAAAGTGGGGGTGACTTGGTTCAAATCCCTGTCCTGCTGTCTGTGGGAGGGTGAGCAACTTACTACAGAAGCCTTCTCCTCTTTTGCCTGGTGGGACCGATGCCCCTCCTCCCTGGGTCATATGGCACATCCAACAAGGGATCCAATGACCCCCCTGGCCCTCCAAGCGGCTGGAGAGTCCTGGACTTCACATGTGTTTTTGAGAGTCATTCACTGAAACCACTCTGACCCCGAGTGAGCACGTTCTGGGCGTTTCCTGCCTCCAGATCCACGGCTCCCAGGACTTCGACATCTGCGTGAAGGACATGATCCCAGCCGATGTCCCCGAGCACTTCCGGGGCACCGTCAGCATCTGGGCCACGGTGGTCAGTGTGGACGGGAGCCAGCAGGTGGCCTTTGATGATTCCACTCCTGTCCAGAGGCAGCTGGTGGACGTCCGCTACTCCAAGGACACCAGGAAGCAGTTCAAGCCTGGCCTGTCCTACGTGGGGAAGGTAAGCGCTGGGGATGGGGCCCGGCAGGGGCCGTCTGAGGACGCAGGCTCCGCACCACCTCCCGCCCCAGCCTCCCCGCCCCCCGAGGACCACCGAGAATCCGTGGCAGTGGGTCCCATCAGTGTCCCAGCAGTGACTCTGAGTCACTCAGTGTCCCAGCAGTGACTCTGCGGAGGACGGTGTCCTTTAATTACATTGCATAACCTTTGCTGTCTGGGGACCAGGGCCTCCTCTGCTGACTGTGACAAGAGCTGGTACTGGGCCCAGGGTGAGGGCACTGGGCATTTTGCTCCACCTAAAAGGATGGTCTGCTTTAGTTGACGTAGATAGACATTCGTGTATCTACAGCGTTAAACCAAGGCGTTGTAAAGCCATTCATTCGGTTTCTCTCAGGCAATGCCTTTCCTATTTGGGTCGACTTATTTCTGGATGAACTAATATCCAAGGGAATGCCCCAAAAGGCAGATCTCCTGTCCCTGAGACAGACTGATTCGATCTCCTGGGGGAAAGTGGCGTTTTGTGTGTATGTGTGTGTTTTCTTTAATGTTTACTTATTTTTAAGGGGGGTGAGGGGCAGAGAGAGAGAGAGAGACACAGAATCCGAAGCGGGCTCCAGGCTCTGAGCTGTCAGCACAGAATCCGATGTGGGGCTCAAGCTTATGAACCGCAAGATCATGACCTGAGCTGAAGTCGGATGCATAAGCAACTGAGCCACCCAGGTGCCCCAAATGTGGCATTTTGAATAGGCCCCCATCTCCTGCCCACCCATCATGCCATTCTTATACACAGTCAAGTTTTAGGTGACCAGAAACCCGAGATCCTTATCCTAGTTGCTGAACTGGGCATTTGTGTCCCGGGGGGCCAAGGCCAGTGGAGCCCAGTGTCACCCCAGAGGAAGCTGGCTGCACCCTTGACCACAGCTCTGCCCACCGCCCACATCGCTGGCCCCTCTAACCTTCTGTGGGTCACTCACAGGATCCCGGTGTCCTCATGCTGTGGCCTGCTACTCCTGCTCTGCTCTGAGACCTCCCTTCTGTCTGTGCCGGATCCCAGCCCCTCAGGCGCAATCACAGAGACACGGCCTGTGCGCCCCTGGCTTTGAGGGTCCCAAAGGGAGCATTTCAGGGACCACTGAGAACTTATCCACCGTCTGCATTAAAGAGCAGAGCTGTAAATGGGGATCATGCCAGCCGAAGCCCCTGTCACTCTGTCACCAAATACCTGCACGGTCGAGGGGCTACTCTAGGGTCCTTCAGGGCCCACCGGCCATATTTCTTTCACACCATCCCTGTCTTCTGAACCCCTCGTTCCGACTGCCTCTTCTACGTCTGAATGAGGTCTGAGCATCACACGGAACTGTTGATAGCATTACCCGTTCTGTTCCTCCCCCAGCGTGGCACCAGGCCAGTGGCCAGCGGCCAGCATGTGGTGATTCGTACACGGCAATTTGTACCTGGAGACCAATGGGACAGAACGGAGAGTGCCGGGGCACTTGGGTGGCTCAGTCGGCTAAGTGTCTGACTCTTGATTTCAGCTCAGGTCATGGTCCCAGGGTCGTGGGATCGAGCCCCTCTTTGGATTCCACGCTGAGCATGGAGATTGCTTAAGATCCTCTGTCTCTTTCGCTCTGCGCCTCTCCCCTACTTGTGCATCTGTGCACTCTCTGTCTTTAAAATGCAATGGAATGGAATAGAATAGAACAGAATAGAATAGAATAGATCAGATCCGCACATTGGAGAGATACTGAGTCCCTATACGTTCCCCTAACCGATTGTCTGGGATACCCCACTTCCGGTTAGCCCCCACATCGATAGCCTCCAACGGAGGCACACCTGAAGCCCTCCCTGCTTCTCTACAAGGCTTTCTCGCTTCACCTGCACCTGAGTCTCTGCCAAACACAAGTGATGGTGGCTTTGACTCCTGGCTGCAGCAAGCTGTGAATAAATAGCCTTTGCTCGTTCTTTTTCCACACCACGTGGCACCAGGCTAATGGCCAGCCCGTGGTAACTTGTACCTTGTGACTTCTTGGTCAAGTCCAAGGTCGTGAAGGTCCTCCTCTCCTGGCCTCCCCCACCCAGCCCTCCATCTTCTAAGTGTTTCAGAGTTCCAGCTCTTAACTTCAGGTCTATGATCTTTTTTTTTTTTTTTTTAGTTGTTTAAGTTTATTTATTTTGAGGGGGACATTTAGTGTGAGTGGGGGAGGGGCAGAGAGCGAGAGAGAGGGAGAGAGAGAATCCCCAAGCCAACTCCATGCTGTCAGCGCAGAGCCTGACGCGGGGCTCAAATCCACAAAACCTCAAAATCATGACCTGAGCTGAAACCAAGAGTCGGATGCTTAACCGACTGAACCACCCATGTGCCCCTATGATCCATTTTTAACTTTTGCAGATGGTGTGAGGTAGGGGTTCGATTTCATTCTTTGGCATGTGGGCGTCCAGTCCTCCCAGCACTGTTTGTTGAGGAAACTGTTCTCTTCCAAGTGAAGGGTCTCGGCACGCTTGTTGAAAACCAATTTGCCACGGATGTGTGGGTTTATTCCTGGACTCTCAATTCCGTACCATTGATCGCCATGTCTCTCCTAGGCCAGTCTTGATTACTGTAGCTTCACAGTTTTGAAACTAGGAGATATGAGTTCTTCTCGGTTCTTCTTTTTCCTGGTTGTTTTGGTTATTTGGTTATTTCCCTGTGAATTTTAGCAACAGCTTGTCGATTTCTGCAAAGAAGTTGGCTGGGATTCTGGTGGGGGATTGGGTCGAGTCTGTAGATCCGTCTGGGGAGTGGTACTGCCTTGACTGTGTTGAATCTTTGGTGATCCCCTTCCAGGTGGAGCTGTCCTACCCAGACGGCAGCCCGGCCGAGGGGGTGACGGTCCAGATCAGGGCAGAGCTGACCTCGAAGGACAACATCTACACCACTGAATCTGTGTCCCGGGGAGGGCTGGTGGGGTTTGAAATCCCCTTCATCCCCATGTCGGCCCAACACGTGTGGCTGGAGGTGGGTGAGTTGCCTGGACCTTTGTCATTCAGCCACAAGGCACAGCCTTGGTGCCTTCCCTGAATTATGCTTGGGCACGAGCTCAGTGGAACTGTGGCCTCCTGCTTCCCTGAGGGAGTTTATGGTCTTTGACGGGGAGTTTGACCGGGGGAGAGCCCAAGGCAAGACAGGAGGTCAAGGAGAGGCGAAGCTTCCTTGCTGTCATGCTGAAGGAGGCTTTCCCAAAGGGATCCCACCATGTGGACTCCTGACCTTGGGGAGGGTCATCCAGACTGCTTCTGGGAGGGTGGAACAGCATGTGCAGAGGCCCAGAGGCCCTCGATCATAGTGTAACTGGGTCCTGCAGGGCCCAGCCAGGCTGAGCCATTCAGGAAGATGTGGAGGAGGGAGCTGGTGGGGTGCCCCCCACCTCACAGGGGTGTTTGGGGTTTACCCAGAAGGCAGCATCAGGGGGACAGAGTGGCCTCATTTTTGAAACTCAGCAGTTGTTCCAGTGACATTACAGGGTACCTGGTCGGGGGGTGGGGTGTGGGCACAGGTGGGCAGACAGAAGGTGATGACAGAGAAGCCACCAAGCCTGGAGCTGTGAAGGTAGGACACGGGGTCCCATTATCAGGGAAGAGAGGAGCAGGAGTGACAGAAGAGGGCGTCCAGCTCTGTGACAGCCCCACGGACGCTGGATGGCGGGGAAGGGGCGGGGGCAGCTTAGAGTAAATGCGTAGGTGGGAGCCGAGGACGCTTGTGGTGACTGTCCTCTGTGGGGCAACGTGTCCTTAAAGATTTTTAACCATGGAAGTTGCAAGCTTGGGACTCTCCGGGCCATCCAGCGGGCTGCAAATTCCTGGTTACAATGACAGCTTTTTCTTAATGATCGCAAGACGTCCCTTTTATTTGCATTTAGTCCTCTAGCAATTAAGTAGCAGCAAAGCCCTGAGATGACTACAAATACCAGAATTAGCTGAATAATTTTCTCTCTCATAGATACATGTCTAAAAATGAGCTTTTCCTGGGGCACCTGGGTGGCTCAGTCGGTTGAGCGCCTGCCTTGAGCTCAGGTCTTGATCTCCTGGTTCAGGAGTTCAAGTGTGGAGCCTGCTTGGGCTTCTCTCTCTCTCTGCCCCTATCCTGCTTGCTTTCTCTGTCTGTCTCTCTCAAAATAAGTAAACTTAAATTTTTTTTTTTTAAATTAGCTTTTCCCCAAAATGTCACTTTAATAGATATTTTATTTCTGTTACCAAATACTGTTTAGGAAAAGGTCTTTAATTATTCTTTTAAAAACAAAACTTGGGGCGCCTGGGTGGCTCAGTCGGTTAAGGGACTGACTTCAGCTCAGGTCATGATCTCTCAGTGTGTGAGTTCGAGCCCCGTGTCGGGCTCTCTGCTGACAGCTCAGAGCCTGGAGCCTCCTTTGGATTCTGTGCCTCCCTCTCTCTCTGCCCTTTCCCTGCCTGTCTGTCCGTCTCTCTTTCTCAGAAATAAACATTAAAAAAATAATAAAAATTAAAAAAGGGAAGCTAATTGTAAGTATCAATTATTTTTAACTTTTAAAAATGTTTATTCATTTTTGAGAGAGAGAGTACCTGTGTGCGTGCGAGTCGGGGAGGGGCAGAGAGAGAGGAGACAGAATCCCAAGCCCGATGCAGGGCTCGAACTCACGAACTATGAGATCGTGACCTGAGCCGAAACCAGAGTCAGGCACTTAACTAAGCCACCTAGGCGCCCCAAGTCAATTATTTTTCATTTCAACGTTTTTTATTTATTTTTGGGACAGAGAGAGACAGAGCATGAACGGGGGAGGGGCAGAGAGAGAGGGAGACACAGAATCGGAAACAGGCTCCAGGCTCCGAGCCATCAGCCCAGAGCCTGACGCGGGGCTCGAACTCACGGACCGTGAGATCGTGACCTGGTTGAAGTCGGAGGCTTAACCGACTGCGCCACCCAGGCGCCCCTTACCAAGTCAATTATTTTTTAAATGAGGGACAGTTGACTTGTAACTGTGTTAGTTTCAGGTGTATACCATAAGTCCATATTTGCACACGTGAAACAGACACCACCATACGTGTAATTCATAGCCAGCATCACACCTAGTTCTACGTTTTTTTTTTATGACGAGAAATTTTGAGATCTACTCTTAGCAACTTTCAAGTATACACTGCGGTGTTGTTAACTACGGTCACGCCGCTGGGTATTCCATCCCCAGGACTTAGTTTATAACTGGAAGTGCGTGTCTCTTGCAATCACAGTTTTTTTTATAGCAGCGTGGCAAATCAGCACCAGCCGAAAAGAGAGAGGCGTGGGGCCAGAGCTGGGAGGGTCCCACACTTGAAGCTTCCTGAGCTGTCCCTCTGGGGTTCCTGGGACACACCATCCTCCTGGCTCATGATGTGTGACCGTGCCCCCAGAGAACGGCCGGCCGGGGGCGCTCTCTCAAGCTTCGGTGTCCACGGTGTCCATCGGGGTTCGTAAAGTAGCTGTGAATCACGGGCCCTGTGACAGACTCCGGTTCCAGTCGCCTCCCTCCCTGGAGGTTAGGCTGGTATCACAAGTCTCAAAACCCCAACCCTTTACCCCTGTCCTGATTTGGCTCGGTGGCATATACCCTCAGGATGCACCGTAAATAACAAAGACACTCTCATCACTTGGAAAATTCCAGGCTTTGGAGGCTTCCTCCCAGAAACCGGGGACAAAAATGGGCTAACTTCTTTTTTTCTTTTTAACATTTACTCATTTTTGAGAGAGAGAGAGAGCTGGGGAGGAGCAGAAAAAGGGAGAGAGAGACACACACAGAATCCGAAGCAGGCTCCGGGCTCTGAGCTGTCAGCACAAAGCCTGATGTGCGGCTCAAACCCACAAACCATGAGATCATGACCTGAGCCAAAGTCGACGCTTAACCAGTTAAGCCACCCAGGCGCACCCCCTCCTTTTTTTTTTAAGTTTCTTTCTTTTGAGAGAGACAGAGACAGTGCCAGTGGGGGAGGGACAGAGAGAGAGTGAGACAGAGAATCCCAAGCGCGCTCCACACGGTCAGCACAGAGCCCGACGCAGGGTTCGAATTCACCAAACTGCGATCATCACCTGAGCTGAAACCAAGAGTCGGATGTTTAACTGACTGAGCCACCCAGGCACCCCATGGCCAATTTCTTTATTCTTGGTCTCACAGAGGTCTTAGACCTGCTCCTCTGGCCTCTCCCTTGTGTTGGGGCAAGTGAAGGGAAAAAGCTCAAAGCTCAAAGGAGCAAAGCCGTATAACCACCCAGGGCTTGGTGCACACAGGGCGGCAGGGCTCGAGCTTAGGGAGGAGCAGGCTCCAGAGCCACGGGGGTGCTGTCCCACACAGCCTCTCCATCTCCTGACCGTCCTCTCAGGCCTGTGATCCCCTCCAAGAAGCCACCAGGGTCACTAGCAAGCCAGAGAAAGAGAGAGAGAGAGAGACAGGGGCATGGGGAGGGTTTCCTAGTATGTCCATGATAGAGCTGTCTCTTGGCAGCCACATGAGTCACCTGCCTCTGTCTTGAGCCACCCCCTAACGCCCTGTGACCAGCCTCGGACACTCGCTTCCTGGAGCTGAGGAACGGGGAGAGGGGGGCAAAAGCACATGGGACCCCATTCTCTGAGAACCGGGGAGAGGGTTCTCCAAAGGGGAATTGGGACGTGAGAGGGTCTTGCCGTAGGCCAGGGCAGGCAGAAGCATCCCCAGGGACCCCCTTCCTAGGCCAAGCACCCAGGCCTTGACCAAGTACCCTCTTTTCCTCAGACCAAGGTGACGGCACTCAATGGAAAGCCCGTGGGGGCCCAGTACCTGCCCAGCTACCTCTCTCTCAGCAGCTGGTACTCCCCCAGCCAGTGCCACCTGCAGCTGCAGCCCCCCGCCCGCCCCCTGCAGGTAAGGTGCTCAGGCGTGCCCTCCACACACCTCCAGGGGATGTGTGCATGCCCCAGCAGGGCCGACACTGATGCCCCGGCCCCCGGCCCTGCAGCAAGGCCGTATTCCTCGGAATGAATGCCCATAATTTAATGGTGGTGAATATTCAGGCTGTGGCCCCAGGGTTTACCACGATAAACTTGGCCATCAGGGCTCCTGTCTGCGGGCTTGTACTTCTTGTGCACGGGCTCTGAGGTTTCCCCACGGACCTAGAGCTGGGTCTCATGTTCCTTCTTCCCTGTTATTCAGCAATCCCGATTAAGTAAGATTCGCGGAGATGTGTGTGGAGACACGGATCTGTAAAAATTGGGCAGAAGGAGGAGAGTTCCTCTGTGCCCCCTCACCCCTGCGGGCAGTGTCCCCGATTATGAGCAGCCGGCATTAAGGTAGCACATCTCGTACAGTTGATGAGCCAGGTTGGATGTGTTCTTATTAACTAAGGTCTGCAGTGTATGTTAGGTCCTCTCTTCGTGTTGCAGATTCTGTGGGTTTGGACCAATGTATGGTGATGTGTGCCCAGGGTTGTAGTGTCTTTTTTATTCTTATTTTATTTATTTTAATGTTTACTCGTTTTTGAGAGACAGTGAGGGACCGAGCGTGAGTGGGGGAGGGGCAGAAAGGGAGCCCCAGGATCTGAGGCAGGCTCCAGACTCTGAGCTGAATGCTCAGAACCTGATGCGGGGCTCGAACCCATGAGCCGTGAGATCATGACCTGAGCCAAAGTCGGACACTTAACCGACTGAGCCACCTGGGCACCCCAGTTTTTTTTAAGTGTATTTATCTTTGGGGGGGCATGATCGGGGGAGAGGCAGAGAGAGATGGGGCAGAGGATCCCAAGCTGAGAGCAGAGAGCCCGATGCGGGGCTTGAACTCGAACCATGAGATCATGGCCTGAGCCAAAGTCAGATGCTTAACAGACTAAGCCACCCAGGCGCCTCTGGTGTTATAGTATCATTTAAAAAAGTTTTTTTTTTTTTTAGCGTTTATTTATTTTTGAGATAGAGACAGAGCATGAATGGGGAGGGTCAGAGAGAGGGAGACACAGAATCCGAAACAGGCTCCGCGTTTATTTATTTTTGAGATAGAGACAGAGCATGAATGGGGAGGGTCAGAGAGAGGGAGACACAGAATCCGAAACAGGCTCCAGGCTCTGAGCTGTCAGCACAGAGCCCAACGCGGGGCTCAAACTCACGGACCGCGAGATCATGACCTGAGCCAAAGTCGGCCGCCTAACCGACTGAGCCACCCAGGCGCCCCTGGTGTTACAGTATCATACAGAATGGTTTCGCTGCCCTAAAAATCCTCTGGGCTCCATCTACCTATTCGTTCATCCCTCCTTCCCTGCTACCCCCTGGCAACCACTGATCTTTTCACCGTCTTTGTACTTCTGCCTTTTCCAGAATGTCATGTTGTGTTGGGAGAAGTGAAAACCTCCGGGGTTGTTTTGATTGGAGGCACAGTTTCAACACACACACACACACACACACACACACACACACACACACACACACACGAAGTCAAGCCGTGAGATTTATTTACAGATCCCAGAGTGGGGTGCGCGGGTGCAAAATGAAGGGTGGGGGGAAGGGCAGTCCTCCGTCCCAGGTCACAAGCGAGCAGGAGGCAGGCAGCCGGGCAGCAAGCACCCTTTACTTGTAAGGTGGTTGGAGACGAGGTCATAGCTGTAGGCGGGGTCAGTGCTATGTGGTTATTTCCAAAGGCCCCCTGGGGAAAAGTGAAGCAGAAACTTGCTGCCAGAATCCTAAGCTCGGGTCCTTATCTAAATGTCCAGACTCCAGGTGTGAGGGGCTTTGTCAGGCCGTCAGATGCCCCAGCAGCAGCTCAGAATAGCTGTTTTCCCATCACATGTATATGGTAGTCCCCCGTCCCTTATCCATGGAGATACATCCCTACATCCCCAGTGGACGTCTAACACTCCGGATAGTACCAGACCCTACGTGTGTTGTTTCTTCCTATACTACATGCCTATGACAAAGATTGACTTATAAATTAGGCGCAGTAAAATTAACAACAGCAATGATAAAATAGAACCACGGTAACAATATTCTGTAGTGAGAGTCACGGGGATGTGGTTCCTTCTCTCTCGAAATATACTGTACTGTACCCAGCCTGCTTTCTTGTGATCACGAGATAGTAAAATGTCTACGTGAGGAGATGAAGTAAGGTTGATGTGGTTCAGAGTGTTGGGGATCGGAGCCGACGGCCAAGAAAGAATTCTTTGAGACGTCTTTGGTGCAAAAAGGTGGTTTTCCTAAAGCACAGGGACCGGACCCGTGGGCAGAAAGAGCTACACTGGAGTTGTGAGGAGTGATTGATGGTGTAAGATTTTCTATCCTGTTGGTGGGGGGGGTAGGGCGGTGTCAGGGTCCCAGGAAATGGAATCTACAGGTTCCTGGAAGTTTGGCGATTGATAGAATTGCTTTTTCCCCTTGTAAATTATTAAGACAGTTGTAACCTGATGGAGACTCAGGGCCCGCATGACTGTGATCTCTATCAGTTAACCACGGGTTTTTCCCTTTCCTTTGTTCTTGGGCAGCCAGGAGTGCCTGAGGAATGTCACCTATGTGTGTGTGTGTGTCGGGGGGGAGGGTTATTAGTTTGTGACTTGCCCTCAGTCTGCCTTTGTTTCCCACATCAAGGTGAGTGATGCAGGCGTTGTGACAAAGCATTAGGCTGCGCCTGACCTTCTGAGGATACATCAGGAGGATCACCTGGGGCGCCTGGGTGGCTCAGTCGGTTAAGCATCCGACTTGGGCTCAGGTCATGATCTCACGGTTCGTGGGTTCGAGCCCCGCATTGGGCTTTGTGCTGACGGCTCAGAGCCTGAAGCCTGCTTCGGATTCTGTGTCTCCCTTTCTCTCTGCCCCTCTCCTGCTTACACTCTGTCTCTCTCTATCTCTCTCAAAAATAAATAATAAACATTAAAAAAAAAAAAAAAAGGAGGATCACCCATTTCCAGAACGCTATTGACAGCGGTAACTGCAGGGGAGACTGTGGTAGCTGGAATCGTACAACGTGTGGCCTTCTTTTTTTAGTGTTTATTTCTGTTTGAAGGAGAGAGAGAGAGACAGAGCGTGAGCAGGGGTGGGGGAGGGGGCAGAGAGAGAGAGAGGGAGACACAGCATCGGAAGCAGGCTCCAGGCTCTGAGCTGTCAGCACAGAGCCGGATGTAGGGCTCGAAGCCACGAGCCCGTGAAATCAGGACCTGAGCCAAAGTCGGATGCCCCATCCACCGAGCCATCCAGGCACCCCATACAGCGTGTAGTCTTTTTACATCGGCTTCTTTCACTTGACAGTGTCTTGCACGGAATGGATGAGCTGTAGTTTGCTTATCCCTCATCTATTAAATAAGATACACATTTGTATACATAGCGTAAAGCACCCTGTTAACTCCGTTAACCAAGAGGCCCCAGGCAGAGCCTGGCTGCTGCAGAGTGAGCCACTCCCCGGCATTGCTCCCAGGCCTTACTGGCCCGTAAACCAGCCGCTGCTCAGGCCCAAGGCCGCCAGGGGAGGGCAGGGGGTGGGGGGTGCCTGGGATGCAGCTTAGAGGAATCCTGGTGCCGGAGCGGCCCCTTTTGGGGGCTTCGTGGCCCACTGCGGGAGTTTTGAGAATAAGAGACTCAGATGAGATCGTCTGTTCCCGTTAGGCAAGGACCTGGCTGGGCCACTCAGACTTTCCTCTTGGAGGGACATCTCCATCCTGCCAGAGTCGGGTCAGCTGGCTCCAGCCCCTCCCCCCCCCCCCCCCCCCCCCCCCCCCCGCGACTGTCATCGCCGGGGCCCTGGGCGCAACCTCAGGGCGTTGAGGCAAAAGTGGCCGTGCTTGGTCCAGTCTGGGCTCTGTGTCAGGGCCCTTTCCCCTTCCTCCAGCTTGAAGGCCCAGGCAGGGCGGGGGGGGGGGGGGGGGGGGGATTGCTGCTCTGTGAATGGGTTTGACCACCCTATCTTTTAGGGTTGCCGTGGGGTTAGTGCATGAGAAGAGGAAGGCTATGCGTTTTTCTGCCCCCTAACATCTGAATCAGAGGGGACTTTTGTTTCAGTGCCTTTTTATAAGGTGACTATTTACAAACTTAGAAATCGTAAAAGTATAATCCTATGCCTTTCACCTGGATTTATGAATTCACATTTTGCTTCTGTCCATCTGTCCTCCTACTTACCTGCCCACTTGTCCACCTGTGCAGCCCTCTGCCCATCCATCCACCCACTCACCCATCCACGCACCTGTCCACCCATCTGTCCATCTATTTTTTTTAATTAAAACAATTTTTTAAATATTTATTTTGGAAAGAGAGAGAGAGACAGAGCACACAGGGGAGGGGCAGAGAGAAAGGGAGACACAGAATATGAAGCGGGCTCCAGGTTCTGAGCTGTCCACACAGAGCCTGGCGTGGGGCTTGAACTCACAAACTGTGAGATCATGACCTGAGCCGAAGTCGGATGCTTAACTGACTGAGCCACCCAGGCACCCCATCAACTCATCTATTTCTTTAGCCCTTTTGTTTTGGCTACAACATTTGAAAATGAGTTACAGACATCCTGATGCTTCACTCTTAAAATACTTGAGCATAATACGTCCTAAAAATCAGGACATTCTTCAACATGACCTCAAAGCTATTGTCACGTCCAAGAAAATTACATTAACTCAACATATTTTTTTTGATTCACGGGCAGCATTCAGATTTTCAAAGATGTCCCCAGGATGTGACTTCTATCTTGCGCGTGAACGCCCACAGTCTTGTGCACACGTGTGCAAGTAATGTGCGGCTATGTGCATGCACGTGTATATGTGAGCGCGCGTGCACACGTGGGCACGTGCGCATTTCATTCGGGATCCATGGCCACCCATGTTGCGTTTGGCTCTTCTGTGTCCATATCTGCTCTTGATCTGGAACAGCCCCTACCTCTGCCTTTTCATCCCCGTGACTTTTGTGAAGAATTCGGGCCTGTGTGGTCTTGGAGATGCTCCCACATCCTGAATTAGAATCGGGCAGAATTACTGTGTGTGTGCTGTCCTCACAGCAGCCTGTCAAGAGGTGCAGATTTAGGAGACCCCACTGTTGCTGGAGCTGACCTTATCCTTGGTTGGTGTGTGATTTCTACCAGCTCTCTCCCCGGTGGGTGAGGCTACTGAGTAATCTGTGGTGCCAACCTGAGGCCCCTCCCGGCCACAGTGTCCTGACCCCCACCGACCTTTCACCCGGTGCTTTTAGCCTCACTGACAATTCTTGCTGTCGTCAGTTATCACAGTAGGGGCTATGTGATGGCAGGTCTGAGTCCTGTCATTCCTTCTACGTTTATGAGTTGGTGTTCCTCTGTAAAAGGAAAGAACTTTCAAAAAAAAAAAAAAAAGAAAAAGAAAAAGAAGAAAGAACTTTCTGTCTCTTTTCCCTACCATTATTTTTGTTGCTGTATTGTTTTGAGTATGTTATGGACTTGAGGACTTTATTTATTTATTTTTTTTTTAATTTTTTTTTAAATGTTTATTTTATTTTTGAGACAGAGAGAGACAGAGCATGAACGGGGGAGGGTCAGAGAGAGAGGGAGACACAGAATCCGAAACAGGCTCCAGGCTCTGAGCTGTCAGCACAGAGCCCGACGCGGGGCTCGAACTCACAAACCGCGAGATCATGACCTGAGCCGAAGTCGGACACTTAACCGACTGAGCCACCCAGGCGCCCCTGGACTTGAGGACTTTTAAAGAGTCTTTCAATATGTTGTAATCTGTTATCATACTACTTATTTTATTTTAAGTTTATTTATTTACGTATTTTGAGAGAGAGAGAGAGAGAGAGAGAGAGAGAGAGCGTGCAGGAGCAGGGGAAGGGCAGAGAGAGAGGGTGACACAGAATCCAGAGAAGGCTTCAGGCTCTGGGCTGTCAGTACAGAGCCTGGTGCGGCGTTCCAACTCACAAACTTCGAGATCACGACCTGAGCTAAAGTTGGACCATTAACTGACTGAGCCACCCAGGCGCCCCTCATACTTTATTTTATTTTATTTTATTTTAAAGTTTCTTTATTTTGAGAGGGAGAGAGAGAGGGAGTGCAAGTGGGGAAGGGGCAGAGAGAGAGGGAGAGAGAGAGGATCCCAAGCAGGCTCCGTGCTGTCAGCGCAGGGCCCAACACAGGGCTTGAACGCACGAACCCTGAGATCATAACCCGCACTGAAGGTGCGTCGAGCGCTTAACCGACTGAGCCACCCCGGTGCTCCTAATTTCAAATTTTGGAATAACTTTAGATTTACAGAAGAGTTGCTCAGACGGTGCAGAGAGATCCTGTATATCCTTCATCCGGCTTCCCCTGCTGTTTTTAAGTTTTAGAAAGTCGTCTGTACATTGCTGAGTTGTGAGAGTTCTTTATACGTCCCGGACACTAGACCCTTATCAGACGTATGACCAGGAATGATGAGCGTCTGGGGTTTTTACCGGGGGTCAGTCACCCAGACCTGGCCGACCACCTGCATATCTGACCTCAGTCCCAGCCCCTCCAGAGGTCAAAGTGACAGAGTGTGACCTGTACCCCTCCCCTGGCCCCCCATGAATCATATTGTCAGTATCTGGTGTGGCCTGAGACCTCAGGTAAACAGACAGGCAGGCAGGACAGTTCAAAGGCTTGGAGATCGCCTCTCAGGAGCTGGGGGGCAAAGGCCACACCTCTCATGGGCCATGTTCCTGCACCGTCAGCTCGTCGAGAGTCTCCACGCCGTTAGCACAGTTGCTCTGCCGACCAGGGCACACGGCCGGCGCCAGGATGCCCGGCTCTCTGCTGGGAGGCCAGCACTCCTGCCGCAGCCATCCCAGCCTCCCTGTGGCCCCAGAGCAGCCATCTGCCTGGCGTGGGTGCCGGGCCGTGGGTGCCAGGCAGGGCCCCCCGTGCTGCGTGTCTCCCACAGGTCGGAGAGGAAGCGCTTTTCCCGGTGAAGTCCACGTGCCCTTGCAGCTTCACCCTGTACTACGAGGTGGCCGCGCGGGGCAACATCGTGCTCTCGGGCCGGCAGCCCGCCCACCTCACCCAGCGGAGAAGCCGGCGGGCGGCCCCGGAGAAACCGATTCGCTTAATGCACCTTCTTGAGACGGGTGAGCCAGGCCATTAGGCTGGGGTTCCCTGTTCCCACTGACACTGGGGTGGGACAGACAGGAAGGGGGAGCAGGACGCAGCCTGGAGAGGTGCCTGCTTCAGGGCGGAGGGCGTGTGTCCCAGGCGAGATGGGGCTCGGGCCAGGAGGATGGGCAGGGGTCAGCCGCAGGGCGGGTGGAGACGTCCTCTCGAGGGTGTCCTCACCGCCTGTCTGCAGGGGACTGGGGGAGGCGAGCCACAGGCTAGACCCCTGCGGTGGCCCGCACTGGACTGTGTTGCCATCTGCCGGTGGCTGCTCCGACTCTGCCCAGGTCGCCCCCCCCCTCCACCGGCTCCCCGCCGCACCTAGGAGCCCTCCTCCTCTCCTTGACTCTACGTGCTCACTAAAATATCCGTCACCTCCCCTAGGTCTTCCCCAGCCCCATTCCCTTCACAGCCCTTCTGCCTGAAGCAGGATCCCCAAACCGGACCTTGGGGGCACTTGAAGGCAGACGATTTGTGGTGGGGCCGTCCTGTGTGCAGTGGGGTATGGAGCCGTATCCCCGGCCTCCACCCATTCGGTGCCAGTAGCAACCTATCCACAGGCAGTACGATGACCTAAGAAGTCTCCAGACATTGGCAGTGTCCCTGAGGGGAAGTCATCTGTAGGTGAGAATCAGATAGATACATAGGAAGATAGATAGATTAGATAGGAAGATAGGTAGATGATAGAGATAGATGATAGATCAATAGATAGATAGATGGATTTATGGATACATAGATCCACAGATAGATCCCTAAATACTTAGATTTACACTCAGATTCATAGATTAATTCATAGTTCATAGACAGAGATACAGGTGCATAGATAGATACACAGGAAGACAAGGTCTCTCTCATGAGAAGGCAGAGTTTCTCACCCTTGGCCCTACTGATGTTTGGGGCCAGATCATTCTCCCATTGGTGGCGCTGTCCTGTGCACTGCAGGGGGCTGAGCAGCCTCCCCGGCGCCCCACCCCGCTAAGGCCCCACCCCGCTAGATGCCCCAGGCACTCCCAAGTCGGGACAGCCAAAACTGCCCCCTGGGGGGCAGCACGGTCCTAGTTGAGAACTGCTGGCCTGAATGGTGCTCTGGGAATCACACACCCACATCCTTTTGGGCCTTCCCTTCCCTTCTAGGTCGTGCGAGTGTCCACGGAGCGCTTGCCCTGGGCCAGCACCTCCACGCTGCACCCCAGGTCATCCCCAGGGCAACCTGGGGCATTGGTGGCCCCGTCGTGGGGTGCTGGGTCCTCACGCCTATCCCCACCTTTGCCTTGTCTTAGAGCCCCCTCCAGCCCCAGCAGCTGAGGTCAACGTGTGTGTGACTTCTCTCCGGCTGGCCGTGACCCCCAGCATGGCCCCCCTTGGCCGCCTGCTGGTCTTCTACGTCAGGGAGAACGGAGAAGGCGTCGCCGACAGCCTCCAGTTTGCTGTGGAGAGCTTCTTTGAGAACCAGGTAGAACGTGGGGGGCCAATCAGGGGAGTGGGGACAGGCAAGCGCCACCGAGGGCTGGGGGCTCCAGGGTGTCCGCGCCGGGCCGTGCACAGCTGCCGCTCGGGCTCCCAAATGGTATCCCGGGCAGGACCCTTCAGGAATAATTGCAGCCAAGGTTGCTTCTTTACTGGAGCGCCTCCAGAAGTCACCACCGATCGCACGCAGGGAAAGCAGTCAGCTGTCCCCACTGCGTTCCAGATCTAAGGGACACCACTCATGTCCCCCGCAGTGGGCTCAGCCTTCTGCCCCCTCTCCCTGCATCCTTTGAAGCTGGCTGCCGCGTGCCCTCGGTCCGTGCCTGTCTCCCCATCTCTCCCCTCCCCTCCTCTGCGCAGAATGTTCCAGTTGTACCAGCCTTGTTCCTTTCATTCTGCCTCCCGCCCTTGTCCTCACCTGGGCAGCAAGGCCAGGGTCCCAACTGAGCTGGCCAAGACCGGTTCTCCTTGGCAGGCGGAGAGGGTGGGTGGGTGAGTCAGGAGAGTCTGGCCGAGCTCCTGGTCTCTCTGCTGTGTTCGGATCCAGGTTTCAGTGACGTACTCAGCAAATGAGACCCAGCCTGGGGAGGTTGTTGACCTGCGGGTCAGGGCTGCAAGGGGCAGCTGTGTGTGTGTCACTGCGGTGGATAAGAGCGTCTACCTGCTCAGGTCTGGGTTTCAGCTGACTCCGGCCCAGGTGAGTGGGGCCCTCTGGTGCCAGGCTCCAGCACCCCCACGAGGGTCTCTCCCTTTCCAGTCAGTGAAGAGCCCCCATGTGAACCAGATTCTTTCTCTCACCATCGAACCCAATCTTTATTGCCGTAGTGAAAGATCGTAGAGTCGAATTCATCAGACTCTTGCAATAGAACGTTGTCCACAGGTCCTACCTTTCCAGCCCCAGTCTGCCCATCTTTAGAATGGGCTAATGCCACCAACGCCCATCTCCTGAGATTGTCTCGAAGTGGTATTCACGGAAGGAGCAGCCAGACCCCTGAGAGCCAGTTTGGGTGGAAAGGAAACCTCCGGCTGACTGCTCTGTGTTCTCTGCCTGTAGGTTTTCCGGGAATTGGAAGAGTATGATGTTTCTGATGCCTTCGGGGTGTCCCGGGAGGATGGGTCCTTCTGGTGGGCTGGACTGGCAGCCCGACGCAGGCGTTCGTCCATCTTCCCGTGGCCCTGGGGCGTCACCAAGGACTCCGGATCTGCCTTCGCCGTAAGCACAGACGGTCTTAGACCCACCGCCCCTTCCAGGCTCCTCTCGCTTGGAAACAAATGAACTCCGAGATACGGAGATGGTCAGGGTGGAGGTTTCCAAACTTTTATTGGGGCAGAACTAGTTTGATTCTCCCCAATGGAGGCTCATAAGCGGACCCTCCTGATTTGCGAGGCCAACCAGAGCGGAATGCTATGGGTGTCAGCCAATAACTGGGACTTGCTATGGAGCAGAGGTGGTAAGGGTGCTTTGCTGGGAGGAAAACCATCACGCTGGGAGCAGGCGGCCGTGCTCTCAAGGGGCTCACATCGTCCCCCTCCTTCCGGGCTGCGGACGCCGGGGGCTACCGGGGGTGCAGGAGACACAAGTATCATTCTAGATCATACCGCCAGCCCCCATGAGCATGCTGGCGGTCTCCACTCGAATGCACGGCCCATCTGTGGCTGCTCTTCCCCCCCTCCCATTATAAAAATCATTAAAAACGCATCCTTTTCCTCTTGTTTTTTTTTTTTTTATGGGAAATTTTCAGACCTACAGAAAAGTTGAACAAAGGAACAAATGCCTATATACTCACCGCCTGTAGATCCCACAATTAACACGTTGCTCTATTAGCTAAACAATAGTGCACGCCTACATCTGTCTATATATTTGTATGCACATCTATGTCTGTACTGGAACAAACGATGTTTCAATTACACATTTGTTGAACGCCTGGCAGTTTGAACTGCTGGGCCCTGGCCGCTCTTGGAATTAAGGGGCCGGGGGTGGGGGGTGCTTCTGAGTCTGAGTCACTGACTTTATACTCCTTATTCCCAAAGCAGAGCTGGTCAGTCTGGGGTAGGGCTTTCCTGCAGTCTAGTTGCTTCTGGTATTTAGCGCAGTGGTCGAGATCATAACAGTAACAATTGCAGATCTCCGTCTGTCTCTGATGTAGATCAGGCACTTTGCCAACTGATTTTTTTTTTTTAATTGTGAAATTCACGATGAACAGAACAAACAGAAAACGAACCATTCTAAAATGCACAATTCAGCGGCATTTAGGGCACTCACGGTGTTGTGCCACCAGCACCTGTGTCTTAATTCTAGAATGCTCTCATCCCTTCAAAAGGAAACCGCATCCCCATGAGTAGTGGCTCCCTGTGCCCCCTCCCCCAACCCCTGGCAACTGCTAATCTACTTTCTGTCCCTATGGATTTACCTGTTCTGGATGTTTCATATCCGTGGAGTCATACATGTGGCTTTTTGTGCCTGAGCCACAGATATGCTGGCCTCCCCTCTGCTCTATCTTGCATGGTCACTGGGCCCCATGATCTCCTCAGCCTGTGTCACCCAGAGCAGAGCACCCAAGCTCTGCACCCAAGCCCAGAGCAGAGGATGTTGGGCTGGTAACCCCACAGTGATGGAACTGCTGGGGCCATCCCATCCACGGCACTGTCTGTTGCCTAGGAAACGGGACTGGTGGTGATGACCGACCTGGTGAGCCTGAACCACCGACAAAATGGCGGCCTATACACCGATGAGGCTGTCCCTGCCTTCCAGCCCCACACGGGGAGCCTGGTGGCAGCAGGGTCCTCCAGACAACCCCCCAGGTAATTGCCACGTCGAGTAGGGTTGTCTCACCTCATACTGTGGTCTTTAGGGGCTGGATCATTCTCTGTGGTGGGGCTGTCCATGCACGGCTGGGTGTTGTGCAACATCTCTGGCCTCCACCCACCTGTTGCCAATAGCACCCCTTTCTCCCAGTTGTTACAACCAAAAATGTCCCAGTGTCCCCTGGTGGACAAAGTCACTACTGACCTAGTAGTGACCCCGGGAACCAAGCATGCCAGCCCCCCTCCCCAGTTCCTGACCACACCCGAGTGCATGGGATTGGGGGTGCAGAGAAAGGAAGGCACCTCAGGAGCAGAACTGCCTGGAACAGAAGGGTTGGGGTGGGGAGGGAAGGTGGGGCTTGATCCTCCCTCTCCCAGGGACTTTGCTTAGAAACTTCTTTCTAGTATCTCTCTCTTCTTCGTTATTTTCCTCTCTCCTCCCTTTTCACCTTCAATTCTCTGCCTTTTCAAGTTGGACATCAAGTAATACTTCTCAGTCTCTTATTTGAACTCTGCACATTTAAGCCTTTTGAAAGGCATGAATTTCCCTAAGAGTGCTGCTTTGGCAGCACCTGAGTTGTGTTGTGAAGTGTTTCCATTATTGCTTCTTTCCAAATAGGTTCTAACTTTTTGAGCTGTGACTTGTGCAGAAGTGGACACTTTTTAAAATTTCAAGTGATATTTTTTAATTAATATTTTTTAATGTTTTTCATAAATTTGTAGCAAACATGCATTGTGGCCAGTGAACATGGTCTGTGTGTTAGCTGTTGTCCTGTTCTTACTTTGAAGACTTTTTATGTGGCCAACTTTTGTAAATGTGCATGTCTTCTTGAAAAGAAGATCTAAGCCCCCATCAATTCTGTACAGGGCTCTCTATGGATACTTTAGGTCAGGCCTGTCGATGGTGATGCCTACATTCTCCATACTCTTGCTCACTTCTTGTTTGTCTGTTTGCTGGCTTATCAATGAGTGATGCAGAGAAGAGTTCCCATTTCTCCCTTGGATTTGGGGTTTTGTCTCTAGAGTCATGGAAACTTTAGTTTCACAGGAGGTGTTGTTTTCTCCTCTCTCCTATCCTTTCCTGTCTCCCCTCTTTTCTCTCCCACCGCCTTTGATGCCTCTCTTACTACCTCCTCAAGCCCAGGTCTCAACCAGCCAGCTGGGGAAGGGGAAGTGTTCTGGAGACCTTGGCTCCCATTCTGTCTGGATTTAGGGGCTGGGACCAGGGAGGCAGGCCTTAGCTCTACTCTATCCCACCCACTCCAAGAAGGGCACAGAACCAAAGGGCTGGGGCTGGCATCAGTGTGATCAGTAGTGGCTTAGCATCTTGTGTCTCTGGAGACCCTGAGGGTGGGCCCCACACGCCTCAGCCCTTGTTCTAAGCCAGAAGTGGCCGAGAAGACCTCCAGCCCTGGCAAGCCTGTCCCCAAAAGCCCTCTCCATCTTTCACACGTTCTCTACCTAGACTGAGGTCCTGGATACCTTGTTCTCCTGGGTTCTTTCTGCCTGGGCCGCACACTTAGCAGGAGTGTGGCAGGCCCAGGAGGTGTTTCCAAACTCCAAACCACAGCATGGGCAAACCAGGCTCCCCATATGGTACACGGCAGTATTCTAGGATGTGGTTGCTGAGGGAGGTGTAACACTGGCCTCTGGGCCTCCACCCACCAGATAGTGCCTTGGGGGTCCTGACACTCTCATGTAGCAGGACCCCCAAGAGCTTGGCCTGGAGTGGATATGAAAGTAATTTTCTGAAACCCCAAACCACAAAGGCAGTTGTAAATCCCGCTGCACAAAGGCATAACAAATGCCTTCAAAAGCAAGTGTTCATATCTTTTTGTAATTGGATAACCCATCTGTACATCTGTATTCTGAAGACAAGATATTTTTCTTAACCATATGCAGTGATTTAAATTTTTTTCAAGCAGTGTGAAAGTTTGTATAATTTAATGTAAGTTTCTCTCCTACCTCTAGACCCTCCATTCCCCTTTTTGGTCAATAATTTCTTAGAGATCCTTCTAGAAATTTTCCATGCATATACAAGGATTTTTTTTTTAAACAATGAGTGAATACTATAGTACTGTGCTGTGCCTTCTTTTTTTTTTAATGTTTATTCATTTTTGAGAGAGAGGGAGAGATAGAACGTGAGTGGGGAGGGGTAGAGAGAGGGGGAGACAGAATCCCAAGCAGGCTCCAGGCTCCGAGCCGTCAGCACAGAGCCTGACGTGGGGTTCGAACCCACAAACCATGAGATCATGACCTGAGCCGAAGTTGGGCACTTAAGCGACTGAGCCACCCAGGTGGCCCTGTGCCTTCTTTTTTGAAGTCAACAATAAGCCTTAGAGAACAATCCGTATCAGTATATCTGCACTGACCTCACTCTTTTAGACTGACGTGTAACATCCCACTGCACGATTGTACTACCATTTGATTAACCCAGTCACCCTCTTGATGGAGACTTTGGCTGGTTGCTCCGACAAACCAGTCCATTCGTCTGTCTTGGCACACGTCTCCGTGGGTATTTCCCTGTGATGCGTGGTCCCTGTGACCCTTCTTCCCTTCTAAACTCAGGATGTGAAGTGCCTGTTGATTTAAGGTGATTCTATCAAGCCTTTGATGCTTCACTCCTACTAGTCCTAATCGAGTAGAATGTTAACCCTGCCAGGTAAAAGAGTTAGCACGTTCCGTCCTAATCAAGTAGAATGTTAATGGACAGCCAAGAGAATTAACACACTGCACCCTAACTGGGTAGAAGGTTAACCTTTCCAGGTACGAAGTAACGTGTTAACATTCTACTTGTGTAGATGTTAACCTGCCAGGTAGCAGAATTACATTACGCCCATGGAAACTGAATCATTTCTTTTTCGAATTTCATAGAGCAGAGAAGAGGAAAAGGACCTTCTTCCCCGAAACATGGATTTGGCATTGTCTCAACATCAGGTACAGTAAGATTCCTTTTCTTCGTTGTGTTTGCAGGCTGACCCAAGGGCACTCGTGCAAGTCCAGATTGCCCCCAGTAGGGTTGCTTTCAGATCTGACATCAACATCTGAGTAAGACTTTGGGCATCCTTTCCTAACACATAAAAACTCAAAAGCCATGAAGTCAACCCCAAATCCCGCTGCAGCTTCGGACATCTGCTCAGGAAATATGAAATGCAGGGGCTTTGTGCCTCTCACGACTCCCACTTGGGGTAACTCTATCCGCTCTGTTTGCATAACGAGCTCATTAAAACGATTACAGTTCCCTGGAACGTGAACTCCACCCCACCCCCCTCCATCCCCTCTTCACTCCTCAGGGGACTCAAGCTCCTGCCCACAAAACAGGCTGCTTTTCTCAGCACATTTCCCTTCCACATTTGTTCCCCCTCGTAGTTCTTTTTGAAGAAGCCCTGCTGTGCCAGATTCCTGCCAGATGCTATTGGCTGTTTTTTTTCTTTCAATGCTTGGGGTCAGAACACCAGTGGTACTAGTAGTAGACGGATGGGGGCCTGCCCTGGGAAACTAGTTAGGCATGAAAGGTCAGACGCCCCTGGGCCATGGGTGGGCTTGCTGCTGAGCAGGTGGGGTGGGGGGAGCTTCTAGACACGAGATGCCATGGCACGTGGTCATCACAGAACCGAGCTCACAGCTGGGGGTTCCTCAAACTGCTTTCACAGATGCGTGTGTCCCCATTATGGAAAGACTTAACTCCTGGTCAGAACAGATCCAGATGATTGCATTAAGTTCCAGGGGTCTAAATCTAACATGAGCTGTCTGTCTGTAATCATTCACATGTGTCAAATGTATCTATTTTCTGGGTGCTGGATGTTTTGGGGGGCCAGGTAACATTGCTTTTTTCCCCACCTTTTGGCTGTTAGAAATAATCCTGCTATGAACACAGGTGTGCAAATAGCTCTTCCAGACCCTGCCTGTGGTTCTTTTGGGTGTATACCCAGAAATGGAATTGTTGGATCGTATGGTGATTCTGTGTTTAATCGGTTTTTGTTTCTTTGTTTGTTTGAGACAGAGACAGCGTGAACGGGGGAGGCGTACAGAGAGAGGGAGAAAGAGAGAATCCCAAGCAGGCTCCACCCTGTCAGTGCAGAGCCCGATGCGGGTCTCGAACTCATGAAACCGGGAGATCATGACCTGAGCTGAATCTGGGAATTGAGAGTCGGATGGTTAACTGACTGAGCCATGCAGGCGCCCCATATGTTTAATCGTTTTGAGGAACCTGTATAGTGTTTCCCACGGTAGCTGCACCATTTTACATTCCCACCAACAGTGCACAAGGGTTCTTCTCTAAGTGTTCAGTAGAATTCACCAGTGAAGCCATCAGGTCTGGGGCTTTTTCTTTGTAAACAGATTTTGGGTTATTGATACAGTCTCTTTAGAGGTCTGTTCAGTTCTGGGTCTCTTCAGATTTTGTATTTCTTTGTAATTTAGTCTTGGTTGGTTTTGCATTTGTATAATTTGCCCATTTCGTCTGGATCATCCAAGTTCTTGGCATATAGGTATTTATGTACTTTTTTATGTACTTTTTTAAAATAATCTTTTGATTTCTCAGAATGGGTAGTAATGTCCCCACTTCCATTTCATATTTTAGTAACTTGAGTCTTCTCTCTTTCTTTCCCTTAGTCTGTCTAGTTAAAGGTTGGTCAGTCTCATTGCTCTTTTCAAAGAATCAGCTTATGGTTTTGTTGATACTCTGTTATTTTTCTGTTCTCTATTTCCTTTATCTCTGCTCTAATTTTTATTATTTCCTTCCTTCTGTTAGCTTTGGGGTTAGTTTGTTTTTCTTTTTCTAGTTCTTTAAGTTGTGAAATTAAGTTGTGTATTTGAGATCTTTCTTTTTATTATTATTTAAAGTCTATCTATTTTGAGAGAGTGTGCACATGCTTGTGCAAGTGGGGAGAGGCAGACAGAGAGGGAGGGAGAAAGAGAGAGAGAGAGAGAGAGAGAGAGAGAAAGAGAGAGGGAATGCCAAGCAGGCTCTGCACCATCAGCAACTCAGGGCTTGAACTCAGGAACCTGAGCCAAAATCAAGAGTTGGACGCTTAACCAACTGAACTACCCAGGTGCCCCAAGATCTTTCTTCTTTTTTAATACATATATAGCTATAACTTTCCCTCGTAGCACTGCTTTTACTGCATCCCATAAGTTTTAGTGTGTTATGTTTTGTTTTCATTCATTTCTGAGTATTTTAAAATTTCCTTTGTGATCTCTTCTTTGATCCATTGGTCAATTAAGAATGTGTTGATTACATCAGCTCAGGTCGTGATCTCATGGTTTGTGAGATAGAGCCCTGTGTCGGGTTGTGTGCTGACAGCACAGAGCCTGCTAGGGATTCTCTCTGCCCCTCCCCCACTTGCATGCATGCTCTCATGCTCTCTCTGTCTCTTGAAATAAATAAATAAACATCAAAAAATATGTTCTTGAATTTCCACAGATTTGTAAATTTTCTGGTTTTCCTTTTGTTACTGATTTCTAACTTTGTCTCACTGTGGTCAGAGAAGATACTTTGTTTAATATCTGCCTTTCAAAATCTACTGAGACTTCATTTGTGGCCTTATCCATGATCTTGCTTGAAGACTGTCGTGTGTGCATGCCTCTGGATCTGGTTGCTTTATTGTGTTAAGTCTTCTACTTGCTTACTCATTTTCTGTCTGGTTGTTCAGTCTGTTACTCAGAACAGGCTATTGAAGTCCCCAACTATTATTGTAAGCTTTTTATTTCTTGCTTCAGTTCTTTCCCTTTTTGTATGTTTCATATATGTCAGTGGTCTGTTATTAGATGTGTAGGTGTTCGTAATTGTTGTATCTTTTTGCTGTATGGAACCTTTTATTGCTATCTAATGTCCTTCTTAGTCTCTTATATACTCTTTTTTTACTTAAAGCCCATTTTGTCTCGTATCAGGATAGCCACGGCTACTTTCTCTTGGTTACAGTTGGCCTGGGATATCTTTTCCATTCTTTCATTTCCAACCTATTTTTGTCTTTGCAGCTAAAGTGAGTTTCTTGCAGACAGCAGAGAGTCAGGTCATGTTTTTTAATTCACTCTGTCGATCTCTGCTTTTTTGACTGCAGAGTTTAATCCATTTACATTTAATGTAATTGCGCATAAGGAGGGCCTTATTTCCATCACTGTGCTTTTTGTTTTCTGTGTGCATTATAGCAGGCAGCACAAGGCAGGGACCTTGTCTGGGCACATGGTAGGGATTGGGGACAGTATCCTGGTTCCAGTGCCCAGTATGTTCTGTCCTCGGCTGTAATGCCCACCTCCCCTCTGCGAGTTTTTTGGGGGTAGTCACAGTGCACCGTGCATCTCCAGGCCCCTCACAACAGCCCAGCCAGGCTGGTGGGCAGCTCCCATTCTTGTGTCTGTTTCATGGTTATTTCAGGCAGAGGGAGCGCCCCCAGGTCGGTGGGCAGAGCCAGGTGTGGTATGCCTGTGAAAGCAGGTAACTCTGAGCAGTTTGACGAGGCTCAAGGGTCGAGATGCACAAAGGTGGGATGGGTGGGAGCTGTCAAGGCTGGGCTGGAGAGAGGGAGAACTGAGCTGTCAGGTGTTGGAGTGGCCAAGTCAAGCAATGACGAGAAGCCATAGTGAAAGTAATGGTGAAGCCCTTTCATCATTACTGTGGCAGTGTAGCCTGACGCCCCCTGTTCCGGTTTCCCCACAGAACGGCACACCTTGCAGGTGGATCAGACATGGGGGTCGTCTCACTATGGAGAGAGCCCTGGACAAACGGCTCTGGCAGTTTTATGGGCCCTGACACCTGCAGAATGGAGGGAGGAGAGCTCAGAGTGGGAAAGTACTGGGTGCTGAGCCAAAGTGGGGAGAAATGCCTTCGAGGTTTCCTCCCATGAGAAGGAGACCTTGGCAGAGGTCTTCAGATACCTAATGACCTTGGGGCCCAGGCAGATCCCTAAAAACACACAGAGCTAGGAATGGAGGCACTGGGGCTGGGAAGGCAAATATGGGAGAAGCATGGCTGGCCAGGGGCCCAGAGTCCCTGACTGCAGTTCCCCTCAGAGACCACAGGACACTGGCTAGGCCACAAGCCTGGTGTGGGGAGGGCGGCTTTCCCCGAGGCCTGCGAGGGAAAGCCTTTGTAACAGCCTGTAGTCAGGCCTAAAAAAATCACACAAAGATTTATAATCGAGGGTCGGGCTCTGCAGGAGTCTGTGGGACAAGGATGCCAGGCCAGGAAGGGTAGATACCCCTGAAGGGCAGGCTGGGGGCACCCAGTGTCCACAGAAAAGTTGGCTGTGCCCATATGACGCTGGTAAAAGTTCTGCCACTTCTAACGGGAAGAGGCTGACTTGAGTTGTCACAGGGTGACAGCGGCGGCGTGTGGCCCTCGTAGAAGTGAGGATAGATGTCCTAGGTCCTGTGGGGCCCGATGGGCAGCGGGGTCACCATGTGCCGCAGCCTGGTCCCGGGAAGCAGACAGGGGTCAGGCAGGTGACTAAGGAGCAGAGGATTCTTGCAGCAAATGTTTACGATAAATCTGGAAAGGACATCCTGGATATGCAAAGTTGACCACAGGGTTTCCCTCCCGAGCCATCCTAACGTGATCAGTGGTGCCGTTGGTGGGGGATGGGTGGGGGCGGGGTGAAGGCAGGGAGAATCGTGAGCAGCACCGTCTGCTCGAAATATAACATCTGTAGGGGCGCCTGGGTGGCGCAGCCGGTTAAGCGTCCGACTTCAGCCAGGTCACGATCTCGCGGTCCGTGAGTTCGAGCCCCGCGTCAGGCTCTGGGCTGATGGCTCAGAGCCTGGAGCCTGTTTCCCATTCTGTGTCTCCCTCTCTCTCTGCCCCTCCCCTGTTCATGCTTTGTCTCTCTCTGTCCCAAAAATAAATAAACGTTGAAAAAAAAAATTAAAAAAAAAAAAAAAAGAAATATAACATCTGTAATTCCCCATGTACGTAACGTCAGCTTTCCTAGTGCCGTGTTATAAAGGGCAAAAAGAAACAGGTGGAGTTCATTTGAATCTTATATTTTATTCAACCCGATACATATCCCCAAACATGGTTGTTTCAAAATGCGATCAATATAAAAAATGATCGATGATACGTTGTACTTTTTTTTTTTTTTGGTACTGTATGAGTTTCCTGTGGCTGCTGTCATGAAGAACCACAGACTGGATGGTTTAAAACAACAGAAATTTGTTGTCTCACAGTTCTGGAGGCCAGGCATCCGAGATCAAGGTGTGGGCAGGGCCATGCCGCCCCTGGGGGCTCTAGGGGAGGAGCCTTCTGGGCCTCCTCCAGCCCCTGGGGGCTCTGGGGGAGGAGCCTTCTGGGCCTCCTCAGCCCCTGGGGGCTCTAGGGGAGGAGCCTTCTGGGCCTCCTCCAGCCCCTGGGGGCTCTGGGGGAGGAGCCTTCTGCACCTCCTCCAGCCCCTGGGGGCTCTGGTGCTCCTCAGCTTTTAGCTGCATCCTTCCAGTCTGTTGCCTCTGTCTTCACATGGTCTCCTCCTCTGTGTCCAGCTTTCCTTCTTATAAGGACCCCCATCCTTCGATTGGGGCCCACCTTCGTCCAGTATGAACTCATCTTGGCTAATTTCATCTGCAAACACCCTGTTTCCCCAAATAAGGCCACATTCACAGGTACAGGGGGTTAGGGCTTGGGCATAACTTCTGGGAGACACAAGCCCCAAATGACTCGACCCCTCAATTCAGTGTCTTCCCCCGGCTACACTGGGCGGAGCGTGCACTGTTGTGGGTCCACCACTGTCCTGAGAGCCACTGGTGCGCCTCATTACCTGAGTTAGGGCCGAGGGGCGGCATTCTCCTGCCACACGCCGTGTTGTGCCTACTTGCTTGTTGCTGAGCTGCAGGGGCGCCTGCCTGGGCCCCCAGGCCTTCCAGCTGCAGCCCTGCATTCCCGCCTGGCTGCCTCAGCTCGGCCCTGGAAAAGGGTCCCATGGTTGTCCATCCTTCCGCAGCGACCCGTCCGGCGAGGAGATGCTCAGCGTGCGGGTCCCGGACTCCATCACCAGCTGGGTGGGTGAGGCCGTGGGTCTGTCCGAGGCCTGGGGCCTGGGTGTCGCCGTGCCTGCCCTGCTGAAGACCTTCAAGCCTTTCTTTGTGGACTTCACCCTGCCCGCCTACGTGGTCCGCGGGGAGCAAGCCAAGATCCCGCTCAGCGTCTACAACTACATGGGCACCTGTGCCGAGGTACTACACCCGCCCCCGCACACAGCCTTCCCTGTGCCCGGGGGTGGGGGGATGGCACCCGTGATGTCAAGAGGCAGGGGTGAGGGGAGGGGGTCAGCCTGAGGGGCTTGGAAGGGGACAGAGCATCTTCATTATCAGGGAGGGAGTCACCAAAGGGGCGGTCCCTGTGTTGTTGGGGAGGCAGGGGCAGGAAGTCCTGTAGGTCAGCAAAGCAAGTGCTCAGTATCCCAGTTTGTTTCTTTCTTTATTTTAAATGTTTATTTTTGAGAGAGAGACAGAATGTGAGTGGGGGAGGGATAGACAGAGAGGGAGACACAGAATCCGAAGCAGGCTCCAGGCTCCGAGCGGTCAGCACAGAGTCCTGTGCGGGTCTCGAACCCGTGAACCTTGCGATCACGACCTGAGCCAATGTCGGACGCTCTACCGACTGAGGCGCCCCGGTCTCTCAGTTTATACTTGCACACCGGCCGGCCCTGGCCGCGTTACTCTGCCTGTTGGTGTTTCAGGTCCCACAAATGTCAGGGAGATAGGAGTCATCGGTGGTTACAGGCTAAATGGGTTCGCAGATGCTAAGAAGGGTGTCCGCAGAGGGACCCAGACCCTGGTCATGCTGTCGAGGCTCCGGCCCCTGCAGGGGCTGTGCGGTGGGGTCTGGTGGAAAAGGCTACTCGACCCCTTTCTTGTAGCTGCTGTGACAAAGCAGTGGGAACCGGGTGGCTTGAGACAATAGAAATGTGTTGTCTCACAGTTCTGGAGGTCAGAGTCCAAGGTCAAGGTGCGGGCAGGGTGGGTTCCTCCTGGGGGCTCTGAGGAAGGGTCTGTCTGGTGCCTCAGGCCTGGCTTTGGCGGCTGCGGGCAGCCCTTGACGGTCTTCGGCTTGTGGCTGTGTGGCTCCAATCTGCAACCTGTCTTCACATGGCCTTCTTCCCTTGCTTTCTCTTCCCTCTGTGAATTTCTCTCTGTGTTTCCTCTTCTAAAGATCCCAATTCTGTTGGGGTAGGGCCTACCCTAATAACCTCATTGTAACTTAATGACCTCTGCACAGACCCTGTTTCCAAAGAAAATCACATTGACAGGTACCAGAGGGTTTAGGACTTCAACATAACTTTCCGGGGGCCACAGTCAGACTGTTACAGCTACCCCAAGGCGGGGGGCGGGGCTTGGGGCTGAGCTTGGAGGCTGGGGAGGAAGGCCGGCCGGCGAGGGGGGTGGCCTGTGAGATAAGGTGGGTGCATGGAGGGGAAGGGAGAGTTTCGGGGGGCAGGGGTCTGTGTCTCTGTGCGGCTTGGGGAGGCCAGGAGCACTCACCCTCCACCACTTTGTAATCCTTGGGCGCTGGCTAGGCCTGGATGTCAGTGGTGGGTGGGAGGAAGGAAAGTGGGGAGGGCTCTCTGGGGTTAGGGGCAACCCTCAGGGGCTGGAAGCCGAGGCTGTGGGTAGAGGGGTGAGTGGGGCACAGGATCAGTGGTCCAGCTGGGAGCAGGCCTGCTCTCTGCAGGTCTCAGCCTCACCCTAACAAGCCACACGCTGGGGACGTGGCTGACCTCCCCCTGGCCCTGCCCAAGTGGGTGGGGACCGCGAGGGCCGCGGGCTCACGACACACTGAGGGCAGATGTGAGCTGCAGCCGCAAAGCAGGCACCATGGAAACCAAGAGACTTCACCCCAGATTTTTGGCTTTTCCTGAAACAATGAGGACACGTGGCTAGAGAGTGATTGGAAATTGCTACCAGCGGGGTCCCCAAGGCTGCCTGGGTGGGAGGCACAGCCACTACCCCGCAGCTGTGGTCCCAGCGAGTTCAGACCCCGCTGCCCCCAGAAGACCGGGCTCTGGCTCAGCACTTCCACTTACAGCCCCACTTTGCCTCAGTTACCCCATCTGTAAACTGGGCAGGAGAGCTCACCCTGGCCCCACTCGCCCTCACTGGCTTTCTCTGGAGCAGGAGGGAAAGGAGGGACAGAGCAGACACAAGGGTCCCTTGTGAGTCTCAGAGGGGATGGCTGTGATCGGCTCTGAGCCTGGCCCGGAGGCGACAGCGAGCCCTGAGTCCCGGCTCAGGAGGTGACCGTGAGCTCGCACAAAATATTTTACTCCTTCTTTTCCTTGAACTTGCAAGTTCTAAACGTCCACGGAATGATTATGTCTGCATCAGAACATGTGGCATGTGATGGCGGGTGACGACAGCCTGAAGGCCAGTAAAGGACTCTCGCACAGCCGTCTGGCTGGCACAGCACAAGTTCGATGCTGGTGTTGATTTTTTTTTAATTTATTTTTTTTATATATGAAATTTATTGACAAATTGGTTTCCATACAACACCCAGTGCTCATCCCAAAAGGTGCCCTCCTCAATACCCATCACCCACCCTCCCCTCCCTCCCACCCCCCCATCAACCCTCAGTTGGTTCTCAGTTTTTAACAGTCTCTTATGCTTTGGCTCTCTCCCACTCTAACCTCTTTTTTTTTTTTTTTCCTTCCCCTCCCCCATGGGTTCCTGTTAAGTTTCTCAGGATCCACATAAGAATGAAACCATATGGTATCTGTCTTTCTCTGTATGGCTTATTTCACTTAGCATCACACTCTCCAGTTCCATCCACGTTGCTACAAAAGGCCATATTTCATTCTTTCTCATTGCCACGTAGTATTCCATTGTGTATATAAACCACAATTTCTTTATCCATTCATCAGTTGATGGACATTTAGGCTCTTTCCATAATTTGGCTATTGTTGAGAGTGCTGCTATGAACATTGGGGTACAAGTGGCCCTATGCATCAGCACTCCTGTATCCCTTGGATAAATTCCTAGCAGTGCTATTGCTGGGTCATAGGGTAGGTCTATTTTTAATTTTCTGAGGAACCTCCACACTGCTTTCCAGAGCGGCTGCACCAATTTGCATTCCCACCAACAGTGCAAGAGGGTTCCCGTTTCTCCACATCCTCTCCAGCATCTAGAGTCTCCTGATTTGTTCATTTTGGCCACTCTGACTGGCGTGAGGTGATACCTGAGTGTGGTTTTGATTTGTATTTCCCTGATAAGGAGCGACGCTGAACATCTTTTCATGTGCCTGTTGGCCATCCGGATGTCTTCTTTAGAGAAGTGTCTATTCATGTTTTCTGCCCATTTCTTCACTGGGTTATTTGTTTTTCGGGTGTGGAGTTTGGTGAGCTCTTTATAGATTTTGGATACTAGCCCTTTGTCCGATATGTCATTTGCGAATATCTTTTCCCATTCTGTTGGTTGCCTTTTAGTTTTGTTGGTTGTTTCCTTTGCTGTGCAGAAGCTTTTTATCTTCATAAGGTCCCAGTAATTCACTTTTGCTTTTAATTCCCTTGCCTTTGGGGATGTGTCGAGTAAGAGATTGCTACGGCTGAGGTCAGAGAGGTCTTTTCCTGCTTTCTCCTCTAAGGTTTTGATGGTTTCCTGTCTCACATTTAGGTCCTTTATCCATTTTGAGTTTATTTTTGTGAATGGTGTGAGAAAGTGGTCCAGTTTCAACCTTCTGCATGTTGCTGTCCAGTTCTCCCAGCACCATTTGTTAAAGAGGCTGTCTTTTTTCCATTCGATGTTCTTTCCTGCTTTGTCAAAGATGAGTTGGCCATACGTTTGTGGGTCTAGTTCTGGGGTTTCTATTCTATTCCATTGGTCTGTGTGTCTGTTTTTGTGCCAGATGCTGGTGTTTATATTTGACTTTCCCGCTGGTGTTTCTCTGATTCTACAGAAGAGCCACACGTTAATGTGTTGTCACATAGGAGCTTCTTGTCCCTTGAAACTTTTTAATTAAAGGAAAATTTCAACTGGAGGGGAAAAAAAAAAAAGAATAGTCATTGCAGGTTCTGAAATGGAAATGAAACATCCAGAGGCCACCAGAAAGGGGCCCCTGGGTGTAAAATGCCAGTGATTCGAATTCACTGTCACTCAGAACCCATTGTGCACGTGCTCTGCGCGTGCTGGGCCTTGTGCTGATGTCAGAGGACCCCGGGGCCCAGGACCCCCATCTGTGCTCAACCTCGGAGCACTGTTACCACTAACCTCTGTGCCCCATGCTGGCCTCAGGATTTTGCCTACATCGATATCAAATGCCCACGTGGGCCGGGGAAGAAGGGTCGTTGATGCAATTGTTCCCAGACAGGAAGCTCAGAGACTCGTTACATGCCCAAGCTCTCCCAGGGAGTTTGGGGCAGAGCTGTGTTAGAATTGAGTGTTTGCAGGGAGCCAGCGGAGCCCCGAGAAGAGGCAGGTCTCCTGAGCTCTGGAGTCGTCAGGCACTGTTTGAGCCAGGCACCAGGACCTGGAAGGGCATTTCCTGGAAGAGGGAACAGCATACACATGCAACAGAGGCAGGAGGCGGCTTAGCCTGTCCAGGGAATTGCCCATGACACAGTCTAGCTGGGCTTTAGGGTCTGGTGGGGAAAGCAGGAAAGGGGGTAATCAGAGCCCCATGCATTTGGCTGGGTGGGGACTGCTGTGTTGGAAAGCAAGGCGGCGGCCGGGGGGTGGCCTGAGGAGACTAAGGGGGACACGTGAAATAGGCTCAAAACAGGCAGCCGGGGAGCAGTGCCCCAAAGCCCAGTGTCTGTATGGTCCATCCTCTGTCATTCTTTTTTTTTTTTTTTTAGTTGTATTTATTTATTTTGAGAGAGAGCAAGAGAGAGCAAAGCACGGAGGGGGGAGGGGCAGAGAAGGGGAGAGAGAATCTCAAGCAGGCTCCAAGCTGTCGACGCAGAGCCCGACGCAGGGCTGGCACCCACAAACCGTGAGATCATGCCCTGAACTGAAACCAAAAGTCGGATGCTTACTCAACAGAGCCACCCAGGTGCCCCTGTCATTCTTTTTGCATAGCCAGGAGGAGTAGGACCCCCATCTTAAAAAGCCGGAATAAGTGCAGACTGATCCCTGATCAACCAGGTGGCCCCTGCAAGGGAGGGTCCTCACCGAATGGGCAGGCGGGACCCTCAGGTGCCCCTTTTAGCTGCAAGAACACGCTGGAAGCTGGTTTGTTGCACATCCCCAAGGCACCGGGAAAACGGACCCATCCAGCTCCCTCAACACGGGCAGGCGGTCATTCTGCCCAGGAGCCGGAAAATACGGCCCACTGACACTTGGCTCTCAAGTTTCTTCTTTCCTCCCTGGAAGAATGTTCTGGAAGAACACTGAGTCAAGAGGGATGTGGGAGCTCCTGACGCAGCCTGCACCAGCTGCTCACACTCAGGTCCCGCCGGGCTTGTCCTCAGGCAGGATTCAGATGCTCTGTCACACTTGCCACTCGATTTTCCTCGGAACCTTCCCTCCACATCACACGTGCATGCATGTGTGATGTAGGCGTGTTGACCCTCAGGCACCCAGGGATCACTCGTGTCCTCTTTGGCTACATTACCTTAGCTCCTAGTAGGGCCCCTGCATCCACTAGGTGCTTCACACATGCTCATTGGACAAATGGACGTGGACCAAGGAGCCTGTTGCAGACAGGGAGGTCTAACCGCACGTGCACATAGAGACACTTGTGTGCACACGCATGCACACATGCATTGTGCACGTGTGTATGCATAGACCACACCTACATGCACATAGGTGTGCACAGAGATACATGCATGCACGCATGTGCACACACACACAGAACTCTGTTATGACCCTGTGGACCTCAGAGGTTGGATGGAGGGTCAGGGGGAGTGCCTTGTGGGGCCTGCAGGGGGAGCGGTCCCTCCCATCTGGTGCCCATCTGGTGCCCCCCATCAGCCTTGGCCCTAAGGGGAGGCTGACCCCGTGGGGTGTTGGAGGGGCCGAAGTAAAGAGAGGGCTCCCAGCAAGACCACGGTGAGTAGTGGGGGAACCTTCCGAGAAGAGCGTGGCTTTTGGAGAGGGCTGACGCGGTGGGCGGCGGCCAGTGGGATGTGCCCGGAGGGCGCACGCATCCCGGGAGCCTTGAGAGCGGCATACCTCCCTCCCCAGGTCTACGTGAAGATCTCAGTTCCCAAGGGCATCCGCTTTGTGGGGCATCCAGGCAGACGCCATCTGACCAAGAAGATGTGCGTGGCCTCTGGGGAGACGGAACCCACCTGGGTGGTTCTGTCCTTCGGTGACCTGGGACTCAGCAACGTCACAGGTGAGGCCCCGTGCTGCTTCAGGCATCCACCCCCCCCCCCCCGCCCCCTGTCCGGACCCCAGGCACAGGTGAGTGGCCGGTGGGGCAGTACGTGAGGTCAAGGCCACGTTGAGAGACAGGACAGCAGCTGGGGAATGGTCAGGAGGTGGGGCGAGGCGGTCCAGGAGGAGGTGGGGCGTGAGGCTTCCCCGGGAGGGCGGGCGTTCTGTTAGGACCGCAAGCGCTGAGCACACAAATCCCCACAGCCAAAGCCATGGCTTACGGAGACACAAGCTGCTGCCGGGATGGGAAGTCCATCCGACACCTGGAGGACCACTTCGCTGACAGGAGGGGCCCCACTGGGAGGGATCACATCAGGCGCAGTGTCATGGTTGAGGTAAGCCCGTGTCCTCAGCCAGGGCACTCGGCCAGGGCCTGATTCCATCACCCACGAGGCGGGGGCCTGGCTGGGGCGGGGGCAGCCCCCACGGGTCCTGCTCTGGGGCTCAGGGCAGGCTTGGGGTGTCTGCATTTCCTCGCTAGAGGCCCTCAGCATCCAGCCCCTCCGCCGTGCACCGTGCACTTGGGGAAAGTGGCCTGGGACTTGCAGGGGCCGCAGGAAAGTGTCCTCTGACCCCCACGTTGACCATGTTGGAGGGCGATGTGCCTCTGTCTCCGACTTCCTGTTTGTCATAGGCAGCCATAGGGATTATGACCTGGCATTTGGAGCGCTGTCACTAGAATGCCTGGGGCAGAAAGGACGCAGAGCCTGTGCAGCAGAGGGGCCTGGGTGTTGGGGTCTCATTGACGCCCCACCTCCCCTGCTGGCTGGGAATCTAGGATCTACCGCTCCGTGTGGGCTGGGCGTATGTCTTGATAGTCCAATCCTGCTCCGTAAATCAGGGACGTTCACGCTCACCCCACAGTGTGGAGAGGGCACCTCGCGGTGCACGTTGGGCATGTGGTAGCAGTGATGTCCCATCTTTTGGGGGCTGCTTGGACACCTCAGAGCCCAGAGCCCTGCCAAGACTCTTCATGCTACGTGGAGAGTGCACGACAGCCCCGAGGAAGCCCCTCACGGCGTCCCCAGTGTCTGCCCCTCCCCAGGGGCTCGGCTGCAAACAGCCGCCCTCCCTCCTGGCCGTGGTCCTGGCAGCGCGGAGCACAAATGATTTCCATCAGCGCCCGGAGTCACACACACGCGCTGGGCAGAACTCCCCGAGGTGGACGAGTCGTTGGCCACAGCGTGCTTGACGTGACCTGATGGATTCCTCTGGGACAAGTGGGTCCTCTGATGAGGAATGCCATCTCCGTGAGCCAGTGGGATGAGGGGATGGCCTCAACGGGAAACAGGGAGACCCCTGGCAACCCTTTGCTCGGCCTGAACGTGCTCCCTGGCCCACAACCCGCCCTCCTGGGGCCAGAGGAGATGGCAGGCCATCCAGAGTTCTTGCCTCGTCCGTCTGCAGAAGGAATTTCTCAATGCACAGAGAGGGATTCTCAAGGGGCTCTGCCCCTGGGCCTTTCCTCCCACTCACACGGCTCAAGGGCTGCCTAATCTGCAGTATCGCTTTGTGCAGGCGGCCCTGGGGGCGGGAGGTGACAGGTGGGCATCAGAAGACCTGAGATGTCGAAGCAGAAACACTGAAGCCTGGTGGACGAGGAAACCAGGTTTATGAAACAGGACGTGGCCGACGCGTGGCTTGATAAAGCAGCAAAGCCCTGCTGCCTCTCCACCCCGCTGGAGAGCTCTGGGTGCGCGGTCTGTTTGCCAGATCGGATATTTTGTGGACCCTCACGCGACGCTGCGTGCCTTCTGCTGGGGACGAAACTGCACGTGGCACCAGTACCTTCCCGCCAGGTGGGGAAGCAGGTGACGGTTGGGAACCACCGTGGGCGCTAAACCGGAGGGAGGAGGAGCTGGTGCCCTCCTGCCTGGCTCCCCGATTAGCCCAGGAGACCCCGAGGACAAGGTGGGAGTGTGGGAAGCACGGCCCGTCTAGAAGCAGCTGGTGAGTGGGTTTGACCAGAGCCCGGAGAAGAGGAATGAGCCTCAGTTTCCCCACTCGGGCCTAGGAGGTAGGCAGCCTGGTCCTTCTCTGGGCACCCGTGACATTGGCACCACCCTGCAGGGTCCAGACTCGGAGCCGCTGCCGTGGGAGGGCGGCCGCTCCCCCGCCCCCCCCCCCCCCGTGCCGACTGCCCCTCCCCCGCTCAGTTCTCCCCATGTCTCTGTTTCAGCCGGAAGGAGCCCCCCGCAGCTACACCTACAGTGCTTTCTTCTGTCCCAACGGTGAGTCCCTGCACCCACCCCCCTGAGGACTTTGGCCCTCCCCCCACCACACTGCTGCTAAGCGGATGCCTGCCCTTCCCGGGGCCAGAGGACACGGCAGGGGAGAACTGAGATGTCCTGGCTGGTGACAACCATAAGCCAGAGCGAGGGCCGGGCATCTGCCACACAGGAAGGACGTGCACACGCATGTAGGCTGGAGGTGCCAACGGGAAAAGAGACCACAGGCGGGAACAGGGCTGTCCTCGGGGCCCTGGGGTGAGGAGCCTAGGATCCAGGGAAGGGAGGTCTTAGAGAGACGTCAGGGGAAAGCTATGGGAAATGACCGACCGGGAACCCTGGGCCCAAAGAGAAAATAGGAAATTCAAGTGGGTTCCAGAAGGGGTGGGATTTGGGGTCTGCCTCGGTCCCCTGAAATCGGTGTTAGGTTTGTACGTGATCCGTGAAAAGGAAAGGGGTACAGAGTGTGCGGTGGACAGAATGGCCACAGCAGGGCCCTTCCATGCCTCTGCCTCGGTGGGGTCAGGGAAATGCTAGGCAGGATGTGGGCCCGGCTGCCCACCCCCTGTCCGGCCCCTCCCAGAGGAGCCCAGGCCTGGCCTGGCACTGGGCAGCACCCAGCAGGCTTTGCCAGGTGGCCGAGCTGAGGATCTGAGCTGAGTCCCCGGGGATTGTCGGCTCCCCAGGCACAGCACCTCCCCGTTGCCAAGGCATCCAGCGTGACCGGCCCCACAGGGACCACTCTAGACACAGGCTTCCTCTTGACATTCACCCGCCCCTCCCCCTGCCCCGCCCTTTGTGTATTAAACAGCAGTGCATCACTTACAAGCTGAAACGAATTTTGACAGAGGTGCAAAAGCAAGTCAACGAAGGGAGGAGAGCCTTTTCAACAAACGGTGATAGAGTAATTGGACAGGATTGGTAAAAGCATGAACTTTGACCTAAAGATCCCACTTTATATGAGAATTAACTCAAATGGATCATGGACTTACATGTAAAATGATAAAACTTTTAGGAAAAATTGGTGAGAAAATTTCTGAGAAACCTTTGGGATCCGGGGCTGGGTAAAGGGGTTTTAGACATGATACCAAAAAGCATCACCCATAAAAGGAGACTCATAAATGGACCTTATCAAAATGAAAAACTGCTTTGCAAAAGATGCTAGTAAGAGGAGGAAATACAAGTTACAGACTGGGAGAAAATACTTCCAGACACAGGTCTGACAGAAGACTAGTATCTAGAATATCAAACGATCCAATTAGAAAGTGGGAAAAAGGAACAAACAGTTCACCAAAGAAGGCATACAGGTGACAGATAGGCACAAGGACGTTCGACATCGTTAACCATTAGCAAAATGCAAAATTTTGTAAGTTGTCAAGGCACGCTTATCAGAATAACTAAAGTAAAAAAAAAAATAGTGACAGCAGTAAAAGATGGTGAGGATGGGGAGAAAGAGGATTATTCATACGTTGCTGGTGGGAATTGTAAAATGGTGTGTCTGCTGCTGGGAGTTTCTTAAAAAGCTACGCGTGCTCCATGCGTACCACCCAGAAATTGCACTACGAGGCATTTTTCCCAGAGAAACAAAGATTTATGTTCACACAAAAACCCGTACGTAAATGTTCATATCAGCTTTATTTGTAATAGCCCCAAACTGGAAACAGCCTAGGTGTCCTTCAGTGGATGAGTGGATAAGCAAATCACGGTACATTCCTACCTTGGAATGCTATTTAGTGATAAAAAGGAATGCACTATTGACATACGCAGCTATCTGGGTGAAGGGGATTGAGTGGGGAAAAAAAAAAAACCCTCAATCCCAATAGGGTCCATAAATTATTTTGTTTGCAGTATTTTTTGAAATGACAAAATTTTTGAAATGGAGGTTATATTAGCCATGGCTGGGATGGGGAGGAAGAGTGTGGGTATGGTGATAAAGGCCAATAGGAGGGATCTTGTACAAATAAAATTGGGGAAATATGAACAAGACTAATGGGTTGTATCGATGTCAATATCCTGGTTGTGATGTTGTACTAGAATCTTGCCAGATGCCCCTGGGGAGAACTGGGTCCAGAGGACACAGATCTCTCTGTGTTATTTCTTACAGTCATATGTGAATGTACAGTTATCTCAGCAAAAGTAAAATAAAAACATTTTTAAAAGTGACACATAGGCACAAATACCGTATGATTCCACTAATATGAGGTACTTAGAGAAGTCAAAATCATAGAGACAGAAAGTAGATGGTGGGAGCCAGGGGTTGCGGGGAGGGGATGGCAGCTCAGTGTTTAATGGGGACAGAGTTACAGTTTTGCAAGGAGAAACAGTGATGATGTTTGCACAATAGGACTGTATTTGATACTCCTGAACTGGACACATAGAAACGATTAAGAGGACCACTTTACATTATTTGTATTTTACCACAATTTTAAAAATTGGGAAAAGCAAAAGCAATACTTGTGTATTACAGGAAACTTAGGAAGATAGAAAGAAGGAAAAATATCTCCTTTGGTTCTCATCCAGAGATGACCTTTTCTAACATTTTGTTAGATTTGGTTGCATACGGTTGATTATTGTTTGTTTTAACATAGTTGTGACTCGTGAGCTAAATAATTCTGTGGTCTGCCTTGCTCATTTAACACATCTCAAGCACTTTTCTTTGTTGTAAAGACTTTATAAACAGCATTTCAAAACAGCTTCAGTATGTTCTATCAAATGACTGTTCCAGAATTTGACCACTATAGAATTTTCTTCTTATTTTGTACATGTTTATTTATTTTTGAGAGAGAAAGAGGGAGAGAGAGAAAGTGCTGGGGGAGGGGCAGAGAGGAGAGGGAGATGCAGAATCTGAAGCAGGCTCCAGGCTCTGAGCCGTCAGGCCAGAGCCCGACGTGGGGCTCGAACTCACGGACTGCGAGATCGTGACCTGAGTTGAAGTCGGATGCTTAACCGACTGAGCCACCCAGGCTCCCCTGTTTCTACTTTTTTAAAATCATAATTTACACTAGGCTGAATGTACATTTGTATTCAAAGTAAAGTCAGTAATATTTTTAACATGTTGATTGAGGTATAATCGACATACAATAAATCACACGTATTTTAGGCATACAATTTGGGAAGTGTTGACATCTGTGTACATCTGTGAAACTATCACATCTAAGATAATGAAGATTTCCATTAACCCCAAAAATCATGCCCCCTTGTAATCACTCACCCCTGTTTCTAGTCTTGTCACCAAGGAACTACTGACCTGTTTCCTGTCTCTATAGATTACTTTGCACTTTCTAGACTTTTATATAAATGGAATCATAAAAATGTACTCTTTTTCTCTGGTTTATTTCACTCAGCATAAAAGTGCTGAGATTCATTCACGTTGTGTGTATCACTAATTCAATCATTTTAAGGCCGAGTGGGCCTCCACTGAATAGATGTATTGCATTTTGTTCATTGACCTGCTGATGGATATTTGAGTTATTTCCAGTTTGGGGCTATTTCCAATAAAGCTTCTATGAATATTCATGTGCAAGTCTTTGTATGGATAATATGTTTTCCTTTCTCTTGAGTCTGTACCTATGAGTGAAATAGCTAAATCATACAGTAGGTATGTGTTCAACCTTTTAAGAAATGATCACACTGTTTTCCAAAGTGGTAGTCCCATTTTGCATTCTCACCAGCAGGGGGCGAGAATCACTTCTTCCCTCTCCTCGCCCACACCTGGTGTTGTCCCTCTGATTACTTTTCCCCCTTCCGATAGGTGCCTGATGGTATCTTATTGTGGCTTTGATATGCATTTCCCTCATTCAAGCATCTTTTCATGTGCCTGTTTACTATTAATGTATCTTTTCTGGTGAAGTGTCTGGTCAGATCTTTTAATGTTTATTTTACGTTGACTTTTGGAAGTTTTTATAAATTTATTCTTGTTACAAGTCATTTATCAGATGAATGCTTCGCAGAGACATTTCTCCCAATATGTGGCTTGTCTTTTCTCTTAATAGTGTGTTTATAAGACCGGAGGTTTTTCTTTTCTTTCTTTCTTTTTTTTTTTTTAGAAGTTTTTCATGTTGATGTGGCCCAGTTTACCAGTTTTTCATTTTATGGATTATGCTTTTGCTGTATCTAAAAGAAATCTTTTCCAGGGGCATCTGGGTGGCTCAGTTGGTTGGGTGTCCAACTCTTGATTATGGCTCAGGTCATGATCTCGCAGTTAATGAGTTTGAGCCCCGCACCAGGCTCCACGCTTGGGATTCTCTCTTTCCCTCTTTGCCTCTCCCCCACGTGTGTGCTCTCTCTCTCTTTCAAAATGAATAAATGAACTTTAAAACAGAGAAATCTTGGGGCGCCTGGGTAGCTCAGTTGGTTAAGCGTCTGACTTTGGTTCAGGTCATGATCTCACGGTTCGTGGGTTCGAGCCCCGCGTCGGGCTCTGTGCTGACAGCTCGGAGCCTGGAGCCTGCTTCCGATTCTGTGTCTCCCTCTCTCTCTGCCCCTCCCCCATTTGCACTCTGTCCCTCTCTCATAAAATAAACTTAAAAAAGATTTTAAAAGAAGGAAATCTTTTCCAATTCCTACGCGTTCTCCTCCACATTTGTAATCATTAGGCTGTACGCTTACAAAATAGCTCTGATCCGTTTTGAGTTGGTCCTTGGAAAACCACGCGCGGTGTGGACCTGAGTTCCCTTTTCTGCCTCTGGGTAACTAGTGGTTCCGACACCCTCTGTTGAAAGGATTTTCACTGTTGAATTGCCTTCTCACCTTTGTTGCAAATCAGTTGTTCGCACACGAGTGGGTCCGCGTCTGGACTCCCTACGCTGTTCTGGTGAGCCTGGGTTGATGTCCGTACCACACTGTCATGATTACTGCTGCTTCCGAGTGCGTCTCAATGTCACAGGTGTGAGTCCTTCACCCTGGTTCCGTTTCAAAGTTGTGTTGACCCTCTGGGTCCTTTACGTTTCTATATAAATTGTGGACTCGGCTTCATCATTTCCGCAAAAGACCCCCCCGTGATTCTGACTGGGATTGCCGCGAATCCGTGTCAGTTTGGGAAATAATTACCGTATCTGCCGTGTTGTCCTCTGACCCACAAACACGGTCTGGCTCTCCCTTGATTTGGGTCTGAATTAGCTGCAACAGCATTTTGCAGTCTCTGGCTGTACAGGGCTTTTGTAGGAGTTAGCCCCGTGAGCATCTCCTCTTTCGTGTGCCCTCGGCAAAGCTGTGGGTAAGCCGTCTCCGTTCGCCGTTGCTCAGGAAGCTGCCTGCAGAGCCACAGTGAGACGGGCCCCCCCAGGGGCCCTGATCCTCAGCCCTGGGCACAGGCAGGGAGAGGCAGGATGCCTCCAGGTGCCCCCTCAACACCCTCTCTCCTTCCCTCCGTCCAGAGAGAGTCCACATCTCCACGCCCAACAAGTACGAGTTCCAGTACGTGCAGCGGCCGCTGTGGCTCACCCGTTTTGATGTGGCCGTGCGAGCCCACAATGATGCCCGCGTGGCCTTGTCCGCCGGACCCCAGGACACAGCGGGCATGATAGAGATTGTCCTGGGGGGGCACCAGAACACCAGGTCCTGGATCTCCACCAGCAAGATGGGCGACCCCGTGGCCAGCACGTACACGGCCAAGATCCTGTCCTGGGATGAATTCAGAACGTTTTGGATCAGCTGGCATGGCGGGTTCATCCAGGCACGGCTGGGCTGGCTGGGGTGGGCGTGGGAACCCCGGGCTCCTTGGCATTTGCTGCTTCCTACTCTGTGTCCAGCTCTTAACAGGGGGCGAGGAAGAGGGGGGGATAAACACAGGGCGCAACCTCAGGTTGCTCACAGTCTGCCTAGAGTCACTTACAAAAAAAAAATAAAATAAAAAGGTGAGAGCTGTGGTGGAGGAAGCACCCAGGGGACCTGGGAGCTGAAGTATAGTGGGTCGTCGTGGGGAAAGAAAGTGGATATAAGCAGGTGAAATCGAGGCTGGGGCATTTTATGGGCCAGGCAAAGAGGACATAGGAAAGGAGCAGCTAACAGCTTCTTAGAGGAGGGACATAGCCAAACTGGGTTTTGAAGCATGCATAGGAGTTCACCAGGCAAACGAGGGAGCGGAGGATGTTCCAGGCAGAGGGCATAGCATGTGCAAAGGCCCAGGGGTTCCAGGGAACTGATGACTTGGCAAACTGTACGTGCTATGCTTGTGTCTCTTGTTGGCCATTTAATGGATGAGGTGACCCTTGGTTTCTCTGTGAGCCCTGTAGCCAGTGTCACTGCTGCCTGAGCGCTTCCTCTCAGCATTCAGCAGCCAGCAGCCTTGGCCTCTTTTTCCAGGTTGGCCATGGCCCAGAGCCTTCCAATGAGTCTGTCATCATGGCCTGGACCCTCCCCAGGCCACCGGAGGTCCGATTCATCGGCTTCTCCACTGGCTGGGGCTCCATGGGTGAGTTCCGCATCTGGAAGAAGGTGGAGGTGGACGAGAGCTACAGTGAGGCCTTTACCCTGGGAGTCCCGCACAGCGCCATCCCTGGGTCAGAGCGGGCAGCAGCCTCTGTCATAGGTGCGTCTGCCCTGTTGCTGGCTTGGGGAGTATAGAGGCGAGAACTGAGGCCGAGGGGCAGGGTATCCGCCCCGGGCTTGGTCTCGCATCAGCCTGTGCTGGGGAATCTGTGCCCCTGGGGCCTCACCTGACCAGCCACTTTGGTGCTTCCTCCATGCCGGGGCAGACCCTGAGATGACCCCAGCCCTGTCCTCGAGGAGTTCCCCGTCTGCCCACCCAAGCCCTGTGTGAAGCAACCCCGAGGGGCAGGTGGCGAATTCCATGAGGGCAGTGAGCATGGGGTGATGCGCAAGAGGACAGAAAGTGCGGGTGAAATCAGCCGGGTGCGGGGCAGAAGGTGGGGGTCCCGGTGAGGGGGGCAAGTTCCCAGAACGTTTCCTGAGCAGGAGCGAGTGGCTGTGACGGGGGGTCTGGAGGGTGTGGGTGGTCTCCTGTAGCCCGACTACAGGAGTGGAAAGTGGGGCCTCTGTGATGGATGTGGTGTTGGGTATTGGAAGGGTAGGAAGAGGGGAAGAGGCCAGGAAGGGCAGACAGTCCTCAATGCGGGGGTCTCAGGTCTCTCTCACACTGGAGAACAGAAGTCCTGGGGCCCAGACAGGTTGGTGATTGTGGCCCAATCAGAAGACGTGGGAGTTTATCATTTCTGAGTCAGGAGACGAAGTCAGAGATGGCCGTGGGGGTCAGTGGCCTGGGTAGGGGTGAAGGGAAGCCAGAAGATGGGCAGGGATGGAGAGGGGCTGAAGGCCAGGACCTGTGTGCCAGTGCCTTCAGCATAGTGGAATAGAAGGTGGAGAAGAAGCTGGAAAGCCCGGAGAAGGGTGATGAGAAAGTAGCCAGGCAGGCCCTGCCATGGATGGAGGCTGCAGGAGCAGTGGCAGCCTCAGTGGGGCAGGAGGAAAGGCCAAGGAAGGAAGGGAGGTGTGATCAGGAACAGCAGGAGTTCAGCCATGTGTGGTGCAGAGAGGCCAAGAAGAGGAAGACAGAGTGTTGAAGGGAGGAAAGCACAGGAGAAATCAAAAAGAAAAAAAAAAAAGAACTTAAAAGTATACCAACGATATCGGGTGTGTACAGAAACTTTTTTTAAAGATCTAAATACTTGTGGTTGAAGAGAAAATCACATTTCCTACTGGAAGTTAGAAAAAAAAAATATTTAAAACGGAAGCACAGTGCCTGGATTGACCCGTCAACGTGTGGGATGCAACCAAAGTCGTACTTAGAGGAAAACGTATAGCTTTAAATGTACCCGTTTTAAAAGCCAAAAAGAAACGAGCATTCAGCATCATGAAAAGGGGGAGAGAGAGAACACCGAGACTGGAGAGCAGAGAGGGAGGCGTGTGGGAGAGTTCCAGCAGGTGGCGGCCAAAGCCAGGGCACCCGGTGGGCCACGTGAGCACAGGGCATGGTCCAGGCCCAAAGGCAGCGCCGGCCGTCAGAGGGTGGGGAGCTGGTGTGAGACCACAGGCCGCCCCGGGGAACGCCGTCCTGAGTACAACCAGGGCGCCAGTTGAGGCCAGCCTGCGGCCCAGCCCTGTTTTCCTTCCCACCAGGAGACGTCATGGGGCCGACCCTGAACCACCTCAGCAGCCTCCTGCGGCTGCCCTTCGGCTGTGGCGAGCAAAACATGATCCACTTTGCGCCCAACATCTTTGTCCTCAAGTATCTTCAGAAAACCCGGCAGCTCAGCCCGGAGGTGGAGCGGGAGACCACTGACTACCTGGTACAAGGTACTGGGGCCGGGTGACTGTGCGGAGGACACGGGGAGGGAGGCAGCCCACGTGCCCGGTGCAGTGGATGTGGAGGGACGGAAGGGAGCGGAAGAGGCCACTTGGGGTAGCCCCCGCCTGGTCGCTGTCAGCAGAAGCCCCGTGTCTGCACCCATTAGCACAAGGCTCTGAATGCTGGGAATCAGCTATGGGGACAGGAGATGCACCTTTTAAAAAATGTAGATTTGCGGGGAGCGCCTGGGTGGCTGAGTCAGGTAAGCATCCTACTTTGGCTTAGGTCATGATCTCACAGTTCGCAAGTTCAAGCCCCGCATCGGGCTCTGTGCTGACAGCTCAAAGCCTGGAGTCTGCTTTGGATTCTGTGTCTCCCTCTCTCTGCCCCTCCCCTGTTCACTCGCGCTCGCTTGCTCTCTCTCTGTCTCTCTCTCAAAAATAAGTAAACATTAAAAAAAAATTATAAAAATAAGGGCACTTGGGTGGCTCAGTTGGTTAAGCGTCCGACTTCGGCTCAGGTCATGATCTCAAGGTTCGTGGGTTCGGGTCCTGCGTCGGGCTCTGTGCTGACAGCTCAGAGCCCGGAGCCTGCTTATGATTCTGTGTTTCCCTCTCTCTCTGCTTCTCCCCTGCTCACATTCTGTCTGTCTCTCTTTCAAAAATAAACTTAAAAAAATTTTTTTTAATAAATAAGGTATAGTAGAAGAAAAATGAAAGGCACCTCAGTGGCTCAGTCGGTTAAGCCCCCGACTTCGGCTCAGGTCACGATCTTGCAGTTCGTAGGTTCGAGCCTGCATCGGCCTTTCTGCTGGCAGCGCGGAGCCTGCTTGGGATTCTCTGTCCCCCTGTCTCTGCCCTTCTCCTGCTCGCGCGCGCGCTCTCTCTCAAAAATAAGTAAACATTTAGAAGAAAAGAAACGAAACGTTCTCTGTAATCCCCATGTCCATCATAATACATTTATGAACTACGACATGCTAAACTCCTCTCTTAGACACGTTGGGATTATTTCTCGAGCTTCCCCCCTAAACAATACAGCGTTGAATATCTTCACAAAAAAACAACACAGCACCGAATATCAGAAGTGACGCAGCGCTGAATGTCTTCCGTCGCCAGGAATCAGATCCTCGGGGTAGGAAGCAGCCCTGTGTGTGGAGGGTAGGACCTCTGAGTGCCCTGACCTCAGCTTCCTCTTCACGTCTTGGCCCTGCAGGGAGGGGGACAAGGGAGACTATAGCCTCGCCTCTGTCACGGGCACCTGCTGTGTGTTCTCAGGTAGGGCCTGTTCTCAGTGCCTTGGTTTCTTACCTATGTGTGTAGCAAGGGAGTTAAGATCAGTTGATGCCAAGGTCCTGGGGCCTCCTGGGGTGTGCTTCTGGCCCTGGGCTGGAGGTGGAGTGAAGGAGAGGAAGGAGAAGGCTTGACCCGTCTGCGAAGCTGGCATCCGCAGCGGGCAGGTCCGTGCACTTCTACCCGTGCTGCCCCAAGTCACCTTCCCGGCCACCCCCAGACCAATGGTCCTCATTTCCCAGATGAGCAAAGCAAGAGTCCTGGAAGCAGCCAGCCTGAGACCATTCAAGGGCGAGTGGTGGGGGCTTCTGAGATCCCAGGCTCTCCTGGATCAGCCAGCCAGGGCACTAGGTCCCCGCCAGCGTGGGATGAGAGCCCACGGCCACAACGTTGGAGGGTTCTGCTTTCAAGAAAGACTGGCATGTGCCCAGCCCAGATGATGCCAGGCCCCTCTCCGATGGGGAAACTGAGGCATGAGAGCGCCTTGATCCCTGAGGCGAGCCTGGGGTTCCTGCCTCCTGGCCTGTTAAGGTTCCCAGTGACTGTGCTTCTGGATGAGATCTCCAAAAGCAGTCCTGATGATCTAGAACCATCCGTCCTCAACGGGAAAAGGAAACAGCGAGACGTCATGATGAAAATGTACTTTTGATGGAAAAGTAAGGTGGGTTGCCATGGGCTGAAGATCTGGCCTGATAAGGGCTGACCAAAGACTGCTGGGAAGCCCAAGCCCGCTCAGTCTGTGGCTGGGGACGCTCAGGTTGCTGAATCCATCCCGGCAAAGGGCCTTGAAGGCCACCCCTAGTCGTAACCAGCAGCGCGGACCTCTCTTGGACAGCCAGACCCTGTGCCCTTCAGCCAATTGGCATTTCAGACTCTACCGGTTTTCTGCACGCTCGCTGGTGTTCGTTTCCTGGACCCGCCTTCACAAGTGCAGACGCTTCGAAGAGAGGGCGTTTTTTCCCAAGTCGAAGGTTTCTGAGAGCCCTGCATCAAAGCAAGCCCACCAGCTCCGCTTTCCCGACAGCGTTTGCTCACTCCGCCACATTTTGGTGATTCCTGCGATACTTCGAACTTCCAGATTGTTGTTATATTGGAGATTGCCGCGATCTCGTGCTAAAGCTTGAACGGAAGAGGAGCTGCTTCTAACGGACGAGGAAAGCAGGCTTCTTGAGCTGCAGTCTGCTCCTGGTGAAGATGCCGTGAAGACGGTTGGAACGACGACACAGGGTTCAGAACGTCACAGAGGCAGAGTGGAGGGGGCGGCAGCAGCGGGATCTGAGGGGACGGACTCCGATTCCGAGAGAAGTCCCACCGTGGGTGAAATGCCACCAAACAGCACCGCGTGCTGCAGAGAAGTCGCTCGTGAAAGGAGGGCTCCTTCGACGCAGCGAACTTTACTACTGTCTTATTTAAGACCTTGCCACAGCCACCCCAGCCGTGAGCGACCGCCACCCCGATCAGTCAGCAGCCGTCACGTGGAGGCAGGACCCTCCACCAGCAAAAAGATTACGACTCGCAGAAGGCTCAGATGACGGTTAGCATCCTTTTGGCCATGACGTTTTAAAGTTTTTCTTTTTTTCTAAATTTTTAAAAAATATATTTATTTTGAGAGAGAGCGCACGCACACGTGCACAGCAGGGGAGGCGCAGAGGGGAGAGAGAATCCCAAGCAGGCCCTGCACGGTTGGCACGGAGGCCCATGTGGGGCCCGAACTCACGAACCGTGAGGTCAGGACCTGAGCCGAAACCAAGAGCTGGGGACGCTCAACTGACTGAGCCACCCAGGCGCCCCGGTATTTTTAAATTAAATAAACCAAGGCACGTACATTGTTATCTTAGACATAATGTTGTCGCAGCTTCGCGGACTATAGTGTAGCGTAGCCATAACTCTAAATATACTGGAAAACCAAAAAACTTCATTTGACACGGTTTATTGCAAACGGGTCTGGAACCGAACCCGCGGTATTTCTGAGGGATGCCTGTACCACCCGCTGGGTGACTCAGAACAGGACTGGATTCACTCTCAGCTCCGGGGGCCAGAAGTCCAAAGTCAAGGTTCAACAGGGTTGGTTCCGTCTGGAGGCTCTGGGGGAGCCCGTCCTGTAGACACATCCCCGTGCTCCCTGCTTCCATCTTCACAGGACTTTTTCCGGCGTCTCTATTTCTGCCTCTCCTGTCTTGTAAGCACATCAGTCCTTGGATCTCGGTCCTCCCTTATTCCACGATGATCTCATCTGGAGATCTTCCGCATAATTGAATCTGCAAAGACCCTTATTCCCCGTAAGGTCCCATTTTGGGGTTCCAGGTGGCCATGAATTTGGGGGGGGTCACTGTCCATCCGGTATAGCGCTCCCTTCTGCTCTTTCCACCTCCGAGGGCACAGCACCGTCCTTCCAGCAAGGAAGTTGCAAACCTTGCTGCTCTCCAGATCTTTCTTTCCTCCGGGCCTCAGCGGCTCTGCCCACACTGTCTCCACCACCTGATCCGGGGCGGCCCGTCGTCCTTGCCCGCCTGGACGGTGCCCACCTCCCGGTCTGCCTGCTTCCTCCCTGGACCCTACAGACCACCCACTGCCCATGTCCCCTTGCGTCCCAGCCCCGCTCACACCGCCCATGGTGGCCCGAGTGGCCGCCTCCCCTCCCTCCCCTGCCCCCTTGCTCTTCTGTTCTCTGAGCACACCAAGCTCTTGTGGCATATAGTGCCCACCCCCGGGGACAGAGGGTGCTGCCTCGAGATGGTGCATGTCACCGACCACCCAGGCGTGATGGGTATGTGAGCAGGGGCGACAAAGAGGTGATGTCAGGAAGCGAGACGAGTAGAGTGGAGGTTTCGGTCGCACCCGTGGAGTGGGGTTGCGCATCTCCGGTTGTGGGTGGTGGGGCAGTTTCCGGGGCCTCGGCTGTGAGCGTGGGACAGTTTTGGCCCCCCCGGATGGGAGTATTACATCATGTGGAGGTCCCACGGTAGGACGAGGCCCAGTCCCAGCGGATCGCCAGGATGCCGACCCCTCCCTTTGCCCCGCAGGCTACCAGCGGCAGCTGACCTACAGGCACCGGGACGGCTCCTACAGCGCCTTCGGGGATCGGGACGCATCGGGGAGCATGTGGTGAGTCCCCACTCCGGAGGGTATGGCCGCGGGGTCTCTCCACCTCCCCCTCACCCCGGAACCACAGCCTCACGCGCAGCACAGCAGGGCCAGGACGCTTGGGGCCAGATCCCCGGGGTGGCCGGGGGGCCTGGCTGGGAATTGGAGACAGCCGTGGCCCCTGCTCCCCCGGGATTCAGAGGGCAGGACGTGGGCAGGTGTGCTGGGCCCCGGGTGCGGCGAGGGGGGGGGGGTTCTGCTGCTGTTGCCGCAGTGCCCCAGGCAGAACCCCTGCCCTCCAGCCCCTCGGGAGCAGGTCCTGGGCGTTCTGGTCTCTTCAGAGACCACTGGACCCAGAAATGGGGGTGACCCGGAGTAGGAAGGGGGTGGGCTGGGAGAGGCCATACCACCGCCTGGAGGCTGAAGTCGGGGGAGTGTGTGGGCCCAGCAGCCTGGGGCCTGGTTTCCCTTTGGCTTTTGGGGCATCCAGGGCAGGGATGGGCTTCAGGGTCCCGGAGGGAGAGTGGCCGGGACCAGCGGACTCCTGGGGCAGGCACGCACAGGTTTTAGGGTATGGGCTATTTCGCATTTTGGCGATCACGTCAACAGAGCCCGGAGCCACCACTTGAGTTTCTTTCTTTTCCTTTCCTTTTCCTTTTCCTTTTTTTTTAGTTTTGGTAAAGTACGGAAACAAAATTTATCATCTTCACCATCTTAAGCATCCAGTGCGGTGACATCGAGTACATTCACCCTCTCGTACGGTTGTTACTGTCTGTCTCTCCAGAACTCTTTTTGAAAAAACTTTGTGTTTTTTTTTCAATTTTTTTTTTTGATGTTTATTTAATTTTGAGAGAGACAGAGACAGAATGCGAGTGGGTTGGGGCAGAGAGACAGGGAGGCACAGAATCGGAAGCAGGCTGTCAGCACAGAGCCCGACGCGGGGCTCGAACCCACGAGCCGCGAGATCATGACCTGAGCCGAAGTCGGACGCTCAACCGACTGAACCACCCAGGCGCCCCTGAAAAAACTTTTTGTTAATGCTTATTTTTGAGAGAGAAAGAGTGTGAGTGGGGGAGGGGCAGAGAGAGAGAGAGAAAGACACAGAATCGGAAGAGGCTCCAGGCTCCGAGCTGTCAGCACAGAGCCCGACGCGGGGCTCGAACCCACGCGCCGCGAGATCATGACCTGAGCTGCAGTCAGATGCTTAACTGACTGAGCCCCCCAGGCACCCCGCGTTGTGCTTTTATGAGACTGCGAGCGTGTGCTCGAGATTCACGCGCGCTGAGCAGGTGTCAACGTTTCTTTCCCTCTTAGGGCCGAGTAATAAATATCTAGCTGTATGGATGCGCCCGGTTTTGTTACTCTGTTCATCAGTCTGGACAGCGGGGGGGGCTCCCGTGGTGTCTAGGGTGACAGAGCTGCTGGGAACACGGGTGCACAAATATCTCCTTGAGACCCCGCTTTCGTATTTGGGGATACCCCCAGAAGTGGGACCGCCGGGTCGCATGGGAACGCCACCTTCAGCCTGTCAGGGAGCCGCGGACCGTTTTCTTATAGCTGCCACACCACTTCCTGTTTCTTTAGCAGCACACAGGGCTCCGGTCTCTCCACATTCTTGCCAACGCTTGTTGGTGTGTGCCGTTTGGACGACAGCCACCTGATGGGCGTGGCGGGGGGGAGCCACTGGGTTTTGAGGAGCGGGGACCGCGCCCCCGTCCTGAGTGGGGCGTTCTCCCGCCGACAGTTCTATCACTCGTCCCTCTCGGCTGCTTGGTTTCCATCCAGTGTTTATTTTTCACCCCCGCAATTATTTTTCACCCCCTCATTCATCCCCCGGTCCCATCAACTAAGTCACTCGGGTGCACCGTCACAGAGCGGGGAGGGGTGCGGGGTGGGCAAGGCACAGGCCGCAAAGCCAGGGATGGGCAACTGTGACCCAGAGGTGGGCTGTGGGGAGGCCAGGCGGGGGTCTTGAGGGTCCAGAGAGCCCATCCCGGAGCGGGGGGTGTCCGAGAGGCTTCCTCCGGGCAGAGGCACGTGGGCTGAGTGTTGAGAGACAAGTGGGACCTCGTCCTGTGTAAACGGGAAGGGAAACGTGCCTGGACACGTAGCTGAGGCCGATAGGCAAGCCACAGAAATCTGGCCGATAGGCAATTCTGAATGCCAGTTCACGCCACAGTGCTGGGGAGGCCACAGGGTCGGCCAGTCTGGCAGCCCCACAATGCATCGGGGCCCCGGGTCTTTCCTTGGGCCCCTGTGGGCTCTCTCAGCACAGTGGCTGCTCCCCTCATGGTGGCAAAATTGCAGCAGCTGCTCCCAGCATCACCGCATGTGCCCATTCTAAAGTCACTTTCAGGGCCAGGGACTGAAATGCTCCTAACTGTGGCTGGGTGGGGCCATCAGGGGTCTAAGCATCTAAGGCACCTGGCTGCAGGCTTCCAAGAAAGACTGGAGATCTCTCTGGAAGACTGGGGATCTCTCAGGGAGTGGCTGTGGAGGGGCAACAAGGAAGGTCTCCTGCATGTGGCAGGGGGAGGCAGGGCTGGACCAGTTCCCGGGAAGGCCTTGAGTGCCAGACCCTGGTGCTGCAGGGAGGCGGGCCTCTGTCATTGGGCCCTGCTGGGTGCCCACACACTTCCCTGGAGTACTCACAACGGCCCCGAGAGGGCAAGCTGGACCCTCCTGTGTTATAGGGGAGGAAGCAGAGACTCGGGCAGTGCAGGGAGGGTGCACGGTTCCTCGGGGTGCCCACGGGAGGTGACCTTTTCTGCACCTCCGTCCCCGACCCATGGCCCTCCCAGCCCCTGCCTCATCCTGTTTTAGGCTCACGGCCTTTGTCCTGAAGTCCTTTGCCCAGGCACGAAGCTTCATCTTCATCGACCCGCAGGAGCTGGCGGCTGCCAAGGGCTGGATCATCCAGCAGCAGCGGGGGGATGGCTCCTTCCCGGCCGTGGGCAGGATCCTGAACAAGGACATCCAGGTGAGTGGCCTCTCCGCCTCCTTCTGGTGCCTTAGCCCTGCCCCCTCCCCCACTCCCTGGTGCTGTCTCGGGCCAGTAGGAGGTCAGGGGCTGTCCCCTCTGGCTCAGGGTGAGGCTCCAAAGTCCTCTTGCAGGGTGGGATCCACGGCACAGTCCCGTTGACGGCTTATGTGGTGGCTGCACTCCTGGAGACAGGCACTGCCTCGGAGGTGAGCACAGGGCGGCTGGGGGAGTGGGTGGGCAACGTCCCCCGCCGCAGGCCAGGCTGGCCGTCCTCGGGCAGGCTTTATTTCTTCCTTGATGCCCTCCTTCCACTCTTTTTCATGCTTTCCTGTGGTCCCAGGATGCTCACCTTCTTGTAGCCCGGGCAGAGGATTGAGAGGGTCCTGTGACAATCGTCGGGGGGGGGGGGGTGTGGAGGTGCTGTATCCTGAGTACGAGACGTCCCAGGACTATCTGACACCCCGGGAGCCTGTTTGGGGCTACATCACGTTCCTGGCTGTGACCCATGGGCTCACTTCCGGGAGTCCTATACCAAAATTTGTGAAATTTTTGGGGGGGAAGGGTCTAGAACCTCCATTTACAGTGGGTACTGGAGCCAGTCAAGGTTTAGTTGCCCCCAGGGACTGGAGAGCCATTGTTGCTTCTGTGAAGCGGGGTGCGTATAACACGTTCCCTGCGGTGAGGACGTCCCTGGTGGACCCCAATGCTGGGAGTAGGGACCCCACCATTCCTAACATTTGTATCGGTTCTACATCCCCTGGTGACGAACTGCGAATTGTGGCTCTTCTCAGAATTCGTGGCCTCCCAATCCAGATTTAACCTCTGGGTCTAGGGTTTGCCGTGACCTAAGATCTTCTAGGTCCTGTGCACTTTGCCCGGAGGGCCCCTTGCCCCGTGTTAAAGGGCTGAATCGTGTCTCCCCGAAATGTATATCCTGAAGTCCTAACCCCCTGTCTTAGCCAGCTCGGGCCGCTGAAACAAAATACCACAGTCCAGGAGGCTTAAACCACAGACGTTTACTTCTCATAGTTCTGGAAACTGGGAAACCCAAGTCAAGGTTCTGTTTGAGTCAGTCCTTGGTGAGGGCTCTCTTCCTGCCTTGTAGACAGCCACCTTCCCGCTGTGTCCACACATGGCCTTTCCTTGGTACGCACGTGTGGAGAGAGAGGGAGTTCTGGTGTCTCTTCCTTTTTGTGTAAGGACCCTAAGCCCATTGTGGGGGCTCCGCCCTCAGAAGCTCAGCTAAACGTAATCACATCCCCAAGGCTCCGCCTCCTAACACCGTCACATTGGGGTAGCGCTTCAACGTATTGTGGTGGGGGGCCCAGACAGCACCCCCATACCTCGGAATGTGATTAGGGCCTTTGAAGAGGTAAATCAAGTTCAAATGAGGCCATCAGGATGGGTCCTAATCCAATATGACTGGCGTCCTCATACAAAGGGGGTTGGACACAGACACACACGCACAGGCAAGACGACGTGGAGACACAGGGAGAAGACAGCCGGCTGCAAGCCCGGGAGAGGCCTGGGACAGCCTCTTCCCTCAGTGGCCCACACCGTGACCTCAGACTTCCGGTCTCCAGATCTGTGACACCTTGTCTTTTTTCTACTGTTTAAGCCACCCACTTTGGGGCACTTTGTTACACAGCCATTGCAAACTCATACACCCTGCCTCTAGGATGGCCAGCGGTCCTGAGGGAGTCCCAGGACCGGGGGGGGGGGGATGGGGCTGGTGAGTGCCTGCACCTCTGAGGCCGAGGGACCCCGGCCCCTCCGCATCCCCTGAGGCGGGCCCCTCCTGTCTCCTCTGGCTCTGCTCCTTCTTCCAGTTAAATGGACTTCCAGGTCATTCGGACCCTGTCACACGTTTAGAGCTGTGTCATGTGTGTCTTCATTCACTCCGGACTCTGAAGGCCCCTGTGCCCTAGGCTGGATCGTGGCCCCTGGATCGGGGTCCGGGCTGCTGTAGCAAGTACCACAAACTGGCTTCAGACAGCACGAGTTTATTCTCTCACAGTCCTGGAGGCCATACATCTGAGGTCCAGGTGTCAGCAAGGCTGTGCTCCTTCCGAAGGCTCTAAGGGAAGGTCCTTCTAGGCCTCTCCAGCTTCTGGAGGCCCCGGGCATTTCTAGTCTTGTGGCCACGTCACTCCAGTGTCTGCCTCTGTCTCTGCATGGCCCTGTGCCTGTGTCTCTGTGTCCTCTCCTATGGGGACATGGGTCCTAACTGTGGTGTGTCGAGGCCCCAGGAGGTACCTGGTATATCTCAACGCCCCACATTAGGGGCAGTTTCCATACTTTGTCCTGATCTAAAGATGGAGAGCTTTGGGAGAGCATGCTTTCTGAGATCTTAACAATCTAAAGCAGAGATATCTTTTTCTGAGAGAGAAAGCTGGAGTGGGAGAGGGGCAGAGACAGAGAATCCCAAGTGAGCCCCGCACGGCACAGAGCCCAGTGCGGGGCTCGAACTCACAGAACCGTGAGATCGTGACCTGAGCCAAAATCAAGAGCCAGACGCTGAGCCAGCTGCACCACCCAGGCGGCCTAAAAGCAGAGTTATCTTAACACCATGGCTCCATCGGTGCCCACGGGAACACCGTTGCTCATTTATCAAATTCACGAATGCTTCTAATCTCTCATTTTTTCCATTTAACCAATATGCTTGGGCAGCTTCTCTGCATCAAGCCCCCGCTGGACAGCGGACTCAGTTTCTGTCCTCCAGTGGCTCACATTAGGGCTGGGGGAGAAGCATGATCAGGGTTGGTGGGCTTCCTGGAGGAGGCAACACTTGAAGTGAGGCCTGGAGGATGAAGTGGGCCTGGGCAGGGGTTCTTAAAAGCCAGCCTGGTGAAGGGGTGGGTGGGACAGGGTGGTCAGGGCTCTGCCTGATTCCCCCAGTACTTCTCTGGGTTGATACACTGTGCTCAGACCTCATTCGGAAGAAAGCTGGCACCAACAGAAAGGGGATGGGGTTTTGAAAGCCAGGTCCGCAGGCTGCGGGAGCCCTAGAAGGAGGCAGAACGAGAGTGTCTGGGAGCTCTCCCTAGGTGCGCCCTGGGAACCTGCGGGTGGGCAGGTGGGTGGGGGAACAGAGCAGCCTCGCAGGGCTCCACTCCCCACCCCATCCCGCAGGAGGAGAGGGGCGCCATTGCCAGAGCGAGGCACTTCCTGGAGTCCAGTGTGCCCTTGGCCGCCGACCCCTACAGCAGCGCCCTGACCACCTACGCGCTGACCCTGCTCCGCAGCCCAGCAGCCCCTGCAGCGCTGCGAAAACTCCGCAGCCTGGCCATCACGCAGAGTAGGTGGCTCCTGATCGCCACCCCAGAGGCCACCGTGGGGCCCGCCCACCGTGCATCTCCCTAAACGGTTCATGAACACACGCATGGAGCTAAGGAGGCACCCTTTGCTCAGTCTGTTTTGTTTGTTATTCGTTGTTGCATCCAGCGGCTCCATTTGATGAGGTGGCTTGAGCCCGTGTGTCATTTTTCTCCCTCGTGGAGTAGGGGATAGCCCAGAGGGCAGTAGAGAGCGCCCCAGGCTTCCTGGAGACCAACCCCCAGACAGGGTGCTGGGAGGCAGGGAGGGCCCCCCTGCCTTCCATCGCCGGGTGAACCTTGGGAAGGAAGCCGTTTCTGTCTGCAGGATGTTGGTCTCTCCACCCACAAAATGAGTACTCACTGTGCTTGGGGAGCCCCAGTCGTGGAGACCTCTCAAACCAAGCCCCCTCCCGGCCCTCATCCCACTACCCGCCCCCCACCCTCCCCAGCAGCTTTCCTGCTCATGATGTCACCTGAGAAATGCTTTCATTGCTAAGAAGAAAAACAAACAAACATTAAGCAGAATTCTGAAACTACCCGATTGGATGACAGTGTCTATTTAGGACTAACTGCTTGAGATCTGGGGCAGGGAGCACGGATTTCTCTGTGGTCCGAGGGCCTTTTACATCACACACGAACTCAGAATCCTTGGAGCCTTACCAGGTAGCAAGCGGCTTCCTCGGTCCTGAGTGGGGATGGCTGGAGCCGCATCAGGGACCCGTCAGGAGGGAGGCCACCGATGTCTTCCAGGGGTACAGGAGGGACTGGGTCCGTCATGTAGTTGCAGATCTGAGACAGCCCCAAGGCCCTTCCTGTCCCAGCCATCTGCCCCTGGCACCCTACTCCCCTGGGGTCCACCCCCCACCCCCGCCACGTCTCTCCTCGAGACCCATATGCACTGACACTCACCGCGGGATGCCAGGCTGAACACTTAATTGGGTTGTGGCCCCTGACCTGTCCTGGCCCTGCAGATGGGGTCACCCACTGGAGCCTGACGGGTTCCCGGGACGTGGACAAGGATGCATTCCTGAGCTTCAGCGATGGGGTCTCTCAGTCAGGTACTGGCCCCCTGCTTTGGGTGCTGGGTGCTGGGTCCCGCCATTGGAAGGGCCCCAGCCAGCCTTGTCCATCGCAGTGGTCTCAGCCGAGGTGGAAATGACGGCCTATGCCCTGCTGACCTACACCCTCCTGGGTGATGTGGCCACGGCCCTGCCCGTGGTGAAGTGGCTGTCCCAGCAGCGGAACGCGCTCGGGGGCTTCTCCTCTACTCAGGTGAGTTGAGCAGGGCCAAGAGGAAGGGGCTCAGGTCCCGGCGGGGTCGCTGAGGCCCAGGCTCAGGGCTCAGAGTTCGCCAGGAAGCCACCACGTGCTTCAAGTCCCAAGGCGGCTCCTGGAGATGAGGAGTCCAAGAGAAGGCAGGGGGTGGGGCCTGAGGGACAGATGCACCCGGCTTTGGGACAGGGACCCAGCCTCTGCTTCTGTGGGCATGCCCGCCTGTTATCAGGGCCCCCAGGCCATGGATGTCTGTCTGCCACAGATTCACTCTCCATTCCACCCACTTGGGTCTCCGGCCTTCAGAGACGGTCCGTGGTGCCCCCAGTTTGGGCCAGACCTCTGGGGATGGGGGGCGGGGCGGGGAGCAGGGAGGGACACTGCTGGCTGGCCCATTCCCGGGGCTGACAGCGCCTCCTGCTGTGTCCCCAGGACACTTGTGTGGCTCTTCAGGCCTTGGCAGACTATGCTGTCTTGTCATATGCCGGCAGCGTCAACCTCACCGTCTCCCTGGCTTCCACCAACCTGGACTACCAGGAAACTTTCGAACTGCACGCGGCCAACCAGAAGCTTCTGCAGACCGCGGCGGTGTGTATTCCTGGACCAGGGCTTGGGGGGCAGTGCTGGCGGCCCCTCCCCCCTGCCGGCCACACCCCCTTGTGTGTCTGCAGAGGGTGTCACGGCGTCTTCTCTCTTCAGATCCCCAGCCTCCCCACGGGGCTGTTCGTGAGCGCCAAGGGCGAAGGCTGCTGCCTGATGCAGGTGGGGCTTCAGGGAGGGAGATCGGGCACTCGCTGGGGCTTCTGGAACCTGGGGACGCCCTGAGGGGCAGGCTGGGAGCTCTAAGCTCAGTGGCGGGCCAGGCTGAGTGGGATGGAGGTGTGTGGCTGAGAGAGACCCCGGGACAGACTGTCTGACCCCCGTCATGCAGCCCAGCCTGACCAAGGCAGGTGGCCATGCATTCTCTCGAGTGTGGGTCCCCCCCCCACAAGAAAATCCATTTGCTCCTCAATCCAGTGGTCTCTGACCATAAGCAGACGCCCTCCCCCGCCCCCAGGGTTTGCCCAGTGCTTCAAGTCTATTCTTGCTGCTGTCTGAACCAGGATGTGCCCCCCTCCCCCGGACCCAGCCTGCCCCCCCCTACAGCTCCTCGGTCACCAGGCCCTGGGATTTAGCTGCACTCTGGGCTGGGGCAGGCCAGCCTGCGGGCTCTGGCTGGTGGTCAGAGGGCAAGTCTGCCTGGAGACCCTGAAAACCTCAGCTTCCCCATCTCTACAGTGGGAGCCCAGACGACACAGCGGAGAGGTGGGAGAGGCCTGGAGGCTGTTGGACCTGGGCTTGACATGCGTGAAAATGGGGTGACGGTCATATCTGCACCCACTTGGGCACTTGCAGGGCTAAACGAAGTAACAGTTGTCCCCACATCTGCCGTTCATGCCACTTTTGTCATCGTTCTGGCCATGGCCCTGCCTCTCCCCTCCCCCAACCCCAGGTTCCCTAAGCTTCGGTCCTCCCACACCGCCCCCCCCCCCAGATTGATGTCACCTACAATGTGCCAGACCCGGTGGCCAAACCAGCCTTCCAGCTGCTCGTGAGCCTCCGGGAGCCCGAGGCTGAGCAGCGGCGGACCCCCGCTCCCGCCTCCTCGGCCGATGATGACGACCCAGCAGCCGACCAGCATCACCAGGAGTATCAGGTGACCCTGGAGGTGTGCACCAGGTAAGGCCACCTCCCCGCGGCCAACACTCCTGCCTGGGCCTCAGAGGAGGGCCATATCAGAGGAAGACAGCTCCTCCCAGGCCCAGGGTGCTGAGCAGGTGCTCAGGGTTGGTGTTTTGCGTCAGTCTGAGCCTGTGGATTGTGATGCTATCAGCTGGCATGCCTGGGGCACGCACCTGCTCCCTACTGCATTTCCCACTGCTGTGGCCGGACCAGCCCTTGTGGCTTTTGTTACAGTTGCAAGATACCCTCGGCAACAACTCTCAGGGAACTTTGAGGGACAAGGTTCATGACTTATTGGTCCTGGAAGTTAACACAGCATTCCTGGGGCCAGACAGCAAGGTCACAGGTACAGAGAGAAAAAGTATGCACCTGGGGCTCTGTCTTGACTGGGGTAGAGGGTGGGGATCTAAGGTTTTGCCAGTCCATTCTTGTATTTTTAATGTTTATTGATTTATTTTCAGAGAGCATGCGTGTGAACAAGTAGGGGAAGGGCAGAGAGAAAGAGAGGGGCGGAGGGAGAGGGAGAGAGAGAATCCCAAGCTGGCTCCGTGCTGTCAGAGCAGAGCCCGACGCAGGGCTCGAACTCACAACCGTGAGATCATCGTAACCTGAGCTGAAATCAAGAGTCGGACACGTCAGCCCCGTCAGTCCACTCTTTTTTGGCGAATGTAAAATTAAGGGCAGGAGTTAGGGAGCAGGAATGGAAAAGCAGGTTAGTTATCTCGGCTGCCCAGGGTTTTCTAAAAGGGGAACTTCATGTGTGTGGGACGCCTGGCTCCTTGTCTAGTTGTTGAATCTAGTAGCCGTGTCAAACAGCTGGTGGTACGTTTATCTAAGATGGGCATCTTTGACGTGGATGCTTTTGCAAGCAAGTGCTTAATGTCAGGCACTTAACACTGCAGATGGTTTTTGAATGAGAGAAGGAAACAGAAGCTTCCAAATGGATGCAGCAGACCCCAGTGACAGGTGAGGCAGGTGGCCCAGGTGGGGACAGCTGTTTGTGGCCCCTGCCCAACTCACCAGAGCCTCAGGCCTCTCAGTTTCCCGAGGGTGACCCCAGGACCAGGTCACAGGGGTCCTCAGGGGGGGCACGGGCAGCTGCCCTCAGAGGATGCTCGTTGCCATGGTGACAATATGGGAGCCCAAAGGTGGATGGTTGCCATGACATCCAAAGCCCACTGGGGCTGCCAAGGCCACTCTCCCATGACCCTCAATCTGCCATCAGCTGGGGTAGGGGGAGCAGGAAGCAGGCAGACTGGCCCAACTCTGGCCCCATTAAGCCTGCTGGGGACATGCCTGGGCTCTCATGGCCCTATGTAGCTGGGGACATCTCTGTTCCTCTCTCGGATGTATGTGTGCCATCCAGATATGGGCTTACTCAGGCCTCACCCCAACAGGAAGCCTCCCCATCCTCCCCAGGGGCTGCGGCCACCATGGCCCCTTGGGCCCAGAGTCTACCTGTTCCCCTCTGAATATCAGTCACCTTCCTTGTCACCAGCACACGACACTGGGAGGGCCTGGCACGTAGCAGGCCCCAGAGGTCAATTGGGCATACCCCATGTCACAGAAGGGGAAACTGAGGACAAACACTGGGGAGTGACTGGGTATCCCCAGTCACCTGGGCTCCCATGGCCCCACGGAAACTGCTTCCTGTGCTGGGGACACAGCACGGGGTTCGGGGCAAGCACAACCCAGAGTCAGTAGACCTGGGTCAGGCCCAGAACCCTCGGCAGGGCCCTCTCCTTATGATCTTAGGGTCTCAACTGTGAAACGGGCTGACCAGCGACCTGTGTTTGTACAAATGGGCCACCCAGCCAGGCCCAGGGCGGGTTCGCCCAGGACTTCAGGCGTGGGGATTGTGGCGGGGGGCACAGAGGGGGCCACGAATTCCACCGTGGGGCTTGAGCTCGAGGGCCTGCATCTCTCCTCTCGTTGGAAGGTGGCTGCATGCGGGGTCCTCCAATATGGCTGTCCTGGACGTGCCCTTGCTCTCAGGCTTCCGGGTGGACATCGAGAGCCTAGAGCAGGTGAGGTGGTGCCGGAAGGCGGAAGCCGGGCGGGGTCTCTAGCTGACCACCCTGACCAGGTTGCAAATTCCCAGCTCTTTTTTTTTTTTTTTTTGGCCTCTCCGGGCAAAGTTGGTACTTTTGGGCTGGTCGCCTGCTGAGGGGCAGGTGGTGAGGGGTGGGACCCAGGTGGTGGAGGAGGGATTCAGCAAATATGGGTGTGCTTTAGGGACAACATGGGGTGCCATAGGATACCCTCCGCCCTCGTTCTCCGGAGACCTACCGCTACCCTCAAACTCAAGAGAGACGAACCCCATGCCCCCTTTTGTGCGAGGGAGGCACAAAAAGGGGGGTGCTGTCTTGCCCGAGGCTGGAGGAGGCCTGCAGTGTAGGGAGGATGGAGAAGGAAAGGCAGGGGGTGGGGGCGATCAGGGAGGCTGGGAAGAGGCAGGGTAAGGAGAAGGGCCAGCACAGAAGCCTTGGTTTTATGGATCAAACACGGACTTCCCAGGCTGGAGGGTGTTACGTGTTGTAGATGAGGCTTAAAAGCAGGTGGCAGGGCCCAGCTGGGCACCTCGGGTTGCCTTGGGCTGGGGCTGGATCAAGGGAGGCTGCAGGAAGGGGAGGGAAGGCGGGAGCTCGGGGTACCTTCTCCTGGGTTCCTGGGGGGCTGGCAGGGCACGGGTCACCCTGACCTCCATCCCCTGGGCCCGGTCCATGGCGACTTGCCAGACAACCATAGGTAAGCCCTCAGCCTCTGGGGCCTCGGCTTCCTTCCGGAACTGGCCCACCTCCCACTGACCAGCGTAGGCCCCACGGAGACCGGGGAGGAAGCAAGCACTGGGGACAGGGGCTGGGTGGACCCTGACCTCTGGCTTCCTCGCCAGCTGCTCTCTGACAAGCATTTCACGCTGAAGAGGTACGAGGTGGCTGGACGCAGAGTCCTCTTCTACTTTGATGAGGTACCGGCAGTGGGGTGGGGGCGGGGCAGGGGTGGAGGCTCCGACCGCACCCCAGTTAGTGAGGGCAGAGCTGTCCTGGCCCAGTGTGGTTCCTGCAGCCATCTCCTATCATGAGAAAGAAACGAGGGCAATAATAAATCCAGGCAGAGATGGCACAGCTGGTGGCCTTGTGCCCCAGCCAGCTCAGCTCACGTTGGTGGGAAAAGTTGGGAGGGATGTGGAACGGTATTCAGGCATAAAAAGGAATGGAGCACGGGTGCATGTGGATGAACCTGGAAAACATACTGGATGGAAGAAGCCAGACACGAAAAGGCTTCGTAGTGTATGATCTCATGCACACGAAATGTCCAGAACAGGTGAATCCATAGAGACAAAAAGCAGATTAGCGGATGCCAGGGGCTAGGGGAGGGGAGAGTGAAACACCGGCAGAGATGTTTTTCCAGGTAGGATGGAAGGACCCAGAGAATTGAGTGGAATCAGGTTCCTGTGTTTCACACACCCTGCTTGGTATCCCCCCCCCAAATCGGCCAGTTCTGGGCGCATGCTTTGAGGCAGAGCAGAGCCTAGGGGCCCTAGCTCATCCCTGAGCCTAGTGGCCCCAGCCCGGCCTGAGCCCGTCCGCTAACCCCGCAGATCCCCAGCCGGTGCCTGACCTGCGTGCGGTTCCGGGCGCTCCGTGAACATGTAGTGGGCAGGACGTCCGCGCTGCCTGTCTCTGTGTACGACTACTACGAGCCTGGTAGGCCCGCGCCCGCCCGCGCCCCCAGCTCAGTTCCTCGCCTTGTCACCCATCATTTCGTCACTCTTTGCCTCCCGCGTCCCGCAGCCTTTGAAGCCACGCGCTTCTACAATGTCAGCGCGCGCAGTCCACTTGCCCAGGAGCTGTGCTCAGGGCCCGCGTGCAACGAGGTGGAGCGCGCCCCGGCTCAGGGCCCCGGTGAGTGCGCGGGGCCACTGCCACCCCGACCGTCCTTTTGGAGCTCAGATCAGAGCGGGGTGGGGGGGGCGGGTCTCCAGGCAGAGGGGGACCGCTTGGTAAAGGCAGGAGAAGAGGGCAAGGTCAAGGGTGAACATCGTGGGGGCGGGGCCAAGCAGAATGTCGGTGGGCAGCGAGGAGGGGCGGGTCCGAGCGGGGTGCAGGTGAAGGCGGGAAGGGGCGGAGCCGAATGGGGTGTGGGCGGGCAGTGGAAGAGGGCGTGGCCTAGCGGGGTGCAGGTGAAAGTGGGAAGGGGCGGGGCCTGAATGGGGTGTGGGCGGTCAGCGGAAAGGGGCGGGGCCGAGCGTGGTGCAGGTGAAAGTGGGGAGGGGCGGGGCCGAGCGAGGTGTGGGCGGTCAGCGGAAGGGGGGGGGCCGAGCGGGGTGCAGGTGAAAGTGGGGAGGGGCGGGGCCGAGCGGGGTGTGGGCGGTCAGCGGAAGGGGGCGTGGCCTAGTGGGGTGCAGGTGAAAGTGGGAAGGGGCGGGGCCCGAATGGGGTGTGAGTGGTCAGCGGAAAGGGGCGGGGCCGAGCCGGGAGGGAGGGCGCCCAAAGCAGAACCGTACCTCTCTTCCTCCACAAAATAGAGGCGTAGCGACTGCAGGGCCCTGGCCATGAACTCAGAGAGCGGCCGCAGCAAAGTGTTGGGCGGGGCTGGGAGGGGTCCTTCAGGGCCTTTTTCTTTATTTTTCAAACATCTTGAAATGGGTTTAGATTGCTTTCGTTGATAAAATTTTGTTTTCATAAGTAGTAAGCAAACACTTGAATGAAATTCTACCAAGTCAGGGCTCAGGGACTCCCAGTAACTATCGGGCCCCAGGCCCCACCCGGTGGAAAGTAGTCCCTGCCCCCGGGGACTTTTCCCTCACTCCAGGCCCGGTGGGAAGCGCAGACCAGGTGGGGATTGGGGTCCCCCAGTCCCTGCCGACTTCGCTTCGCCCCCAGGCTGGTCCCTAGGCGAGCGGGGTCCTGCTGCCGCCCCAGAGGAGGGGGCGAAGATTACGCGCTGTGGCTGCCCCCGCGACTGTACCGCCCGCGGGGACCCTGTCTGCGGCTCTGATGGCATCGTCTACACCAGCGCCTGCCACCTGCAGGAGGCCGCCTGCTTAAGCCGCGCGAGATTGGAGCCCGCGCCCCCTGGCCACTGTGTCCTCGGTGAGGACCCACTCTGGATCCAGCCTCTGGGACCCCACCTCTCCCTGCATATAAATAGTGCATCACCCTATCTTTTTCATTACCTCTCTCTCCTCTCCATCACCTCCTCCTCCCCATCACCACCTCCCCACTCCCCCCACCCCCTTCTAGCATCACTCTCTCCTCTTCCTTCCTTTCTTCTTCCCTTCCTCCCACCGCTCCTTCCTGAATCTCACAGTCCTGGATTCTCTGTCCCTGATCCCCAAAGCTTTCCCCACAACGGTGGTCCCTGCATCTCTCCTCCAGTCTCTGTCTCTCTGTCTTTGGACTCGAGACCATCACCCTCTGTTCCTCAGGCGTTGTGTCCTTCCCGCCCCCCGCCTCTGGTTCCGTGTATCTGGGTTTCTGGGTCTCCTCAATCTTGCTGAGTCTCTCCTCACTCCCACGAGAAGCTTGTGCCTTTCTGCATCTACCCATCTGTGATCTCTGTGTCCTCTTCCCCCACCCTTGTGACCTCCCACCTTCTGGCCCATATCTCTCTTCTGCAAGGTCCCTCTGGGCTGTCATCCAGACCCCCCCCCCTCCAGTGCCTTCCTACTGACTGAGTGCCCCTTCCTTTCAGAGCAGCTGACACCAGCCTCTGTGTCATACAGTTACGACTATGACCCAGCCCCCTTGGATGCTGGGCGTGTGGCAGCTGCTCATGGCCATGAAGTGATAGACTTGGAGGGGGAGGCGGAGGACAGGTGAGAGCTGGACCCCCCCAACTCCCTCCCCTCACTTGCCCTGGACCTAGCGGGAAGGAGAGTGACTCATCGAGGGGTCCGCCTGCAGGTTTCCAGGAACGAAATGGGGGATCCGTTCTCTCCTGACCCCCCTCCCCACAATCTACCCGACACACATCAGAGAACAGCCTGTATGAGCCTGGTGAGGCTGAGTCCTCCCAAGGACTGGACCCCAGGACAGGCCTGTCCATGAGGCCCACTGGGACTCTCTGTTAAAGAAAGAAATTATTCACGATGCTTGTTAAAGATGGGAAGGAAGATTTTATTCAAGGGAGAGAACTTGAATACGAGATAGGTAGCGGGACCATGCAGTGGGGTCTTGCAGTGGAGAGGAAGACCGGACCCAGCTCTACAAGAAAAAGTGGGGATTTGTAGCCAAGGACCAGGATGGGGGGCAGTGGACGGAGAATTACGAACAGGAAACATCGGGATGAAGGGGGGATTCTGGCGGGACCCACCTAACAGTATTTCCACTAAAGGCAGGCCAGGGTATCAGACTGCGCCCCAGGGGTGATGGGGAGGAAGAGGCCCACTAGATACCGAGAGTGATCAGATATGGGGGGGCGGGGGAGGATTCCAGCTTAAGCTAAGTAGCAGGGTTCTTGCCACAATTGGACAGCGCTGAGATGAACACAGAAGCCCAGAAGTTGAGGCCCAGCTGAAAAAGAGTTTGGTCAGAGAATCTTCATCACTCCAGGGAAGGGAGGAGGAAGTGGGTGAGGCTGGGAAGGGGCGCTGGGCAGACTTCCTGGAGGAGGCGAATCTTTTGGTTCTAAGTTAACAGCAGGCTCCAGAGGTGTAAGCCACAGGTTGATTTTATCGGCTCAGCTATGTGCCAGCTCCCAGGGGTTGCTGAGCACCGTCAGGCCTGAGGCTGTGTCTGCCTGAGCCCCGGGTCTCTCCACTACACATCAGTGGCACAGGCTGGTTTCCACTCCCACTCAGCAAACCCAGTGGGAATGCTTGTCCTTGGGCACCCACCAAAGTCTGGGAGGCTGGGGTGGGGGTGGGGAGCGTCATCCCACACCAGGCCCTGGGGCTTAGTCCGAGTGCATTTAATACAGTCGTTGATAGGGCTGCTGGGCTTTTATGGCTGCTGTTTCAATACGTGTTCTGTTCTCCACATGCCTCCCTTTGGGTTTACTGAATATTTTTGGAGGCTTCCATTTGGATTCCGCTCTTCCTACTTTAGCATTCTTTTTTTTAAAATCTTTTTTGTTTATTTTTGAGAGGGAGAGAGAGAGAACGTGGGGTAGGGGCAGAGAGAGGGGGAGAAAGTCTCCATGGTGACACAGTGCAGAGCCCGATGCAGAGCTCGAACTCACAAACGTGAGATCATGACCTGAGCCGAAATCCAGGTTCAGGTGCTTAACCGACTGAGGTGCTTAACCAGGCACCCCAGCATCACTTTTTACTCGTAGCTTCGGGAACTATAATACATCCTTAAGTTTGTTTTTTTAATGTTTATTTTTGAGAGACAGAGAGAGGACAGAGCCGTGAGCGGGGAGGGGCAGAGAGGGAGACACAGAATCCCAAGCAGGCTCCAGGCTGTGAGCCATCAGCACAGAGCCCGACGCGGGGCTCGAACTCACAAACCGCGAGATCGTGACCTGAGCCGAAGTCGGACGCTTAACCGATTGAGCCCCCCGGGCGCCCCTAGCATTACTTTTTACTCGTAGCTCCGGGGATTACAATATGCATCCTTAAACTTTTCGGTTTACTTGGTGAGAGTTCCGGACTGCTTCACCAAAAACGTAGCAACTTTGAAGCCATTTCTGTCCACGTGTGATCCTCACCCGCCCCTCATGTTGTAGTTGTCCTGTGCCCGGCTTTAAACTCTCCCAAGCATTGCCCACCCCTCCCTCCTGTATCTGCTGGCTGTCTCCAGTGCCCGCCCAGAGGTTGGCTTTTGTTTTTCTTTGGTTCGGGCGGGGGTGGGGGGTGGGGGAGGGAGGTAGTTATTAAACTTCTAAATTTGAGGTAATCCTAGTTTCCCACGCGGTTGTCAGAGATAACACAGAGACCTCTCAGGTGCCCTTCACCCAGTCCCGCCTGCGGTGACATCCGGCAGATGAGTCTGAAGACAGTGTCATACCAGGAGACTGACGTCCATACCTCCTGTGTTCATAAGTCACCGCTTTGGCAATTGAGCCTGTGCTATTTCCCCGCACATAGGTTTGTGTCATCACCCCCATAGTCGATACAGAGCAGCTTCCCTTTCATAGTGGCGCCCACCTGGCCCCTGTCTGTAGTCTGTCGTTTCGGGGATGCTGTGTAAATGGAATCCTGTTGAGGTTGGCTTTTCTCACTCAGCAGAGTTCCCTTGCCATCCGCCCACGTTGCTGCGTGTAGCGGGAGTGAACAACCTGTCCCATCACCGTGACCCGGTGGGGGTGGACAGGGTCCTGAGGGGCCTGGCCAGACCAGGGACCCCCCAACCCCTCTCTAGGGACGATGCACCTGCCCCAGTGGGCAGAAGCGGCCAGGCTGAGCCGTGACGTGGAGGCAGGTTCCGCCAAGGGGACCTGGCAGCCCACGGTGTCTTTCTCTTTTCCTCTCTTCAGTCAGAGTGGCTTCTCTTCCTGACGCTCTGAGCAGGAGGACTTGATCTGGCTGCGTGCTATCACTGTCCGGTCGCTGGAAGGGGGCCACTGATGGGAGAGCTCCCGTGACTCTCTGGTGGGCTGGCGGACCCCACCCCAGGTGACCCCAGCCTCCGAATGAACCTGATAAGCAGAACACAGAGACCTGCCTCCATGGATGACGGGCCTCCCCCCAGCCCTCCCTCAACCGGAGGGTCGGCCTCGATCCCCCCACCTCCTCAGCTGCACCCCTCCTCAGGCCAGAGCAGCTCACGCTCCCCCAGAGGAGACGCTCCTCGGAAGGACCTGTGGCCAAAGGCCTGTGTTGGAGGAGACACGATGACATTTAGCCCAAATCAGGGACACAAAAAACACCCATCTCCTCATCACCAACTTCGAAGTGAAACAGTCCGCCTTTCTCCGAAATCGCAAAGCTGTGGCCTGCTTTGGGGCACCTGGGCCGCTGAGCCCCTGGACCTAGACCCCAAATGGTCCCATAACTGTTACAGTCCCCACACACACCCCCTGTCTCACCCCAGGGGTCCCTGAATGTTCTGTCTTGACGGCCTGCCAGCCCCTGAGGGCAAGCCAATGGCTCTGACCCAGGCACCTTCAGCTTCCTGCCTCCAGGGCTAGGTCGACTTCTCATCTCGGGGCCTCACCACCGCCTACTCCCCCCACGCCCGGACTCCTGATCGTGGGGACTGCCCTCTCCCAGCTCCACGACCAGACCTGCCTTCCCTGGGGGACCCTCCCAACTGTCATCAGATTCCTCTTTGTAACCCGCAGGGGATGCCTTGTCTCTGTTTCCTCCTGCGCACTGTCTCCCCACCCCCTTGCGGTGGTATTTATTTCAGCCCACGCTGCTCATCTCTGACCCCCACCAGGGACAGCACAGAGACCCTGAGGGTGCTGCCTGGCCAGTGGGTCCCCGTCTTGCAGCACCGGCCACTTCCCCTGCCCGTTCCTCCCACTCCCAGCCTACAAGGGACGGTTCCTGGGCCCTGGGCCCCTTTCCCGGTGGAGGCAGCTGGTGTAATAAAAGCTCATTTCCAGAGTCACAGGCTTTGGCCTCTGGGGGGCAGCACTGAGGACTGGAGCCCCACCTCCCTAGTTCCCTAGTCGACGGGCCCAGCCTTTCAGAGCAGGATGGGCGAGGAACATTTCAGACGCCTGCCCCCGAACCTAATGGTAGATTCCTGTGCATTTCTAAGACATTCTACCAGTGTAGAGAGGTCCCAGGTACCCTTCCTCAGCGGCAACATAATTGGAAAACTCCTGCGTCATCAACCAGGCTTATTGACGTGGATGTGCTTCACTGATCTTACACTTCCCTGGGTTCCTGTGCACGTGAATGTGTCCTGGGGCTGCCTGCCCTCTGGCTCATTCTTCCCCAGACCAGAGACCATATGGGCCCCGGTGGGGAGCCCCGGTTTGGCCCCCACTTCCCTCTGCCTTGGGGAGCTTGCTTACCCCCAGACGCAGTGCCCCGTGGTGCTCTCTGGGAGGCAATGGCCGCCCTTCCCCATGTGGTGCCCTCCTCGAAGTCTGTTCAGAACGGCTCAGGCCCGGGGCAAACAGCTGGGGGTGGGGGGGTCACAGGGCTACAGCCCTCACCCCCCCAGGCCCACACTATCCACCTTCCAGTCACCTGCGCATCTGATCCTGGAGTCGTGGGGGACATTGGCATCAAGAAGGGGTACCTTGGGGTAAAGGGAAGGGGCGCCATCTGGCAGCGACAGTAGGAGACTTGGGTCCTATGGGTCCTGAGGAGTGGAATGGGGGCCTCCACGGTGATTATTCAGGAGACCCCACCCCCAAACCCTGGAGACCATGCCGGAGCTCGACCCGGGGCTTTTAGGAAGGAGGATGGCCCACCAGCCTCCTGGCGGGGGGGCGGGGGGGGGTCCCGCAGCAGGTGCAGGACAGCATTGGCCTTGCCTCCTCGGTCCCACCTTGGACAAGGTGGGGGGGGGGGCTGGCTGGGCCTGGGAATATTCATTAAACCCCTGTATTCATTTCCTGGGGTTGCTGTAGCCAAATACCACAAAACAGGTGACTTAAAACGGTAGAACTTTATTCTCTGACGGTTCCGGAAGCCAGAAGTTTGAGATGCGGGCATGGCCAGGGTTGGCTTCTTTTGGGGGCTCCATGGGAGAGTGACTCAGGCTGTTGTCCCGGCCTCTGTGGCCTCTGTCGGTCGTGGGGCTCCTTGGCTGTGGCTACGTCCCCCCAGTGTCTGTCCTCGTGGTTGTATGGCCTTCTTCCCTGTGTGTATCTTTCCCCTCTTCTATTTATTTTCATTTTTTATTTTGATTTATTTGAGAGAGAGCAAGTGCGAGTGGGGGAGAAGGGCAGAGGGAGAGAGAGAGAAAGAATCTTGAGCAGGCTGCACACTCAGTGTAGAGCCTGACGCAGGGCTCCATCCCGTGACCCGGGGATCATGACCTGAGCCAAAATCGAGTCGGCCGCTCAGCCGACCGAGCCACCCAGGCACCCCCCCACCCCGTCCCCTTCTTGCAAGGACACCAGGCCCACCAGATGACTATTTCCAAACAAGCTCACCTTCAGAGGTTCCCGGTGCCTGTGAACCGGGAGGGGCCCCGGTTCGACCCCGTGCCGCCCCCCCCCCCATCTGACCCACCTTCCAAGGGGCCATCACACGAGCGAGGTGGACCGGGTGCCAGTGCCCGGGGTGCCCCCCTCCCTGGAGGCCGTCGAGGCGCCTGGAACCCAGCAGAGCAGCCCCTCCCGCACCTTGTCCCTGAACTCGGCAGACACGTAGTAGTAGACGAAGGGGTCCACGCAGCTGTTGAGGGTGCTGAGCGCCAGGCTGGGCACGTAGGCGGCATACAGGTTCCCCCAGGCGTCCGGGCCGGGGTCCGAGTAGTGCAACAGCAGCAGCGCGTTGCTGGGCACGAAGAAGGCCACGGCCGAGGCCAGCACCAGCGCCGTCAGCCTCCGCGCGGGCCTGTAGCGCCGGCCGCCGGCCGCCAGCGTGCACAGCGTGGCCCCGTAGCTCAGCAGCATGGCCAGCACGGGCAGGAAGCAGCCGAGCACGGCCAGGCAGATGAAGACGGGCCGCCAGTAGGAGGCCTGAGCGCCCACGGGCAGCACATCGTGGCACAGCACGCGGTCCGAGTGCGGCAGGCGGAAGGTCTGCCGCTGCAGCGCCAGGGGCAGCGCCACGGCGAAGGCCGCCAGCCAGGCCACGGCACAGAGCCCGGTGGCCAGGCGCCAGCCCCGCAGGGTGAGGGCCCGGAGCGGGTGCACCACGCCAAGGTAGCGGTCCAGGCTGATGGCGGCCAGCAGGAGCACGGAGCCGTACATGTGGCCGTACAGCCCGGCCGTGGTCAGGCGGCAGGCGGCCTCGCCGAAGGGCCAGTGCTGGTCCCGCAGGTGGTAGGTGACGCGCAGGGGCAGCGTGAAGGCCAGCAGGAGGTCGGCGACCGCCAGGTTCATCAGCAGCACGGTGGAGGGCAGCCGCGGCACCCGTGTGGCCAGCACCCACAGCGCCAGGCCGTTGGCGGGGAGCCCGACCAGCAGAGTCAGCCCGTAGAGCGCGGGCACCAGCCTCGTGGGCACCCAGCCCAGCAGCAGCGCCCGAGAGCCGTCCGAGACTTCCACCTCGTCGCTGCTGTTGGCCCAGGGCCGGCCGGGGAAGCTGCGCAGTTTGGGCGGGAGAGGGCTCCCCTCCCGGGGCCCGGTCGGGGGCCCCGGTGTGTCGGCTGCGGGGGGAAGGGGATGAGAGGCATTGAGAGTCTAACCGCCACCCCCACTCCCCACCGCCTGGCCGGTGGTGCGGCTCCCGAGGGGGCCGGAGTCCAGGCCCCGGCTCTCAGGAGCCCCCAGCTCGGTGGGTCAGAGCTGGACACAGACGCCCCCGGCCCTGTGTGGGCCCAGGGCTGGGCTGGAGGCCCCTGTCCCCCCCCCCCCCGCCACCTCTTTCCCCCTCATCGACTCTAGGCCTGCCCCCGGTCCCAAGACGGGGCCCACGGTCACTCACCATCACCTCCCCCCGTGCTCCCCAACTCGTCGTAAGTGAGGTGGGCCTGAGTGCCATCTTCCAGGCTGAACCCCAGCACCAGGGGCCACAGCAGCAGAAGTAGGCACATGCTCCGAGACGACACCGGCTGCTCTGGGCTGCGGCCGGCTGAGCTCGGGCTTCCTGCCCGGCTGGACCCCCACCCCCAGCTTCCTGAGTGCCAGTGGAGGAGTGGACAGGGCCTGGTGAGATAAACCAGCCCCTGCCCCCACAAGCCCATGGCAGGCTCCCGGTGTGGCCCGGGGAGTCCCGGTGGCTGGGGTCACTCAGTGACGCACAGGTGCCTCATGGGGTCCAGGCGCCGGGCCGGCGGGACGGGGGAGGAGGCTCCAGGCGGCAGTCCCTGCCCCCTCAGCACGGAGGCCCAGGAAGCCTCCGTGGGCCAAGTGGCCGCTTCCCGCCGTCTAGTCACATCTGCAGCCGCCATTCCCACGACGGCCCTCTGGGTCGCATCCCCAGTTGAGGGCTCTTGGCCCTTCCCGAAGCCCCCCCCACCCCTCACCTCCTGTCTGTGGCTGGCTGGCCCAGAGCCCTGCCTCCCCAGGTCCGAGGTCGGAGCGGGTGAGTGATTCTCCTCTCCTCCAAGCACCCCAGGTCCTCGGTGGGGGCTGCCCTGCTTCTTGCTGCCTCACTCACACCCCTGCCCTGTCCCCTGGGCGGGCGGGCACCAAGTGAGGTGCGGAGAGGGGAAGGCACTCTTGTGAGTCTGGGGTCTGCTGAGGGTGTCTGAGGGGGTCTTGGTCCTCAGCCTGGACCCACGATGCTGACCACGTGCTACCCTGGGGTGCCTGCTTCTGGGAGGTGCCCATCCCTGGCTCTCGAAGCCCCTTCTGCTCCCGTCCTGGCTCCACCTCCAGCCCGGGGCCCCTGAGGATGGTCGTGGCCATATCTGAGCCCGAGAGTGGTGGCCGGGCCAGCCCAGGAGACAGGGCCCCCCCAGCCACCCCCACCCCGCTCTGGCCCCTCCACGTCCCTGCACTGAGATGGGGGCCCACTGTGCAGATGAAGGCACTCAGAGGGGCTCAGAGGGGAGGGTAGTCCTCTCTTCACACAACCCCCCCCCCAGATGTTCCTCTAGGGAGAGGCCTTGACCATCGTGCCCTGGGGAGCTCTGCGCTGGGGGTTCTTGACCTGTGTGATCAGGGTCGGGCCACGGTGGCGGCAGGGGGGTGCGGTCTGAGAGCAGGGGGACCCTGAGGGGCGGTGGGGGTCAAGGGAGACGAAACAAACTAGGACTGGGAGAAGGAGTGCGATGTGGCCGTGTTCTGGTGTGGCGAGCCTTAATCTAGCCACACACTTGAGGTCGCAGGGACCAACCAGGAAGTGACTGAGCAGTCCTGGACAGAGTCAGTGCAGCTGAGGGTGAGATCCCGAGGTCCCTGCCCTCAGCCCGGGGTGGGGGGCGGGGGACCGAGGCCTGGAGAGTTCCCCCTGGGACAGGGTCTCAGCCAGGAGTCTCTTCCATTTCCAAGCTTTTCCCACCGGTACCAGTGACAAATTCAGCCCCATGCCTACGTCTCTTGGCAACTCATGACCCGTGTCACTCTCAGGGCGCAGGGAAACCCGGATGAGGACCCCCAGTGGCCCTGCAGGAGCAGAGCAGCGAGCCCGTATGGGGGGAGGCTGGGGGCTGGCAGCTGGGCGACTCTGGGGCAGGGCCGAGCCCCCAAGGGGGGAGGTTTGACTGTGTCTGGACATTGGAGGCAGGCACACATGTGCAGGAAGTGAGTGGCCTTATGGGGTATTCCCAGCAGCTCGGAGGCGGGGAGGCCCATCACGGGAAAAACCCGGTGCCAGCAGAAGGGGGCAGACCCCCCCACCCCCCGACACAGAAGGTGCGGGACCACCTACCACGGCGAGGCACTTTCTGGGTGGGGTTGGGGGGCGGGGCTGGGGGCAGCTGCCTTTGGGGAGAAGGATTTGGGTGCCGACTCTCCCCCCTTGTGCTCTTTTGTACTGTTGGAATCTTCTCTATCCTCTGTCCCTTTCCATAAAAACATTTTTGAACAATGTTCATTTTTGAGAGTGTGCACGAGGGGGGGAGGGGCAGAGAAAGCGGGGGGACAGAGGATCTGAAGCGGGCTCAGCGCTGACAGCGGAAAAACATTTTTAAAAAGGCGGAATAATAGCAGCTTGAAAAAGGAAGGAAAATCTGACCCAAGCTACGCTACCATGGGGGTGGACCTCGAGGACACTGTCACTCATGCCGAGTGAGATAAGCCAGGCACAAAAGCATAAATACTGCGTGATCCCACTGATAGGAGGTCCCTCAAGTGGTCAGATTCATAGAGACAGGAAGTAGGAGGGTGAGTGCCAGGGGCTGGGGGAGGAGGACGGGGAGCCAGTGGTTAATGGGGACAGAGTTCCATTTTGGAAGACGAAGGGTCCTGGAGATGGGTGGTGGGGCTGGTGGCCCAAAGCCCCTCAGCTGGACACGTACCATGGCTAACTTTTGTGCGTATTTTAATACCATGGAAAACTGATTTAAAATGGTGGGGGGAGGGGCGCCTGGGTGGCGCAGTCGGTTAAGCGTCCGACTTCAGCCAGGTCACGATCTCGCGGTCCGTGAGTTCGAGCCCCGCGTCGGGCTCTGGGCTGATGGCTCAGAGCCTGGAGCCTGTTTCCGATTCTGTGTCTCCCTCTCTCTCTGCCCCTCGCCCGTTCATGCTCTCTCTCTGTCCCAAAAATAAACGTTGAAAAAAAAAATTTATAAAATGGTGGGGGGAAAAAAGCAGATCCGAGTCGGCAGCTGGTCCTGGATTTCTTCAGCTTCCAGCCCCGCCTGGACCCCCAGGAGCCCCCAGAGCCTGTCCTGGCCGGGCTCACGGTCTCTAGCGGAAGCTGGAGGTCAGTGCATCTCCTGACCAGTTAAGAGATGCCTCGGGTCCTCCCAATACAACGCTTCTCGGGGTACCATCTTCGTGCAGATTGTGATTTATGTTGTGCTTTGGAGGCAGGTGGGTGCCCACCTGAAAAGCAACTTGCTTTTCAGAACAATCGGCCTCCTTCTCGGCCAGGACATCAGGGGTAGAGTGCTGCTTAGACCTTGCAAAATAGCCAGTGAGACAAACACCTCATTAATGACAGAATAAGAGAAGAAATGTTCACGAGGCCCCACTGGACCCCCGCCCCCCCCCCCCAAGCATCACACGCCTGCTTCCCTCCACCACTGCTCCCTCCACGATTCTGGGGAAGGGAGGGCAGCCTACGAGCACTCCCCAGACGTGAAGGATTTAGGGAGGGGGGTGCAGGGTGGTTAGGACACAGGGCTGGTTGTTCCTTACTGTGGCATAACCACAGTGGCTTGGAATAACGGGTCCTTCCGTGGGTGAGGAGTCCGGGCACGGTGGGCTGGTTCCGTGCCCAGGGCCCCACCAGGCTGCAGGCTAGGTAGGTGTCCACAGGGTCAGGTCTGTCCACATCAGCACGGGTCGTGCCCCCTTCCCAACGGGGCCAGCAGAAGACCCTCTCCTGTTTCTCCTTCGGGAGCCTGATCACAGCCAGAGGCCCCTCCCACTCCTGGGGCCGGGTGTCCGGCCCGGAAGCTGCCATGGCTTGCACCCCAGGACCTCCCCCCCACCGCCGTCAGGACACCCCTCCCAGAGCTTCTGACCGGATGGCCGGTCTGTGGGCACAGAGGGTCCTGGATCCTGGGCTCGAGGCAGGAGGAATCTGGGACAGTAACAAGCCTCGCTCACCCAACTCCCCGGGAGCCCTGGCTCTCCGGAGGGGGAGTCGTGCAGCACCAGGGGCGTTGATGTGTGTGGGGGGTACCCATGGGCAGAGGGGGCCCCTGGAAAGTACCGACGGCCACTCGGGGAGGCTGGGGACACCACCTGGGAGAGGACTGGTCAGGTGGGCAGCGCGGACTTAGCTCCGAACTGGGAGGTGAGGCCTGGCAGTGGGCACTGAGAGGGAGGGGAGGGGAAACACCCCTCGCTGGCTCGCTGGGCGAGTGGAGGAAGCTCAGAGTGAACACCACTGTCTTTAAACTAGGCTTCCCCCGCACCACGCTGAAGGCAACACCTCTCCTTTCTACTGACTACAAAAACTGAGTTGGGAACGAACGTTCCAGAAAACTCAGGGTGGGGAGACACCCACGGGGGGGGGGGGGGCGGGGATCAGGACCTTCCTGCGGAGGCGGTGTCGGGGAGGGTTCCGCACTTGGTGTTTGGGAACCACTGGAGCGCAGGTGCAGACGCCCCCTGTGGGTTCGCTGACAAGAAATGACTGAGGGCGTCTCATAGATTTAGGTCAATATTTAATATTTAACTTTAATGTGCAAATAAATAGAAAAGGAAAACTACATTCAAAACAGCTGCAAAGGAAGTACAAGCCCCAGAAGAGAAATTCTTCAAAAACAGAAGAGACGCTCCCTAGAAGCATGCAGGGTGGGGCTCGGTGGGGTCTGGCCCGCACCCCAGGCCCACGCGGAGGCACGGAAGGGGCCGCGGGCTCCCGGGGAGGATGGCTGCCGAGAGGGTCTGGTTCAGGAATTCCGAAAGTTCCCTTCTTACAAAAAACAAGGATGTGGACAAAGTGCCTGGCACACTCGAGCAAACACGGGCTGGGAGACCCTGGGCAGACACACCGGCCTTGGACTCGCCCAGGCCCCGAGTCAGAGGCTTTGCAAACCTTGAGTTCCACAGGTAACTTCTAGAAACTTCTAGAAACACATCTCCACTTCCCAGAACGGCGGATTTGGCACAGCGCAGTTTTAGGGGGTGAGGGAGGCCGCCGGGCAGAAACGAGGCCACAAGGAGACGGTTCCGGGCCCCCGTTGGTTGATCCCACTCTGATGGTGCCGGGAGCCCGGCCAGGGCTCCTCACGGTGCAAGCATTTTGAAGAGCTGGTCCCCAGCCCGAACCGCTCGGCATTCGCGGCACAGAAGGCCTTGGACGCCTCTGCAGGACGGCTGCCTCAGCCCCTCGTGCCCACACCCTCTCCCGGAGGTGGCCGCAGGTAGGGCGGCAGCGTTAAGGGCACAACTGCAGAATTCCACGAGGAGGGCTCTACTGCCCAAGAAACGGTGGGACGCGGCTGACTGCAGAAGTTACAACCACTAAGAGAGCTTATGAATAAATACGTGTGTGCATATATATATTTCTAGAAGGGCCATCCTAGGTACAGGACCGCACCCCAGGTGTGGGGCCACGTGAGCCCGGCGGGAGTTGCAGGCTGAGCCCCTCCCCTCAAGAGCCTGCAGTGTGGCCACCAGGACAACACAGGATCTGGAGTCTCATTTTTCCCAGAGTGGGTTCTTCCAGACAGTTCTGGTGCCGCCTGCCCACTCCGCATCTTGACGTCAAAGCAGGATCTCAACGGTTTGGCTGAAAGGGTTCTTCCTGGTCTCAGAGTGACCAAGGACCCCAAGCCTCAGCCGGGCCGAGCCCGTGCCCAAACTATCAGATGCAGGCATGGCCCAGCTTAGGAAGTTTCCAGAAGTTCTCAGAACCATTCAGGAAGGACATGCTTTTCAAGCAGGTCCGCCCAGGCCCAACTCCTTCGATGCTGGGGTCTCCTGAACGCCGACTCCCTCCCCCCACCCCACACGCCCGGCACTGGTTCATCGCTGACTCTCCCAGACACCGTAGGGACAAAGGACCGGAGGTGCCCCCCCGCCTGGGGATTTGGCACGTGTGATGGAAGGCGGTCCAGCAGGTGCATCAGCGCAATCACTTGCTCCCTGGCCGGCGTGTCGATCTTCCCCCTTCCAGCAGGGACTGAGCCCCCAGAGTTCGGGTGCAGGAAGGGTTCGGGTTTGGCACAGAACGGGCCCAAAGGAAGCAGGGGAGCCAGGGGGACGGCAGCTCGGGGCCACGAGCTAGCACAACCCCGCCCTTCTCCGGAGCTCGTGGCCTGTAGCAGCAAGGCTGAGGGACGCTCGGCCCCCTCAGGTCGTTCATCAGAGTGCCCCCGAGGGACACCCGGGCCGAGGGAGTGGCCGCGCCAAGCCGCGGGTCACGGCGCCCACGCAGCGCGTCAGGGGGAGGCGGGGCGGCGGCTGTACTGCACTCGGTAGCGGGTCACGGGCAGGCCGTGCACGTGCGCCGTCTCACACAGCGTCTTGCAGGGCACCATGTCCTCGTCCTCCTCGCCCATCAGCCAGTCCTGCACCAGGCCGGCCGCCTCCACCGTCACGTTGTCCTCCAGCCAGCGGCCGTGCCACTCCTCGAAGTGCTGGTGGTGCCGCAGCAGAACCAGGGGCTGCACCTGCGCAAGGGGGCGGGGAGGGCGGTCGGCCGCGGGCCGGGTCTTAGGGGCCCCGGCACCCCCCGGACCGCGCCCCAGGTTCCCCGGCCGTGGGCGGGGGCGGAGGGGGCACCTGCTTGGCCCGGCAGAGGGTCCCGCGGCGGTACATGTAGTCCTCGGAGTTGACGATGAACATCATCTTGTGGGTGCTGAGCTTGAAGCGGCAGTCCACGTTGCAGGCGCTCTCCACCCCGACCAGCCGCTTCCAGGAGGTCTTGGCCTCGCCGCGCAGGGCGCGCACCTGCTCACACTGCCACCTGCGGAACTTCTTGAGGTTCCTGGAGGCGAGAGGAGGACGCGCAGGCTGGGAGCCCCTCACGACCCGCAGGCATCGGGAGACGCCGACCTCCCCGGAGTCGGAGAGAGGCAAACTGAAGCGACGAAAGCCACCCCGCCCCCCCAACCCTTCCGTGCGGTGAAAAGTAAAAGCCGGTCGGGCCCTGGTGCTGACGGCGGCGGGAGGGGCCGCCCGGGGCCCGCGGGAGGGAACCGCGTCCGGAGGGCCTCTCACCTCTGCAGGAACACGGGCTTCAGGAGGAAGCCCTCGGTGGGCGAGCTGGACGCCCCCTCGGTCCCCACGTACTGCTCCACGTACCGAGCCAGGTGCTGCGGGGAGAGGGAGGCGGGCCCGTGTCACTGGAGGCACAGACCTCTGTCACCGGACACCCGGAGCTCAGGGGCGTTCAGGGACTTCGTTCCCGCCCCGCAAAGCTTTAGGAGGATGGCAGCTCCCGGGGAGCCTGACGCGTGACGGAAAGCGCCAGACGGCAGCTGTGGATAAAGCACTCGTGTAGAGCCAGGAGTTAGACGCTCGTGGCATCTCGTGCTTACGTGGGTAAATCCCTGCCGGGTAATATCCCTGCTGTATCCGTCATGTGGCAAGCTCACATGGGTAACGGGGCCCTCACGCAGAGGACAGGAGGGTCTGGGGAGCAGGAACGACATCAAGACACGAGCAGCAGGGCAAGGGGGTGAGCAGGGGCCACAGGTCGGGGGTGGGCACGGCCCGCAGCGTCCAAGTGACCCTTTATCTGCTCCCACCCTGTGAGAGCCAGAGGCTCCTCCGGACTCAGGCCTTCTGGAAGGCAACTTCTGGAAGGGGCCGGGTGTGCAGCCCCCACCCTGCGGGGAGGCCTGAAGCGTGCAGGATGGGGTGCTGTGAGGATGCTCCCCACCCCTGCTGGCCGTGGTGCTGGTGAAGGAGGCACCACGTGCAGCTCAGAGTGTGGGCCCGGGGATCTCTCCTGGGGTCGGGGACCGGGATCCAGCTCTCCGGCCCTCGTGCTTGGGAGTGAAGGGTCACACGCCACGGTGTCTGAGCGAGCATGTGGGCCGCGGGCCCAAGGTGGACCTGCCACGGTATTTGCAGCAGGTGGAAGAGCCAGGAGCAGGGTTTCGGAGGACTGGCTCCTGAAGGCACGTGTGCTGACCAGCCCCTCCGAGGCTTCCAAGGACAGCGTTCAGGCCGCATGGTGGGGCTTCTCCGGGTGGGCCTTCCGCAGCCTGTGCTCGGCCAGCGTGTGCACAGGGCTCCCGGGGGGGGGGGGGGGGGCAGGGGCCCGCGGCGTGTACCAGGCGCAGAGCAGGGGGCCACGGCTCTCACCTGGACCTCCACGGGGTCCTCCGTCTGGGCCTCCTCGGTGTCCAGAAGCTCGATGGTCATGACCACCTGCCCTGTGCGCTGCAGGAACATGACCTGGGGAAGAAGGAGGGTGAACAGCCCGACGCCGCGGAAGAGCCCAGAACGAGGCCTGCGAGGTCATCGGTGACGGCCCTCCCCAGCCTCCAGGGGCCGAACAGGAGAAGCGTGTGGGGTCGGGCAGGCGGGCGGCCGAGGGAGGGCCCAGGCCCAGCCCGGCTCTCGGGCCGCGGCGACGCGGCCCGTCCTCCCCCGCTGCGGGTGCCCTCCTCGCGGCCCCAGCCTCGCGCGAGCCCCGCACCTTGAAGCAGTTCTCGTCAGCCATGCACCGTTCGGCCTTCCACTGGTAGCTGGTCTCCCTGGAGGCACGGACGCAGCGGGAGGACAGGTTCCCCCCCGCGGCGCCCCGCTTCTTCTCGTTCAGGTAGAGCTCCACCACCTTCAGACAGACGTCGTCACTCACGAGGTGGTGCAGCTGGCAGGGAGGGAGAGCCAGTGGGTGCCCGGCGCGCGTGCCCCCAGGAGCGGGGAGGGGTGCGGCTGGAACCCCAGCCCCCGCCTCACCCGGAGGGGACGCCGGCAAAGCGCGCGAGGTTGGGCGTGGAGGCCAGGGGCAGCCCGGCCCAGACCCACGAGCCCTGCCGGGGCACGAGAAACACACAGAAAAAAAAAAAACACAGAAGAAAAGGTGCCAGAGTGGGGACGGTAATTAAAGGTGCCACGGTGGCACGTCACGTCTCCCTCAGCGTTCCGCTATAAACACAGTGAGTTCTTTCAACCGCTATAAACACACTTGCAACCTTGAGGCTTAGGAGAAGGTGGGTAAGGGACGCGGCCGGGCGGCAGGTCGGACCGCGCAGGTGAGCCGGGGCCTCAGGGCACCAGCCGCGGTCCGGACAGGCTGCTACAGGCTCGGGGTTCGGGAGTCTTCCCCACGTGCTGCTTTGTTGAATAAAGACACCGTGTGGACGCACGGAAGTCTCACACGATGCCTGTCACGTGACAAGTTCCCAGCGAACGTTGGCTGCTGGTAAAGAAAATGGAAGGGAGTTCCACAGGAGACGTTTGTGGAAAGGATAATTAAACAAACAAACATTAATCAGAGTATCTGGTTGGGTCCAACCTCTAGGTGCTAAAGTCAAGGCTACTGTCCCCAGAGCTGTGCCCTGCCGGGGGCAGGCGGGACGCTCGGCCTGGGGACGCGCACCTGGCATCCCTGTCGCCCGGAGCCATGCACAGGCCCTGGGTGCTTGCTTCCTCTGCACACGTCTACAGAGGTCACGACCAGAGAGAGAGAGAGAGACAGGAAAGGACAAAGACCCAGCCCGGGACACAGAGGGAAACGGGGAGGTGGCCAAAACCAAAAGGGTTAGTTGGGGTCTCAGAGCACGGGTGTCTGTGGTGATGCGTCCCAGCAACCACCGAGAAGACGCAAAGCCCCCCGCTCATCGGTGGGGGAAAAGGTGGGCTCCACGGGGAACGGCCAAATGGCACAGACAGGGCCCTCAAGCCAGGACGTCCGCATGGCCACAGAGGGACGCAAAGGCCCCACCCCACAAACCTTCAGGGAAATGCAACATAAGCCACAACAGTCACCACCGTTTGGCCCGTGAGGGTGGAGAGGCCACCGATCCTGAGCCCCAGGAAGGACTCTGTGCACCCCGGGAAGCCTGCCTGCGCCCCACCCCGGGCCGGGGGGAGTGGTGGAAATGAACGGATGGCAACTTCGAGGGTCTAAACAGGGGCTCATTCCCACCGTCCTTCCCAGGCAGAGGCGGAAGGGGGCTCAGGCATCTCGGCCGAGGAATCTCACAGAATCACACTGGCGGGGTGTGGCCAGATGCACACAGACACAAAGCTCGAAACCAGGGGCGTGGGTGCCTGTAGGTGGGGGGGGGGGGAGGGGCGCTGAAAGGAGGCAGCGCTGGGGCTGTTCGTGACCACCCACTGAGCCGCATGCGTGGGATCGGGGCACAGTTCTGTGTGTGTTCTACTTTGGCGGGAAAGGAAAGCAACTGTATCTGGGCAGGAGACTTGGGACGCTACTTTCCTCGGCTTCTCTGCGGCTTTACAGCAAACAGCCTTACTCGATAAATAGGAAACAAAGTCAGGATGAACGACAACTGTTCTGGTGTAACTGAGCAGGACTAGCGTCCCAAGACCACATCTGACTCACCTGGGGTATTGCTGTGTATATTATTAGCATGACTGTTCTCTCTTGGTGACACTCAACTCTGGGTGACTTTTGCTCTTATAAGCGATGCTAATACATGTCCCCGATATTCTCCCTCCAGAAGTGGGCTACAATTCTTTTTTTAAATTAACTGATTTTTTAAGAGTTTATTTATTTTGAGAGAGAGGATGAGTGAGCAGGAGAGGGGCAGAGAGAGGGGGAGAGAGAGAATCCCAGGCAGGTTCAAACCCACAAACCATGAGATCATAACCTGAGCTGACACCAAGGGTGGGACACTTAACTGGCTGCCCCCGCCCCTGCCGGTGTCCCTGGCCTATGGTTCTTTACGTGTTGCCAAATTACCTTTAAGAAAGGTCTGTCGGGCGCCCGGGGGGCTCAGTCGGTTGAGTGTCCAACTTCGGCTCAGGTCATGATCTCACGGTCCGTGAGTTTGAGCCCCATGTCGGGCTCTGCGCGGACAGCTCGGAGCCCGGAGCCTGCTTCGGATTCTGTCTCCCTCTCTCTCTGTCCCTCCCCCCTCACGCTCTGTCTCTCTCTCAAAAATAAACAAACAAAAGAAAAAGATCTGTCACCGAGGAGTCAAACGAATCCTTGTACACCCGTGTTCACAGCACTGTTCACAATCGCCAAAAGGTGGCAACGAGCAAAGTGGCCACCCCCAGATGCGTGGACGGACGAGTATGGTCCATCCACACGACGGGAGGCAGCCACACGAGGGAGCGAAGCAATGACACACATCACAACGTGGCTGAACCTGGAAAACACCATACGGAGTTTGAGAGAAGCCAGACACAAAAGGCCACGGCGTGGGATTCCATTTACGCGAAACGCCCAGAGCAGGCAGATCCGCAGGGACAGAAGGCAGACTGGCGGTGGCCAGGGACCGGGGGAGGGGCACGCGGTGGCCGCACGACACGGTGAGCGCACTGAATGCCACTGAACTGCATTTTGTGTGCCGTGAATTCCACTCCGCTGAAGCTACAAAGGAGAGGTGCTGCTGCCCTGGGGCCGACCGCGCAGACTCTCCGGGAGGGGCCGCACCGTCCCCGTCGCCGCCTGCCCGCGCCCGCTCACCTGCCTGGCGATGCTCTGCACCAGCTTGTCCATGGTGAAGCCCACGTAGGCGTGGATGGTGAACATCTCGCGCAGGGTGTCCTCGTACTGCGTGGGGTCGATGCTGCCCTCCAGCAGGCTCCGCACCATGTCCAGGAAGGCGGGGTAGTACTCCTCCAGCTCCACCTCGCCTGGGGGCGTGGGGGGCGCGGGGGGCGCGGTCACCGGGGGCCAGACACGCGTGGGGCCCTCGCCTCCGGCCACCGGCTCCCTAACACCGGCCCGAGGTGCCGGGACGCGTCCGACTGGCCGCCTGGCGCCGCCCCCCCCCCCCCCCCGCCCTGTTGGTGGCCGCCAGCACCCGCGTGCCACCCCGGGGACCCCGGAGCTTACTTGGCTGCTTCAGCCGCAGCTCCATGGCGGGGTCGTTGCCCTTCTCCCGGCGGCCCTCACACAGCACCTTCTCCCTCTCCTTCTCCGTCCGATACTCCAGCAGCTGCTTCTGCGCCTGGCGGTAGATCTTGAGCAGCCGGGAGCACAGGGTCTGGTGCAGGCGCAGGAAGAAGTACCAGTTGTTGTTGGCGAAGAAGAGGCTGTACACGTCGTCCAGGGGCTTGTGCCGCTGCGGCGCCTGCTCGGGGGCGGGCGCCTCGCCCGCGGCCCCCTTCTCCTCCGGGGGACCGCTCTGCGGCCCGGGCGCCGGCTTCTTCCGGTCACCGGGCTCCGCGCTCTGGCCCTGGGGGCTGCCCCGGCCCTCGTCGGCGGAGTCCTCGGACGCCCCCGGGTCCAGCTGCTGGGAGAAGAAGAGGCTGGGCACGAACTGGTGCACCAGCTGGTGGATGGTGCCCTGGTCCTCCTTCTGGATGGCCGGCTGCCGCTTCACGTAGTAGCTGATGAGGGCGGCGGCGTCCTCGAGGATCTGCCTGTCCTCGTACACGAAGACGAGGTGCGGCTCGCTGGAGGGGGCGCTACGGCCCTCCGAGTGCTGCTCCTGGTGCTGGGGCACAAGGGGGCCATCAGGCAGGAGTGACCAGCTGGGCTGTCTGAGGTGGGGCACCCGGGGCCACAGGGCTCTAAGGGCATCACGCTCTGGTCTGGTGCAGCCCACACCTCCTGCCTGCCCCGTCCCGTTCAGCAGCCCGCTCCAACCACTGTCCTCCCTGGGTCCAGAGTGACTTGACCTATAAGAGTGCGGTCAGTCCTATCACATCACTCTGGGCCTTGCTGCACTGCTCATGACAGGACCCCCATCCCTGGCACGTGGTCCTATGGCACCCCCCACCCCCAGCCTCTTTCGTTGCCTCAGGGGTGCTGAGCTCCTGCTGTGCGCAGAACCTTTGAACGTGCCCCTCTGCTCTTTTGCCCCGGAAAACCAAAGCCCTGGGCTCACTCCTTCCCTCAGTCTTTATCCAGCTAACGACTTTTCTTCCTGCAAACCTGAAGACGGTCACACTTTGTCCAGACTGCCTCGAGCTGCCTGCTGATGTCAGCCCCCAACGACGTGCTCTCCTGGGCAGCACCCAGCCCCAGCCCCAAGGCCGATGAACCCAGGCTCTCAGAAAAAGTGAGCCTGGGGGTGGCTTGAGTGGCTCAGTCAGTTAAGCATCCGACTCCAGCTCAGGTCATGATCCCGTGATTCATGGGTTCGAGCCCCACACCGGGATCTGTGCTGACAGCTCAGAGCCTGGAACCTGCTTCTGATTCTGTGTCTCCCTCTCTGCCCCTCCCCCACAGGCGCACACGCCCGCTCTCTCTCTCAAAAATAAAAATGTTAAAAAATAAAAAAATTAAAAAAAAGGAAAAAGTGAGCATGGATCCTCACCTCTGGGTGAGCAGTCCAGGGTGTAGCACTGAAGGGGCTCCCTGAACCACCACAGAGCAAGTGACCAACAGAAAACGGGTCGGGCCAGGACCGTGGCTTTCTGGGGTGGGCGCCCCATGTGTCCACCAGAGGTCAGGCTCCCTTAGGGACACTGAACTGTGCAGCAGCCCGAGCTCTCCTTCCCTCCGTGCTGGCGGGAGTCCTGGGAGCTGGCACACGGGTGGTGCGGACACTCAGCCCGTCTCCCGGCTCTGATGGGACCTCCTTCCTCCTGCTGCTTTTGGAGTCCCTCTCGCATCTGTGCCCCAGATGCCCTGGAAAATCTTTTTAACTCCTTTTCTCAGCGCAAGCTCCACGTGTGGAATACAGAACTGGTCTCTACTAAGCCACAATGCAGCGAGGGGCCGACCTCCCTACACACGAAGGGCCTGCGGCATGCGGAGCCTGCCAGGCTGGTGGGCCAACCTCGGGTCCCACACAGAGCGCTGGGCTCCTTTTCCCTCAGCCCCCAGGGAAAGAGCGAAGGAACTCTGTGGTGACTGAGGTTCATCTCACGTGTCACCTCGTCAATTCTCATTCTGATGATGAACCGTGCACCCTGCTGGGGCGGGGGGGGGGGGGGGGCGCGGTGTTCTCAGGCCTTAAGGACCCACTCAAGGATCAGAGCAAAGAGACCAGATGACCTGCAGGTGGGCCCTACAGGGCCAAGGGTAGCCCAGGGGAGGCAGGCAGGACAGAAGGGGCTTCGATCACAGGCTCTCGCCAAGTCACTCACTCCCTGCACGAGTGTTTTTGATGCCTAAATCCTCAAAGCCTGGAGCTCAGCCCTGCCTCAGTTCTGTGGTGCAGGCCCCATGAGCCTGAATGTACCAGAGCTGGCAAAAAGGCACAGGGCAGCGGCTAGAGGCGGAGCCCTAGGGCCTGGACTCCTGTGGCTGGCTTTGGCAAGTGGCCACCTCTCGTGCCTCAGTTTCCTCACTGCTAAGACCAGGAAGATAATGGTACTGCATCATAAAGTCTGTACGAGTTCGATGGAACGTTCCTTCTTAGGGTCTACCTGTGCCTGGCACACAGCTGGCAGCAGAGAAAGGAAAGCCGCTGTTATCATTTGCCTGAAGGAAGGTCGAGCAAGGCCCAGTGGGTAAGGAAGGAGGGAAGGGGAAGGAAGGAGGGGAGGGGAGGGAAGGAGGGGAGGGGAGGGAAGGAGGGGAGGGGAGAGCCCTTTGCCAGCAACGGCAGAACTGCTACAATCCTCCCCCCGGACTAGCTCCAGGCTGAGTGCCACAGAAGCATCCATTCTAGCCCTACAAAGCCAGGGTGACGCTGGGGAAACAGAGGCACCGAGACCCAGCTGCCTGCCTGAGACCGGGAGGGCCGGGAGCGGAGGGGCAGGACCACTTGCTGGCTCAGACCTGGGCGGAGGGCCTCACCTCGTCATAGACACTCTCGATCTCATTGAGCAAGCTCTTGGAGCGGAGGGCCTTGGTGTCGTTCTGTTTGAAGTTCACGGCCTGATGGTCCAGGGACTTGAGATATGCCTTCTCGTACTGCTCCCGCCAGATCTTGTTGAAGCCCTGCTGGGCCTCCCGCCACTCCTCCTCCTTGGCCTTCAGCCTGTGGGGTCAGAGGAGCTCAGCATGGGGACAACCAGGGGCACCCACCCGTCACCCCTGCACGGGCAGCCTGGCAGCCACCCACAGATCCAGCCGGGTGCGTTCCTAACTCGGGACAGCCAGCCCCTGGCCTGGGCAGTGGGTTCTGTGCTGAAGAAAAGAGGAAGGCGGGGAGCACGGGCTCTGTAGAAGCAACGTGGCTGCTTTTGTGGTTTCGAAATATCGCTGCCCTAGCACCTCCTCCCTGTCCTGGCCCATGGCCCTGACCACACTCTGGGTAGTTGCTAGGTTAACTACTGGGCTCTCTTGCTTGACTGCAAGCCCCAAGAGAAGGGGCTCTGTCAGCCTCGCTCAGCTCTGCAACCCCAGGGCCGAGCACAGCATCTGGCCAAGGGCAGCCATTTAATTAATAACCTGTTCACCAGGTCAGAAAGTTTTCCAAAATGTACTACTATGTAAAAGGCAAGCCCTGCCATAGGACAATCCTATTTGTGCTTTAAAATAGCTCCTTTTCTCGTTTTGATGATTATGTGCTTGGTGGAAAGTTCTAGAAGGACACAATTATTCCCAGTTGTGGTTTTCGCTCAAGAGCGGAACGGGGAAATGAAGAAAAGGCTGGAAACCACCGCAAGCCAGCCTGGGGCCCCGCTCCCCCCCCCCCCCCAATCACACCGGGGACAAAGAGCACTAACGGGCTCCAGGGAACCTGCTTGTAGCAGGCGGGACAGCCAGAATCGGGAGGGCACCTTTTCAGGACGACAGGGACTGCAGTGACAGGGTTCTTCTTGAGGCTCTCGATGATCTCGGGAGCCTTGTCGCCATAAATACGGTGGATGGCACGGCGCTGGATCACCTCCGACGTGCCCCCCAGACAGTCGTCCAGCCGGAACTTCTCCTGGTCCTCAGGCGCCATCCGGGAAAGCTTCTTCTGCACACTTTCCAACACCCGGATCGTGGCCAGGTTGGTCTCCAGGACGACATCTAACTATGGAAAGGAAGGCAGGGGTGGGCTGTCGGGGGCGTGGGGGGCAGCGCAGCAGGGCCCCAGGGACAGGCGTGGGTCAGCAGAAGCGATGCTTAGACAGAACTAATAAACCTCCACGTCTCCGAGGGAGGATGACGAAAACCAGGAAGCGGCAGCGCCGACGCAGCTCCAGGGGCCCGGAGCACGCACAGCGGGTCACGCGGCTGGGGCGCGACCCCGGCAATGGTGGGAGCCAGGTGCTCTCGCAACAGGACTCGTGGGCCTCTTACCACCGCGTGAACATCCCGCGGCTAGAACACGGGTGGACCCATGAGAAGAGGGAAGCGGTTCCCAGGCTGACCCCCTTCAGGGGCATCACAGGCAATAAAAAGGAAGGACTCACTGCGTACGCAGCCCCCCCGCACGACTCTCCGGGGCACGTGCTGACGGGGAGCCAGTCCCCAAAGGTCACACCCTGGGTGATTCCCCTTAGGAAAAAGTGCCAGAGCTGGAAGACGGGTCAGTGGTTGCCAGGGGTCAAGCACAGGGTGGGGGAAGGAGGCGGGTAGGGCCATCCAGAGCAGCGCGACAGATCGCGGCGGTGGGGGAGCAGCAGAGTATCTCAGCGGTGGCGGGGAATACGGGAACCTCCACGGGGGAGACCCCCACCCGGAGCTAAACACACGTGCCCACATACGCGTGTGCACACACACAAATACAAGCTCAACGGTGGGGACGGGAATGAGGCCTCCGGGTGTGCCAGTGTCAACCTCCTGGCTGTGACGCTGTGCCAGAGATTTTACAAGCGGCGACCACTGGGAGGAGGGTATCCGGATCGCTTGCTGCACGTAAATACACAACGATCTCAACAAGCATTTCAATGAAAAAAATTAGAGTTAATTAATTAAATTCAAATAAGCATGTATTTAAAATGAAAAGGAACGGTACCATTTCCTAACCGGCGGGAAGGCCGACGGGGCAGAAAAAGGACACTTTCAGGTGCTGCCCCCTGCTGGAAAGCGCTGGAATCCCTGCTACTCGGAAGGAGGGTGGGGAGGATCACGACGCCTCCCAGGGTGGAGAGGGAGGAGGACAGACTAAAGCGGAGCTGGGGAGGAAGGCGCCACCCCGCGCCTCCCTGACCCTGGCCAGGACCCACGGCCCGGGGGGCCAGCACACACACCTCGAAACGCTCGTCCTCACAGCGGTGCAGCTGCTCCTCGTAGGGGGTCTTCTTGGAACTGACGAAAGTGGAGTCCTCTGACCAGGAGGGGAAGGAGACCCAGGTGTCATTCAGCACCTGCACCGAGAGGAAACGCTGTGTGCCCAGTGCGGCAGGCCTCGGCGGCCAGGACGGTTTACTACGTCGTCCAGGGTAAAAGATAATGGAGACGAGGAATGGAATCCTGATTTCACAGGAAACCACTTTATCATACAAATGGCAACATTAATTTGAAAGTGATTTTAAGAGAAAACGTGACTTTGGTCAAGTAAACAAATCGTACTATTGCAGGGGTTGGCAAATGTTCTCTGTAAAGGGCCAGATACGAAACATTTTAGGTTTGGCAGGCCACCCCGTCTGTCAGGACTACTCAACTCTGCCTCTGTCCTGCTAATGGCAGTCACAGGCGCTATGTACATGAACGGGCATGTCTATGCGCCAACAAAACTTTATTTACAAACACAGGCGTGGGCCGGATTTTAGTTTACTGACTCCTGGGCTACATATCCTGAAATCCAGCAAGCACTCTTGAATTATGGAAACAGAGGAACACTCTTGTCTACTAACCCTGAAAAAGTACTCAATGGTCAAGCTAAATGGAACATACCAAGCACAGCGAACCTGGGACAGAGCAGGCTGACGGCAGGAAAGAAACGCTAAGTCTAAACGACAGAAGAACATGCCAAAGCCTACGCCAGCATCGTCTGTTCCACGGTGTGCCAAAACCACCAGCAGGAGAAGAAACCATCCTCTCAGTGCAGGCATTTTGTCTGGCCACACCCCAGCACCACCCATCATTCAGTATTTAGGGGGTCGACACTCAGGTCTTTTCTGTAAAGCATGGGGGTGATGGCTGTTACTGTGGCACTACCTCCTTGCAGATGGCCGTCCTCCCACTGCACTTGGGCTGCTGGTAGGTTTTGGGGAGCGCTCGGTAGCTGGATCCAATGCGTTTGCAAGACGCGTAGTCAATTTCCCGGCTGATTCCATCCCCGGATCTGTCGCTCATGGGCGGGGCGAATGACAGCTCCTTTACCCCCAGGAAGGACTTGAACTGTGCAAAGAGTTCTGGAAATTTCCTTCAGAAAGAAAGACAAAGAGTAAGTTGGATTCCGGGGCCGGGGGGGGGGGGGGCTTTCTGAGAGGGACCTGGAGATTTCAGAATGGCTTCATGTAGACACCTGCTAAAGGTGGTCAGAGAGGAGTGGCGAAAGGCGGAACCAAGCACCAGATGTGTGCAATGCCCTCAAATGGTGAGTAAATCTCCCTCCCACCCCTTTGTCACCAGCCAGGTCCCGCCACTAACAGGAGAGCCTTGAAACATGCTGGAATAGACAACTTAGACTGGCAGAAGCTGGGGTTAGTGATGTTCTTTAAATTGTATTTATTTGAAAGAGAGCGAGAGAGAGAGAGCACGCCCGCACGTGCACGGGGGAAGGGGCAGAGAGGGAGAGAATCTCCACACTGAGTGCGGAGCCCCACATGGGGCTCAATCTCACAAACCATGAGATTGTGACCTGAGCCAAAATCCAGAGTTGGATGCTTATCCCACTGAGCCACCCAGGCGCCTCAGTGATGATGTTCTTTAACCGGAAGAGGTTGGGCATCAGGCCTGGGGTCGGTGAACTATTGGCAAGCTGTCCGTGCCCATCCTTGCAAATAAAGTTTTATGGGTACATCATTGTGTCCATTGCTTAGTATTGTCTGTGGCTGCTTTTGCACAATGCCAGAGTTCCGTAGTGCCACCCCTGGCCCCAGACAGATAAAAGTCTGCCAACCCCTGCTCCAGAGCCTTCCTCCCTGAGGGAGAACCCTCCCCTAGGGCGATCCCTCCCAGGAAAGGATCCCTCCGTAGACAAGTTCACATGAGTTGTAACGTAATGGCTGTGCAAAGGGAAGATCTGAACACAACTGGCCCCCAACGTCACCTGGATCTGTGATTAAATGAGTATGAAATCCTACCAAAAGGATAGTTACTTTGACAGGTGGCATGGTGACCTGCCTTCTGGCAGCTTCCTTCCTTCGTGACCCATGCCCTCCTCTCCTGAGACGGCCGTCCACTGTGCCCCAGCTGTAAGGACTCCATGCCAACTCAGCTCACAAGGAAAACACACAAGCAAATGGAAACACAGGGATGGAAAACATCCGCAAAACCAGTGCAGAGGACACCGGAGGCTGCAGTCGGCATAAGCAAAAACTACGAACGCTCGGAAGGGGAAACGGTCACTCCAGCACACCCCACTCCGGCCCCGACTAAGGCTGTGCCATCACCAGGTGGCAGATCTCTGGGCCCCCGAGCATGGCTGCCTGTGGGTGTGCAAACCCACACCGAGGCTCACAACGCAAGAGAGGCCCTGTCGAGGTGAATGCTCGCCCAGCCGGGCCTCACGTCAAGGCGAGCAATCAGAGAGGCCTGCTGCCCCCACGCCGCTCTCAGCACGCGGATGTGGGAACAGCGGACCCCGACCCAACGCTGCCCACCTGCTCAGTACCTCAAATTCTGAGGTCCTTCATTCTTCTCCCTTAATCCCGCCGACAACTGCAGGAAGTAGGTTTGGCCATTTGGCGAACAAAGAAACTCTCGCTCCGCTGGTAGGAAGCAGAGGCCCACTTCGGACTGGGGGCTGGTGACGTGCCCAGCTGGGCAGGCCAAGGCCACGTGCGGCATTCCCCGCCCCACACAGGCCTCCAGGGGCCCCTCGCTCGTCACGGCACTTCGTCTTTCCAACAACAGCGCCCACTGCCCGGCCAGGAACCAGGCTCAGAGCACTGGATTCTGAGCTCACAGACATGCTTCCGTGGGAGTGAGCAGGCAGTCCAAGTCCATATAAAAAGCCAGGCACGGTATGGCCGAAATGGTGTAAGTAACCACTGCTCTGGGCCGTTTTTCAAAGTGTTACCACAGCTTTACCAGCCTGGGAAAGTTAACCCAAGCGAACGGGTCACCCTGACGTGGGTACCCTCTCTCAGAATCACCAAGGAAGCACCTCCTGACGACCCTAACTTGACCTTTGGGTATCCCAACCTACGGAGCCATGATCTCAGCACCGATTACAGAAAGAAACTGGAGACCGATGTCTGTTACAGACCCTGCTGAGAAAACCACACTACATACAAATAAGGGAACATTACGCAGTCGCTAAAGATGATCACGTACGCTCCTGTCTGACACTGACCGCTGACACTGCCCAGGAAATACTGAATTTAAAAACAAAAAAGGGTGCTGCAGCCCAGCCTGACGGTATGATGCTACTTATGGGAAACAACGGCCACGCTCATAACCAGAGGGAGAGGATGAATCAAGGGCCAGCTGCCGGGCTGGTCCACGCCAGACCCATCAGTCACCATGGCAAAGCTCTCTCTGAGGAGCTGGTCTCTGAGGAAAGTGAGAGGTAGTCATTCTGGGCCTCAGCTTCTCCATCTTTAAAATATACAGAAACACATCTAATGTGTCCGGGAGTCCACATGATGCTTAAAAAGAAAAAAAAGAATTGGTCCCTAACTGGTCCCGATGAGACAAGAATGTGACTCATCACCCTGACACCACAATAAAGGGAGAAACCAAGCATCTACTCTGGGTCGCCAAAAGGTGGGAAATACTATTGAGATTTTCTCTTTTGCAACCCCCAGTGAACACATAAGTAAATGAATGAACCATAAAAAGAACTCAGACACCACCTCCGGATAGACAGAGGGACGTGGGGGATGGGACTGTGAAGGTGCAGGTGGCAAAACCCACCCAAGGTGTGGGGGCACCAACACCGCAACAGTAAGGACAAAAGGGGGAGGGACTCGCAGGACGAATCAGGAGACCAAACCCAGACAAAGGGGCGAGACTGAGCCGTGTGCTTGGTGGTTCCTGTGCCATCCGTAGCGTAGGGAGGTGCTCACTCCCCAGTGATGCTTTTGAAGGGGCAGAGAGCATGATGGGATGGCACACAGAGGGGCTCCTGGGGGCCGGCCCAGGCCCACTTGTATCCTGGGTGGTGGGCACAAGGGGCTTTGGCTAAAAATGATTCATGACTCATGGAGTCATCCGTCACGTGGTTTCCTGGATCTGTGCTTTAAGTTTATACACTTTTTTAAAAATTAAAAACATTTTTTCGGGGCGCCTGGGTGGCTCAGTTGGTTAAGCATCCGACTTCAGCTCAGGTCATGATCTCTTGGTCGTGAGTTCCAGCCTTGCATCGGGCTCGTGCTGACAGCTCAGAGCCTGGAGCCTGCTTGGGATCCTGGGTCTCCCTCTCTCTCTCTGCCCCTCCCTTGCTCATGCTCTGTCTCTGTCTCAAAAAAAATTAAAAACATTTTTTAAATTCACAGTAAAGGGCTCAGGAGGCACCTGTCCCTGGGGACGTCTTTAGCGCTAAGATACTGTGGGTCACGTATAATGTGCGCTCGCCATGCTCCAGACACGACTTCGAAGGTCTTACGCGTCCAGCCCACTTGGAGCGCTCCAAGACCGTGCGGGACCTCTATAAATGGAGAGCAGGCTCAGACTGGCTGGGACACTCGCCCGATGGGACAGAGCTGGTGAGGAGGCAAGAAAGCACACTGTGCACAAACTGGGCACATGCACTCACCTCCTAGAACATCTCTGCCCTCCAGCGGCTGCCCCAGCCTCAAGGGTCTGCCCACACCTGCAGCAGCGGGGGATGCTGGAAGCAGGCCGCTGACCCGCTAACAGGGCTTCTCTCTGGACAGCCGGGATGCTGGGTGGCCCTTTCATCCTTCTTCGAAATTTCTGATTGGTAGTTTTTAAAAGCACGTAGCAAGTGAATCTCTAGGGGATTTATGCTGGGTGATGAAAACCCAATCACCCGAAGGTTACCTACGGTATAATTCCATTTACACACTTCTGTTGTGGAAGGTCTACAGGTGGAGTGTAGGTTAGGGGTTGCCAGGGGGTTGGGGCCGAGACTGGGGTGGCGTGTAGGAGGGACACAGGTGAGGGTATCGAGGTCAACACAAGCACCCCTGTGGGTCTGAGCCATTCCGCACCTTGACTGCGGCGGACACACGAGGCTTCCCAGGTGACGGAGCTGTATCAACACGCACGTGCACACACACTAGAAACAGGAAACCCTGAAGAGATGGGTGGACTGGGCGAGAATCAACATCCTGGTTGTCACGTGACCACAGATGCCGCCACGGGCGAACAGCGCCCAGGACCTGTGTTCTTTCCTCGACTGCAGCTCCACCTACGACCACTACGACCCTTGCGATTGAAAACCAAATTAAAAAAAAAAAAAAGGCTTCATTCTTTCTCAAAAGCGATGACCAATGGCAGGGTGGACGGAGTTTCCGGAAACACACCGCGTGGGAAGCCCCGGGAAGCGTCACTCACCCGAGAAACGGGCTGACGAGCTGGAGGAGCTCAGAGCCGGACACGAGCTCCTGGTTGAAGAGTGCGATGCAGCGAAGGAAGTTCTCGTAGACCTCCTGGCTCTTCAGCACCCTGCGAACCTGTGGGGAGAGGGGGTCAGGGGGCCCCGGAGGGCCAGGCCCCACCCTCACCCCTCCCCTCGCTCGGCTCAGACACCGCTCGGTGAGCGCAGAGTCACCAACGCAGGCGTGACCTTGAGGGACGGCCGCGGGCCGCAGGGCAATGCTCTGCGTGCCACTGATAACGTGGCGTGGACAGTGCGTGCACGGGGCCATGTCGCTGGCTCCTGCCACCGACCCCGACGGGGGAACCACGGGACCATCCTTGCTTTAGGAAAGCCATAGAGCTCAGGAGGGGCGGACGTGCGTCCTCAAGCCTGCTGGGGCTCCGAGCCCTGCTGCCTCCTGCCCACGCCCCCTCTGCTGTGGAAGCTGGGTGCCGGCCCCTTCTCCCGGGCCGGCCCCAGCAGCTCCCCACCCTCCCAGCTTCCTTCCCCGGGGCTCCCACCCTGCACGTCCGAGCTGGGGGAGGCTGGCCTCGACGGCTCACCTTGTCAAAGAAGGAGAACTCCTGCAGCGTGCCATACTTGCCCACGGCAGCGATGGACAGGTCTTTGGTACCTCGGAGTTTCATTTTCTTCTGTGGAGAGAAATCCCGTGCCGTGAAGGCTCCGTGCATCTTTGTCAGAGTTGCCACATCGGCAACACTGAGCTCTCCCGACAGCAACCGTCATGAGGTGCTGGGGGAGGTCTGCCCCGGACCCCTGTGGAGGAATTCTCAGGACCACCCACCTCAGCCTCCGTGGCCTGGCGAAGGGTGACGGTCACAACCGCCCTGCCCACAATCTGGGATCTAAATCTCGGCAGTTTAGGGCTTTTGATGCCAGGCGGGAGCATCACAAAATTGGAACAGCAAGGGAGACGTGCCCCTGGACACAGTATCAGAACCCTCTCCCCTGCCTGTTTTGTCCTGTGGGCTGTGATGGTGGGGGCAAGGGGACGGGAAGAAGACAGGATGATCCAATCTCTTGGATCAGCCCGGGTTTAAAAAAAAAAAAAATTGTTTTTAATTTATTTTGAGAGAGAGCACGCATGTGGGGAAGGAACAGACAGAATCCCAAGCAGGCTCTGCACAGTCAACGCGGAGCCCCACACGGGGCTCAAACCCACGAACCGTGAGATCATGACCCGAGCCGAAATCAAGAGTTGGGCGCTTAACCGACTGAGCCACCCAGATGCCCCAAGACGCTTGGGTTTTAAATCTCTGTGAAGACTTCTGTCTCTAAACTGGACTTAGACCAGAACTTGGCTGCACTCTTGAGGCGTTGCAGACCCTACAAAATCATCTCCCAATGCTGGGGATATGTCCAGAGGACACAGAAGCCAGCTTGAAGGGGCCCCACTGGCCATATCTGAGACAGTTTAGATGCCAAGATAAACAAGGAAAATCATGGGTTATAACTCAGGGTCCATGCTGGTATAGGTAACCCGATAAATGGGGATGAAGAAAAAGCTCTTCCTTACAGTAGAAAGCCAACTAGTAAATGCACAAAATGTGATGGAAATAGAAAATCGCCATCACAGGTAATGAGTGCGACAGGAGCTGGATCTCAGCCTCTCTCACTTCTCAGCGGGCTTCTTGTGCAGTGACCGACCTGCACAACCGCACATGGTGGCCCTGCCTATGAAAGAGCCATTATGGCGAAAAGGAGCAGATTGAGCAGTACATCCTATTTCCACTGGAAAAGGTAACACTCCTCATACCAATCCCGTGAGGCAGGGGTAACAGGTAAACAGCCACCTTAGGAGTGAGCTGACATCCTAAGGTCCCACAGCTGATGAATTCCAGTCAGACCAGGGTCCATTCCCAGGGTCTGCTGCTCGGAGCCTCTGCATATTGCTCCCGAGGCCATCTACTCCCGAGGACCAGGCTGTCGGGTGCCCACATGTGTGGACACCTGTGTGCAAAGGTGACGGTTACCTTGGCTGGTGCAGACACCGGACGGAGGAGTGAGGGCCGAGAGCGCTTTTTGCTGTGTTCCAGATTCTTCTCATGCTCACTCTTCTGGACGCTGTTCATTTCGCATGGTCCATTTCCTGTGAACTAAAAACACAAACACAGGAGGCGATTAGTGCTGGGTCCTTCGGGACTGGCTCTTGGCAGGTCTGAGTGCGTGGAACCACCTTTGGCTCGGCCCACGGCCCCAGTGAATGCCGCCTGCCACAGGCCAGGGGCCCCGTCTGCAGGCAAGACGACTCCAGCCTCAAGATGCTCACGTTTACTAGGGGAGAGACCGTGCACCCAAATCATCGTAATCTTAACATGGTGAAGGTGCAGGAAAGGCCATGATGGATGAGGGTCCTGACAGGTGCAGGAGGGCACAGCAGGGAGACACCAGAGTTGGGTGCACCCAACAGACCACTGACAACGGGGATGTCCTGCATGTCTGAGTGCCCCATAGAAAGGAAGAGCATTTCAGGTGGGGACACTGGCATGTACCAGCCTTGGCAGTAAGAGGAAGCAGCTAGCGGCTACCAGGGCACCTGCGGGGGAGGGGGGCGGGGGGCGGGGGCTTCCAGCCGAGTCTGTATTCTTCTCTACGAGTGAGAAAACACGTCTTGAGGAGAGTCAGCACGCAGCAATGGGCTTGTCACTGGTCCTTCCAGGTTCTACGCTTCATAGGCAGGGATGCTCCTCACAAGAGGGGTGTCTACAGGGTGTCGGCCATATTTACAAAAAACAGTTCCGGAAGAACGGTTCAGGATTTGCATCTATGTGCACGTGGCGGAGAGCGGAGCAGACGCTGGGGAGGCAGACAGGCCACAAGGTTTTCTGCAAGATGCGTGCTGGGCCAGAGAGGCACCCCGCAGTCACCCCACCACGTCCCAGGTCCCACCCCGCCACCGAACCTGGGACGTGGAGACACGACCTGAAGGGAGGAGTACTCTTGGCCTGAAGTGTGGGCTGGGTGAGCAAGGTGTGATGTAGCCAAACAAAATAGCCAGGAACTATCAGATACCAGTGAACTCTGTGTCCATGTCCTCTGTGTCCCTGCTGGGGACAGGTATACCTGATACGTTCTTACATAAACAAGAAAAAAAAATGTAGGGGCAGAATAAACAAGCGGATGTTTAGTTTTTATCGAAGAATAAACATTCGTTTGCACGTGTAGGAAACTTCTAGAAAGATAATGTAAGACATTTGTGAGTACGTAACTCTGAAGAGAATGACTTAGAAACTGAGACAGGGAAGGGGAAGTTTACTGACGTTCTCATTAACGCTTGGTTTTCTCATGAACACGTGTGACTTTTACCATAATAATTATACCGATCCTATTAAAGACCCATCATTTAATTATAGGCAAAAGTTGGCCCTTAGGGGATTGATTACACTTCTCTGGAGAACAGTTTTCTAGAGATTCAAAGCTACTCGAAAGAACCACCTTCAACCGCTATTTCTTGTTGTAGATGCTAGAACAGGTGCAAGCACCGATTCCTAAAGGAGGCGGCCGGGTGACGCCGTGATGTGCCGAGTGGGACCAGGGGCCTGACAGGGAAACCCACCGCTCGCCCAGCCAGGCTTCCCCAGCCAGAAGACAAGCTCGGTATTATCGAGTTTCTCTAATATTTCAGACAGTTCTTACTTTTTAGTTATGAGTGCCCAATCACGAACGTGTGAGCCGGATGGACCCCCAAAGACACTTTGGCCAGGGGCTGACATATTACCCATGCTGGGCCTGTTTTTGCAAACAAAGTTTTACTGGCACGTAGCCACGCCCACTGGTTTACAGAGCATCCAAAGTTGCTTTCCGGCCATAAGGACAGAGCCGAGTCTTTGCGACAGAGACCCACTGGCCTGCAAAGCCTAAGACACTTACTATCTGGCTCTTCATAAAACGTTTGTTGGGGCACCTGGGTGGCTCAGTGGGTTAAGCACCGGACTCTCAGGTCACGATCTCAGGGTTTGTGGGATCGAGCCCCACGTTGGGCTCTGTGCTGACAGCACGGAGCCTGCTTGGGAGTTTTTCCCTCTCCCTCTCTCTCTCTCTGCCCCTCCTCTGCTCCTGCTCTCTCTCAAAATAAACAAACATTAAAAAAAAGAAGTTTGTTGACCCCTCTTAGGCCAAGCGGTCACGTTTAATTAGCACAGTATCGAATTTCATCTTTGGTTTCTTTTTCCTGCAGTCTTAATGGAAATTCAAAAACTAACATAAAGGATGGTGAATAAAAGATCAAATTATACAACAGATTGTATGTGGGTGCTTTTAATAGTTTAAAAAAAAATTCATTCAATCTGTTAAAATGTACAAGACGCTCTGATCAATAAACACAAAAAAAACCCTCTGCTGAATTGATAACAGATGCTATTTAAAGAAACTGTGTGGGCAGGTGCTTTTGGGGAGGGAGACGCTGACTCTTCCAGGGCGGGCTTTGTCAGCGTCCAGCTTCACAAATGCTCAACGGTGCCCAGCAGGGGGCGCGCGGCCATGGCAATCGGAGAACAAGGCTAGGCCGGCCCCACGCAGCACTGAGGACCCAGGACCAAGACTGAAACCTCAAGGGGAAAGTAAGGCTGTGCCTGCTGCAGGCCTGCAGAGTTCGGACCGCCTGTTTGTGAGTCACCACGTGTCTGCTGTGCACCCCACCCCCACAACTCTAGCAGAGGGGGGCTCCGCGCCCGCTTTCCCAACTTCCTGCAGAGGCAGGGCTCACAGCCCCAAGGACCTGCTAGGGTCCCTCCCCCAGTGCTGCACCTCCAGCTCCTGTCCAGGCAGGGCGCTCTTGAGAAAGGGGACGTGCCTGGCCCCCTGATCTCTGCCAGGACCGCGAAAGCGGGCCTGGGACTCGGCCAGGCACCTCTGCCCCGAGGATGGGCTGCCCCTGTCCTCTGCGCTGCCCCCAGCAAGGGCAGGGCCCGGGACGAGAGCTGCCACCACACAGGCTGGAGCCCAGGTGTGAGATCCCGATCCGAAAGCACGACAGTCCACCGAGTGTGCCACAGGAGGGGGTGGGTCGGGGCCAGCTGGCGGGCGGCAGCACTGAGCCCCAGCTACCGGGGCCCAAGTGCGCACAGCTGCACCCCAGGCGCACCAACACAAGGGCGCGCGCAGCACCGCGGGGGGCCTTGTGTGGGAAAAGGGGGCCCGCCTGAGGAGGGCCATGGGCTGTGGCGCTTCAGAGAGACACGCAGGGCCGAGAGCGCACACGAGGGTGGGGACACGAGGAGGTGGGCTCAGCTGAGAGCCTCTGGGAGAGGGGAGCTCCCTGTCCCCAGGGGGCTCTGCTCAGCCCTCCCCGGGTACTCCCCAGGGGCCTCCCACAGGCCGGGTGGCAGGCTGGTCCTGGCGGGGCAGAGGGAGGCCCGGCGCCTGGGCGGACACTCTGGGGGGACGCTGGCGCTGGGAGAGGGTGGGGGATAATCCGTCTGGGTCCCACGCCCGCCTTCCCTGAACAACGAGAGCTGCTCTTTCTGGGGTACCGCGTGTGTCCCGGGCTGAGCGCAAAGCACTTGATAGCTTGCCAATCTGCATCTGAGCAGGAAGGCCATCATCCCCACGTGAGACACAAGGAAACGAGGCGCAGGAGGTGACGCGGCTGGCTCAAGCCCCCCTGTGGAGGCCGAGCCAGTGTCTCGGCCCAGACTGTGTGCTCCCAGGGCCCGGCCCGGCCCTCCAGCCTCTGAGCGCGCCCAAGGCTCCAGGAAGGTTGGAAGAACAGGCTACAGCTCCCGACTTGACAGGAACAGAGCTTCTGGGACTTTGAGTCAGGAAGTGTTTCTGGGTGGTATCCCAACTTAGGGACAGCACTCATGGACACTGGGAGGCCATGCGATTCTACCTAGAATGTTGATGGCATCCAAACCCAGACTCCTGTGCCCATCCCACCAAGCCCCCGACTCGAGACTGCTGCCCCCAGCCCTGCCTCACCCCCCACCACATCTTCATTTAGAAGCGGGACCCTGGAGAGGTGGTGATGCCCTAAGATGGGGCAGGGGGGAGGGGGAGCAGTGGGCACGCTTGTGTGCTCGCGCCCCAACTCAACGTCCAAAGCAGGGAACAAAAAGAGGAAACGGAACAGTCAACAAACTAGGAATAGAAAAGCATTTCTTCAATCTGATGACAGGCATTTACGACAAGCCCAAAGCTCCCAGCACACTCCGTTGAAAGCCGGAAAGCCTCCCCTCTAAGGTCAGCACCAAGGCAGGGACGCCTGCTCCCACTTCTGTTCAACACAACAATTAGGCCAAGAAAAAGAAATAAAAGGCACCCAAATTGGAAAAGAAGGAAAACCGTATCAGCAGATGGCATGGTATCACGTACATAAAAATTCCTAGTGAAGACACAAGACTATTAAAGCTAACAAACAGCGTGGCTCAGTCGGTTAAACATCCCACTCTTGATTTCACCTCAGGTTACGATCTCACGATTCACGGGTTCCAGCCCTGTGTCAGGCTCTGTGCTGACAGTGTGGAGCCTGCTGGGGATCCTCTCTCTCCCTTTCTCTCTCTGCCTCTCCCCCACCTGCATGTTCTCTCTCAAAAACAAAATCAGCTTTTAAAAATAAATAAAAAATAAAGCTAATAAACAGATTCAGCTCTGCTGAATCGAGCTCTGCGTCGGGCTCTGGCCTGACATCCCAGAGCCTGGAGCCTGCTTTGGATTCTGTGTCTCCCTCTCTCCGCCCCTCCCCAGCCCGTGCTCTGTTTCGCTCTGTCTCTCAAAAATAAATAAATGTTAGAAAAAAACATTTTTAAACAAAACGAAACAAAAACCACCAAGTGCTGGGGACGAGGTGAAGTGCTCGGCCGGCGAGAATGTAAAACGGTGCAGCTGCTGTGGAACAGTTTTGGCAGCTCCTTAAAAAGTTAAACATAGAGTCTCCGTATGACTCAGCAATTCCACTCCTTGGTATAGACCCCAAAGAACGGAAATCGGGGACTCAAATCAGTCCCTGCACATGCCCGTTCACAGCAGCGTCACTCACAATCCCCTAAAAGAAAACAACCCAGATGTCCACTAACGGCGGAAGGGATACAGCAAATGCAGTCCGTCCACACAAAGGAGTATGACTCAGCCATAACGAGGAACGAGGGTTGGGCGCATGTCATGACGTGGATGAACCTCGGGGATGTCACGCTGAGTGGAAGCCAGACACTAAAGACCACGTCACATGTGATCTCCTTTACCCGAAACGTCCAGAATAGGTCAATCTACAGGGACAGAAAGCAGCCTGGCGGGTGCCGGGGGCTGGGCGAGGAGGAGTGGGGAGTGCCTGCGCCCGGGGCCCAGGGTCTCCTTCGGGGTGATGAAAATGCTCTGGAACTGGACAGAAGTGCTGGTTGAATAATACTGTGAACCAAATGCCACTGAACCGAATGCTTCAAAATGGTGTATTTTACGTTACGTGAATTTCACTTCAAGTTTTAAAAAGCCTTACGTTCACAGAAAATAAAATGAAAAGGATGTGGCAAGGGCAGCCCGGCGGGCCTCGGGCCACGGCAGGGGGGGGAAAGGCCGAGGATGCGGTCTACGCGCCTGCCCTCCGCTCCCAAGCCCCTCCTCGCCCTCTGTGCCCCCCGTTCCCCACGCTGCCTTGGACTGCCCCCACCTGCACCTGCCCATTGGGCACCGGTTGCAGGCAGGTCTCCACAGCAGGACCTGCCCCAGCAGGATGTGGACGTGAGCCTGAACGGGGAGCCCATGGGTGTCTGCACGCTGTGTGGCTTCTGGGGGAAGCCAGTGTGTCCCGGGCGGGGTGGGGAGGGGGCGGGTAAGGCTGGCCTGGTCTTCAGGGCTGCCCTGAGAAACAGGGTCCCGGCTGAGAAGAAGGTGGCCCTCGGGTCACAGTGGACACTCTGTACTCACCAGGGAGCGCTTGGCTTCAGGCAGGAACTGTCCAAACTCGGACAGCAGGTCCTCCTGGCCCCGGAAGAGATTGGCCACCTCGGTGAACACCTCCTCCTCGGACATGCCTCGGAATGGCCGGCCCTTCGTGCTCAGCTGCTCCTTCTGCCGATTTTCGGGAAAGGGAAAATGAGTCGTTAGCCAAGGAACGAGGCCCCCCAGGCTGTGACATTCAGGCATCCCGCTGTGGAGGAGACAGAGGGATGACTCAAGGAACAGAGAACTAACCGGCCGACTGAGCCCGTGACCGCCACCACCAGGAGACAGGAGTGCGGCCTGCCATCCTGCTGACACCCCGGGGTGCCCCGCGCTGGGCCCCCTCGCTCTGGAGAATAGCTCTGCACGATTTTGTCCTGGTCCCACCGCACGACACAGCCTGAGCCCTGGCCAGGGATGGGGCTTGTGTAGGAGTGTGGACGGAATGAGAGCGGGGCACAGTCGTGCCATCAACGATTTGGCCTCCACCCTTGCGTGTCCTCAACCAGAGGCTGGGGAAGTACAAGGTGAGTGATGAGCCCTCTCCCCTCCCAAGGGCGAAGGGGCGTGTTTTGCCGCGCAGGGGGGAGGGGAGCGTGGAGCTAAGGCCGGACCTTGAAGGGAAGGGACTTCGAGGATGAGGGGCCTGTCCACCCGGAGTCACAAAGACCCCAATGGTTGAAGGAAGACGGCCCGACCTGGAGCTTAAAGCGACAAGATGAAGACTGGAGGGGACCAGGGTCGGGAGGGGCGGAAACAGCAAGCAGAACTCAGGACAGCCATTAGAAATAAGTCCCTGTCTGGGGAGCCTGGGTGGCGCAGTCGGTTAAGCGTCCGACTTCAGCCAGGTCACGATCTCGCGGTCCGTGAGTTCGAGCCCCGCGTCGGGCTCTGGGCTGATGGCTCAGAGCCTGGAGCCTGTTTCCAATTCTGTGTCTCCCTCTCTCTCTGCCCCTCGCCCGTTCATGCTCTGTCTCTCTCTGTCCCAAAAATAAATAAACGTTGAAAAAAAAAAAAAAAGAAATAAGTCCCTGTCAACTTGATCCCCAAGGACGTGACAGAACAAAGGTGGCGGTGCTGGGGCTCCCTAGAGTGCACAGCATGACATTCCTGCTCCGTGGCTCTAAGGGGAGTGAGCCCTCCCATCAAGTGGCCTTGACATTTCCCTCCCAGCCCTCAGGTCCCCTGAAGCCCTCTATCTGATCTGACCCCTGTGACTGCACTCCACAGACCTTCCTGGCTTCGAGACAGTCCACCCTTTGTCTACACTCAGCTGCCTGATGGTTCTGACTGGTGTGTCAAATTCAACCTGAATCTCCCCCTCCTGACCCCTACTACCCCCCCACCCCCGTCCAGGGTTGGCAACCATGAACCCCAGGCCTCCTCCCACACACTTCTTTTTTTTCTCCACCCCGCAGAGCTCTAAGTTTCCCCTTCCAGACCGAACCAAGCAGCAACCACTTATCTCTGTCGCCCCAGGCCATGCACAGAACTTGCTGGCAATTAGCATAAATAAAGGGTAGCTGTGTTGTCACAACAATCGAGAAGCCTTCTTATAAAAAGAAGACCAGCTTCTTAGGTCCTTTTTAAATCCCTGTATTAGGTGCTTCCTAGTACTTCTTGGATGCAGAAGTGCCTCAAAGAGCACATTAAAATCCTAACGGGGGGCGCCTGGCTGGTTCAGTCAGTAGAGCACATGACTCTTGACCTCGGGGTTCTGAATTCAAGTGCTATGTTGGGTGCAGAGATTACCTAAAATCTTGAGAAAAATTAAAAATCAAATCAAATCGTAACTAAACAGGACTCCGACAGGTACTGGTCTGCCCACGTTCACAGCAGTATCATATTCACAACAGCCAAAACACGGGAGCAGGCCAAGTGGCCATCAATGGACGGATGGATAAACACAACTGGGGTGTCAAGGCCACGAAACAGTCTTCGGCCTGAAAAAGGAAGGAGATTCTGACATAGGCTACAACGTGGACGGACCTTTAGGACATCATGGTGAATGAAAGAAGCTGGACACCAAAGGACAAATACCGTTATGATCCCACTTATGACAGGAGGTCCCTGGAGTCGTCCAATTCAGAGAGACAGACAGCAGGATGGTGGGAGCCAGGGGCTGGGGGAGTTCGTGTTTAATGGGGACAGAGTCTCAGTTTTGCAAGATGAAAAGGGTTCTGGGAATGGAGGGGGGTAATGGCTGCACAGTTAATGCCAATGAACTGGACACTCAGAAAAGATTAAAGTGGGGGGTTTTAGGTTCGTATACTGTATCGCAGTTAAAAAAAAAAAAAAAAAAAAAGCCGATCAGAATTTTACAGGGTTTGACGAATTCAGACCAGACAACGTGAACACCTCGGATGCGGCGCCATGAACGCCGGCGAAGTGTGACTGGAGGCCGCTCACCTGGTAAGTGTGCAAGATCTCCAAGAACGACCTATAGATCTCCGGGTGGTCGAGAAAACGGGTCTTAATCTTGTTCACGTAGCTGATGGCGTTGTTGAACTCCACGGAATCGGACTCCAAGGGCACCTGGGCTTTGTCCTCCTTGTACAGCATCTGCTGCTTGAAGTTCTCCGTGCAGTCGCTGTGGTTGTGCGAATTCTCCTGCGAACAGCACGACCCGAGTTACCGGCGGTCCTGACGCCGGGAACAGGGGTGAGGAACGCCGGGCAGAGCCACTGCCTGCGCCAAGGGCAAGCACAAAACCCAGCGCGGAGCCAAGGTTTTTAACGAGATGCAGGGAAACGTTCCTTTGGGGGGAGCGAAGGAGGGGGGGCCCCGCTGCACGGAACGTGCAGGTAACTCCTCCCTGACCCACTCTGTGCATCTGCCCGGCGCCCGGTGAGTCTCCTGAACTCGCCTCCGTCTCACCAAAGAACACAGAAGTTTGATGGACAACCGGACGCCTTGAAAAGCGAGCATTCGGGAGAAAGGCACGAGAAGTGGACAGTGTAATCCCCTTCGGAGTGGAGTTTGGGGCTGTTTGTAGAATCTCCCCACGCTTTCAAGCCAGCCCACTGCAGCGAGACTGTCCTGAGGTGTGAAAGCACCTGCTGTCAGCGGTGCCGGCAAAGTTGGGGCCCCGCCGCCCACGCCATCCAGGACTGTGGGACTTCGGGTGCTAAGCCCGGGGCGCGTCACCCGGGAGAGGAGACGGGCCCTGGCCAGTCCTCATGCCTGCCCGCCGTCCGTGTGCTTTCCCGTCCGTACAAAGATGAGAAAGAAAACAGACACACACGTCTCTCTCCAGGGCGCCCAGAATCCTCACCTGCGGCAGGGCGGGACCACCCCCATGAAGAAGGGGATGCTGAGGTTTCTAAACTGAAATTTCATGCGCGGTTCTGGGGACGCCCCACAAACCCTGACTGGGCTTTCAGGGGCGACCCCCTGGCGTCCTGCAGGTCCCCCGCACACACAGCTGGTTCTCCAGCAGGTTGGGATCCCTCCAGCTCCGCTTCAGGTATCTGTGAGGACACGTTCTCGGCGAGTCTCCCGGAACCGCCCCACGCCAAACTCGAATGGCCTTGTCTCCCAGCATTCCAAGCCCCTTTCTCGCTCGGTTTTTCTCCACAGCACGTGTCACCTTCCTACACATAACACATTGTACTCATTTCGTTGTCTGTTCACCCCCGACCGGACGGCAAACGCCCCGAGGGCAGAGATGCCACTTTGTTCGCTGCCATATCCCCAGTGTCTGGAACAGTGCCTGGAACAGAGCCGGCCTCATCCACTGCTGGGAATCATCAGATGACCAGAAGGAGCAGACGGAGCCGGCTGTTCCCATCCCCCTCGGCGGGCGGTGATACCAGCACGTGGCACCAAGCACTGACCCGGAGACTCTGCAGGACGGGGAGTGCCGGGCACACAGCTGTCATCATGATGGGCACACCCGTCGGGCACACTCGCTGTCCTCTTGGACAGGTGTGCTATGCCACTCGGGCCGCCGTAACAAAACACCGCAAGACTGGGCCGCTGACACAACAGAAATTTATTTCCTCACGGTTCTGGAGGCTGGAGTCCAAGATCAAGGTGTCGGCAGGGTTGGTATCTCTGGAGGCATGTTGGGCTTGCAGGCGGCCGTCTTCTCACCGTGTTCTCACATCGCCGACCGTCTCTGTGGGTCCCTCCGTGTGTCCAAATTCCCTCTTCTTATAAGGACACCCTAAGGGCCTCATTTTACCTTAATTACCTCTGTAAAGGTCTCCAAGTACCGTCACATTCTGACATACTGAGGGTTGGGCCCTCAATGTATGGATTGTGGGGGGTGGGGACGGGGTTGGGGAGAGGACACAACTCAGCCCAAAACATGGGTGCAGAAGCAACTCTAGAAAAGTCTGAGCCGAGGGGCGCCTGGGTGGCTCAGTCGGTTGAGCATCCAGCTTCGGCTCAGGTCGCGATCTCGTCGTGAGTGATCAGGTCGTGAGTTCGAGGCCCGCGTCGGGCTCTGTGCTGACATCTCAGAGCCTGGAGCCTGCTTCAGATTCTGTGTCTCCCTCTGTCTCTGCCCCTCTCCCACTCATGCTCTGTCTCTCTCTGTCTCAGAAATAAATAAACATTAAAAAAATTTTTTTGAAAAAAAAAAAGAAAAAAAAGAAAAGTCTGAGCCGAGACAAGCACACACGCCAAAGACCCGCAGCAGCCACAATTCTAAATACCGGCTCTCCCTAGCGGTGGGGACGCTCTTGCTGATTACCTCTACCGCCTTCCTTTCAGGTGTGCTGGCCTGGCAGCGGAAGGAGCCAGAAGGAGTCAGCAGGAGTCAGCAGGAGCCAGGGAGGGTTAGGGGGATGAAGCAGCCTTGGGGCAGAGGTTTGCTGCAGAGGCGGCTGTGCTCATCGGAGCTGCCCACCTAGGGGGCGTACCCCTTCCAGTGCCCTGGAGTGAGGCACTGTGTCAAGGTGAACTCTCCTCACGGCCACGGCTTGGCAAAGAGGGCCAGAGAGTCCTGGTGCAGCTGCCGTGGCCAACGGTCTGGCGGTTCTTCGGGAAGTTAAACATAGTTACCACGTGACCCTGCAATCCCACTCCTAGGTATCTACCAAAGAGTCGAAAACAGGCGTGCAGACGGCCCGAGTGTCTATTAACGGAGGGATGGATAAACAATGTGGTCCAACCATACGATGGGAGTATTATTCAACAATAAAAAGGAAAGAAGAGGGGTGCCTGGGTGGCTCAGTCGGTTGAGCGTCCGACTCCTGGTTTCGGCTCAGATCACAATTCCAGGGTCATGGGATGGAGCCCCACGTTGGGCTACACACTGAGCATTGGAGCCTGCTTAAGAGTCTCTCTCTCTCTCTCTGCCCCTCTCCCTGCTCGTGTGCTTTAAAATAAAATTAAAAACAAAATATTAGGAAAAAAAAAAACAAAGGGAAGGAAGCTCTGACACACGCTACAAGGAGGATAAACCTCGAAACCCTAATGCTACGTGAAGGAAGCCAGACACAAAAAATTACACATGATTTCATTGAAATAAAATGTCCAGAACAAGCAAATCTACAAAGTGGATTAGTGGTTGCCAGAAGCTGGTGGGAGAGGAGAATTGGGAGGTACGGTTTCTTTCTGGGGTGATAAAAACGTTCTGGAATTAGTGTCGGTGGTTGTGTCAACATATGCAAACCCACGGAGTTGTATACTTTACTTAAAAAACGGGAATTCAGGTTATGTGAATATTATCACAATTTCAAAACTTTGGTGGGTTTTTTTTTTAATGTTTATTTGTTTTTCAGAGAGAGAGAGAGAGAGAGAGAGAGAGAGAGAGAGCGCGCACAAGTGGGGAAGAGGTAGACCGAGGGAGTCACAAAATCTAAAGCGGGCTCCAGGCTCCAAGCTGTCAGCACAGAGCCTGACATGGGGCTCAAAACCATGAACCATGAGATCATGACCTGAGCTGAAATCAAGAGTCAGATGCTTAACCAACTGAGCCATCCAGGTGCTCTTAAAATCTTTGTTTTCAAGTTTTATTTATTTATTTATTTATTTATTTATTTATTTATTTGAGAGAGAGAGAGAGAGAGAGAGAGAGAGAGAGTGAGAGAGCATGCAAGGGGAGGGCAGAGAGAGAGGGAGAATCTCAAGCAGGCTCAAAGCCCAGTGCAGAGCTCGATGTGGGGCTCAATCTCACTGTGAGATCATAACCTTAGCCAAAATTAAGAGCTGGATGCTTAACTGAGCCACCCAGGCACCCCTAAAAAATTTTTTTTAATGCTTATTTATTTTTGAGAGCGAGAGAGCGAGAGAGCAAGCCAGGGGAATGGCAGAGAGAGAGGGAGACACAGAATCTGAAGCAGACTCCAGGCTCTGAGCTATCAGGGCAGAGCCCGATGCAGGGCTCGAACTCATGAACAGTGAGATCGTGACCTGAGCCAAAGTTGGACACTTAACTGACTGAGCCACCCAGGTGCCCCTGCTAAAACATTTTTAATGTCATCTCTGGGAAATGTAAAAACCACTATCCATACAAATATAAGCTGGCTTTGGCCCACGGGCCAACCCCTGCTCTAAACCTTCCAGAACAATCCAAGTTTTTCTCTTGTCTGCTTACCCTTAGTGACCTAACAGGCACGGTTAGGTATACTCCTAGGCACAGATGACCAGCCCCACATAGCCAGCCCTTGGAGTGGTGGCCGCACACAGCCCCACCCGGATAGGTAGGAGACAGCTCATCAGACAGCATACCGCAAACACAGGGCGGCACCCTGCCACCCGGACCGCTCCCAGGCTTCGCTCACCTCAGCAAGTGCCTGCCACCTTCACCCAGAGGCTGAGGCCGCCTGGAGCCTCCGTGGACTTCCCACTTTCACAGACTCCCCACCCACTCTGCCTGGATCACACGGACCCCTCCATGGCCTCCCAGATCCTCTCTTGCCCCCTCAGTCCATTTCTGGCACTGCAGCCAGAGCGGCCTTTCTGGAACTCTCCACTGGTTCCTCATGCTCCTGGCTCTCTCCTCCACCTTCTCCCCTTTACTTCCCAACCCCACAGGCTCCCTGGCTGTCTCTCAAGCACGCCCACTCATTCCCACCCCAGGCTCTTAAACCCCACCCAGGACACCTCCACCCCAAGACACAGGCGGGGTTCTTGATCACTCATGCAGCATCTGCCCACGGCTCCTCAAACCCTGCCCCTGCCTTCACTCGCAGCCCTAAACCCCCTCGGGTATTAATCTGTCCACCCGTATCCTCTGAGTCCCCCACGTGGACCTGCAAAGTGCCCCTGACAGCAGGGACTCTGAATAAACCCCAGCGCTGGGCGCAGAGGAGGTGATCTACACCTGCCCCCTGAGTGACTAAGACACCAACGTGAGAGGCGACCCTCCAGGAACTCACTGAACTTCCAAATGACCCTCCCCCAGGGAAAACGCGGCAGGCCTGCCTCTGAACGGAAAGGGACCACTTAGAGTGCGAGCGACCCCTAAAGGTTCACTACCGCTACCTGTGCTCCCGCCAACCATAAAAGGGCTGGCTCCCGGGAGGGAGGCGGGGTTGGTCTGAAGCGAATCTGGGAGCTGGGAGATTCATCACTTTCCCACCCACAGGCTGCGTCTTGCTCCTCCCACTCGTGCCTGGCACTGTCCCGGAACAGGGGACATCGTTGTGAACCAGACAGACGAGGGGCCTGCCTGACCTGTGCTCAGGTCTGCCGGGCCAGGCAAACCAAGGCACAGCGCATTTTTAACTTCACATCCTAGCGTTGCTATTTTAAAACACCCGAGATGGGGTGATGTGAGAATGATGGGGGGGGGGGGGGGGTGGGGGGGCGGGTCGAGGGCTGAGGAGTGACATTACAACGGAGGCCTGGATGACTGGCTCAGGAGGCGGCAGACCCCCCGTGCTGCCCTGGCCCTCCTCTGGCCGCACCCCCCCCATCATGGCACGTGTCTGTCTGTCCTCCTCTCACACTAGTGTTCTCAAGGATGACGATTCTATCCCACAGGGGCACGTAGCAACATGGGGAGATGCTTCTAGGTTGTCACACGGTGGGGGGTGGCGGCCGGGGATGCCGCTCAGCACCCTACAGTGCCCAGGACAGCCTGTTCCAGAAAGAACGATCTGGTCCCAAGGGCAACAGGGCCAAGGCTGAGAAACCTGCACAAAGGGCAAAGGGCCCCCCGCAGTGTGGGCCTCCCTTAATTCTCTTTGTCAGCATCTGAGAGCTACTCCTTCCTTGCCTGTAGGTGACGGGACTTGTAAGATGAAAAATGAAAAAAAAAAAAAAAAGCTGTACTTCAAAACAAGCCAGGAAAATCAACAAAAAAAATTTCTTGGGCTACTATGCCCTCTCAAAGGACTCCAGGAAGCCAAGAGGCCACCTCGTTTATGCCTGGCCCGAAGGAGCACCGGGAAGCAGGGCTGGAAAAACAGGCAGATCAATCAATGTGGACTGAAATGGCGTGGGCGGCCGTCGAAGGGGGCTCCAGACATGCTGGTTTCGGGGCTCTGGGCTTCAGCGAGATTATAAAGCCGGGTTAAGTAGCTGTTAAGTCACGGGGAAGAAAGGGCTGGGCTGGCCTCGCTCTCTCCGTAACAGCTCTCCATGGAGTGAACACAACACCAAGGGCCTTGTGGCTGTTTTCCGGGAAGGACGGCCTCCAAATGTAACCACCGTGCAGGTTCACACGGAGATCCAGCCCCGCGAGCAGGGTTCCTCCAACGGTTGGGGATGGAGAGAGGCGATTTCCACACCTGGAGCGCAATTTAGGTCTTCGACCTCGGCTCTTTCTTCGTGAGTGATGGCAATGACACCCTGTGTTTATATGGCGCTTCGGACTCGTCAAAGTGCTCCCGTGCACACCGCTGCAGATGAGCTTGGTCTCCTCGCCAGCTGTGACAGTTCCGAAGATTAATCCCACTCAGGCTTGCGCTGTCTGGACCCACGAGCCTTACGTCTGGATCGTGGGGCCCCACTCGTAAATGCGAAAGGGAAGGGCTCTGGAGTTCAGCGGCCACACGCTCCCAAGTTCCTTTTTAAAACCTCGCTCTCAGAGAGGGCTGTCACTGTCACACTGCGTCTGGCTGTTCTCTTTCCAAATCTGACTCTTTCATCACAGGCGAAACCAAGAAACCAACCAAATGCTTCCTGTGGTCAATGTTTTATGCTCCCCGCTAAAAACCCAAACCCCTGGGGCAGAGCGAGAAGAGGCTGGAAGAGCGGGTTCACACACACCAGTGGTTCCCGATGGGGGCGATTTTGCTCCCAGGAGGCATCTGGCGACGTCTGGTGACACTTTTGGCTGTTGCCACTGGGTGAGGGCCTAGTGGGTGGAGTGCCGGGATGCTTCCAAACATCCCCAATGCACCAGGTGCCCCCCCCCCCCACCAAGAGCACAGCATTATGGCAACAGGGCCAAGGTGGAGAAAAAGACAATGGTTACTTTATGAAAGTAAAGCTCACGTAGGCTTTCATTTTCTCAGGGGGTCTGGTGAGCTCAGGCAAGAACGGACTGCAGGGATAGAGGAGGAACAAAAGCCACAAGCCTTGTCTGAGCCAGCGGCCCTGTTGGTAATTAAATGCGGCACGGCGACACTGACATGGCTATTCACACCCGCATCGCAACTGCTTTATTTTGTGGGCGGCACCTAGGATGCCCAGAGACCACGTGCCTAAGTCCAAGTGTGGCCTGCCTAGCCCGCTCACAGGGAAAGCCTCAGGACAAGAGCTTGGTGACTGTGGATGGTTATTCTGACAGGACATAAAACTGTTAAGAGAATGCGCCCCCCCGCCCAACCTCCAACACAAGCACACACATCCACTCTTGATTTAAATCCTCCAAATGGATCCATTGATTTGGGGGTAAAGAGGCAGGCAGTGGAGGTATTTTGATCTATTCTGCCCTGTGCTAGAAGCGAGCAGCAGATCTGGAAAAAGACTGGCTCTTCGCTGACTCTCCCACAACGTAAGACACAAGACGCACCACCGGGCCTGGGGACCGAGTACCAGAATGGGCCACGTTAAGGCCAGATCCCTCAAACCCCTGCAGCGGCATACCTGGCTTGACAGAGGCGACTGTATGTTTAACTTGCCATTCTTGGGAATGTCTATTCGGTACCCGAGGGGAAGGAAGGCGTTGAATCCAACAATGAGGTCAGGGTGTTCATGGAATAGCTGCGACACGCGTCGGATGACTCCGGGAGTATCGATGCTGGAACAGAAAAGAATGAGAAGTGGGCACAAGTGTCTCGGGGAGCACGCCGAAAGCGAAATCCACTCCCAACTCCCTTCACGGCGCCACCTAACGAGCTTCTCGAAGGACAACAAGGCACCCTGCAGTGTGACCGGGTGTGATTCAGCCAACGTGTAATGTGTGATCTGCGTCCACGGCAGCCAGGCTCCGGCTTGCTGTGCCCTCCTAGTGAGAACCACAGGGCATTTGCATGGCACAGCTCCCCAGAACACTCCAAGCACATGCATCCGGTTCTGAAGATGTCAGGAGAGCCGAGTGGAAGTCCGGGACTCCAGGAAGAGGGAGGAGGCCAAAGCCCTCTAAGCAATGCGATAAACTATGACACCGGTGTTGATCCCAGCAAGTGATGGCAAGGCATAAATACCAAAGGCAATGCAAGTGTCAGTTGCACAACGATGCCAGGGGTCTCCGTCATGGCTGCCCTGGGGCTCCCTCGAGACCCTAGCATGGCTCTCTTGGAAGGAAACCAGGCCAGCCCTATCACATTTCCTCAAGAGGGGGAAGCAGCATGGTGGGGATGTGACCAGCGGGGACCTAAGAGTCAGAGTGCGGAAATTCTAGTCCTGACTACCCCTAAATTTAGTCTGGGCAAGCCCCTGGCCCCCTGTAAGTCCAAGTGAGCCCCCTGTCAAATGAGGGCGTGGTCTCGAGGTCCCCCATCTATCTCCAACCCCCCTGTGTGCCCACAAAATCAGTTAATGTGTTTTAAACCCTTTCTATGTGCCAGGCCCTTTACAAAGCATTTTATGCACACTACTTTCCAACAGGCCAGGGACTAGGGTACCTTGATGACAAGATTTAACGGGGGGCAGGGAGAGGGCTCCAAAACGCTCAATGATCAAGATAAACAGCCTTTTAATGTAGTCCTTAAAAAAATTAAAATTAATTTTAAAAAATTCTTGACGAACAAAATTCACTGAAAAATCATTTTCAGTGAAAACAGGACCGCACTGTGCACTTGTGGACTTCTCTCCCACTGTCTCCTAACCCCATCCCTGCTCTCCTTCCAGGAATCCCCATAACAGCTCCACAGGGGAGGTACTCTCCACTCCCGTTTTTTTTTTTTTTTTTTTTAAGAAGGAAGGAGGCTCTGAGAGGTTCCACGACCTGCGCAAGGTCACCCGACTGGGGCGGAGAGGCAAACCGGGATGGGGGTTCCCACCCCGCTCAGCCGGATCGCGGCCCAGGGCCGCCCCCCCTGGGGTGGGGAGGGGTCCAGCGGGTACCTCTGGCTTTTGAACTCCTTCATGATCTCCAGGAAGCCGTTGTAGGTGGCGGGGTCGCTGCCGAAGCGAATCTTCACCTGGTCCAGGTAGGTGAGGGCGTCCTCCACCTGCGAGGAGGGAGAGGGTCCCAGTGGGCGGGGGTCGGCGGAGGAGGGGACGGAGGACGAGGGTCTCTGGCGGGGAGGGGGGCGGGCCGAGCCTCAGAGCAGCCGAGGTAAGGGGTCAGGGGACTGGGGTCGGGGACTGTGCGGAGTGGAGGCCGAGGCGGGGCCGGGCGGGGCCCGGGCGAGGGGCATCGGCCCGCGGGGGCCGGACGACAGGGTTCGCGAGGGAAGGCAGGGACAGCACTCACGTGCACGGGCAGCTTCTCGTGGCCCGCGGAGCCCGAGCGACCCCAGCGGGCGCCGCTCAGTCCCCGGCCCGCGGGGCCGCCGCCGCCGCTGCCGCCGCCGCCAGCGTGCGCCATGTTGGAAGTCGGAGCCGCGGCCCGCCCCGCCCCCGCCCGAGGGCCGGCCGCGCATGCGCAGGCTCCTCCCGGAGGGGCGGGGCTTGGTGAGGTCGCGAGGGGCGTGGCTCCTTGAGGGACTTGCTCCGGGATCTTGCTAAAATTGAAACGCTAACCAATTCCTTATATAGCAGGAGAGAGCAAACCGAGACGTGCCGCTTGTTTTTGTCCGGCTCCGCAAGCAAACCTCAGAATGGCTTTTACATTTTTTAAAGTTGGAAACATATCAAAAGAGAAGACTATTTCGTGACACGTGAAGTTTCTTCAGTTCAAATTTCAGTGTTTGTAAATTAAAATTTTACTGGAACGCGAGCACACCCGCTCGTGTACCTATCATCTGTGGCTACTTTTGCACTACGACAGCAGGGTGAGCAGCTGTGACAGATCCTAAGATGTGCAGGCCCTGATATATTTACTGAAAACTATTAGTGGACCCCTGCTTTATAGGGTTGATGCGACAATGGGGCATGGGCACACAGCACCACAGGGGGCCTTGGGAAGTGCATTTTTGCTAATTGGCTATTCATTTAGTTCCACTTCTCTCTTCACTTCTCTAGTCCTGATTCCATCATTTACCCAGTGACCAGTTCAGGAGTCTCTCTCTCTCTTTTTTTTAATGTTTATTTATTTTTAAGAGAGAGAGAGAGAGAGAGAGAGTGTGTGTGTGTGTGTGTGTGTGTGTGTGTGTGTGTGTGAGCGGGGGAAGGGTAGAGACAGGGAGAGACACAGAATCCAAAGCAGGCTGGAGGCTCTGAGCTGTCAGCATAGAGCCTGACTCAGGGCTAGAGCTCACCAACCCCGTGAGATCATGACCTGAGAGGAAGTCAGACGCTTGACGGACTGAGCCACCCAGGTGCCCCCAGTTCAGGAGCCTCTTAACCAGTTTTCCTAGCCCTGGTGCTCTCAGAACTGGGATCATTCCACAGCTGCTTTCAAACCTCCAACGTCATCCTATTTCTTGTGAGATGGAATCTAAGCACCTATGTGCAGTATTGAAGGCCATAAGAACCTGGCCCTTACAAACCTTTTCTTGCAGAATTTTCTACTCACCCTCTCCCTGTGCAGAACCTCTTGTCAAGGTCAGCCCAACCTGGCTGCTTCCTGGCCCCATGCATCAGCACACGCCATTTGCCTGGTCAGAAGCCCAGTTCTGTCTCTTCAGAAAACACCTATGCACCCTTCAGAACACGACCTGACCCCTCCTCTGTCTTCCCCCGTCCCCCGTACATCACCTTTTTGTGCTTCACCTTTGACACAAATCCCTGACATGGAGCCCCATCTATGAACGTTTATCAAATGAATGAACATTCAATCAATGACCACATGGCATCTCTTTTTTATGTGCGAGGAGGTGCAGGAAAGCCAAGAGTAGTGAGTCCATCATTTGCCAGTGAGCCCATCATTTGCCAGGCTCCGTGTCAGGATTAGAATGGTGAACAAAACAGGCGAGGCTTTTGCCTTCACAGAAGGTTCCATCTTTCAGGAAAGATGGGAATCGAATAATCACACACACACACACACACACACACACACACACACACAAAAGTAGTTTGAACTGTCTCAGGTACTTCAAAAGAGAAGGTACAAGTGTAACAGTTACTATGCTCTAGTTACTGTGGCTGTGTAACAAACCCCCCCAAGATTTAGAGGATTGAAATGACCACGTTTATTTGCTCTGCAACCTGCAATTCGGGCAGCTTGGCAGGGAAGGCTCTTCGCTGGCCCCTCCGTGTCAGCCGGGCAGTTGGAAAGCTGAGGCTGGAATCTTCGGAGGGTTTACTCACCCACATGTCTGTCAGTTGCCGCTGGCTGTAGGTGGAGACAGCTGTTGCCAGAAGCACCTACCTGCAGCCCCTACACACACCCTGAGCATCCTGGCAGCTGGGTTCTGAGAACCCTTGTCCCAAGAGGAGCGAGCAAGCCGGGTGGAAGCCATATCACCTTTTCTGACCCGGCCTCAGAAGTCACACAGAATCATTTCCATTGTAGCCATTACAAAGTCCCTCCCAAATTCAAAAGGAAGGCAAACGGACTCCAGAACCTGGGCAGTGGCCAGATTCTGGAATAGGATAGGGGACGGGAAATATTGCCGTGACCATTTTTGGAAAACACTACCTGCCACCCTGGGGGATTTAACTCAGTCTAGCCGGGGATGAGGAAGACTTCCCGGAGGAGGTGACACTCCAGCTGAGTTCTAACGGGTGTGTGGGCATTCGCCATGAAAGTCAGGAGGAACAGCTGTGTAAGGGCCCCTCGATGGGAAGGAACGTGGTGCACTTGAACTTAGAAAGAGAGAGACAGAGACACCGGTGTTGTGGGAGTGCAGAGGAGTCAGGGGGTGGCAGTGGGGGCAGGGAGGGGCAGGATAAGCAGGGCAAGGCCAGCAGAGGCAGAGCACTCGTCCTCATGGGATGAGTTACAAATTTCGGTCTTGGCATCCAGCGCCGGTATAAAGCATGGTATAAATGGGTTTTATGCAAGCTGCTGCTTGAACAGCTTTGAATTTGGAAGCGAGTGCTCGGGGCCGCTCTGCAGGGAAGTGATGGGAGGGAAGCCAGGCAGGGTGCAGGGAGGCTGTTTCATCATTTAGGCAAAGGAGGTTGGTGGCTTAGACCAGGGAGGGGAGCTGTGGAGGTGGAGAGGAGGGGGTGGAAGGAAGCAATATTCAGAAGGTGAGGCAGAGAGACTGTGTGTGGTGCCTGGTAGATGTGGGGGGGGGGGGGGGGGAGGAGGAGGAAGCAAGCCTCCAGGATTCGTGGCTCCCAGCCCAGAAAGGGAGTCAGCTCAGTTTCAGCGCATTCCTGCATGAACATCGGCTAAGAGGGCCTGAACCCTTTGAGGCCGCCAGATGTCTGGACAGTCATTTTCACACCAACGCCTCCTGGCAACCTATTAGTCACTGTCCTAGAGTACCAACTGCACGTGTGGGCTTTTGACACCCACCGGGGTCCTCACGCTATGCCTCCTCGCCTCCGAGGAGGGTGGGTCTATTCACATTTCAAGGATCACTTTTAGTTTTCCATTCTTTTTACAGATCTCCCTGAGGAAGCCCTCACTCATTTGGAGAACGGGAGACGGCAACCCAGGTTTTCACCTCGGGTGTTTGTGCGGGCCTGCACGTTTGTATGCAGACAGCCAGCTGACGTCTTTCGTCCACAGACATCTTTCGTTCTTATTTTTATAAAGCGTAAAAAATGCTAAGTTCTGGGGTGCCTGAGTGGCAGTCTGTTAAGCCTCCAACTTCGGCTCAGGTCATGATCTCACAGTCCGTGGGTTCAAGCCCGGCATCGGGCTTTATGCTGACAGTTCAGACCCTGGAGCCTGCTTCCGATTCTGTGTCTCCCTCTCTCTCTGCTCCTCCCCCAGTCTGTCTCTCTCTCTCAAAAGAAATAAACGTTAAAAAAAAAAAAATGCTAACTTCTTTTCTTTGTTGTTCTCATCTGCACAGATTGAATGAAAGCTCTTAACGTTGCCAATTGCACTAGACCAACACTAATTTCCTTACCATTTCACAAACTTTTTTTTTTTAATTTTTTTTTCAACGTTTTTATTTATTTTTGGGACAGAGAGAGACAGAGCATGAACGGGGGAGAGGCAGAGAGAGAGGGAGACACAGAATCGGAAACAGGCTCCAGGCTCCGAGCCATCAGCCCAGAGCCTGACTCGGGGCTCGAACTCCCAGACCGTGAGATCGTGACCTGGCTGAAGTCGGACGCTTAACCGACTGCGCCACCCAGGCGCCCCACCATTTCACAAACTTAATAGCATTATGGTAAGATTCATAGGTAGGTCTTTCTTTGGACAGTCTTTTGGCAAGGTTAAAAAGACATGATCAAAAGGTAACTATTTTGAAGTAATCTAAGCCTTTCCAGGTGGCAAACTTCACCACCAAAATCTCCAAAGTCCAGAATCACACGTTGTGGCAGAATTCTAAAACGGGCCTGGAGAGTCTCACCTCTGGTATGTGCACCCCCTCGAATCCCCCATCCTGGAGTGTGAGCAGGACCTGTGAGTATGATGGATGTCACTTCTACAAGTAGGTCACGCCGCATGGCAAAGGTGAAGGGATTTTGCAGGTGTGTTTAAGGTCCCCTTGAGTTGATTTCGAGTTCATCAGAAGGGAGAAGATTCTGGGTGGGCCTGCCCTAATCAGGGGCAACCTTTAAAGGACAATCTGGAGGTCAGCGCCTTGAGACAGTGGAAAGATGCTATCCTGCCAGCCTTGAAAGAGGAACCGGGTATGTCGTGGATGCCTATGGACAGAGGCAGCCTCTAGGAGCTGAGGTCCACAGTCCTACAGCGAGGAGCTTAATTCTGCCAACAACCTGAGAGCTGTGAGCCGCTCCATGAGATACCAGCCTGGCTAACACTCGTGAGTGAGCAAAGAAAGAACCCAACCACAGTGAGCCTGGCCTCATAACCCACAGAAACGATGAGGTCGTACGTGGCTGTTATTCGCAGCTGCTAAGTTTGTGGTGCTTTGTTAGGCAGCCACATGTCACTTTTACAACGTGGTCTTGCCACAAGTGCTTACCTTGTGATTCCGATGTGTTACGAAAGCAAAATTCAGCTGATTAAACTTAAAGATCAAGTTGACTTTATTCCACAATTTAAGAATTGGGCGGTATCCTGTCTAGCACACAGAAAGGAGCTCCAGGGAGCTGTAAAAAAAATGGAAGGATTTTATAGATAGAAGGGGGCAAAAAAAAAAAAAAACAAAACCAAAAAACAAAAACCAGATAATCTTATCTTTCTTTGGGGGATGGAGGGAGTCTATCAAGTGGATTACCTCACTAGTGCTGACCAGGAAATTCCAGACCTACTGGTTAAGATTACAGTCCTGGGAGGGGCTTACAGTGCTCTTAAATTAGGGATTAAGTCTTGGTTTGCTGATGTGAGGTTTAGCACAAGTGACTCTATTATAGGTCCCTTGTTTCTTTTTTATTTTTTTAAGTTTATTTTTTATTTTTATTTTTTTACATTTATTTATTTTTGAGAGACAGAGAGAGAGAGAGACAGAGCACAGTGAGGGAGGGGCAGAGAGAGAAGGAGACAGAGAATCCGAAGCAGGCTCCAGGCTCTGAGCTGTCGGCACAGAGCCCATGGCGGGGCTCGAATTCACAAACCGCGAGACCATGACCTGAGCCGAAGTCAGACGCTTAACTGACTGAGCCACCCAGGCGCCCAAGTATTTATTTATTTTGAGAGAGAGAGTGCAGGGGAGGGGCAGAGAGAGAATCCCAAGCAGGGTCTTCACTGTCAGCATGGAGCCCGATGTGGGGCTTGAACCCACGAACCATGAGATCATGACCTGAGCTGAAATCAAGAGTCAGATGATGGGGGCTCCTGGACGGCTCAGTCCGCTAAGCACCTGACTCCAGCTTCAGGTCACGATCTCGCATTCTGTGGGTTCGAGCCCCCCATCGGGCTCTGTGCTCACAGCTCAGAGTCTGGAGCCTGCTTCGGTTTCTATGTCTCCCTCTCTCTCTGCTCCTCTCCCACTCATGCTCTGTCTCTGTCTGTCTCTCTCTCTCTCAAAAATAAACAAACATTAAAAAAAAGAGAGAGTCAGACACTTAACTGAGCCACCCAGGCACCCTTGTTTCTTATTTAACATGTATGTCAACGTAGGTTTATCAAGTGTAACTAAGTTAGTTGATAGTAGGGGAGGCTGTGCATGTGTTGAGGCAGGGGGTTCATGGGAAATCTCTGTACCTTCCACTCAATTTTCCTGTGAACCTAAAACTGCTTTTTTTTTTTTAAACTTTTAAAAATTTAAGTAGGGGCGCATAGGTGGCTCAGTCGGTTGAGTGTATGACTCTTGATTTCAGCTCAGGTTATGATCTCATAGTTCATAGGTCAAGCCCTGTGTTTGGCTCTGTGCTTACAGTGTGGAGCCTGCTTGAAATTCTCTCTCTCTCCCTGTCTCTCTGCTCCTCCCCTACTGGCATGCATATGCACACACGCTCTCTCTCAAAAATAAATAAAAATGAAAAAGAAGTAAAAAAAAATTATGTAATCTCTATACCTGACATGGAGCTTGAACTCACAACCCTGAGATCGAGAGTTGCTTCTTCTTCCGACTGAGCCAGGCAGGTGCCCCCTAAAACTGCTTTAAAAAGTCTGTTTAAAAAAAAAAAAAGGTTACCCTGAATCGAATCAAGCCCTTAAGACCAGGATCAGCACACTTCTGTAAAGGGCCAGATGGCAAACATTTTTGGCTTTTGGAACCATACATTCTGCGTCACTAATGAAAGCTGCCGCTGGCGATATGTAAATAAACGGGTATGGCCATGTTCCAATAAAACTTTATTTACAAAAATACGTGGCAGGCCTGCAGGCTGATTTACTGACTCCTGCTCTAGAATGTAAGATATTGGAGAGACAAAGCAACCACATGCAACACGTGAACAAATCTTGATTGGGTCCTAGTTTGAAAGAAACCGCCATAGAAGATGTTTTAAGGTTAATTAGGAAAATTAGGATGCCTACGGAAAGATATTTAAGTAACAATTTTTGGGGCACCTGGGTGGCTCATTGGGTTAAGCATCTGACTCTTGCTTTCGGCTCAGGTCATAATCTCACAGTTTTGTGAGTTTGAGCCCTGCATTGGGCTCTGCTTGGGATTCTCTCTCTCTCTCTCTCTCTCTCTCTCTCTCTCTCTCTCTCTCTCTGCCCCTGCCCCTAATCTGCTTGCGCTGTCTCTGTCTCTCTCAAAAAAAAAAAAAAAAAAAAGCAAACAAAACACAATTGTCAGTTTTCATAAGTGTGTGGTTATGTACAAGAATGACTTGATTCCTGAAAGATGTCTCCTGATGTATTTAGGGGGTGAGATATCTTGACATCACCAGAGCCGAAATGAGGGTGAGACAAGTTCACTCAAGTGCAGGGTCAGATCCCATCTTTTCTTTTTTCTTTTTAAAGATTAAAAAAAAATTTAAAGTAATCTCTACACCCAATGTGAGGCTCGAACTCACAACCCCAAGATCAAGAGTCCCATGCTCCACCAACTGAGCCAGCCAGGTGCCCCAATCCCATCTTTAATTTAAAATGTTGATATTTTGTTCATCATGCATTTTTTATCCATGTTGATTTTAAAAATACAGTAATAAAATATTCTTCGATGGCTGAGGTTTTTGGTGCTCCCTGAAACCTTGTGCCTCACTGTCCTCACCCCATTCCTGGCCCTTGCTTTGAAGTGGTTTAGCAGAAGACTGACAGCGCTAGGAGAGTTGTTCAATCGTGATGGTGAACCAATGTGTGTTCATTGTCCTCGTATTACAACTTGGCTATAGGCTGGAACATTTTCACGCTAAGCGAATGAATAAAAAGTCCGTAGACTTTTAAAATAAAGTAAAAGTTAAAAATGGGGGCGCCTGGGTGGCTCTGTGGGTTAAGCGGTTGGCTCTTGGTAGCCGCTCGGGTCACGTTCTTGTGGTTGTGAGATTGAGCCCTGGGTCGGGCTCCACGTGTGGAGCCTGCTTGGGATTCTCTCTCCCCAACCCCTACTCTGTCCCTACCCAGCTCATGCTCTCTCTCTGTCTCAAAAATAAATTTTAAAAGACCCTGAACATATAGATACAGAAAACAGATTTGCGGTTACCAGAGGCAGGGGACAGGGATGGTGGGGAAAATGGGCAAAGGTGGTCAAAGCTTATAAACTTCCAGGTGTAAGATAAATAAATTCTGGAGATGTAATGTCCAGCGTGGTGACTATAATTAATATTGTACGGTATGTTTGAAAGTTGCTAAGAGAATAGATCTCAAAAGTCCTCAGCACATGGGGCACCTGGCTGGCTCAGTTGGTAGACATTGCGACTCTTGATATCAGGGTTGTGAGTTCGAGTCCCACGTTGGGTGTAGAGAGAACTTAAATAAATACATCTTTAAAAAATTTTTTTAATGTTTATTTATTTTTTTAAAAGAGAGACAGAACGTGAGTGGGGAAGGGGCAGAGAGCGAGGGAGACAGAATCTGAAGCAGGCGCCAGGCTCTGAGCTGTCAGCGCAGAGCTCGACATGGGGCTCAAACTCATGAACCATGAGATCCTGACCTGAGCCAAAGTCGGACGCTCAACCAACTGAGCCACCCAGGCACCCCTAAATCTTTTAAAAATAATAAAATAAAATCTTTTTTAAAAGGTTCTCATCACAAGAAAAAAAACGTGTAACTATGTGTAGGGCTGGATGTTAACTAAATTTATTTTGCAACACGCAAATATCGAATCATTATGTCATACACCGGAAACTGATAGAGCGTTATGTTAATTACATCTCAATTTAAAATTTTTTTTTAACGTTTATTTATTTTTGAGACAGAGAGAGACAGAGCATGAACGGGGGAGGGTCAGAGAGAGAGGGAGACACAGAATCTGAAACAGGCTCCAGGCTCTGAGCTGTCAGCACAGAGCCCGACGCGGGGCTCGAATTCACGGACCGCGAGAGCATGACCTGAGCCGAAGTCGGACGCTTAACCGACTGAGCCACCCAGGCGCCCCTACATCTCAATTTTAAAAAGTCCTTGGAATTTAATATAAATGAATTCCTGCTGCAAGTACGTTCCAATCATCTCGGGACAGTCCAATTTTTTTTTTTCAACTGTCCAGGAGTAATTGTGTATTAAAAAAAATATGTTTAAGTTTATTTATTTATTTTGACAGAGAGAGAAAGGCAGGGAGGGGCAGAGAGACAGGGAGAGAGAGAGAGAATCCCAAGCAGGCTCCACACTGTCAACACAGAGCCTGACTCGGGCTCGAATCCATGAGCCGTGAGATCGTGACCTGAGCCGAAACCAAGAGTCAGACGCTTAACCGACTGAGCCACCCAGGCACCTCAAGGAGTAATTGTTCAAGGCTCAAGGAGTAATTGTTCAAGGCGCGACCCTTCTCTCTCAAAAGTATCCCAGTTTGGATGCAATGTTACATGGTACTGCTTAGCGTAAGACAGCAAAGTGGGGCTTTCAGCCTGGCTCCGCCCTGGCGGGGGCATCTCTCACAAATCACACCTCCTTAAAGCACAGGGCTTGCCAAACATTCATAGCAACCAGACTCTCTCGAATGAAAGTTCACTGCAAAAACTCCCAATAGTACAACAATTCAGAGTAGCATTTTATTGGTAAAATTTCTCTTCTATGTTCAAATCAGTATTTACGTAACAACGATGGATTCTCACTGAGGCCGTCGAGATGGGCGCACACATTTAAAACCGTACGTTGTAGCTGAAGTCTCCACTCTGTCACGACATCCACTTTATTTCTGCGTTGGGTGAAACCCCTGATCCACAGAGGAGTGGCCACGAGTCGCTGTCTTTTCAAGGCCTCCCCTCAAAATCTTGGTTAAAGGAAGACGGCGGGAGAATCCTAAGTTAGTTATCTCCGCTACCTTAAAAGCTGCTTCCTAACCCAGCTGAACAGGCATCTTTAAATTACGGTTTAAAATATGCTCTAAGAATGGGATTTGATACTCATATCCGCGCAAATGCCAAAGCCCTTTTGGGAACCCTAGTTTGGGAAACTACTGAATAAGACAGTCAGTAGGGTCACATGTAGCTTAGAAGCCTCTGTTTCTAAGGCTGCTTGTTCTGAAACTCTCTGGAATCCGACAGAGGGGAGAGGCTATGACAGGTTTGTTATTTTCATGCGGCGTGACTCACGAAGCCGGCTCCTGAACTAGAGACACACGGGCTAGATGTGCCTGTAGTTGTAAATTTGAGTCAATCGTTACCTTTTTTTTTTTTTTTTTTAATTTACATCCTAATTAGTTAGCATATGGTGCAACAATGATTTCAGGAGTAGATTCCTTAGTGCCCCTGACCCATTTAGCCCATCTCCCCCCAACCCCTCCAGTAACCCTCAGTTTGTTCTCCATATTTATGAGTCTGTTATGCTTCGTCCCCCTCCCTGTTTTTATATATTTTTGCTTCCCTTATGTTCATCTGTTTTATATCTTAAAGTCCTCATATGAGTGAAGTCATATGATTTTTGTCTTTGACTAATTTCACTCAACATAATACCCTCCAGTTCCAACCACGTAGTTGCAAATGGCAAGATTTCATTCTTTTTGATTGCCGAGTAATACTCCATTGTATAGATATACCACATCTTCTTTATCCGTTCATCCATCGATGGACATGTGGGCTCTTTCCATACTTTGGCTACTGTTGATGGTGCTGCTCTAAACATGGGGGTGCATGTGTCCCGTCGAAACAGCACACCTGTATCCCGTGGGTAAATGCCTAGTAGTGCCATTGCTGGGTCGTAGGGTAGTTCTATTTTTAGTTTTTTGAGGAACCTCCATACTGTTTTCCAGAGTGGCCACACCAGCTTGCATTCCCATCAGTCGCTAACTTTTAAGAATGGGGAAAATGTGACATGAGAGTCTGGGTTTCTGGCTTTGTTTACAACAACAGGAAGCTGGCACCAATGAGTGGCTTTCTCCGCGGCCATTCTGGGGTAGAGTCAGGGTGCCCATGCCCGCCCCAGGCAGAGCACATATCCTCCACCCGTCCCCACGGTCTCCATCACTCTCTGCTGCTCACCCGGGTGCCTGGCCATCATCTAGATTATCCACTGGCCCTGTGGGCATTTGAGTGTGTCACCTGTGGTACAGATAGTCACGCTTCTGAGACTAAAATTGGAGCGAGGTGGCTCAGGGCTGGGATGGGAAAGTTCCTGGCTCTCTTCTCTCAGAGCCCCTGCACCCCAGGCTTGAGAGTTTGAGCAAATCACAGCTACCTGCCAAGGCTCGGTTTCCTTGTCTGTGAAATGGATGCAGAAACTCCTACCCTCCCTGAAGTGTGGGCTGTGATAAGGATCAGACAATAGCACCTGATGCTTAGAAATTAACAATAAAGCTCTGTGGTCCACCTCTGTGGTTTGGTGAATCTTACATCCAGCCATCCTCCCTTTGCCCTGTACCACCCCCCAGTTTCCCTCCCGGGCACAGTCCCTCCCGTTCTCAGGCAACATGCTTGGGCCATATTGACTCCATCCCCAGCCCCGGTGGACACTGGGTCAGGCTGGCCAATCACAGCACTGCATTCACCCAGAGATAGGTGCATGAGCCCACTGGGGCCAATCGAATCGGGGCCAGCACTTCGGTTCAGACTGCTGGCAAAGGGAAGGTCTCTTTTCTACTGAACTTGGCCGTCATGTTGCTAACCTGGGGGTGGCGGGTTCCTGGGGGAACCCAGCCAACAAGCAGGAAAGCAGAGTGGAAAGATGGTGAGAAACAGGGTCTGAGTCATATAATCTGGGGCTTTGGGTCCGGATAGACATCAACACGTACATTCTCTTTGCTTCAACTGGACTGAAGGGGGGCTAAGTCACTGGCGTCTCGTGCCCCCATGGGGGAGGGGGTTCTACACGAGCAGGCAGACTTGTGAGCGTTTGTTCGATTTGCACGCATTTCCCTGGACACTTGCTGATCTCGAGTCCTGGGGGCCTCCTGCGACAGCCGCCGCTTCGTCTCTCTGCCTGGATTTGACCTTCCACACTGCCTTCTTGAAGTTCTTGAGAGGGTCCTGCTGCGAGGCTCTTGACGAAGGGTCCTGGAAACGCTCCCGAATGAGATAGCCGTGTCTCGTGGGGGCGATGAAGCCATTGGAAGTTGGGATGATTCTGTTCACCATGGCGTGGACAAACTGGACAGCCAGCAGGGTGCCTTTTCGGGTGGGGGTGGGGGGGACAGCAGGGCACACATGAGACTGTGGGGGCCACAGAGATCCAATCTCACACACGTGAGAGTTGGCTGCGCGGGTCACATCCTTGCTATGCCTCTTACTAGCTTAGGCACGACGACGTCTAAACTCTTGGGAGTCCCCCCCGCCTCGTGGGCGATGTGGGAATGAGAGCCGAACCTGCCTGCTGAGGAGAATTCTAAGGTTCCAAGATGTTAAGTGTGTCAGGTGTATCGGTCTCAGCCCAGAGCGAGCTCGGTAAAGGTTATTATTGGAGGAGGAGGAGAAAGAGAGGTTGTGCACCTGCCCGGGCTGGGCTTTGAAGGCCGCAATCCGCAGACTGCAGCGCCCGAGCCATCCGTAACTTTTTTAACCTGCAGATCTTTGCCACAAGCATTAAGCTACGCTACATCTCGGATTGCAGTGTATTTGGTTACAATGTATTCCAGTCGACCTGATATCCATTCACCCACCCATGCGCTTTGTGACCTTGGGCAAATCTCTTAAGCCCCCTGAACTTCAGCTTCATCACTTGTTACGTGGGGGGGGGGGGGGGGTGGCTAACGGCACGGACGCCCTGCCCAGGGTCAGAAGGGTTCCTTTCTCTATAGGAGATCACGTAGGAGGGCGACAAAGGCAGACGAGCGTCACTGTGTGACCTTGGGCAGTCACCTCACCTCTCAGAGCCTCAATTTTTGCTCTGTAGAATGAGGTGGCTGCCAAGGGAATTCAATGGCCCGGGAACAGGACCCCGTACACAAGAAGTGTTAACTCTCATTAATATGCCTTTAGGGTAATACTGACCACACCGAGAGCTGGGAGGTTTGCAAGGTGGCTGGTCTTAAGCAAGCTGGCCCCTATCGTTTAGGGGGCCTGGGGCAAGAGAATGAATCAGGGCCCGCATCCTATAAGGTCCAATGCGTAAATGTTGGAAATCTAGACAATAAACTATTCAGTGAACTATGCTCTGTCCTCCTACATTGAGGGATGTGTCTTCGGAACCACCTGGAAGGTCATGTTGTGTTGAGAATTCTCAGGGTCCTCAGTTCCATACTGGAAAGTCATGGTGTCCGAGAGTCCCCCGCTCTTTGTGGCTTGGCCCCTCCTCTTCCCTCACTCAGCTTTATCCTACAGTCCTCGGGGCCTCACACATATGCACGTGAACCGCCTACCCAGCTCATGCACCCAGACTCCAGGCTCATCATCCATGGCCACCCCCCAAGTCCCGGGGTGCTCACACTAGGGGCACAGTCCACCCTCAGCAGGATGGACCCGGAGAAGAGGGCTGCCCAGGCCCTAAAGACGGCACCTCCCAGGTGGGGAGAATGTTCCAAGTATCCAGAGCACGGGTCTAAAAAGAGGAGGTGTAGCTCTGGGGGGGCCTGTCCCTGTGACCCACAGACACCTCTGTAACCAGAGGGACCCAGCTAGGGGAGACCAGAGCAGAGCCCTGTAGTGCCCAGAGCCCAGAACAAGGCATTCCTCACCAGATCTAAGCTCGGTCTTGCCCTCAAAGCAAAATGACTCACCATCCAGCACACTCCAGACGATGATGGAGCGGTCCTTCAAGCCCGCATACACGTACTTGTCATCCTTGGAGAAGCAGACACACTGGACTCCTCTACAGTAAGAATTCTGTTGAAAAAGACAAGGTGATCTTGGAGCACCTGGGTGGCTCAGTCAGTCAAGCATCTGACCTCAGCTCAGGACACGATCACAGTTTGTGAGTTCAAGTCCTGCATTGGGCTCTATGCTGAGAGGCTAGAGCTTGCCTCAGATTCTGTGTCTCCCTCTGTCTCTGTCCCTCCCCGGCTCACGCTCTGTCTCTGTTAAAAATAAAACGTTAAAAAAAAAAAAAAAGACAAGGTGATCTGGATTTCAAACAGAGTCACCTAGGACTCTGCATGAGTCTCTGCCTGAGAGTCACCAAGGCATCTGCATAGGAAGCCGGCCTTGGAAGCCCCTCATGCAGGACGGATCCAATGAAACCCTGGAGAGATCGCAGGACCGATATTCCCAGGACCAAAACACATCTTCATAGGGACGGGATTGAGAGCTTTACAGGCATTTTGCATTGGAGAGCAGGAATTATCTGTTTTAATTTCTTTTTTTTTAAATGTTTTATTTATTTTTGAGAGAGAGACAGACAGAATACGAGTGGGGGAGGGGCAGAGAGAGAGGGAGACAGAATCCATGAAGCAGGCTCCAGGCTCTGAGCTGCCAGCATAGAGCCCGACGTGGGGCTCGAACCTGTGAACCAAGAGATCATGACCTGAGTCCAAGTCGGACACTTAACCGACTGAGCCACCCAGGCGTCCCTATCAGTTTTAACTTAAGTGACCCCCACTATACAAGCATTAACCATAGTGGTATTTTTTTTATGTGTATTTTTGAAAGAGAGAGAGAGAGAGAGAGAGAGAGAGAGAGAGCGTGCGCAAGTGGGGGAGGGGCAGAGAGAGATGGGCACAGAGGATATGAAGCAGGCTCTGTGCTGACAGCAGAGAGACTGATGCGGGGCTTGAACCCATGAACCATGAGATCATGACCTGAGCTGGAGTTGGATGCTCAGCTGACTGAGCCACCCAGGCGCCCCAGCTACAATGGTCTTTAATTAAATGCTATATGCTAAATGCAGCATGGCATCCTAGAGCCTAGAACGGAAAAGGGAAATCCGTTGAAAAATGTGTGATCCTAGTCAGGTTGGTAGCTTAGTTAACAGCACCGTCCCCATGGTAACTCATTAGTTGTGACTAACGTACTCTAGTCACGTAAGAGGTCGACATTGGGGAAGCCGGGTGAGGAGTGTGTACAGGAGAACCTTTGTACGATCTTTACAACTCTGTAGACCTAAAACCATTCCAAGATGAAGTTTATTTACAAACAAAAACAGGGAATGAATAAATAAATGAATAAATAAATAAATAAATAAATAAATACATGACAGGGTGCGTGGGTGGGCTCAGTCAGTTGAGTGTCTGACTCTTGATCTGGGCTCAGGTCACAATCCCAGGGTCGTGGGACCGAGCCCTGTGATGGCTCCACGTGGAGCCTGCTTAAGAGTCTCTCTCTGTCTCTGCCTTGCCCCTCTCCCTCTCTCTCTCAAATTAAAAAAAAAGGGGGCGCCTGGGTGGCTCAGTCGGTTAAGTGTCCGACTTCGGCTCAGGTCACGATCTCGCGGTCTGTGAGTTCGAGCCCCGCGTCGGGCTCTGGGCTGATGGCTCAGAGCCTGGAGCCTGCTTCCGATTCTGTGTTTCCCTCTCTCTCTGCCCCTCCCCCGTTCATTCTGTGTCTCTCTCTGTCTCAAAAATAAATAAACGTTAAAAAAAAATTTAAAAAAAAATAGAAAAAGGAAAAAAGAAAGAGCTAGGTGTATTTAACTGCTGGGGTGATATTTTCCACTCAACAAGATGAAAGGTTACTTACAGCCCAGCCTTATAGTGGCTTCCTAAAAATAAATGTCAGATGGGATGGGAGCTTTTTTTTTTTTTTTTAATGTTTATTTTTTTGAGAAAGAGACAAAGTGCGTGGAGGGGAGGGTCAGAGAGAGAGGGACAGAATCTGAAGCAGGCTCCAGGCTCTGAGCTGTCAGCACAGAACCCAAAGCAGGGCTCAAACCCACGAGATCATGACCTGAGTTGAACTAAATGAGCCAGGACAAAAGTCTTTTACGATGAAATTAGACGTACTATCTCTCTTAGTTACGAGATCATCTTCCTATGTTTATGAATAATTTTTATATCTTACAACCAAAGGTCTGGCCTTCGTTCCCCATTTGAAAGACTGGAATAGTAACACCAACTTTATGAGATCGTTGTAGGGATTACATTATAGAAGGATATTCTAATATGCATTTTCATATAGTATATAATATGAATATATGAATATATTTATTGCAGCTCTTAATTCTATTGATACAAAAAACTAGAATAGCTCCTTACGAGGTGGGCAGTACGGACTCTAAGACACTTTATACGTTAGGGAGTCAGTTGCCAGTTTCCCTCTTCAGACCTTCACAGCTGCTGTTCCTTCTGCCAAGAATGCTGTTCCGCCAGGCTCATTTGACTTTCTTAAATAGCAGCCTCTACCCCCTTTACCTTGTCCTATTTTTCCTCAAAGCTCTTCTTACACACTAGCCCTTTCCCACAAACATTTGTCGAGCCTTGAGGACATGTCAGGAGCTCTCCTAGGGATGGGGGCCACCTCCATAAGCAAAACACAAAAGCCCTCACCTCTGTGAGCCCTCACAGAACTCACACTGTCTCCCCTCTTGAGAACGTGGCTCCGAGAGGCGGCACGGCGTGGCCTCTGGCCACACCTAGAAATCAAAACTCTTGGGCACAAGAATGGCTATCAGGATTAGGGTAAGGAGGGTGAGGCCGGGGTGTGCCGTGCAGGATCTGATCTTAATTTAAAATGGTATCTTGGGGCATCTGGGTGGCTCAGTCGGTTGAGCGTCCGACTTCAGCTCAGGGCATGATCTTGCAGTTTGCGAGTTCAAGCCCTGCATCGGGCTCTCTGCTGTCAGCGCAGAGTCCGCTTCGGATCCTCTGTCTACCTCTTTCTCTGCCCCTCCCCTATTCACGCTCTCTCTCTCTCTCCCTCAAAAATAAAAAAAAAAATGTTTTAACAGATTTCGTTCTCTTGCGTATCTTTTGCATTTGTTTCGATTTTTGTAAACACTGCCTTAAAATAGCGTCTCTCTTGATTGCCGAGTTTCGGGGCAGCCCCTTAAGCTCTGCTCCCGAGGTGAGTGTCTCTCACGGGCCCCACCCTGCTCCCCACCCTGGGTGATGGCACACGGTATGCACTTAATACAGGACACCTGTCATCAGCTTTCTAACGCCGGGACCTAGCCTGCGCGAGGTGTGTGGGCCACGCACCGTGTAGCTCGTCTCGAACCTCCACTTGCAGGCCTGTAGGTCCCAGAGGCACAGCAGGGCTTCCTCGGATCCGCTGACCGCCAGCTGCTCCTTGTGGCTGACCTGCACACAGGTGACCCGGCTCCCGTGGGCCTCCAGAGGGAACACTTTGGAATTCGCACACTCGTAAAGGAAGAGCTCACCGTCGGTCATGCCGTAGATCACACGGTAGTCAGCCAGGACGGCCACGCTGGAGATGGTCTCGGGCAGCTGGGTGTAGAAGGTGTATGTTGGCCCGTCGACAACCGGACAGGGATCCCCGGGGCTGATGTCCAGCACCAGGATGATGCTGTCATAGGCGATGGCCAGGCGCTCCTCTCCTTGACTGAGGGCCATGCAGTTGATGGCTTTCCGGGCCTCGGGAGGGGGGATGCACATCACGTCCTGTCTGGAATTCAGGGGGAACACCAGGACGACCCCCGAAACGAGGCCAGTGAAAAGGAGATTGGCCTGCTGGGCCACCTCCAGACATCTGACCTCACTGGAGGCATCCAGGACGTCCTGCTCCTCACCTGCCACGGAGGGAAGGCCGCATCAGGAGCAGCTCAGAGGGACGGGCTCGCTCCGCAAATCGTTAAGGATTTTGAAAACCGCTTTCACTATCCGTATTCCCCCCACCCTGGTTAACACTTTCTGATGACTTCCTGCTCCCCATCGGGACCAACGGACACGCGGACACACACGAGCGAGCTCTCATCCCAGATGTTTCCTTTACAAACGTCTGTAAAGGGCTGGAGAGTGAATTTTTTTTGCCTTGCAGGCTGTATGCTCTTAACCCTTAACCTCTTAACCCTGAGGTTGAAGCCCCCCCAACAGGCCGCACGCAGGCAGTGTGTGTCCGATCTGGCCCGCGGGCCCCAGTTTGCGGGCTTGTATCTCATTTCCCACCGTGCCCCCTAGCTTCGCGTCGGGCTCCGCCCCTCAACTAGTGAGCAAGGGCCTCAAGCACGGTCACCTCGTCTGTCCTGCTCACTGCCAACCGCAGAGCCCGGCCCTGTGGCCAGCACTAACCAAACATCTGCCAAATTCATGAATGCAGGAGGCCGAGAGTGAATCTCTTTTCTCATATTATCGTTAAAGAGGGATTTCTGTACCTCCATCCGCCCCCATGGAGATCACAGCAGACACAGTCGGTGACATGTCCAGACTCCTTTACGGGCCAGGGCACCCAGACCCTAGGCTGCTCACTGCCCTCAGGTGAAGGGAGCCCCTCATCTCAAAATGCTTAGGGGGTTCTCCCACCACCCAGAACGGCCTGTAGCCAGTGACTGCCTGATGTGGGGATATAAAACACTAGCCCTTGGGGCGCCTAGGTGGCTCAGTCGGTTAAGCTACCGACTTCGGCTCAGGTCACGATCTCGCGGTTCCTGGGTTCGAGCCCTGCATCAGGCTCTGTGCTGAAAGCTTGGAGCCTGGAGCCTGCTTGGGATTCTGAGTCTCTCTCTCTGCCCCTCCCCCACTTGTGCTCTGTTTCTCGAAAATAAACGAACATTAAAAAAAAAAAAACATGACTAGGGGCGCCTGGGTGGCTCAGTCGGTTGAGCGGCTGACATCAGCTCAGGTCATGATCTCGAGGTTTGTGAGCTCGAGCCCTGCGTCGGGCTCTGTGCTGACAGCTCAGAGCCTGGAGCCTGTTTCGGATTCTGTGTCTCCCTCTCTCTGACCCTCCCCTGTTCATGCTCTGTCTCTCTGTCTCTCTGTCTCAAAAATAAATAAACATTAAAAAAAAAAAAAAACACGACTAGGGGTGCCTGGGTGGTTCAGTCGATTGAACGTCCGACTTCGGCTCAGGTCATGATCTCGCGGTTCGTGAGTTCGAGCCCCGTGTCGGGCTCTGTGCTGGCAGCTCGGGAACCTGGAGCCTGTTTCAGATTCTGTGTCTCTCTCTTTGCCCCTCCCCCACTTGGGCTCTGTTTCTCAAAAATAAATAAACATTAAAAAAAATAAATAAATAAAAAGACAAGACCTCTTGCTTCTGAGGTACAGTTTACAGTCTAGGTCCTCCCCCACCTGCTCGCTCAGCCCTCCCCCTGCCCCTGCCTGCTCTGATCACCCCTGCTTAGGTTTCTCCCCGGAGCTCCCCTCAACATACCCCTTGTGCAAACTTCCCCATCACGTGCCCTGCTTCCAGGAAACCCAAACGAAACCAGGGATTGACAACCAGATGGTCAATTACCCACATGCTGGAAATTTATCACATCAAGTCCTGATTTTTATTAGCCACTGTCAACCTGACTACAGTTATGGGGGTGCTATGGACTGAATGTGTCCCTTCAACGCTTATTTATTTTTGAGACAGAGAGAGACAGAGCATGAACGGGGTGGGTCAGAGAGAGAGGGAGACACAGAATGTGAAACAGGCTCCAGGCTCTGAGCAGTCAGCCCAGAGCCCTACACGGGGCTCGAACTCACGGACCGCGAGATCGTGACCTGAGCCAAAGTCGGACGTTCAACCGACTGAGCCACCCAGGAGCCCCTGAATGTGTCCCTTCAAATTTGTGTGTCGAAACCCCAGCCCATAATGTGATGGCGTTGGCCAGGAGGCTTTGTGAGGTGATTTGGCCATGAGAGCGGAGCCCCCACGATGGGATGAGTGCCCTTATACAGGGGACAAGAGGGCTTGCACTCCGTGAGGACCTAATGAGAAAGTGGCCATCTGCAACCAGGAAGCCGGCTGTCACCAGACACGGATCCGCCAGTGCCTTGGCCTTGGCTTTGGCCTTCCCAGCCTCCAGAACCGTGAGACGTAAACATCTGTCGTTTAAAACGCCCAGTCTCTGGTGTCTGGTTAAAAGAACCCAAGCAGTCCCGGACAGGAGCTTTGGTTCTTACCCACACAAATGGCCGTGCTTGTATCTTACAAACCTTCTGCTAAGTCCCAAATGGTGACTTTGTTCTTGTCCCCAATCTTGGGGAAGTAAACATAGCTTCCATCGTGTGATACCGCAGTGAGGCCAGTGCGATCCAGAAACGGGGTAGAGGCCCTCGGCTGCCGCACAGACGTGAGATCCCAGACTTTGAAAGACGAGGACTGCTGGGAAGCAGATGCCACCAAGGCCCCACCCCAGACTAACAGGCTCACGGGGGCCCCGACGCCTTCCAGAACTTCCAGCAGGGTCCCCTGCTCCGACAGACTCCACACCTGAGGACAGACAGCAGAGGGCCAAAGCTGACTTCTTCCTTACGCTGTCATAGCTAAGAAATATGCATGAACCGATTTGTCCACCTCTGGTGAATTCTCAGGCTGCAGTTCAAGGGCCTTCTCCACCCCCTCAAACCTCCCCACCCCTCACCGAGCCACTACCACAGCAGTTCTCAAAGTGTGGTCCAGGGAACCCCTGGAGGGTACCGCCAGGCATTTTCAGGAGGGCTTGCAAACACAAAACTGTTTTCATCATAATTCAAGATGCCATTTGCCTTTTCTACTCTCTTCCTCTCACAAAGGAGCGGTGGAGGTTTCCAGAAGCTATGGGACATGAGATGTCACACCAGATCAGAGAATGCAGAATCAAGTACGAGAAGCCAACGGTCTCTTATTGAGCCAGACACGAAAGAGATTCGTCAAAATGCGCAACCACGCCACTCTTGTCGTGAGTTTTGTCTGTTTGTTTGTTTCAGAAACTACAGGATTTTCATAAAAGTGTGTTATTACATTGACATGTAATGTTCATGAATCAACGGAGAAGTATTTTTGGATGTCCTCGCTGCTAATTTTTAATATGGTAATTACCATCAGGGACCAAATGCAACGCGGGATCCTAGACTGGATCCCAGAATAAAGAAAAAGAGGACGTTTGTGGGAAAGCTGGTGAAACTACAGAAGAATTTGCAGATCGGTTAATAACAGTATTGTCCCAGTATAAATGTTTCAGTTTTGATAAAGGGCCCGGGGGGACATGAGATGGTAACATCGAGGCAAGCAGGGTGTAGATGAGATAAATATGTATGTGTGGGGACTCCCTGTACTTTCTTGGCAACTCTTCTGTACCTCCTAAAACTATTCCCCAAATAACTCATTTGTTAAGAATATGCAAATCCAATATATAAATCTATACATCAAACTGATATAACCCACTTATTGAGAATCTTTGGGATCCTTGAGAACCTTTAAGAATGTAAGGAGGTCCTAAGGCCAGAACGTTGGAGAACTGCTACTTTAAATTTTTTTTTTTTCAACATTTGTTTATTTTTGGGACAGAGAGAGACAGAGCGTGAACAGGGGAGGGGCAGAGAGAGAGGGAGACACAGAATTGGCAACAGGCTCCAGGCTCTGAGCCATCAGCCCAGAGCCCGACGCGGGGCTCGAACTCACGGACCGCGAGATCGTGACCTGGCTGAAGTCGGACGCTTAACCGACTGCGCCACCCAGGCGCCCCAGAACTGCTACTTTAGTATGTGCTTTTCCCATCAGAGTGAGAACTTTGAGCTCGGTGGGAATTTTCTGCCATTTCCTCCCAACCCTTCTCCACTCTGAAGGCCAAAATCCTCCCCGTTTTTTCAGGTTCCGTGGGAATGCTATCCCCTTCCTGGGTCTCAGGGGATCCCTCCCCCACATCTTCCCAGTGACCTGCTCTGTTTCGCCTGCACTAGTTTCTGTGAATCTCTGTATTTCGAAGCCAAAAGACCTCTCAAGAATCATACTTTTCTATTCCAGAGGCGGAGTGAGGATGACCTCTGACCTGAATGAGGGCGTCCCGGGACCCGGTGACAATCAGATTGTTCTCAGGACCAAAACTGGCTGTCTCCACGGTGTCCTCGTGTTCAAGGTCGGTGGCCATGAATCGATGAAACCCCTGTGAGTCTGCCAAGAATATCCGGACGGATCTTCCAAACCCTGAAAGGGCAGGGATGGGATTATCCCTTTCATTCCTGGAGGAGCTTGACAGGAGTTCGGTTTAGTCAACAAAGACTTTTTTGAGCACCGACTACTTGGCTGTGGGAGCAACACGGTGGCGAACAAGAGAGACATGGCCCGTGCCATCACACAGCCTAGAGTTGTCAGGTGCAGGGGTGGGAGGCGGGGGGTGGGGGCGGCAGCTGAAAACAGTGACCAATAACCTTGCAGAAAACAGCAAAGTTATTTATTATCGCAAGACTGTGAGTTTCCAGAGGGCTGGGACCGCCTGTTGGGGCTGCTCCTGGTATCCCAGAACCCAGCACAAAGCTGGACATAAGGTAGATATGTTTTTTTTTTTTTAATTTTTTTTCAACGTTTATTTATTTTTTTGGGGTCAGAGAGAGACAGAGCATGAACGGGGGAGGGGCAGAGAGAGAGGGAGACACAGAATCCGAAGCAGGCTCCAGGCTCTGAGCCATCAGCCCAGAGCCCGACGCGGGGCTCGAACTCACGGACCGCGAGATCGTGACCTGGCTGAAGTCGGACGCTTAACCGACTGCGCCACCCAGGCGCCCCAAGGTAGATATGTTTTGAAGACGGAGGGAAGGAAGGGAGGGAGGAAGGGGGTAGGGAGGAGGATAGGAAGGACAAGAAAATAGTTGGAATCTGCAATAAGGGCAATGAAGTCAAGGGGACTGGCTGCCACGTGAAGAAAATGACACCGAGACACGTGTGGCAGACAAGGCATGAAGGGGGAGACCAGAGAAATGTGGCCACAAGTCAAAGAATCACAAGGCAGAAACTAGAAGGGGCAAAAAAGGGTTCTTCTCTGGAGGCTTTGGAGGGACCATGACCCTGCCCACATTTTTTTTTTTTTTTTTTGAGTAATTTTTTAAAGTTTATTTATTTATTTAGAGAGAGAGGGGGAGAGAGACAGAGCATGAGCAGGGGAGGGGTAGAGACAGGGAGAGAAAGAGAATCTCAAGCAGGCTTCCCACTATCAGCACAGAGCCCAACGCGGGACTCAAACCCACGAACCGTGAGATCATGACCTGAGCCGAAACTAAGAGTCAGACGCTTAACCGACTGAGCCAGCCAAGCGCCCCTGCCCACATCTTGATTTTGGACTTCTGGCCTCTAGAATTGTGAGGAAAGAGATTTCTTTTCTTTCTTTTTTTTTTTTTTTAATGTTTATTTATTTTTTCTTCCAAATGTTTATTTATTTTTGGGACAGAGAGAGACAGAGCATGAACGGGGGAGGGGCAGAGAGAGAGGGAGACACAGAATCGGAAGCAGGCTCCAGGCTCTGAGCCATCAGCCCAGAGCCTGACGCGGGGCTCGAACCCACGGACCGAGAGATCGTGACCTGGCTGAAGTCGGACGCTTAACCGACTGCGCCACCCAGGCGCCCCTAATGTTTATTTATTTTTGAGACAGAGAGAGACACAGCATGAGCAGGGAAGGGGCAGAGAGAGAGGGAGACACAGAATGTGAAGCAGGCTCCAGGCTCTGAGCTGGCAGCACAGAGCCCGACGCGGGGCTCAAACTCACAAACTGTGAGATTGTGACCTGAGCCGAAGTCGGATGCTTAACCGACTTAACCACCCAGGCGCCCCGATTTCTATTGTTTTGAGCCACCACATTTATGTGGTAGTTACAGCAACCACAGGACCTTTGAGCGGACATCTGAGAAGGTGGCAGGCCCTGGAAGGGTGGGAACAGCCTGGGATGACCAGGAGGTAGGAAAGGCCTGCGTGTATGTCTCAGGGGCAGCACAGAGGCCAGTGTGGGTAGAGCAGAGTGAAGGAGGGGGAGGGGAGGGAGGGAGAGCCTTGCTAGATTTAACACAAAACAAAACAAAACACCCAACAGGACAATGCCGTTGAACTAGAATTTCAGATAAACAGTGAAATTGCTATAATTAGCAGAAGTAGATCCCAAATATTACGTGGGGTATATTTATACTGAAAAGTTGATTTGTTGTTTATCTGAAGTTTCACTGGGCGTTCTATATTTTACCCGGCACCCTACCCAAGGGGGATTGCTCATTGTGTTCCAAATATGGGCTGGGTGAAGTGTTTTGTTAAGAGGGCCCCTGGCAGTGCAGGAAAGAGGGCCCCAAGGCCAGATCATGCAGGCCGGGACGTGGTGGGGGCAGGGGGGCCGGTGTGGGACTCTTGTGCTATGCACCTGGCCTGCACCAGCCCAGTTTAGACTCCTGGAAACGCCTGAGTCAAGTCAGCTGGGGGCTGGCCGTCCGTCTGATCGCCTCTCCAGGCCCTCCATGCAATTGTTTTATTGAACTACACTTGAACCTGAGGCTCACACAGAAGGACGTTACGGGAAACGGATCGAGTGCATCAGGATATCTGCTGTCCAAGGATATTTGCATCCCATTCGTGTGCAGGAAAGGGTTAACTCAGCAGGCCTGGGTGTCCCTGTTCTGCACGTGAATGGTTTGGCCCTTGCCAGGCTCCTGAGAGGTGCCCTCTAAGCCCTTGGAATGTCCTCTTTGATAAAAGTGTCCTTGTGGGGCCCCGGGGTGGCTCATTCAGTTAAGTGTCCAGTTTCAGCTCAGGTCATGATCTCACCGTTTGTGAGTTCGAGCCCCACGTCGGGCTCTCTGCTGTCAGCACGGAGCCCGCTTCGGATCTTCTGTCCCCCTCCGTCTGTGCTCTTCCCCCTCTCTCTCTGCCCTTCCCCCACTTGCACTCTCTCTCTCTATCTCTCAAAAATAAATAAGCATTAAAAAAAAGTATCCTGGTTATACTTGAGGCCTTGGGCCACACGGGATGGCCAACGCTCACGTGTGTTTGGCAGTGGGAGCTTTGGGACACACGGTATCAGCTTGACCTTGGGGGGGGGGGGTTGTTGGGAGACCGAGGTCAGCCGGGCAGGTGATCAGCTGTGTCTCCATAATCAACCCCCGGTAAAAATCCTGGACGCCAAGGCTGGTTGAGCTCCCCCGGTCGGTGCTGTTGTCACACACGGTCGCTGACAGAAGTAAGCGCTGTCCACGTGACTCCACGGGGAGGGGACACCTGGAAGCTTGGGCCTGGTGTCTTCTGAACTCAGCCCCACACACCTCTACCCTTTGCTGATCTTAATCCAAGGGACCCCCTGAACCACAATTCCGTTTCTGACACTGGAAAGAAATCCGTGCCTGATCTTAGCTAAGCTGGGATTGGGCTACCTCTTCTAGAGCAACAGGTGGGTTCCCGAAGCTGTGGATGGGGAAACTGCTCGGGCTTCTCCTCATTGGCCGCTGGAAAGAGCCACACGTGAAACCCGCTGTAACAGGTTTCTAGGTCACTGGGGTCTTCAGTGCCCTTGACCTCAGTCCTGATTCCAGTCCGTGCCTGTACCCTTTGTTCGTCTTTCTTCTCACGTGCCTGTTTCCCATGCTGCCTTTCGCGCATACTTGCGCCACCTAAGATTCTTTTGGAAACTGGACGGAAGATGTGCAGGAGCCATCACCACGAGCCACACGTGGCTCTTCATGTGGCTGGTCCAAGTCGAGATGAGCTGTTGGTGTAGAACACGTGCCAGGTTGCATAACCTTCGCGCGAGAATTTTGTCATTTTTTTTTTTTTTTTTTTAGTTTGGTTATTTTTGAGAGAGAAAGACAGAGCACGAGCGGGGGAGGGGCAGACAGAGAGGGAGACACAGAATCCGAAGCAGGCTCCAGGCTGCGAGCTGTCAGCACGGAGCCCGGCATGGGGCTCGAACTCACGAACCTGGAGATGGTGACCTGAGCCGAAGTTGGACGCTTAAACGACTGTGAAAAATACCGCTAAGAATTTTTATGTCAATTTCATGTTAAATTTTTAGAATGTATTGGGTTAAATAAGATATATTATTCACATGAATGACACCTGTGTCTTTTTGCCTTTTTAAATAGGGTCATGCCAGGGCACCTGGGCGGCTCAGTTGGTTAAGCATATGACTTCGGCTCAGGTCACGATCTCACGGTTTGTGAGTTCGAGCCCCGCATCGGGCTCTGTGCTGACGGCTCAGAGCCTGGAGCCTGCTTCGGATTCTGTGTCTCCCTCTCTCTCTGCCCCTCCCCTGCTCATGCTCTGTCTCTGTCTCTCAATAATAAATAAACGTTTACAAAATTTAAATAGGGTCATGAGAACATTCAGTTATGAATGTGGCTCACATTTGTGGCTTGCATTACTGGACAGCACTGGTCTAGAGTTCCTCTGACCCCTTATAAAAATCAGGGCTGATTTTAGGGCAATGAAATTACCCTATCTGAGGTTATAGTGGTGGATATACGCCATTACACATTTGTCCAAATCCATAGAAGGCACTACAGCCAGAATGACCGTAAACTACAGACTTTGGGTGATGATGATGTGTCAATGCAGGTTCATCGATTGTAGCAAATGCACCCCTCCAGTGGGGGGTGTTGATATTGGAGGAGGCTGCATGAGAGTACGGAGTGGGGGGGATATAGGGGGTCTGTGGGAAATCTCTGTACTTTCTGCTCAACCTGGCTGTGAACCCAAATCCGATCTTTATTTTTTTTAAGTTCATTTTTTTTTTTTAATTTTGAGAAGGGAAAGAGGGGCAGAGAGAGAGAGAGAGAGAGAGAGAGAGGGAGAGAGAGAATCATAGGCAGGCTCCGTGCTGTCAGTGCATAGCCCAATGTGGGGCTAGATCCCATGAACCATGAGATCAAGACCTGAGCTGAAATCAAGAGTTGGATGCTCAACTAACTGAGCTACCCCATGCACCCTATGATATATATATATATTTTTAATATTTATTTATTTAAGCAATCTCTACATCCAACATGGGGTTCGAACTCACCACCGCTGAGATCAAGAGTCACACACTCCTCCGACGGGGCCAGCCAGGCATCCCCCAAACTGACCTTTAAACAAAATAGTCTTTTTGGGGGCACCTGGGAAGCTCAGTCAGTTGAGCGTATGACTTTGGCTCCGGTCATGATCTCGCAGTTCGTGAGTTTAAGCCCCACATCGCTGCTTCAGATCCTCTGTCCCCCCTCTCTCTGTCCCTCCCCCACTTGCGCCCTCTCGAAAATAAATAACCGTTAAAAGAAAAAGAGAGAAAGAAAAAATAGTCTTTTTTTTTTTTTCTTTAATCGGGCTGCGGATTGTCTGTTGGTCACCTCCTAGGAAGCCTTCCCTGTTTCAGACAGAAGAAGAAAACTCTATCACCCACTCCCATGACCCCTGATTCTTGTCTGGTTATAGCACCAACCACACTTTTTTGTGGCTACCTTATTGTAGGGGCTGCATTGCCTGGCTCCTCCCTGGGAGCACCCCATCCTCTCATGCAGCACTCCTTAATCCCTGTGACTGGCGGGGATAAGCACCCTCATCTCAAATGAACCAGAAGCACAGAGAGGTTAGGTTTACCCCGAACAGGGAAAGCTGCAGCCCGGGGGCCAAAACTGGCCTGGCATCTATTTCTGTGTGACCCGTGAGGTCAGGATAGGTTTTACGATTTTAAATCGTTGAAAAAATAAATAAATATAAGACTACTATTTTGTGACACGTGAAAAGGATACAAAATCCAAATTTGGGCATCCATCAACAAAGTCTTAGTGGCACACAGCCGGCCCCACTTGAAATATCATCTGTGGAGGCTTTCACGTTACAGGTGCGACAGGGACCACTGGGTCTGTGGCCTTTCAGAAAAGGGTTTGCCAGCCACGGGTCTCGAATGGCCCCCCTCCCTCCAAACCCCTCTCCACCACTTCCAACCAAATCCAGAGTTGCCCCCACCCCCACTCCCTGCCACCATGGCTCCAAATAAGAGTTAGATACTACCTGCAGCGAGAAGGGACTCATCTTCAGAGACTACCAGGAACCTCACAGCTTCCGGAAGCTTCTCCAGCAGGCTGTCTCCTTCGGGGGAAATCTGTGCAAAGTCAAGGATGCCCATCAAGCATTTCCACAGGGTTAAGAGTCCAGGGTCAAGAGTTTGAATGCAAGGCTCTGTCACTCACCAGCTTCCAAGAAAATTCCTTAGCCCTTGGGTACCTCAGTTTCCTCATCTATTAAATGGGCGATGATACAGGACGACCACATAGGACCATCATGGGCTAAGAATCATGCAGAATGGTTCCCCCCACAACCTGCACATAGTCAGCCCTCCCAACGTGGTAGCTCTTAGTATTACCGTTGATACTGTTTTTGTAACTAGCTCAGGCACCCGGAGAACATTCCGGCACTTGTTTCCTGCCCCCAGAGGAGCTCTGGAGATCTCAAATAAGATGGAAACTCCCATTCCCGAGTTGCAGGACTGATTCTGTTCAGATCGAAGAGGATGGTTCTTTCCTCAATCCTGCAGCCCCAATTCAGCTACGGATTATTTTTTTAATTTAAATTTTAGTTAGTTAATATACGGTGCAATATTGGCTTCTCAGCTACTGATTTTTGAGCATCTGACAGCCACCAGGCCGAGAGCCAAAAACTTTACATTCATTACCTCGGGGAGGGGCACAGACAGGATGCCTCGGGGGCCAAGAAAAGGGAGTTGTTGGCACTAATCCAAGCCAATGTTTAAAAAAATATATTCGTTCACCTTCGTGTAGTGGGGGTGGGAGAAATGAATTTCCTCATGGCTCTCACTGTTGATTTTTTTAACTGCTGATTGAAAAAAAAAATGTTCCTTTTAAAACTTAGAGAGTTAAACAATACTGTATAAGATGGGGGGGGGGGGGGGGGGAAGAAGTATCCAGAGCACATCAGGAACACCTCTCCACCTTTCCTGCCATTGTCCCTTCACCCCAGAAGGGGCTGTTGTCTACTTTGTGAGCACCTGCTTGCACAGGTGAGCATTTACACGACCATCCTTTTTTGTTTTTTTTTAATTTTTTTTTTTTTCAACGTTTATTTACTTTTGGGACAGAGAGAGACAGAGCATGAACGGGGGAGGGGCAGAGAGAGAGGGAGACTCAGAATCAGAAACAGGCTCCAGGCTCCGAGCCATCAGCCCAGAGCCCGACGCGGGGCTCGAACTCACGGACCGCGAGATCGTGACCTGGCTGAAGTCGGACGCTTAACCGACTGCGCCACCCAGGCGCCCCTCGACCATCCTTTTTTGTACCATCCGTCATAGATACTGTTCTGCAAGTTTGCTTTTACGTAATGCGTCCGGGGCAGCGGTTCTCAAAGGGTGGGAGGGCGATTTTGTGCCACCCTCGCCGGCCAAGAGCTGGCAATGCCTCAAGACATTTTTGTCAGGACCGAGTGCCAACAATTACGCACATTGGCCGGCCCCCAGGAGACACCAAGAGAGGTTTCCTGAAACGCGCAGTTGCAAATCCCTAGAATTAAGAAGCCAAATGTCATTTATTAAAAGATCAAAGGTAGGGGCGCCCGGGGGGCTCAAGTTGGTGAAGCATCTGACTTCGGCTCAGGTCACGGTCTCGCGGTGCGTGGGTTCGAGCCCCGTGTCGGGCTCTGTGCTTGCAGCTCGGAGCCTGGAGCCTGCTTTGGATTCTGGGTCGCCCTCCTTCTCTGCCCCTCCCCTGCTCAGGCTCTGTCTCTCTCTCTCTCAAAAATAAAATAAACATAAATAAATAAAATAAAATAAATAAAAAATAAAAAATGACCGAAGGTGAAGACATCTGGGCACTTTGAGGCCAAGCAATGTGGGCGTCACACTCAGTAAAACAGCTTACCAAGGAGACGGAGCCCTTGCTGAACCCGGTGACCATCTTCCCCTGCTTCTGGAGCGAGACCCCACAGGTAGGCGTTTCTTCCTTGATGCTGGATAAATGTTGCCTCCCCTGCGGCTTTCCTGTGGCTGAGCTCCACAGGCCGGCCACGCCACCCTGGGACACGGTCAGCAGCGTGGCCCGGGAAGCCAGCACTCCTGCATACACCCAGCAGTCAGAGGGATCTCCCAGGATCTGGAAAACCAGTTCTGCAGTTTCTAGATGCCACGCACTGACCTAATGGAGTCGTGAAAAGGAAGAGAAATCTCAGTGAGAGACCTGGGTGGCGGGTTTTCCAGGGGCAAACGCAAAACCCGTGCTTTTTCGTAGTGCATGCATTTCCTTTTCAGCGTTGGCAGTTCCAAACAAGGCAGGCGGGAGACACACCCTGGATCAGAGCCTAGAACAGCAAAAGGACATTGGTGGAAAACTTGATGCAATCCAAGTGAAGTCTGCGTTGGGCTGATAGAAATGACCAACATTAATGTCTTAGCTGTGGCGAATGTACCCTGATTATGTAAGATGTTGACATTACAGGAGACTGAACAGAAGGGCATATGGGAACTCTTTCTAACAGCTCTATCACTTTTCCACGAACCTAAAATTTCTCCAAAGTGACAGTCTCAAGAATGAGAGAAAAGTTAGCCACGCCGTATACGTTCACATATATGTTCACCTCAAGTAATTACTGATCAGAGCAGATTTCATATTTAACCTCACCAGAAAAAGTACCCTTTTTAATTGACAGTAACCATTTAAATAGTAAACATTTGCCCATTAATTCTCCTTTCGGGGTTTACTCTAGAAAAAAATTTTTTTAATGTTTATTTATTCTCGAGAGAGTGCGAGCAGGGGAGGGGCAGAGAGGGAGACACAGAATTGGAAGCACGCAAAATTGGAGACACAAAATTGGACAGCTCCAGGCTCTGAGCTGTCAGCACAGAGCCCAACGCGGGGCTGGAATTCACGAACCGTGAGATCATGACCGGAGCCGCAGTCAGATGCTTAACCGACTGAGCCACCCAGGCACCCCTGGGGTTTACTCTAAAGAAATATGGAGAGATACAAAGATCTATGTAGAAGGAAAGTTGCCTCAATTATTTGAAGGTGCAAGGAACTGGAAACAACTTATCTGTCCAGCAGTAAGGGATCAGGTACATAACTACCATGGAGTCATGCAAGGCAATCTTAGGAAGTCACTAAGCATGCTGTTTTTGAAGAATGCTTAAGGTCATGGACAAATAAAATAGATTTCTGAAACTGCATCGATAGCTTCATATATGTTTTTGTCCCCATTTTGTGTTATACATACATGCACATGTGTATGTGTATGAAACCCACATAAAATAAAACCCTGTAAAATGTTGACAGCATTTGTCTTAGGGATTGTTTATTATCATTTCTTATTTCTTTACTGTATTTTCCTGACTTCTGCTGATAACCAAATGATTTCTTTAACCAGTTTTGCAATCAGTCAACACCTCTCTAATATTGAAGCCTGCACCGTCAGTAAAAATACAAGGCAAGCTGCATGTGACTTTAAATTTTTTATCAATCACTTTAGAAAAAGTAAGAAGAAGGGTGCCTGCGTGGCTCAGTCTCGGGTCATGATCTCACAGTTCGTGAGTTCGAGCCCCGCATCCGGCTCTCTGCTGACAGCGGGGAGCCTGCTTCAGATCCTCTGTCTTCCTCTCTCTGTCCCTCCCCGACTTGTGCGCCCGGGTGACTGCTTGCTCTCTCTCTCTCTCTCTCTCTCTCTCTCTCTCTCAAAAATAAAAATAAACATTTAAAAAAGTAAGAAAAACAAGGGAGAGCAATTTAAATAATACATTTTACTTAACCCATATGTCCAAATGTTATCATTTCAACATGTAATCAATATAAAATTATCATTGAAATATGTTACCTCATTTTTATGATACTAGGGCTTTGAAATCCAGTGTGTTTTAAACTTAGGGCACATCTCAATCCAGAATAAGCACATTTCAAGTGTTCAGTAACCACGTCTAGGTGGTGATGCCCCACACTGGACAGTATAGTTTATAAGCTACCGATATTACTTACATGAACAACTTCCATTTACTAATAAAATATAATAATTAACAGCTACTAATTATTTGGTGCTTACTATGTACCAAGCACTATGCCACATGTTTTAGTCATTATCTCATCTAGTAGATGAAGCAGAGCGGTAAGGTAATGTATCAAGATCACTCAGCTTGCAAAGAAGTCACCTGGGAATTAGCTAGAGATTTTTTTCCCAAGCCCTTTAGTTACTAAGCTTTCACTCACTATTCTTCTGTGTCTCTATTCATAAAACAATCAGATCATAGGGTTATAGGTGATATAAAAGAATAACACAGCAGAATACACATTGTTTTCAGTTGCAGGTGGGACATTTACCAGAAAAAGATCATAAAATGAATCTCAAATGAAAGGATTCGTCATACAAATGAAATTAAATTAGGGAGAAAAAAAAGGTAAGCTATCTGGGAATCTTTCAAATATCTGGAAATGAATAGCATACTTTTTTTTTTTATAATTGTTTTAATGTTGGGGCGCCTGGGTGTCCGACTTTGGCTCAGGTCATGATCTCCTGATTCATGGGTTTGAGACCCGCATCGGGCTCTGTGCTGACGGCCCAGAGTCTGGAGCCTGCTGCGGATTCTGTGTCTCCCTCTCTGCCCTCCCTGATTGTGCTTTCTTTCTCTCTCTCTCTCGAAAATAATTAAACATTAAAAACAAATTTAAAAACAATTTTTTTAAACATTTATTCATTCTTGAGAGATAGCATGAGCTGGGGAGGAGCAGAGAGAGAGAGAGAGGGAGACACAGAATCCGAAGCAGGCTCCAGGTTCTGAACTGTCAGCATAGACCCTGATGCAGGGCTCAGACCCACAAACCATGAGATCATGACCTGAGCCTAAGCCAGACGCTTAATTGAAGGAGCCACCCGGGGGCCCCAAATACCACACCTCTAAATAGCCCATGGAATAAAGAACAAATCAAAAGGGAAATCCAAATGTATTTTAAACTGACTGCAAATGGTAATATGATGTATCAAGGTTTGTGGGATTCAAGTAAAGCTGTACTCAGAGGGAAATTCATAGTACTAAAAATGACCAAGTTAAAAAAGATGAAAGGTCTCAATTCTTCAGGGTCAGATAGAACTATTGAAATCATCTAATCCAACTGTGAAGTTTGAACCCCCTGATAGCATCCTATCAAGTGGTTGTGTACCCCTGTTTACACCCACCCCCTATCAGGGAGCCCCTCCTCATAGAAACAGCATATACTGTCTTGGAAAGCTCTGGTCTCTTTCCTTTGCAAACAGGGGCAGGTGTTTGTTACCTTTGAGCCAGATGCCAAATACACAACCTTCTTTGTTTCATCCAAGTGAAGACTCCAGGTCTCAGGTTGCATGGGATCCTTTGAGCCTCCATCCCAAATGGTGAATTTCTCCTGGCCAGTCAGTAGATTCCACAAGCGCAGTGTATGGTCCTTTGAGGCAGAGAGGGCAAGTGTCCCTTTGGCAAACACCTTCACATACCTCACTTCTCCTGCAGTAGACCAGGGTCGGGGAGAATACATTAGCTGAAAACATTTTGACCTTCCAACTACCAAAATGCCTGTTGGTTTGGAAATTCCCTGGCTTACCAAAGAAAAGATGATGGCTTCAAACGTAGCCAAATTACAAGTGACGGAATGTGGCAAAACTAAATTAAGAGTTGCAACAATTGATATTACAAGCAATCATACGCCAATAAAATGGGCAATCTGGGAGAAATGGACAAATTCCTAGAAACATATCAACTACTAAAACTGAAAGAGGCAGAAATAGAAAATTTGAACAGACCCATAACCAGTAAAAAAATTGAATTAGTAATCAAAAATCTCCCAAAAACCAGAGTCCAGGGCCAGATGGCTTTCCAGGGGACTTCTACCAAACATTTAAAGAAGAGTTAACACCTAATCTTTTGAAGTTGTTCCAAAACATAGAAATGGAAGGAAAACGTCCAAACTCTTCCTATGAAGCCAGCGCTACCTTGATTCCCAAATCAGACAGAGACCCCACTAAAAAGGAAAACTAGAGACCAATTTCCCTGATAAACATGGATGTAAAAATCGTCAACAAGATACTAGCCAACTGGATCCAACAATACATTAAAAGAATTATTCACCACGACCAAGTGGGATTTATACCTGGGATGCAAGGCTGGTTCAATATCCGCAAAAGAATTAATGTGACTCATCACATCAATAAAAGAAAGGACAAGAACCATTTGATCCTCTCAATAGATGCAGAGAAAGCATTTGAGAAAGCAATACAGCATCCTTTCTTGATAAAACCCTCAAGAAAGTAGGAACAGAAGGATCATATCTCAAGATCATAAAAGCTGTATATGAAAGACCCACTGCTAATTTCATCCTCAATGGGGAAAAACTGAGACCTTTCCCCCTAAGGTCAGGAACAAGACAGGGATGTCCACTCTCACCACTGTTATTCAACATAGTATTGGAAGTCTTAGCCTCTGCAATCAGACAACACAAATAAATAAAAGTCATCCAAATCAGCCAGGAGGAGGTCAAACTTTCACTCTTCGCAGAGGACATGCTACTCTATATGGAAAACCCGAAAGATTCCACCAAAAAACTACTAGAACTGATCCAGGAATACAGCAATGTCTCTCATCAACCTTCTGTTGAATATTTCCAATGAGTAAGAGTCTTGAACTGGAGGATGTGAGCATTTCTATGGTGGATAAAGGGTATGTGGGACTTTTCTGCACTATTTTAGCAACTTCTTATGAGTCTAGAATTATTTCAAAATAAAATGCTCAGAAAAAAAAGGGAAAAAGGAAAAATGTGCATACAATTTGACTCAGAAATCCCACTTTTAAGAATGTGTCTTACAGAGGGGCGCCTGGGTGGCTCAGTCGGCTGAGCATCTGATTTCGGCTCGGGTCATGATCTCTCGGCTCGTGAGTTTGAGACCCCGTCGGGTTCTGTGCTGACAGCTTGGAGACTGGAGCCCGCTTCAGATTCTGTGTCTCCCTCTCTCTCTGCCCCTCCCCTGCTCGTGCTCTTTCTCTCCCTCTCTCTCTCTCAAAAATAAATAAACATTAAAAAATTAAAAAAAAAAAGAATGTGTCCTATAGAAATAATAGCATAAGTGTGTGAAGATGTCAGACGTTAATTGCAGCATTGTCTTATAAAAAGAAAATTGCAAACAACCTGTTTATGAAAAGGGAGTTGTTAAAGAATATGGTGTATCTGTATAAAGAATATTACAAAGCCATTAAAAATAATAAGATAGATGTATATATACACCTAACTATAATAAATTATTACAACAGCCAATACTTACTGAGGGCTTTCTATGTGCCAAGCATAGTGGTTAGTAGTTTCCATGCATTAAACTCCTTTAATCTCATAAAAATTGTGCGAGGTACTATTATTATCCCATTGCATAGATATGGAAACTGAGGCACAGCTGAGTACAGTAACTTATCCCAAACCACATGATTAATAAGTCGTGGAGCCAGGACTCCAGCCCAGAACTCAAGCTCTCAACCTCTACGTGATATATTCTACAATATATATATATTTTTTTAATTTTTTTTTCAACGTTTATTTATTTTTGGGACAGAGAGAGACAGAGCATGAACGGGGGAGGGGCAGAGAGAGAGGGAGACACAGAATCGGAAACAGGCTCCAGGCTCCGAGCCATCAGCCCAGAGCCTGACGCGGGGCTCGAACTCACGGAGCGCGAGATCGTGACCTGGCTGAAGTCGGACGCTTAACCGACCGCGCCACCCAGGCACCCCTATTCTACAATATATTGTGACAAAAGCAAGTTACAGCCCAGTGTATAAAATAGTACCATCTGCTTTTGACAAAAACTCAAAGTACATGAACTTAAACAGAGCTACATCTGCATAAGCCTAGAAAAAAATTAGTTCTGGCATTTAATAAACTCTGACTACCAATCAGTTCCACGGAGACTGAAGGGTGGGAGAGACTAAAGGGAGTTTTATCTCTTTACAATTCAAAGGACAGTAGGACAGTGGGTAATTTTGATTTGTTGTGGTTTGGGTATTTTTCAACCAAAAGTTTTATGAATAGTAACGTGTTGCAAAATATCTCCGTATGTGGAACACCATGTCACAGTAAAAATGAATTAGAGACATACACACAATGTGGAAAGAGGCAAACTATGTGATGTTAACTGAAAAAACCAAAAGGTTATGCAAGCAAAGGCTTAGATGACTATATATAAAACTGTATATATTTGTGTATATCCGAACACCTGCTGGGGGAAGGGACTAGAACAACAATATGCTGATAAATGATGAACAACAGACTCTCCAGAGGGGTTGGGGGAAGCCCTGACTTGTGGCATTTTGTCAATTTCCTTGGTGTAACTATTCCCGCCCGTGGTTGATTTCAAGCCACTAACATGACTCCTCATTGAATATAAGGTTGTGAAGAGAGTTCAGTAGCAGCCCATTTCCGCCTTGCGGGTATGGTAGCCAAGCACACGGGTAGGAAAGTGCAGTATAATACTTTGAAAGTAATAAGTTTTGGGGCGTCTGGGTGGCTCAGTCGGTTAAAGTTGAGCGTCTGATTCATGGTTTCCGCTCAGGTCATGATCTCGCCGCTCTTGAATTCAAGCCCCAGGTTGGGCTCTGCACTCTCAGCTCGGGATTCTCTCTTCTTGGGATTCTCTCTCTCCACCTCTCTCTCTGCCCCTCCCCTGCTGGAGCTTGTTCACGCTCGCTCTCTCTCTCTCTCAAAATAAATAAACACACAAAAAAGAAAGTGATGAGTTTGGGATATGTATTACCTTGTTTTAATGGAATGGACTTAACTGCAAGCTTCTAAAATTTCATATTTGATAATGCCTGTGATCACTGCCTCACCACATTCCTGAGAACTTCGCAATCAGGTCTCTTGCAAACACCAGGGCAAACCACGTCCAGCTTGCTGGCATGTAACGGGAAATTTTGTGTGTGTGTGTTTACTTATTTTGAGAGAGAAAGAGAATCAGAGTATGAGTGGGGGAGGGGCAGAGAGAGAGGGAGACACAGAATCGGAAACAGGCTCCAGGCTCTCTGAACTGTTGGCACAGAGCCCGACGTGGGGCTCGAACTCACGGACCGTGAGATCATGACCTGAGCTGAAGTCGGACGCTTAACCGACTGAGCTACCCGGGTGCCCCGTTGATGACTTTTTAAAAAATGAATCAAGGTCCACGGGTAAATGGGTTCAGGTCCTGGACAGATGGCCCACGCACACAAAAATACAAATATCGGATAGACCTATGTGAAACTAGCCATCCTGATGATAATAAAATGAATGGAATCTGACAGATACTCTATCAGTACCCACGTCATTCCCAGCTCTTGGGAAAAAAAAAAAAGAATATGTTGAGGACGTCTGATGCTGGCAGCTTTGGGGTCGGGGGGGGGGGGGCAGTTTATTCTGTTACATACACACTTCTCAAAACCCATAGAAATGCTCACATCCTCCAGTTCAAGACTCCTACTCACTGGAAATATTCAACAGAAGGAAAAAAATGTTGATGAGAGTAAAAAGAGATTCATCACAGTAGAATCCATAATAGCAGAACACTAGAAATAGCCTAAATAACAAAAATTTAAAAAAATGAATGAAATAAAAATAAACTTAAAAAACTTTTTAATGTTTTAATTTTTATGTTGAGAGAGAAAGAGAGACAGTGATCAGGGGAGGGGCAGAGAGAGAGAGAGACAGAATCCTCAGCAGGCTCCAGGCTGTGAGCTGTCAGCAAAGAGCCTGACGCAGGGGTCTTGAACATACAAGCTGTCAGATCATGACCTAAGCCAAAGTCGGACGCTTAACTGACTGAGCCACCCAGGTGCCCCGAAATAAAATAAATTAAAAAAAAATCATTTAATGGGAATGCAAGCTGGTGCAGCCACTCTGGAAAACAGTATGGAGGTTTCTCAAAAATTAAAAATAGAACTACTCTATGACCCAGCAATTGCACTATTAGGCATTTATCCACGGGATACAGGTGTGCTGTTTCGAAGGGACACGTGCACCCCCATGTTTATAGCAGCACCATCAACAGTAGCCAAAGTATGGAAAGAGCCCAAATGTCCATCGATGGATGAACGGATAAAGAAGATGTGGTATGTATATACAATGGAACATTACTCGACAAGGAAAAAGAATGAAATCTTGCCATTTGCAACTACGTGGATGGAACTGGAGGGTATTATGCTAAGTGAAATTAGTCAGAGAAAGACAAAAATCATATGATTTCACTCATGTGAGGACTTTAAGAGACAAAACGGATGAACATAAGGGAAGGGAAACAAAAATAATATAAAAACAGGGAGGGGGACAAAACAGAAGAGACTCATAAATATGGAGAACAAACTGAGGGTTACAGGAGGGGTTGTGGGAGGGGGGATGGGCTAAATGGTAAAGGGCACTAAGGAATCTACTCCTGAAATCATTGTTGCACTATATGCTAACTAATTTGGACGTCAATTTATAAAAATAAGGGGCGCCTGGGTGGCTGAGTCGGTTGAGCGTCTGACATCGGCTCAGGTCATGATCTCGGGGTCCGTGAGTTCAAGCCCCGCGTCAGGCTCTGTGCTGACAGCTCAGAACCTGGAGCCTGTTTCAGATTCTGTGTCTTCCTCTCTCTCTTCCCCTCCCCCACTCATGCCCCATCTCTCTCTCTGTCAAAAATAAATGAACATTAAAAAAATTAAAAAATAATAATACAAAATAAAACAAGTCAAAATAAAAAAATTTTTAAAAATCATTTAATACATTCTGGAACATTATCTGTTGAGAAGAATGAAATATGTTGCTGCATTTAAACATGATAAATGTGACACTGGATGGATCACAACAGCAAGAATCCCAGCTCACAACAGCAAGAATCCCAGCAGCCTCAAGTTGGAAACAATGTAAATGCCCTCCGACTGATACGGATACTGTTCCTTCCACATCGAATGTCCAGCACCAGAAAGTTGATAGATCCAGGAAGCACATGGGTGGTTGCCATGGGGCTGGGTGTGAGAGTGGAGATGTACTCCACAGAAGGCGGGCCGTGCAGAGAGGACTCCTTGGGGTGATGGAAAGTTCTAGCATTAGGGTGATGGTTGTACAACTCAGTAAATCTAAAAATTGTTGCATTACACTTAAAACAGATGAAATGGTATGTCAATTACACCTCAATAAAGTTGTTTTTAAAAAAAAGATTCAATGGAAATAAAAGATTGGTTATGGCAAAATGTTGAGAAAAAATTATAAAACTGTACATACTTAAATTGCAGTGACATATATTTTTTAGAGAGAGAGAGAGAGAGAGCAAGTGAAGGAGGGGCAGAGGGAGAAAGAGAGAATCTTAAGCAGGCTCCATGCTCAATGCAGAGCCTGACTCGGGGCTCGATCCCACAACCCTGGGATCATGACCTGAGTCAAAATCGAGAGTCGGTTGCTCAACAGACTAAGCCACCCAGAAGCTCCATAATGATAAAATAATTTTAACATCTTTATTGAAATATAATTCACAAGCATGAAATTCCCCCATCCCATGTATGACGGTACAATTCGTTGGTCTTTGTGTGGTCACAGAGCTGTGACACCATCACCACAGTCTACATTCAGAGTGTTTTCAAAACCTCAAAAAGCTGGCATTCCCTCCCCCTTTCTCTCCTTGTCGTTTAAACCATTTGGAGGCGTGTAATTCATTGGCATCTAACACATTCGCAATGCTGTGCAACCGTCACCCCTATCTGATTCCGGAACATTTCCATCACCCCCAAAAGGAACCCCCGTCCTCATGAGCAATCACTTCCCATTCCTCCCTCCCCAACCAGCAACAACTAATCTGTTTTGTGTCTCTCTAGATCTGCCTGTTCTGGACATTTTGTATAAACAAATCAGACTGACTGTGGGCTTTTGTGACTGGCTTCTTTGATTTGCTATAATGTCTCAAGCTCCAGCCTCGCGCCGACCTTGCTGTTCTGTAAACACACCAGCCTCCCTCCCCTGTCCCTGCCCTTTGCACCCTTCTTTCTTCACGCCCTTTGTGTCTTGGCCGAAGCATCCCCAGCTGGGAGAAATGCTTTACCTAACTGTCCTAAGTCGGTCACTTGGACTGCTGCTCAGACATCTTGTTGCCCTGATTACCATCCATAACTATATTTCGCCTTCCCAAATGCCTGAGTCTGACTCGGGCCAGTGTTAAGGTAAGGTGAGCGAGGCACTCATTTTGGGTGCCAAATTTAAGGAGGTGCCAAATTACCGAGCTTCCGTTTTGCCCTTGGCTCCCATATGGCTTGGCACAGTGCTCTTGCCAATCCTGTCTTTAAGACAGCTTGATATTTATTCATGGTGGATTTTTTTTTTTGCATTAATTTTGATTTTTAAAAATATTCTATTGAAATCTTATTTATCTTAAAAAAAATTTTGTTTTATCCTTATTTATTTTTGAGAGAGAGACAGAGCATGAACGGGGGAGGGGCTGAGAGAGAGGGAGACACAGAATCCGAAGCAGGCTCCAGGCTCTGAGCCATCAGCACAGAGCCCGAGGCGGGGCTCGAACCCACAAACCGCGAGATCGTGACCTGAGCCGAAGTTGGATGTTCAAACCAACTGAGCCACACAGGTGCCCCGAAACCTTATCTATCTTGATGACGAAGTTGACAAAGCCCACTTTCCAGGCCTCACCTGTGTGTCCCATGTGCATATGGATCACCTGATGTTCTTCCGTGTCCCACACAGCCACGGTGCCATCCTGGGTGCCGACAACCAGCAGCCTCTCTTCCACGCTCCACGCCATGGCCGTGATGCCTGCAGCCACACAGAGACAACAGCCAGCGACCACGTCAGCTCCTGTGTCTGAGCCCTCAGCCATGGGGCCCTCTAATGGGCCCGCGCTTCACAGATAGGGAAACTGAGGCACAGATTCAGCCCCTTGTCCAGAGCCACACACCTAGAAAGTTCCAGCACTGTCAGACGCCAGATTCAGATCTCGACTGCAATGTCCATGTTGCTCTTAGGGACGACGCTAGGTCCTAAGTGCCTCCCAAGCTCAGCGGTTCTTATGCAGGGGCGATTCCTTTCCCCGCTCAGTGCCTCAGTTTCCCATATATAAAATAGGGGAAAGTTGAAATCAGAGCCAGTCCAAGTCTGAGAGGACTGTATTTTGTTCCCACCTCACTGGGACAGGGAGTACGGAGATGGGATTTGTTTTTCTTTCCTTTTCTCTTTCCTTTCCTCTTCTTTCTTTCTCTGGTCATTCACTGTGTGACCCTGGAAATGTGAGCTCAAACTTCTCATTTAGCAAATCAAAAAACTGAAGCCCGGAGTGGGTAGAAACTTTCCGAGCTTTGACATAACTAGGGCTCCTACAGAGGCACAGTGGGTCTGGAACACAAAACGTCTCCCTACCCGGGGGGGTGGCAAAAACAAAAACTTCTCTGTGACTGCCACTTCCTAATCAGTCACTGCACTGTCTGTGATTTGTCCCCCATAGCCATCCGGTCAGACTTCTTTTTGTAACAAAGCCCACAGCCCACAGGTGTTAGCTGAGTGCGCATTCACCGGGACAAAGGCCATATTTCCCAAGCTCCCTTGCAGCAGCAGATGGCCAAGATCTTACCAAGGAGACACTTCTCACAGACCCGATAAATTCTGCTTCTAGACCACTCCCTCAAAGGGAAGGGGTCTGCCATCCACCTCCCCTTCCCACTTCCTACTGGCCGAAAGGCCATCCTATTGGTCGGGGCTGGAACGGCCACTGTTAAGCCGTCAAATGTTAGTTTGACATTGAAAATGGCAGAGCAACAAGACTGAGTCTAGGTCCCTGATGCGAGAAGTAAGGGAGATGATTCATTTTCAGAAATACCAAATAAAAGCTGTGCTGTCTCATCGACAGTAGTTTTACAACCTATTGGAAGTATGTCCGAACCCCCTCCCCCACAATGGAGTCCCAAACCCTTACACACTTCACTTCCAGGTTCTTCGTCCCCTCTGAGTTTCGCGGGCTTATTTTTCGCGGGGTTTGCAATGAGCACGCGCCAAAGGACTGAAGTCTCTGTGTCACCTCGGGAAGGGGAAGGTACATGCGTTCCAATCAGACTTTTTGCCTTACGTGGACATAGGCGACTACCAGTAAGGCTGCAACCTCTGCAGTACTCAGCCAATGAGGAACCAGAGGAGGGACTTGCCTCTGTAGTACTCAGCCAATGAGGGGAGGAACTTGCCTCTGTAGTGCTCAGCCAGTGAGGAACGAGGGGAGGGACTTGCCTCTGTAGGCTCAGCCAGTGAGGGACCAGGGGAGGGACTTGCCTCTGTAGTGCTCAGCCAATGAGGAACCAGGGGAGGGACTTACACGCTAGGCGATAAATTGCCTGCTGTAACTGCCCCAACTGTGCCTGTCCATCAGACACCTGCTCTTGGTTGCTTAAACCCTAGTTTCCCTGTGCTCTGAGTCCGTGTCGCTCCTTTGATTGGGGCAGTGGACTTATTTCTTTTCTTTTCTTTTTTTTTTAATTTTTTTTCAACGTTTATTTATTTTTGGGAGAGAGAGAGACAGAGCATGAACGGGGGTGGGGCAGAGAGAGAGGGAGACACAGAATCGGAAACAGGCTCCAGGCCATCAGCCCAGAGCCTGACGCGGGGCTCGAACTCACGGACCGCGAGATCGTGACCTGGCTGAAGTCGGAGGCTTAACCGACTGCGCCACCCAGGCGCCCCAAGTGGGCTTATTTCTAACACCTGACACCTTGGAGACACAGTGTTACCTCTACTTATGCCTGGACTGTTGTGTGGGAGTGGGAGGAAATGAACTGCTTTTTTATTTAAGCCACTGCTATTTTGTCCCTTGTTACAGCCATTTGAACTTGTAACCTAATAAAGATAGTCTCCATCAAATCAGATTCCCTTCTGAACACAGCATTCTAGCGGCTGTCCCTAAATCAGTTCCTCCATGTATGGTACTTCGTCTCTTAGAACTTCTGTTTTGGAAGCACTATGCCTTGGGAGTGTAGCTCTCCCTACAGGGCCATGTGGCACAGAAATGGCCCGACTTGCAATAACTGACATTCGAGCCACAACTTAATTGTATTTGCTGGCCTTTCAATAATGCAAGAAGTTATGGGTGGGCAGATAAAGGGGTGGAGGAATGGAGGTAGACTGGGGCATGAGCGGATAGCTAGATGGCTGGCTGGATAAGTGGGTGAGTGGATGGGTGGATGTTAGATGAGTAGATAGATGAATCAACCGATCGATGGGTGGGCGGGTTGATGAATGGCTGGGTGCACAGATGGGTGGTGGGGTGAGTGAATGGAAGATGTTCAGAGTGAAATGGAAAGATGAGTGGTGTGGACAGAGGGCTGAAAGATAGCTAATGGACTGACAGGTGGAGGGAAGGAAGAAAGGAAGGAAGGAGGGGAAGGAAGGAAGGAAGGAAGGAAGGAAGGAAGGAAGGAAGGAAGGAAGGAAGGAAGGGTGGATGGATGGAAGGACAGACAGAAAGGAGGGAAGCAAGGGATAACACATGAATAGAGGGAACTAAGTCCTCTAATTTCTCTGACATTTTGGTGTCCCAGGAGAATCCATGAGTTCCACCAGCCTCTCAGGGACCAGTCGGACACAATCCCTAGCTTTTGGACTTACCAGCACGAGCCAGTAAATCCCAGAAACTATCTGTAAGATGGGCACTCGATTCTTAGAGGCAGCCAGCACCTCCTTGCTCTGGGCTCATTAGTGGTATTTACACTAGTAATCTACAGTCCCTGGGAGGCAGAGAGAGTGGAGTCAGCATGAGACAGCAAGGGCTTGCCCTGATGGCACCCCGGGGGCCTCCCTCTACTGACAGAGGAGAGCCCCAGGGAGCAGCCAGAAACACCTGCCGTCCGCTGCCCTCAGGCATGAGGGGGCCTGGCAGGATTTTTGCAGAGTCGCAGAGACTGACCCTTGTGACAGCCGGTGAGGGTTGCCCGGAGGGGTCCTCCCGGGGGCTGGAGGAATCCCGTGAGGGGTACCAGCACAGGATGTGGGCACATCCGGAACCAGTTCTGGGCCTGTTGGCACAGCTGTCCCACCAGCGCCGGATGTGAGGTCATGAAGAAATGGAGTCTGGCCAGGAGTTCTGTATATAGGATGCTCCTCTCTGCAACAAAGGGGACTCACGTTAAGGAGAAGGGCCATCTTCTCCTGCCTCTGTCTCTCTCCCCAAACACTCACCCCTACTTCCAGGGCCCCAGGTGGTTCTTAGCCTCCGGGGGGGGGGGGGGGGGGGGGCCTTTGGCCTGGACTGGCCTTCCCCCTTTCTCATGCTAATCACCTCCTAATTTTAGCTAAAGGGCCACTTCTTTAAAAAGCCGTTTCCAGCCCAACCCACTAATCCACCTGCCCCACCCCCCAGCTCATCACAGCTACAATTAACCTTTCTTCGTGGCCCCGCCTCTCCTCACTACCCTAGAGCTTGAGTTTCCTGAAACAGGAATGAGGTCTGTCTCGTTCATTGCTCTGTTCTTAGCACCTAGAACATCACAGACACCCGATAAGTTGTAGAGGCCGCTTTGAGGCAGCAAGCTTGAGCAGTGAAATGTAGAGCAAGGCTAAAGGGCCCACAGCCACCACGAAGCTGAATCCAGACAGGCCCATCAAGGCTGCTTCCGTTTGATAAGGACATTTGGGATTGCCTTTCGAGCCCATCTGGATAATCCAGGATAAACTCTCCATCTCAAATTCCTTAATTTAGTCACATCGTTTGCCGCATAAGACAAGAGTCACAGGTTCCAAGGATTAGGAAGCGAATATATCTTTGGAGAGGGCAGTGCTTTCTGCCTATCCCAACAGACATACCATCATTATTATCCCAAGTTCATAAAGGGGGAAATTGAGGCTCAGAGAGGTTAAGCAACTTGTACAAGGTCACACAGCCAGTAGGAGGTGTGAATCTGACCCAAAAAGTTTTATTCCAACCTTGAGTGAAGACCAGGGACGCTGAAGGCAAGCAGTTCATTGTCTCTGCTGTCGGCTTGTCCTAACTGTGGGGTTTGGGGCAATGGTGACAAAGCTTTGTGCCTTGGTTTGCTGGCAGGTGGAATGAGGCAAGGTCAGGACCAGGGTCAAGTGCCCCACTCACCATGGGTGCAAGATGTAAGGCGGCACCAAGAAACACAACCATCAAGATAAATACTATTTCCATGCAATATTTTTAAAAAATCAAAATTAATGCCCTCCCCAAACCCATGATGAACAAAAAGTCAGCTTTTAAAATAAAAATAGAGTCAGAAACGCCATCACACCCAATCATCCTGGAGCCTAAGGCAATAGGAGAAATTGGGAATGCTGGCGGGCTTTGGAGGAGGCTCCAAGTCCTGGAATGTGCTGGAGCTCAAGGTTGGCCGGCTGCGCCCTCTGGTGGTGACATTCATTCCTACACCTGCTGGTGCCGGGCCGGCCACAGGTTGTTAATCAAGGATTCCTGCAAAGAACATGCTGTGATTTGGGCTTTTAACTCTTCCCTCAAACTGGGCAGTTGTTCCCAAGGCTGTTTATCCTGGCAACTCACTCCCTGTGAGGTTTACAACTGGTGAGCAAAAATGCACAAGAAAGGCATAAGCTGATGGTGGGCACCGGCCTCTTCCACTTGGGTGGCATCTTAGACATGCTTTAGTCCAATCCCACATTTTGCAGATGATGGAAACTGAGGCTCTGTGCAGAAATGGCTCATCCAAGGCCATTCACATCAACAAGGTTGGTGCTGTCATGACAGTAACGGGCCCCTTGGATGGCCCCATGGGGACAGCTGTAGGTAGGAGGGTCGACCAGCATCCCCATTTTGCAGATGGAAAGACTGAGGACAGCAAGGCGGGGTGGGGTGGGGAGCGTCAGGGACTTGCAAGGTCACACTACCAGTAAGTGGCAAGGCCCAGATTTGAATTAACACAGTGGGGCTCAAAATCCGTGTTCTTGGCCAGGACTGGTCTATGTGGTAGGGCTGGCAATTTGGCACACGGGTGATGCAAAAGAAAACCAATGGAAATAATAATTACGAGCCAAGGCAGGGGCGCCTGGGTGGCTCAGTGGGTTGAGCATACGGCTTGATTTCGGCTCAGATCATGACCCCAGAGTCATGTATCGAACCCCATGTCGGGCTCCGTGCTGGGCGTAGAGCCTGCTAGGGGTTCTCTCTCTCCTTCTGCCCCTCCCCACCTCGTGCATGCGTCTCTCTCTCTCTTTCTCTCTCTCTCTCTCTCTCTCTCCCCAATAAAAATTAAAAAAAAAAAAGCGCTAAGACAGATGGAAAAAGGGTTGTAGTGGTGAAGAATGCAGGGGCTGGAGGGTGTCCAGGCTCAGTGGGGGCTGGACAGGCTTCTCCCAGGAGGGGCATTTGGTTAAGCTCCAAGGGAGCCACAGAAGGGATATAGGGACTTAAGCACCTTCATAAAACTCCTTATAAAACCCTCACATCAAAACCAGGTGGGGATTGTACGATAACAACCACCCAGGCCACCTCACGCTCATCAGGATGACTATCAGTGTTTTAAAAACCAGAAAATGGGGGCACCTGGGTGGCTCAGTCGGTTGGGCGGCCGACTTCGGCTCAGGTCACGATCTCATGGTCTGTGAGTTTGAGCCCCGCGTCCGGCTCTGGGCTGATGGCTCAAAGCCTGGAGCCTTCTTCCGATTCTGTGTCTCCCTCTTTCTCTGCCCCTCCCCCGTTCATGCTCTGTCTCTCTCTGTCTCAAAAATAAATAAACGTTAAAAAAAAAATTAAGTTTGGGGCGCCTGGGTGGCGCAGTCGGTTAAGCGTCCGACTTCAGCCAGGTCACGATCTCGCGGTCCAGGAGTTCGAGCCCCGCGTCCGGCTCTGGGCTGATGGCTCAGAGCCTGGAGCCTGTTTCCGATTCTGTGTCTCCCTCTCTCTCTGCCCCTCCCCCATTCATGCTCTGTCTCTCTCTGTCCCAAAAATAAATAAACGTTGAAAAAAAAAATTTTTTTAAAAAATTAAGTTTAAAAACCAGAAATGACGAGGGCTGGTGAGGACAGAGAGAAATCGGAGCCCCCGTGCGCTGCTTGCTGGCGGGAACGTAAAACGGTGCAGCCGCCGTATGGTGGTTTCTCGAAAAAATGAACATCGAATTACGATCTGATCCGACAATTGTACTTCTGGGTGTCTACTCCAGAGAGTTTTTTTAAGCAGGGTCTTGAAAAGATAGTTGTATACCTGTGTTCCCAGCAGCATTCGTCACAACGGGCAATAAGTAGAAACGACCCAAGTGTCCATCAGTGGAGGAATGGAGAAACGAAATGAGGTCCATCGGCCCAACGCAATGCTTTCCTGTCTTTTAAAGATGGAGATTCTGATGCCTGCTACAACATAGACGAACGCTGAGGAAATCACGCCGAGTGAAAGAAGCCAGACACGGAAGGGCCAAGGCTGTCTGAGGCCACTTGGATGAGGTCCCTACGGTAGTCAGATTCACAGACAGTAGATGGTGGGTGCCCGGGGCTGGGGGAAGGGAATGAGGAGTTTGTGTTTGATGGGGACACAGGTTCAGTTTTGCGAGATGAACTGGTTCTGGAGATGGGTGGGAAAGTGCCTGATGTCCCTGAGCCGTGCGCTTAAAACGCCGACTTTGAGCCCCGGTTAGGCAAAATGTCATCCCCTAGGACAAAAATTGCCCCCTTCTTTTTTTTTTTTTAATTTTTAATGTTTATTTTTGAGAGAGAGAGAGAGAGAGAGAGAGAGCAGGGGAGGGGCAGAGAGAGAGGGAGACACAGAATCCGAGGCCGTCTCCAGCTTCTGACTGTCAGCAGCAAGCCCGATGTGGGGCTCGAGCCCACGAACCGTGAGATCATGACCTGAGCCGAAGTCGGACGCTTCACCGACGGAGCCACCCAGGCGCCCCACTCCTTTCTCTTGAGTAGACTTGAGTTACAAAAAGTCACGTTCAACTACTACTATTCTGTTTCAAGTGTTATCAATAAAAAAAGTTGGGGGAACGTGTTTTCTCTCTTATTATATTAATATTGACATCATTTCCTCGATTTTTGCCTGACATTTTTCCTATCTGGCCCTTTTTCTAGAAAACGCTTCACTCCAAAGCTCTTCCAGCTTCCATTCTAAATTCTAGAAACCCCACAGGCGTAGACAGGAAAGGTGTGCCGGCGAATGAAAATCCAGCTGGGGTCTTGGTGAGGAGAATGATCTTCTAGAAGTCAGTGCAGAGTGAAGCCCCCCCCGCCAGGCCGACTCACCCATGCCTCGGAGCTCCAGGGCCGGGCGGCACAGCTGGAGGGCTTCCCGGACCAGGCCGACCTCCGGACAGTCCAGGTAAGGGGCATACAGGTCAAAGTCGTCCAACAGGCTCTCGATGCCTCCAGAGATGCCGCGGCAGGAAATCCAGTTCATGCTGCCTGTGGGCAGGGAGGGGGGAGGGGGTATTGTAGGGGCACATGTTTCCTTCTAGTTCATACTTGGAGGCTGGTTCTCACCTCTCCATTTCTCTGGGGGTTCACGGCCTCGACACTGCTGAGGTTTGGGGCCGCGTCATTCTCTGCGGTGGGGCCGTGCATAGTGCGGGGCCGACCAGCACCTCTGGCCTCCACCCACCGGATGCCATAGCACCTCCCCGGGGGTGATCATCAAAAACACGAACGTTGCCAAAAGTCTCCTGGGTGCAGAATCACCCCTGGTTGAGACTCACGGGGATGAACAGAAGGATAGATAGAGAGACAAATAGAAAGGTGGATGGGTAGAGGGGTGATAGGCGGCTAAATACAAAGATTATCATATCGTATCTGTCATATGATACGATAGACGGACAGACAGGGTCTCATTCTAAGGCCACATTTGTCACGTCTGCCCTATCAGCTGGGACTAGATGCCAGTAGCACTCCCTTCCCTGAGCTGTGACAACCAAAACGTCCCCGGACATTGCCACGTGTCCCCTGCTGGTGGTGGGGGGGGGGGGCACAGAATGACCCCTGGTGAGAACCACTGTCTTAAGCGGAGTCGAGGATTCTGACGTATGCGGGAGCACAGCGGAAGGTTGGGACCCACTGAGTCCCCTCCGAAACGGGTGCGACCCTCACCCAGAACCTCCTGCTTCAGCGTTTCAAGGCGGCCTGAGTGGACCAGGTGATGAGGCATCTCCTTCAGCTTTCGCAGATTTGCGACCGTGTCCGAGAACCACAGGGGCTGAGGGGCCACCTGCAGAGGAGGAGGGGGCCGACAACCAGGCTGCTATGACCCAAGCTCATTCGTTCGCTCCACAAACGTGGGCCAAGCCACGCACAGGTGACACTGGAGGGGACGGGGACACAATTCCAGACACAGATGTCCCACACCCACCACAGGCAGGGCCAGGGCAGAGGGAGGAACGCGGGGCTCAGGGAATCCAAGGGACATCGGAGCTGGGCCTCAGAGGTTAAGTAGGAGTCTGTGTGGTGAACCGTATCAGAAAACGACGGTGTTCCAGGGCAAGGGAATGGCATGTGCAAAGGCCCGGTGGCGGGAGAGGCTAGGAGTTCAGGGGCCGTTCTCATATGCTCCTGAATATTGTGATTCTTTTCCCCCCTGCTCTGGAATGTTGGGGCATGGAATGGGGGACATATTCCTCATCTGCTGTTCCCCACCCCCCACCCCAGTCATGCTCAGAGGCTGAGGGGACATCCCACCTTCTGTGGGGGAGGGAAAGGAAGAAGGTCAGGATGGCATTCTGGGTGGAAAAGAAAGAAGGAAGGAAGGAGCGGGTGGTCCTCGCCAGGCAGCCTTGACCTTGCCTGCATGGCAGGGCGGAGACTGCAGGTAGAGAGCAGGGACCCCAGGCAGACACCTCACCATGCGGTCCAGGTTCAGGGGCTTCCCCACGAGCGGCAGGGTGACGAGCTTCTTGGTGCCCTGGCTCCAGGCCCCTGAGAAGAAGTCAGCCAAGACCCCGTGCCTCTTGGCTCTCTCGACCCCGGACAGGTAGCGTTCTTGGACCACCTCGGCCAGCTGCCTGCAGAGAGGGGACACGGGCTCTTGGGCCTGGGCGACTGGTGAGCTCAGAGGGGGGCCACCCGCCTTCCAGGAGGCTGTTCCCAAACGCGGGTCCCTCCTGAGCCCCTGCCGGATGCTCACTGCCTCCGCTGACCACCCGTCCTATTGGTTACCTAACATCTATCTATAAATTGGCCCATCTTTCTTCTTTCCCCTTTAATAAAGTTACTTGGAAAAGGAACATTTGGGTTTCTCAATAGGTTAAACATAAAACAAGGTACTGTCTGACCCAGCAACTCCACTCCCAGGTATAGACCAAGAGAATTAAAAAATAGGTGTTCAGGGGCGCCCGCGTGGCTCAGTCGGTTAGGTGTCGGGCTCTTGGTCTCAGCTCAGGTCTTGATCTCAGGGTCACGAGTTCAAGCCCTGAGCTGGGCCCCACGCTTGGTGTGGAGCCTACTTAAAAACAAAACGAAGCAAAAGCAGGTATTCAAACAAACACTTGTGCACACATGTTCACGGCAGCACTGATCACAGTCCCAAGAAACAACCCAAGTGTCCATCAATGGACACACAGATAAACAAAATGTGGTCCATCCATGCAACGGGTTATTTCTCAGCCGTGAAAAGGAATGAAGCCCCGATTCACACTACAACACGGATGAGCCTGCAAACCTTGATGCTGAGGAAAGAAGCCAGACACAAAAGCCTGGGCCTCAGAGGTTAAGTAGGAGTCTGTGTGGTGAACCGTATCAGAAAACGACGGTGTTCCAGGGCAAGGGAATGGCATGTGCAAAGGCCCGGTGGCGGGAGAGGCTAGGAGTTCAGGGGCCGTTCTCATATGCTCCTGAATATTGTGTTCTTTTTCCCCCCACTCTGGAATGTTGGGGGTGGGGGGCATATTCCTCATCTGCTGTTCCCCCCCCACCCCCAGTCATGCTCAGAGGCTGAGGGGACATCCCACCTTCTGTATACGTGCTGTCTGATCCCACATATATGAAATGTCCAGATCAGGCAAATCCATGGAGACAGAAGGCAGATTAGCAGGTTCTAGGAGCTGGGGGAGTAGGGAGTGACTGCTGATGGGAACGAGGTGTCCTTTGGGGGGGCGGATGGAATTGTTCTGGAACTGTTTAGAGAGGCTGGTTACCCAACATTGTGGATGCACTAAATGTTACTGAATTTGTACCCTTGAAAATGGTGAATTTTGTGTTATGTGACCCGATCCTCAGTTTCAAAAACAACTTAGTTGTGTCCGAGTCGGTGATGTGGAAACCCTTGAATGCTGCGCTGGTTCGCTGGGACCGGGGTTAGAAGAAGGATCTGGAACAAGGAGGAGCCCGAGGCGCGAGTCCTCGCTCTCGGGCACCCAGAGAGCGCTACCGCCACGCTGGACCCACCTGTGGGCAATGGCCAGGAGCGTGAAGCCGTCCACGGGCCGCCAGGCCAAGCAGTGGCCCAGATCCCGGCGAAGCCTCACCCAGAGCAGCGGTGGAAAACGCAGTAGCTCCTTGCTGGGCGGGGTCCAGTCCCGGTAGACCACCTGCAGGACCTCGTCATCCAAGGACAGGACGTCCTTCAGCTCTGCCTCTGAGAGCCCATGCCTGCGGGGAGGAGGGACGGGCACTGGAACACGCTGTCTCCTGTGGCTGGGGGACACAGCAGCCCAGAGAGGGAGAGAGACGTGGCCAGCTGTCTGCACAACATCCTGCCCGTCCCCAAAAGGTTCGCTCTGAGGGACGGCATTGGGATGGTGCCTAGCAGGTACCGGTGCCCGGGTACAGCCGTGCCCATCGCAGAAGACCTTCCTGACCTTTCCTTCTGCACACACACCTAACAGAGCCACGGACCAGGCTCTCCCCAGCCTCAGACGAGTCAGGCAGCATAGGGAGGGAGACAGCAGGTGATTTAGAAAGGCAACGCAGGCACCACATGTGCCCACGCCAGCCTTGCCTGTGTTTCCTGGCCCGAGAAAGGACAGAGCGAGAGGAAGGAAGCGGCCCTAAAGGGGGTGGGTGATGAAGTTTTGGTGCTGGACCCGAAGGACTGATGCCTGATGATGCCTGAGAGCATCAGGCTGGAAGAGCTGGAGATTGGCCTGCACGCTTCTTCTGGGAGGGCAACAGGGTTCCCCTTAGAGCAAGGGAAAGAGGCAGGCTGGCTTCTGGGTGCACCTTGTGGGGTACACACACCTCGTGTGTGAGTGCGGGTTTAGTTCTCTGATGTGGACTGGAAGTCTTCCTGGCTCTCTCTCTTTTTTTTAATTTTTGTAATGTTTATTTTTATTTTTGAGAGAGAGAGACAGAGCACGAGTGGGGGAGGGACAGAGAGAGAGAGAAAGACAGAGACAGAATCGGAAGCAGGCTCCAGGCTCTGAGCCGTCAACACAGAGCCTGACGCGGGGCTCAAACTCATGAACCGTGAGATCATCACCTGAGCCGAAGTCGCATGCTCAACCGACTGAGCCCCCCAGGCGCCCCGAAGCCTTCCTTCCGATCAGAACACCTGCCACATTCTTCATATGTATAGACACCTGCTCACGTAGCGTTCTCTAGTATACGACAAGGTGAGGCGTCCCCTGGGCTCCCTTCTGCAAGCACAATCATCTTTGACGATCACAGCTGGAATGTCTCTGGGGTTCGACTCCACACTCCCCCTCCAGATGAAGCCATGCCACCCACCCCCCCCAACCTGCTTTCTTGTCTTGACAGTTTTCTCCAAACCAGAATTCCTGGGAGCCACACCCGGGGGGGGGGGGGGGGAGGGGGAGGGGCCGTCCGCTTGATAGCACCCCTCCTGTGGCTCCTCCAGAAAACCCCCTCCTTCAGGGCAGAAGCTTCTTTCCCATTCTTTGACGCACCCTCAGTACAAATCAAGCTTGGGTCCCCTCCTTCCAGGCTCGAGTTGGATGGCTCGTCTTCTCATTCCCAGAGCCAGGTGGGAAATAACAGGAAAAGAGCACAGAGAGGTTGGGTAACACCGATTCCCAGGAAGAGAATAGTGCAACCCATGTCACATGACATAGAGCAGCAAGTGGGGTCTGGGAGCAGGCGGGTCCCTCTGAGAAGGCGCCACTGCAGCTGGGTCGGGTGGCAGGGAAGGGGCCGGCGTGAGATCTGGGGCAGGGGGGGTGGAAGGCAGCCAGATCCAGCAGGCCTTGGCAAGGAGTTTGGATACTTTCCTCAAAGCCAGGGGAAGTCCTTGGAAGAGTTACTCGGGGCAGAAACGGAATCAGATTTATGGTTTTCAAATCTCACTCCAGACAGGTGTTCAAACCACAACTTGCACACGCTTATTCAGATCAGCCTGGTTCACGACAGCCAGAAGGTGGAAACTGTCCAGATATCCTTGAACAGACGAGCGGATGAACAAAATGTGGTTGCTGTGGACGGGGGATGTGTCTCTAGGGCAAATCCATACGTTGAGGGCCTAATCCCCCAAGGTGACGGTATTAGGGAGCAGGGCATTTGGGAGGTGATTGGGTCATGAACATGGAACCCCATGAACGGGGTTAATGCTCCCGAGAGCTCCCTTATCCCTTGCCATGTGAGGACACAGCCAGAAGATGAACCAGGGAGAGAGCTCTCAGCAGACACCATATCTGCCAGCACCTTAACCTTGGACTCTCCAGCCTCCAGAACTGTAAGAAATAAATTTAGAAGCCCCTCCCAACTCTAGGGGCACCTGGTGGCTCAGTCAGTTGAGCGTTCGACCCTTGGTTTCTTTGGTTTTTAAAGGATCTTGAGGTTTGTGGGCTCGAGCCCCGCATCGGGCTCTGTGCAGATAGCGTGGAGCCTGCTTGGGATTCTCTCTCCTCCCCCTCCTCAAAAATAAATAAATAAACATTAAAAAAGCAGCCTCCCATTCTATGGTATTTTTCGTTACAGCAACCCTGAGACAGGGTTGTATCCACACAATAGAATATTCTTCGGCCACGTGAAGAAAGAGAGCCCTGCATGTGCTGCAGCACCAGATGAGCTTTGGAAACAGAACCCTAAAGGAAAGAAATCGGTTACAAAAAACCACCTATCTTATGATTGCATTTCCTTGGAACGTCTAGAACAGGACCCAGAAAGCCACGGGTAGAGTAATGGATGCCAGGCGCTGCACAGAGGAGGCGTGGGGAAGGCACCGTGTTTCTCGGCCTCACACTGCTGACATTTGGGGTCGGATCACTCTTTGTCGTGAGTACTGCTCTGTGTGCCGTGGGACATTTAGCAGCATCCCTGGTCTCCACCCATTAGAAGCCAGTAGCATGACAGAGACAGAGGAAGATAGGTAGATGGAGGAGATTTGTTTTTAAGTTTATTTTGAGAGAGAGAGAGAGAGAGAGAGAGAGAGAGAGAGAGAACAAGTGGGGGAGGGGCAGAGAGTGGGAGAGCGAGAATCCCAAGCAGGCTCCGCAGAGCTTGACGAGGGGCTCCAACTCACAAACCTCGAGATCATGACCTGAGCCCAAACCAATGAAATCAAGAGTCGGATGCTTAGCTGACTGAGCCACTCAGGTGCTCTGAGAGGAGTTTATATATATATATATATGTGTGTGTGTGTGTGTGTGTGTGTGTGTGTGTGTGTGTGTGTGTGTGTGTGTTTATATATATGTACATACATATATATAGAAAAAGAGAATGAGAGATGATAGATAGATAGATAGATAGATAGATAGATAGATAGATAGGAAGATAGATAGGTGGCTGGAGGGGAGCCTGGGTGGCTCAGTCGGTTGAGCATCTGACTATTGATTTCAGCTTAGGTCGTGATCTTATGGTCGTGGGATCGAGTCCCACGTTGGGCTCTGGGTTGACAGCGTGGAGCCTGCATGGGATTCTCTCTCTCACTCTCCCTCTACCCCTCTCCTGCTCTTTCTCTCTTTCTCCCTCTCAAAAAAAAAAAAAAAAACATTAAAAAAAAAAGAGAGACAGATGGAAACAGACAGCAGACAGGGTCTCTCTCATGCTTAGGCAGGGTTTCTCGCCCCGTCACTGCCGACACCGGGGGCTCCATCATCGTCTGCGGTGGGGACCGTCCTTGTGCACTGCAGGGTGCTGAGTGGCATCCCTGGTCTCCACTCACTCGATGCCAGCAGCTCCCCCCGCCAAGTTATGACAACCAGAAATGTCCCTGCACATGGGCCAGTGTCCCCTGGGGGCAGAATCTCCCCAGAATCTCCACTGGTCTAGAAGGACTCAGCTCTGCTCCAAGGGCCAGGCTCTCAACCATCACAGCACACTGGCCTGTTTTCATGCAGTGAGAGGTCCCGAAATCACAGCCCCGGCAGGCACCCTCCCTCCATAAACCTCCTGCCCCTGGGACGGCAGGTCCTACACCCCACGGGGCTTTGCTAATTAGGCCAGACGTGGGGCCAAGCAGGCCGATTATTTCTGTCTCCCCAGATTTTGGAATCAGGACTCCAGAAGGAGCCAGTATGATGCTGCCAGTTCTCTAAGATGGGAGCTAATGATGCCAATGGAAGCTTGAGGCAAGCGAAAGTTCTGGGGTGGGGGCGGGGTAGGGGTGGGGGAGAAGGACAAAGGAAGAGTCCAGAACAGAAGCCAACGGGCAGAGAAGACCCAGAGGTCCGTTCTGTCTCTCATGGCTTTCTGGTTCCCATGACAACCCACCTCCTCCATGTAGACTGCTGTGTCAGGTTGGCCTGGTGGCCCACCACTTATTTCTGGAACATTCCCCAGTCTGTCTTTGTACTCTTATAGAAGCAGGCCCAGCCTCCACTCTGCTGGGGGGGGGGGGTGGGGAGGGTGGCAAGCACCAGTCACAAAATCTGGGGTGTGACATGAAAGCTGGGATTTGCCCCCCTGGAGTTGGAAATTGGGTGGCCCTGGATTCCCTGAGCTCTTCCCGTGGCCTTATAAAGCCCTATTTCTTACACACTAGCAAGAGTGGGATTCTGTGCCTGGAAACGAAACAAACAGACCCTCACTGGCCTGATCACTGCCATCTTGACTGATTTGGGGCAAGGGGCAAAGGGCAAACAAAGGTCTAGAAGAAAAAATCACCCAGGAAACTGAAGAGGGGAGACCTCTCTGTCCGGCACCTCTGACGGTGGTCTTGAGTGTGTTTCCGACGGCCGTTTGCATCAAGGCAAAGCTTTCTGCCTGTGTGTCTGCCAGCTGGCCTCTGTTCTACTCTCCTGGGGGCTGGAGTCTGGCTGCTGGGTGCGTGTGACAGACATACTCCTCTGTCCTGCTCTTGACCATCATGACATCACAGCGTGCAGCTGAGACTTTCCGCCTTTAAGCATTCTGTCCTTCAAACTCTACAAACACACTGAATTGGATTTTCCTATTTGCTTCCTTGTGGATTCGCATGCCACAAGCTTGGGATTAAGGGTAGATGCGTGCTGGTAGTCAATCCCTCAGAGCATTGGGCTGTAAAAAGGTTTTTCGGAGATCTCCCCATGTATTCTCCCATGAATTTGCAAGAGGAGCTTGCAAATTTACAATGGGAAAGATAATCCGTGCCCAAGAAGGGCTGAGTATCTCTCAGGTTGAACCTGAATGTAATCACGAGGAAACATCAGACCAAGCCAGGTGGAGGAACACGCTACAAACTGCCCCAGCTCAGGTGTGGTCCCTGGACCAGCAGCTTCAGAGTCGCCAGGGAGAAACACAGGATTCCAGGCCCCACCCCAGACCTGCGGAATCAAGGAAAACAAGGACCGAGGTGCCTATCCCCCACTGAGGGTGGAGGAGCGCTGATCTACAAAACAACTGACCTGGACTCTTCAAAAGGACAAAGACTGATGGTGGAATGTTCCAAATTAAAGGAGACCAAAGAATCTTGACGACTAAGTGCAACACAGGATCCTGGTTGGGATCCTGGATTGGGGACAAGGTGGAGGGGGGGAGCTATAGAGGACATTTTTTAGACAGTTGGCAAATTTTCATTATAAACTGTGTATTAAATAATATAATTGCATCTATGATACACTTCCTGAATCTTGTACTTGTCCTGTGGTGACGTGGGGTTCTGGCTGTCCTTGTTCTTAAGAAATACGTGAAATATTTAAGGGTAAAGGGATATTATGCCTGTAATGAATTCTCAAATGGCTCAGGGAAAAAACTCTGTGTGTGTGTGGGTGTATGTGTGTGTAGATAGATAGATACAGAGATAGATATGGAGATAGATACTGAGTTAGATACTGAGATAGATAGATAGATAGACACATGGATGGATAGATAGATAGATAGATAGATAGATAGATAGATAGATAGATGCATGGATAGATAGGTAGGTAGATAGATAGATAGATAGATAGATAGATAGATAGATAGATAGACAGACGGACAGATAGATAGACACATGGACGGATAGATAGATAGATAGATAGATAGATAGATAGATAGATAGATAGACGCATGGACAGATGGATGGATAGATAGATAGATGCATTGCATGGATAGATAGATACATGGATGGATAGATAGACACATGGATGGATAGATAGATGATAGATAGATAGATAGACACATGGACGGATAGATAGACACATGGACGGATGGATAGATAGACACATGGAAAGATAGATAGATAGATAGATAGATAGATAGATAGATAGATAGACACATGGACGGATAGATAGATAGATAGATAGATAGATAGATAGATAGATAGATAGACACATGGACAGATAGACACATGGACGGATAGATAGATAGATAGATAGATAGACACATGGACAGATAGACACATGGACGGATAGATAGATAGATAGATACATAGACAGACAGACACACGGACAGATAGATAGACACATGGACGGATAGATAGACAGACACATGGACGGATAGATAGATGATAGATAGATAGACGCATGGACGGATGGATGGATAGATAGATGCATTGCATGGATAGATAGATACATGGATGGATAGATAGACACATGGACGGATAGATAGACACATGGACGGATGGATAGATAGACACATGGAAAGATAGATAGATAGATAGATAGATAGATAGATAGATAGATAGACAGACACACGGATAGACACATGGACGGATAGATAGATGATAGATAGATAGACACTTGGACGGATAGATAGACACATGGACGGATGGATAGATAGACACATGGAAAGATAGATAGATAGATAGATAGATAGATAGATAGATAGATAGATAGACAGACACACGGACAGATAGACACATGGACGGATAGATAGATGATAGATAGATAGACACATGGACGGATAGATAGACACATGGACAGATAGACACATGGACAGATAGATGATAGATAGATAGTAAGCTAGAGGAAGAGAGGAAGGGAGACAGGGAGAGAGAAAGCTGATGTGGCAAATCTGTGATTCTGGGGGAAGGACATACAGCAGTAGCTCTCAACTAGGGCCTATTCTGCCTGCAGGGGACTCTTGGCAATACTCTGAGACATTTTTGGTTGTCACAGCTGGGGGGCACTACTAGTATCCAAGGTCAAGGCCAGGAATGCTGCGCAGCTTCCTATGGTGTATAGGATGGCCCCCACATACCGATGATGCAGCCCCAAATATCAACAGTGCCAAGACTGAGAAACCCTCATGTGTGGGCATTTTTTGCACTGTTTTGTACTATGGGAATTCCTCTACTAGTCTATAATTTCAACGTATTTCAAAGTAAAAACTGTACAAAAGAAATACCATAGGCAGATCCATGGAGACAGGAAGCAGGTAGGTAGCTGCCAGGGGCTGGGGCTGGGGAGTGACTGCTAATGGGGGTGGGGTTTCCCTTTGGGGTGGTGGGAATGTTCTGGAGATGGATAGTGGTTGCACCACACTGTGAATGTCCTAAATGCCACTGAACTCTTGTACACGTTACAAGAGTGAACTTCAGGGGCCCCTCAGTGGCTCCGTCGGTTGAGTGTCCGACTCTTGGTTTCGGCTCAAGTCATGATCTCACAGTTGGTGAGTTCGAGCCCCACATTGGGGTCTATGCTGGCAGCACAGAGCCTGCTTGGGATTCTCTCTTTCCCTCCTTCTCTCTGCCCCTCCCTCCCTCCTGCCCTCACTCGTGTGTATGCGTATGCTCTCTCTCTCTCTCTCTCTCTCTCTCAAAATAAATAAACTAAAAAAAACCCCAAAAACCTGTGAACATTTTAATACATGAATTGCGCTGGGTTGAATAGTGTCCCCAAGTTCACGCCCACCTAGAGCCCGTGAACGGGACCTTATTTGAAAACAGTCTGTAGAGAAGGAATGAACATACAGTGCGGTCATATGAGATCAGAGTGGGCCCTGAGCCCGTGAGTGGTGTCCTTACAGGAAGAGGAAAAGTCACACAGAAAGACACCCAGGGAGGAGGCCCCGAGAAGGCGGAGGCAGAGGTTGACACGATGCGTCTACAGGCCACGGGTTGCTAGCAACACCAGGAGCTAAGAGAAGAGCCCAGAACGGATTCTCCCCTGGTGCCCTCAGAGGGAGCGCGGCCCTGCTGACGCCTGGACTTTACACTCTGGCCTCCGGAACTGTGAGGGAGCAAATCTCTGCTCTAAGCCATCAGAAGCCATGCCTTCTGTGTCAATAACTAAACAACAGAGCGTAACAACAGAGACTTACCGGGAAGACGCGATGTAGCCCAGCACGTGGGCCACCAGGACCTGCCCGTGTGTCTGCTCCAGGCGGGCACACAGTTGGTGCATGGCTTCCTTGGCAGTGGAGGCCAGGGGGGCAGGTATGGTGAAGGAGGCCCATTTCCGGGCCTCCTCGAAGGCCAGCCTCAGCCGCCCTGGGTGCCCGCACTCTGGGAGGCTGGCCCAGAGCAGTTCCCTCTGCCCTGGGCTCAGCGTCCTCCTCGAGGCGGCCAGCAGGAGCTGGATCATCTCTTGCCCTTGGTTTCCGGAGAGGGGTTTCACCTCCCAGTAGGCCTCCGGGTCCGTCAGCGTCTGTCGCACGGTGTCTAGAATCCCCTGGCGCCCTGAGCAGGCTGAGAGGATAAGGTGGATCCTCGGGGGGCATTTGGGAGGCAGCCAGGGGACCCTCCGGGCGCGGCAGATGGAATCCACATCGTCCATGGAATCCAACAGGATCACAAGGGACTCGAAGTTGCGGCAGGAGACGGTGTGGAGGAGGGTGTGGAAAAACTGCACCACCCTGGCGTGGGCCTCCAGGACCTGGGCAGGGGGCAGGGGCAACCCGTAGGCCAGGCACACCTGGGCGCAGATGCTCTGGAGCAGGCCTCGGGCGTCGGAGCTCATCTGTGACGCTCCCAGAAGCCGCAGGACGGTCACCGTCTTGCGGCCAAGCAGGCCTGGCATTTGTTCCGCCAGTTTGCACATCAGAGCTGTCTTTCCGATGCCGGGGGGCCCAAAGAGCACCAGGGGAGAGTGGGGGTGGCTGTCGCTCTGCTGGAGCCGCTGCCCCAGCTGGGCCAGGAGCTCCTGGCGCCCACAGAAAGTCCGATTGGCCTCGGCACTCAGCCCCAGGTGGTGGCGGATCTCCTGATAGAGCCACGCCAACTCCTGCCTGCCCGCCTCCAGCTCCCGGAGGTGCTCCAGGACCTGGTGGCTAGCCCTGGCCACAAACTGTTCCCCCAGCTCCTTCAGGTAGCGAGCATGAGCCTTGTTTTTAGGGTTCACCAGGTCTCGGCTCCACGGCAGGTGGTGAGCCCTGAGAACTCCCGGTTGCACGTCAGCAATGCGTCCTTTGAGGCCACGGAGAAGGTTCTGGGCGTCTGTGTCCAGGCAGCCATCTGGGAGCCGGTCCACCATCTTGAGGGCGCAGTCTTCCAGGATGTGTTTGTTGAGGTCTTGGATCTCTCTCAAGAAGATGGTTGCCCCCCGGTCTCCATCCGTCAAGCTCAACAGGCCCCGGTCTATCTCCCACTCGATGACTGAAAAAGTGGGGGAGATGGGAAGACAGCATGGTCATCATTGTGTGATCAGCTGGCCTGAGTGGAGACACTTGAGAGACATATTCAGGGGGTACGGATATTGATTCTCACACTTAACGTGTGCCGGAGTCACCTGGCGTAACCATAGATAATATGGTTACGAATGCCCTCAAATGTGTTCCAATAAAACTTTATTTACAAAAACAAGCAGTGGGCCAAATTTGGCCAGAGGACTCCAGTTTGCCAAAGTTTCCCGGGGGCTCAAAAAACCCATACGGCTGGGGTCTGCCTCCAGAAGTTCTGATTCAGTAGGTTCAGGTGGGGCCCACGAGCTCACATTTCCAAAAAGCTCCCAGGTGATGCTAAGACTGCTGGTCTGGGGCTCGCACCAAGAATAGTGCTGATTTAGTCATTATTTTTGTTGTTGTTGTTTATTTATTTTTGAAAGAGAGAGAGAGGGCATGAGCAGGGGAGGGGCGGAGAGAGGGAGACACAGAATCGGAAGCAGGCTCCAGGCTCAGAGCTGTCAGCACAGAGCCCGATGTGGGGCTCAAACTCACAAACCGTGAGATCGTGACCTGAGCTGAAGTCAGACACTTAACCGACTGAGCCACTCAGGTGCCCCTGATTTAGTCATTATTAATCAAAGAAACCTTGGTGTAGGCAGCACAGAGATCGTATGTGACAAGTGGCCCGACTATAAAACAATACCATCAAACGCAAAAAGTTAAATATGGGGTTTCTGTAGGAATCCCACTCTTACAAAGAGACCCAAAAGAGCTGAAAACACAGACAAACAGGCACATGTACACCCATGCTCACAGCAATATTATTCACAGTGGCCAAAAGGTGGAAACCACTCAAGGGCCCGTCAAATTGATGAATGGATAAACAGAGCATGATCCATCCATACAATTGACTCTTACTCAGTCATGGAAAGGAATGAACCACTGATTCGGATGAACCTTGAAAACATCGTGTTGAGCAACAGAAGCCAGATGCCAAAGGCCACCTGTTGTGTAATCCCGTTTATATGACACGTCCAGAACAGACAAATCCTGGAGACAGAAGGCAGACTGGTGGTTGCCGGGGGGGGGGTGGGGGTGGGGTGGGGGGGGGGTGCTGGGGGAAGGGGATAGCGAGTGATCGTTAATGAATACGGAGTTTCTTTGGGGGTGATGGAAATGTTCTGGAACTAGACAGAGGTAGTGCTTGCACAATATTATGAAGGCACTGAACTGTTAACTTTAAAATGGTTAATTTCGTGCTACGTGACTTTCACGTCAATCAAAAGAATCCAATGTTGTCAGTTGTGGGTGCCTCCATCACACATTCATTCAACAAACATTTAGGGAGCTCCCACTTGTGTCAGCCTCTACTCTCCATGCCGGGGCGTCTCGCAGTGAGGAAAATGCATAAAGGTCTCCGTTGCCTTTGCGGAGTGGTATTCCAATCTTAGGGAAAAAACGGATAGACTGACAAATGAGAATATCTGTCTATCCTGGGCCGAGAGGGGCAGGCAGGGCATTTGAGGCTTCAGAAAGCTGCTGCAAAGCCACGGAGGCCAGGGAGAAAGTTTTTCATGAGCCGGGAGGCTGAGAGCAAAGGTCAGCATGCTTTCCTGTAAAGGGTCAGAGAGTAAATATTTTAGGCTTCACAGGTCGGATGGCTTCTGCTGCGACGATTCAACTCTGCTGTTGTAATGTGAAAACAGCCACGACGACATGCAGAAACTAAGTTGAGTGTGTTCCAATAAAACTTTATTTACAAAAACAAGTGGGCGGGCCAAATTTTGCCTTTGGGCCATGGTTTGCCGACCCTGGTCCCAGAGCTCGCAGCAGCTGCCCCAGGACCCGTATTTTCCAGAGCCAAGAGCAGACACTGATTTCTCCTTGGAGGCCTTTGTTTTGAAACTGCACTCAGACCCGAGGAGTTATTTTTTAAGCCGCCTTGGGCTCAGCAGAGGCTCCCAGGTCTCTGCAGCTGAGTGAGTCAGGCCCTTGGAGACAGGACGCAGTCTCAGAGCCAGAGAGACAAGAGCCACTCAAAAGTCCTCCTTGGAGGGACACCACTCCCCTCTCCCCTCAGCCCTGTGAATGGAGGTCAGGGGCAAAGGCAACTACCAGTCCAGAAATGGGATCCTTCCGGGACACATTTCAGCAGGAGTCAATCCCCGACCATCTGCTCTGCCACCTGTGGGCTGTGTGACCTTGGTCAACTCACGGCACCTCTCCTGTAACATGGATGCACTAGCTTACCCTTGATGAGGCTGTTGTCAGGAATTTCTATGAAATAATTGGAAAGCTGAGCACCTTACGCTAAAGCAACAAAGCCAATCTCAACAGGCTGTGGACTGTGTGATCCTATTCTCTAACAACGATGAAGTGACAAATTATAGAGACAGAGATGGTTGCCAGGGGCTAGGGGTTGAGGGGAGGGGCGAGTGTGATTCTAGAAGGGGTAGTGGCGGAGACAGGGTGGCTCAGTCGGGTGAGAGTCCGACTCTTGATTTCGGCGTGGGTCATGATCTCACGGCTCATGAGTTCGAGCCCCGCATCATCTCTGTGCCGACAGCTCAGAGCCTGGAGCCTGCTTCGGATTCTGTGCCTCCCTCTCTCTGTCCCTGTCTCTGTCTCTCTCTCAAAAATAAATAAACACTTGGGGCGCCTGGGTGGCTCAGTTGGCTAAGCGTCCGACTTCGGCTGGGGTCATGATCTCGCGGTCTGTGAGTTCGAGCCCCGCGTCAGGCTCTGTGCTGACAGCTCGGAGCCTGGAACCTGTTTCCGATTCTGTGTCTCCCTCTCTCTCTGCCCCTCCCCCGTTCATGCTCTCTCTCTGTCCCAAAAATAAATAAACGTTGAAAATAAATAAATAAATAAATAAACACTTAAAAACTAATAAATCAGCTTAAACAAGTAACAATAAATCAAAGGGTAGTGGGAGGGACCTTTGCAGTGAGGAAACAGTCCTGCGTATTGACTGGGGCAGGTACTCAAAGCTACACAGGTGATATAATTTCTTAGGACAAAAGACGTGCACACGTGCACACGCATAAATGCACGTCTGTAAAAGTGATGCTTTTTCTGGTTGTCAAAATGTCCACTTCTTGGTCGTCATATTGTACCTTAGTTTTGCAAGGTGTTAACTTTGGGGGAAACTGGGTAAAGGATCCAGGGAGCTACTTCCTGCTTTTTTTTTTTTTTTTTTGCAACTTCCTGTGAATCTCTACTTCAGAATAAAAAAGATGGAAAGAAGAAAGCTGTGCAAGGTGCCTGGAAATATGCTGGGAAGACGCTGGCGCGAACACGCATTTGTGCTTTCTGCTACTTTCAAGGAGTTTCTATTCATTCTTTCAAGCGGAGATTCCTTAAAAAATTTTTTTTAATGTTTATTTTGAAGGGAGGGAGAGCACAAGTGGGGGGAAAGGAAGAGAGAGAGGGAGAGAGAGAATCCCAAGCAGGCTCTGGGCTGTGAGCACAGAGCCAGATGCAGGGCTCCATCTCATGAGCTACGAGATCATGACCTGAGCTGAAAACCGAGAGTTGGATGCTTAACCGACTGAGCCGCCCAGGCACCCACCCCTCAAGTGGAAATTCTTAATGGGCTAGGTTTGACTGAATGAGATCATGGCTGGGGCGAGACCAGGGGACAAGATCCCCACCACAGTTCTGTAATGTACTACCTCTGACTAGTTCCATTCTACAGATGAGGAAACTGAGGCTGCGAACCTGCTAGAAGTCGATACAGCTGGGAAAGGACAAGGCTGAACCGCAAGTCCGGGCCCACCCTGAAGCAGAGACCCCAGACGCTGATTACAGTCCCAATGGCAGATATCTCTATGAAAGCAATTAGCGTATTTGTCTTTGAGTCATAAAGCAAGCGATAGCCACACAGTAAGTGCTCAATAAACAGTAGCCATTAACATTATTATTCACATAAATGGCGTATTCAAAATTGATACGTCATTGTTAGTCTTAACTAAAGTATCAGGTTAGCTTCACCTGTGATGTCAGGTGGGCGTCCGGTACCCCTGATATGATGGGATAGGGGGATAGGTTTCCTTCCAGAAACCGATAGCCCCCGTCTAACCACGAGAAAACACCAGACAAGCCCAGATTGAGGGGCATTCTGCAAAAGATGTGGCCAGCGCTCCTCACAATGGTCAAAGTCATCAAAAACAAGGAAAGGCTGAGAAACTGTCACAGTCCAGAGGAAACTGACATGTGACACGTGTCCCTGGACGGGATCCTGGGACAGAAAAACGTTGATGGGAAAACTGAGGAAATCTACATAAAGTCTGGAGACTAGCTAATCGTCATGTACCGATGTTAACTTCTTAGTTCCTGCAAAGGTACCGTGGTCACATAAGATGTTGACTTATCTGTGTGAAGAACATGCAGAGACTCTGTACTATTTTTGTAGCTTTATAACACTGTAATTTTCCTGAAAATCTAAAATTACACCCATATTAAAAGTTTATTTTCAAGGGGCGCCTGCATGGCTCAGTTGGTTAAGTGTCCGACCGTTGATCTCAGCTCAGGTCACGATCTCGGCTCGTGGGTTTGAGCCCTGAATGGGGGGCTCTGCACTGACAGCATGGAGGCTGCTTGGGGTTCTCTTTCCTCCTCTCTCTCTGCCCCTACCTGACTCTCTCTCTCTCTTTCGAAATAAATAAATAAACTTAAAAAAAAGTTTATTTTTAAAAATGGACATGTCATTACTAGAATTAATATAATATATTGTCATCAATATATTTTAGTAAAATTAAAATACCGTTAACATAAATTACTATATTCAATATATTTAAACAAATCAATATATTTAATACGTTCATAATATAATTCCACATGTTTAAATTTTTTAATGTTTTATTTATTTTTGAGAGAGAGAGAGACAGAGCATGAGCAGGGGAGGGGCAGAGAGAGAGGGAGACACAGAATCGGAAGCAGGCTCCAGGCTCCGAGCCGTCAGCACAGAGCCCGACGTGGGGCTCGAACCCACGGACCGCGAGATCGTGACCTGAGCCGAAGTCAGACGCTTAACCGACTGAGCCACCCGGGCGCCCCTAAATCCATATATTTAATATGTGGATAAAATGAGTTCATGTTTTTAATATTTTTAGTACGAGAAATTGACATGCTTAATAGTCGTGGTGCTGTAAATGGACACATCTGACCTGTGAATGATAATAAAACCTGTTTCTTGCTGACAGCAAACAGTGGGGAAATGGCTTGTAAAAACGTTACATTTTTACAAAAACCTTCCTGGTAGCCAGTGCAGAGTATAAAAGAACCAGAGGGGGAGGCTAGAGGTGGGAAGTAAGGGGCCAACTGGGAGCGGGGTGATAGACTCGGGTCAAATCCCTATCCCCCACCTCAGGCAAAGGAGACCCCTTCCTGTGCCTCGGTTTCCAGCTCTGAGGCAGGTGTAGGGAGGCTGGAGGACCCAGTCTCCCCAGCAGGGGCTGGCTCTTGGGCTAAAATTAGGTGACCCACAGTTTCACATCTTCCAGGACTATCTGGGTTCAGCCCTGAAAGTCTCGGACAGACCAGGATAGCAAGTCATTTCAGAAGCCTTCCCCCAGAGCCAGGAGCCTCCCTGGGAGAAGGAGCTGGAGGGGGAGAAGAAAGGAGGGTCCTAAGAGGCAGAGAATTAACCAGAACATGGCTGCACTCTTGGATCAGTCAAATAACCCCTTCCAGAACCAGGGATCCAGGAGTTAGGCTGGTTTGACATTTACAGAGGTACGGGCTGTGGTGTTGGGACAGTATGCAATGAGCTCATTTGAACATGGGGCATCTCCTGTGGACCCTGAGGGGGCGTCCCAGTGGCCTCACCTGACCAGTGATAACGATGCCACTGCTCCTGGGTGATGAGGCCCAGCCTCCGGGCCTCCTGGGCTCCAGAGCGTAGCACTGAGGTCAGCGTGGCCTCTTCGGGCCCACAGGCCTCCGAGGTGCCCAGGGCCTGCAGCAGGTAGGTGGGAGGCACGGCGTTCTCGTCCCTCCGGAAGTGTTGAGCTACCAACTCCAGGTCGCGTGGCTTGGAGGTCAGCTGGGCCCTCAGAGCCTCCCACTCCTTCTCCTCGATCAGCGTGGGGACTGGACAGGGGCCGTACTGGTCACCGAGAAGGGCCTGGCAGAGAGAGGGGCACGCGTTCAACCCTCGGCATGGGCACTTAGCTCGGTGGCCCTGAGTGAGACACACTGAGCCCCCCAAGATGGGCCTGGCTGTGGTGTCATGGCAATAAGTCCAGTAAGAGGTGCAGGCAGAGTCTTAGAGCACCTGCACGTGAAGGTACCTGAGACGTGGGACATCCAGCAGGTAAATTTTGAATCTGATCCCGTGTCAGCCATCATGGAATCTTTTGCCTGGAAAACCCTCTGTGGGGGGTGCCCGGGTGGCTCAGTCGGTTAAGCGCCCGACTCTTGATTTCGGCTCAGGTCGTGATCTCACGGTTTGTGGGACCGAGCCCCGTGTCAGGCTCTGCGCTGACAGCATGGAGGCTGCTTGCGATTCTCTCTCGCGCTCCCTCTCTCTCTGCCTCTCTCCCGCTCACACACTCTTTCAATCTCTCTCAAAATTAATGAATAAATATTAAAAAAGAAAGAAAACCCTCTGTGGAAGCTAAACAATGGCCCCCCAAAATATCCAACCCTAATCCCTGGACCCCGTGAATGCACCTTGTATGGAAAAGGGCTGTGATGGTTAATTTCAGGTGTCAGTTTGACTGGGCTAAGGGATACCCAGATAGCTGGTCAAATACGGTTTCTGAGTGTGTCCGGGGTGGTGGTGTCTCTGGAGGAGACTGAATTGGTGAAACGGGTGAAACAGATGGCTGTCCCCAACACCTCATCCCGTCCACCAAGGGCCCAAATATGACCAATAAAAAAAAAAAAAAGGAGGAAAGGTTTCCCTCTCTCTGCCTGAGCTGAGACATCCTTCTTCCCCTGCCCGTAGACATTGGTTCCCATGCTTTTGGACTCAGATCAGGACTTGGAATCTTCAGCCCCCTGATTCTCAGGCCGCGGGCCGACAACTGAATTACGCCGCCTGCTTTTCTCGTTCGCCAGCCTGCAGATGGCAGATGGCGGGACTTCTTGGCCTCCACGACAGTGTGAGCCAGTTCTAATAAATCTCCTCTTATGTGTATCTCTCTATATCCTATCGGTTCCATTTGTCTGGAGGACGATGGCGAACACAAAGGGCTTTGTAGATGTGAGTAAGTTAAGGATTTTGAGCTGGGGAGATTTTCCTGGATTACCGGGGCCCCAAGTACGATTCCAGGAGTCCTTATAAGAGACAGGCAGAGGGAGAAAAGACTACAGCTTCTTATAGGTTGGCCCTGGCTTGCCCCAGAAATAGAGCCATGACAAAAGCTAAGATCTCCGTCGGCCCTGCCCAAAATCTCATGCTATGATGTGGTCCTGGGGGCAGATGGGTCTCAAGCGTGCAGGGTGGATCCTGTCTTTATTTAGAATTCAGGATTGAGCTGCAGAGCAAAACACAAGGAACAGTGTGCTGGGCAGAGCCCCTTGCAACCAGAGGGAACAGCGTGTGCAAAGGCCCTGTGGCAGGAAGTGTGGTAAAGAGCCCAGAGAAGGAAAGCTGGGGTTGGGGAGGTACTTGAAATACCAACAAAGAGGGGCAGTGGTAAAACATAAGGCCATCCCCGTGGGCAAGATTTTGTGGGGAGTGATGTGGCCCTAAGACTTTGGTCCGAATGCTGAGAACCCCAGGAGCCCCTCTTTCTGCCCCAACAGAAGGTGCAAACTGCAATGCTAGAGAATTAGGCTAGAGGAGGCCTAGGACCTCGAGCCTCCAGTCTTGAGTTTCCTCATCATAAAATGGAAGCAATCACCCCTCCCCTCTTCACTGAGTTGTACCAGAATATTCCAGGCATGTGCACCCAGGAAACCTGGATAAATGGAGTCTGTGATGCAGGGAGGTTGAACAGGAGCCCACTCTCCAGGGGACTTTCCCGCAGTGCCAGCCTTGGAGCAGTAAGAGAAGTTGGAGACGCCGGCCAGCCACAAACCACCGGTCCTAGGAAGGAGGCAGAGGGTGGAAAATTCTCCTGTCTGAGGGACCAGAGTCAGAACAGGAAGAGCTTGAAGGAAAAAGGCCAGGACCTACCAGGAGCAGCTCTCCGGAGCTGCTGTGCTGGAGCTGCTGGTGGCCCAGGAGAACTAAGCCTCTAAAGCAAGTACCACGGGGAGTTGACTCCTGCTATTCGTGCTGCCTAATGACTTATTTGCTAGAGAGACACCTCTCCAAGGGCCCCTGGTGCAGCCCTGATCTCCACGGGAAGACCCCCATGCGAAGCCACTGAAGGAGAATGATGCCGTGACCCTTGGGTGACAGAGGGGAGATGCTCGGTTTGGGAGGAAAGCCGGAAGTGGGTAGAGGTCACCCCGGCGGCCCAAGGATCCCTTCTGGAAGGACGAGCAAGGTCCCTAGGCCGGTTGGGCCTGGGGAAAGCTCAGGGATCATCATCCCGTCCCCCATGCCACCTGGAAGCTGCGTTGTGCTTTTACTGCCTGCACCTGGGGTTGCAAAATCGAATTCCTCCTGGAGTTCTTTTTGCCCCCATCGCCCATTTTTCTTTAGAAAAAAAAAAAGTTTTTCTTTTCTTTTTTTCTTTTTTTTGAAATGCCACAAAATGATCAATCATCAGGCTCATTTGGAAAACGAAATTGGAAGATTGGTGGAGGGTGGGGAATGTATGAAGAGGGAAGGTAGAGGCCTCCAAACACTAGGATGCATTTTAAGCAATGATAATTAAAGCATCGGGACTCGAAGGGCACAGACTTCCGCTTATAAGGTAAACAAGTAGCAGGGACGCAATGAATAGCCTGAGGACCACACTTAACACTGCGGCATGTGTGTTTGGAAATTGCTAAGAGGGGCGCCCGGGTGGCTCAGTCGGTTAAGCGTCCGACTTCGGCTCAGGTCATGATCTCGCGGTTCGTGAGTTTGAGCCCCGCGTCGGGCTCTGTGCCGACGGCTCAGAGCCTGGAGCCTGCTTCAGATTCTGTCTCCCTCTCTCTCTGCCCCTTCCCCACACTCATTCTCTCTCTCTCTCTCTCTCTCTCTCTCTCTCAAAAATAAACATTAAAAAAACTTTTTTTAATTTAAAAAATTGAAAAAAAAGAAAGTTGCTAAGAGAGTAGATCCTACAAGTTCTCATCACAAGGATAAATAAACCATTTTTTTCTTTTCTATATAAGATGATGGATATTAATTAAACTTATTATGATCATTTTACAATTTGTGTAAGTCAAGTCATTAACGCTGTACGTCTGAAACTTACACAATGCTGGATGGCAGAAAATATCTCAATAAAACAGGAGAAGAAAAAAAAAAGCAGAACCAACATACAAAGAAAGGTATAGAGCAAAAGATTGAAAATGCAAGCCGGACCGTCCACATGAAACTTAACACATAATAAAGAAAGCTTCTCATATGTGTCGGCCAGGTCTTACTTAGTTTCTTTTAGGGAGATCGAATCTCTAAGGCAACGCTAGAAACTCCGGCAATGTTGGAAGTATGCTCCTCTGTGTTGTCCAATATGGTGGCCAGCCGCCCCATGTGGCTACTAAGCCACTGCAATGCGGCCAGTGGGACTGAGGGACTGAAATTTTAATTCGACTCAATTTTAATTTCTTTTTTTTTGAATATTTATTATTATTATTTTTTAACGTTTATTTATTTTTGGGACAGAGAGAGACAGAGCATGAACGGGGGAGGGGCAGAGAGAGAGGGAGACACAGAATCGGAAACAGGCTCCAGGCTCTGAGCCATCAGCCCAGAGCCTGACGCGGGGCTCGAACTCCCGGACCGCGAGATCGTGACCTGGCTGAAGTCGGACGCTTAACCGACTGCGCCACCCAGGCGCCCCTAATTATTTTTTTTTAAGTAGGCTCACATGGAGCCCAACGTAAGGTTTGAGCTCACAACCCTGAGATCAAGACCTGAGCTGAGATCAAGAGTCAGCTGCTTAACTGCCTGAGCCACCCAGGCGCCCCCAGAAAACAGCTTTAATAATGGGGACCACCCTCTCCTACATTCTACTTTATCTCCAGGAGAGGTTCCAGAGGATTTTTCTGGAATTGTTCAAAGCTTCTTTGTGACTAAGATGTCTTGGGCAAGACTTTTTCCCTCTTTACCTTTTAGGACAGAGGTCAACAAACTTTTTCTGTAAGGGGTCAGATAGTCAATCTTTTCAGCTTTGCAGACCAGGTGGCCTCTGTCACAAGTACTCGGCTCTCTGTTCGTAGCTGGAAGACAGCCCTGGATGCTACGCAAATGAAGGAGTGTGGCTGAGTGCCAATAAAGTTTTATTTACAAAAGCAGGCAATGGGCCGGATTTGCCCCCTAGGGTGTAGTTGGCCGACCCCTGCTCTAGGATTTGAGAGCTCAAATGTCGTATTTAATGTATCTGGAACGTGCTGGTGTGATAAATCAGGACCGTGGAATAACATTTGCCGATTGTAGCCTAAACCACTAATCGTGAGCTGGGCTTTATTTCAGTGACAGAGAGGGTGCTGTTGGGATGGGTAGAGAGAAAATTCCCTGGAACATGGAAAAACTGACCCCGCCTGGCATGGGAAGAAGTTTTCCCAGAGGCAGGCTCTAGATGGCGCCCCAGAGGCCATTCCCAACACCATGAGGCACAGAGGAGGAAAAAATTCCCGACATCCTGTGGGTTTCCATCCTCTGTATGGTTTTCCAGGATCCCCAGGTTCCACACACAAAAAGTGCATGAGTTGGGAAAGCTGGGGGAAGGTCCAGAGCAAATCCCAAGGTTCTTTTGGGCTCCAACCCTCTGCTCTCCAACTCACCTGCTGCTTCCACTTGGCTGCTAATGTCTGCGTCCCAGCTAGCTCTGTGGAAGATGAGTACTGTGATCGATTAGCAATGTCTGCCATGGGCAGGCTATGGAAATTGGGTACTAGAGCAGAAATACCATCTCTCCTCCACTGATGGGTTTGGCTAGTGAGCAGGGGCCACATACTGGTGCTGGAATGAGAAGTAAGCACCAACCCATCCCTCCCAAGAGACTCACAACAAAAGCCGGCCCTGTGGATGTTTTCCGACACCGGTCGAGTTCCTCCAAGCAGAGTTCTGTGGTCATGTGCTCAGTGGCCTCAGTGTTCCGAACACCCCACCTGAGATCAACAACCTGGAGATCACAAGGGTGGGTTTGTCAGGGAGGTGGCAGAGTGGGTGAGTTTTTTTTTTCAATTCCCTTTGACAAAGGCATAAAGTTTCTTTCAATAATTTTTGACAGTCTCACCCCAAAGGGGGATGTACGAAAGAACTTGAATGAAGCCCGTAACCCCAGTGTAACCAGGAGAAAGACATCAGACAGACCCAGATGGGGGGCATCCGGCAGGATGGCCGGCCAGTCATGAGGACATGTCCACACTTGTTCTCAGAACTTTCTTTGCAACGAAGGGTATTTAGTGTGGCCGACATAGGACTTGGCAGGATCTCCCTAGCAACCGCACGCTTGAGGTCCACTTTTGCCTGCTTGCCTGAGGGGGGCCAGGGGGAATGGTTCAATTCGGGTAGCAAAGCCGAGCCGGCAAAGGCTGCGATAGGGAGGCAGGGGGGGGGGCGGGGAATGGGACTCAGAATGTCCCTCCCTCCCTAACTTCTTTTGGCCAGAGGGAAAGACGCAGAAATTCCTAACGAACTGGAACACGAGGATAAAAGGACGCTAGTGTTGAATGTGGCTGAATGCAGAGGGGGAAAAGGGTCAGCCACCAGGCTTGGGCAAGAGCCTTCCGCGCTGCGGGCCGCTGTCTCCCACCCCGGCATCGACGCTGTTTACAGCGTTTGTCACATAGCACCTGCCTGGACATGAAAGGCCCTTCATCAGTTCTCAGCGTGTGTGTTTTCCTTTTTAGAGCCTCTGCCATTGAGCGGTGTCTCATGATCCATGGCAGGCAGAGTCCCAGCACCGTTTCTTTCTTAGTGACATATAAACCATGGTGTGTTTATATATAATCGAGAGGGCCTTTGATGTGACGGATCGCTGTCACAAATGGCAAGGAGTCAGTGTCAACTCCAAAGACGCTCTGTTGGTAACATGTGAGGAGCAACGTTCCCACCCCCGGATTGGTGCTAAGAGTCATAGGGGACTCTGTTTGGGGTCTGCGGTGACCGTGCCTGGCAGGCACACCATTATTGCTTCCGAAAAAGGCCCAGCCCACTCCCGTGTGCCCCCCAAACACCCCACGGTCCTCTTAGACTCCCCCTGAAGCTGTCCCAGCGCAGGGAGGGCCAGGAGGGCAGGGCAGACCGACAACAAAAGGCAGTAAAGGGACATGCCCAGGGAGCAGGGTCCCAGGGCACTGCCACACCTCCTGCTCTAACCACGGTGCCTGTGGCTACAATCCCTCCCCCTGCCTGTTTAGAGGACTTCCATTGCCACAGGGTGCATCACCAGCGTGGAGCTCCCTGGAGCAAAAGGTCCTATGTGGCAGCCTGGGTGGCACAGCTCTATTCCCTAATTTCAGGGCAGGGGAAACTGAGGCAGGGAGGGGGCAGTTACCTCGAACATCAGACCGTGCTTTTGGCAGAAGTTCTGCACTTCGGGGTAGGCGGTGCTCTGTAGGGCTTCTCTCTCGGCATCCATATCTGCAAGGAAGGTCATCATCAGTTGGAGGAACCCAGGACATCAGCTTTCTTGCCCCACGGCTGTGCTTTCAGCCTCGTTTGCCCCCACTAAGGCTGGGGCCCCACGGGGCAAATTAAAAGATACAAAAATGCGCGAGGCAGGGGCGCCTGGGTGGCTCAGTCGGTTACGCGGCCGACTCTTGGTTCTGGCTCAGGTCATGATCTCGTAGTTCGTGAGTTCAAGCCCTGCGTCGGGCCCTGGGTGCTGACAGTGCGGAGCCTGTCTCCCTCTCTGGGAGGGATTCTCTGTCTCCCAATCTCTCTCCGCCCCTCCTCGGTTCATGCTCTCTCTCCCTCTCTGTCTCTCTCTCTCTGAAAATAAATAAAGAAACATTAAAAAAAAATAATAATAGACATGAGGCAAACCAAAGAGGGACTTTCCTGGTCTTAGTGCTAAAAATCCCACATCCCAGGAAACCCCTCCGTCTCCGCTAACCAGAATGATTGGTCCCCCAGCCTGGGGTCGCTAGATTAAAAACAGGATGCCCAGCTGAATTTGTGCTTCAGTAAACCGTGAAAAACTTAATAGCTCAAGTATATCCTGTTCCTTGCACTGTTTGGGTATAGGTACACATGGGATAAACCCAGTCGAATCTGCATTTCAGATACACAACGAATAATCTGTTAGCCTAAGTCTGTCCCATGTCGCACACTATTTGGGAAATACCTACACTGGAGGATTATTCACGGTGTTATCTGAAATGCACATTTCACTGGTGTCCTGGTTTTTCGCTTTTGCTAGACTCCGGCAGCCCTACCGAGGGTAAAACCTGGACCCTGAGACCTTTCGGTGCCCCTGACTTCACTGTGCGGTCTGATGCCAAGGGGCAGGCCATCCTCAGTTTCCCGCTCTGTAAAACGGGGGTGATGCTTCTACCTCGCAAGGCTGCGAGCTGCCCAAAGTCAAGCGCCTCTGCTCATCTTGGTCATGGCTGGTTTCTTAGCCCTCGACCCAAGTGCTTAGTAGGCGTTGGTCGAGCTGTTGAATCTTACCAGTAAAAGCACCTTGTGCGAGACAGATGTTGAAGAAACATTGGTCCTCTCCACCTGGTCAGGGGGAGGTCATTGGAGTGTTCAGGGAAGGGCTCCCAAAGCCACTGGCATGAAGAGGTTGCCCAATCCCTGGGTGTCAGCCTTGGATCTGCCTCCTACCCCATGCCCTTCCCGTGCCTGTCTAATCCTTTCCACGGGTCATTTACATCTGCCCACGGAGGTTTTATTAGGAAGTTGCTTTCTGCTTAGAACCTTGCTAAGCATCCAGGGCACAGTGACAAGCAAGACATACATGGATGACGCAGTCCTACTGGCTGGGGGGGGCGGGGGGCGACTGCTGCTAAAATCTCCAGGAATCTTTGTAAACCAGTCGTTAACGCGGCCATCATGAAAAATCCAATGATCTAAACTTAGGATGGAAAGAGCAGAGACGGCAAATCCTCAAAACTCATCCCTTCCTAATTTTTAAGTTTATTTTTATTTATTTTGAGGGAGAGATAGAGAGCAAGCGGGGGAGGGGGCAGAGAGAGAGAGAGAATCCCAAGCAGGCTCTGCACCCGCTCAGTGCAGAGCCCGACGCGGGGCTGGAACGCACGAGCCGTGAGGTCATGACCTGAGCTGAAATCAGGGGTCAGGCGCTTAACGAACTTCCTAATTATTTTTTGGCATTTGGCTGTGAGCTCTGTTCTTGCATTTGTCCTGGCTATTGATTTTGTATCGGGGAAATCTTAGAGAACGGCGAATGACCGCCACATCTCTGCCTGACTCCGCGTTCAGAGAAGTCTCGGCGGCGGCTGGAAATTGACCTGGCGGGAGGAGTCACACAATGGAAATTGGCGGACAGCACAAATCGGTGGCGCTTTGCATTTCATGTCGTCTTGTTTAGATTTGGGGGGGCACGGGCTATTAAATATTTGCCCACACACTACTTTACGTAGTCTTTGCCCCCACAGAGCTCGCGGCTCTGCTTAGGGAAGCCACCCGTTAAGTAAGCACCGAAATGACTCCGGTTTATGGGGCCTGGGGCTTCAAGGATTCCAAGACCCGTTGGAGCCCAGCGTGACTACAGCATGCGGGTGTGGGGAAGGGCCATATAAGATCAAGACGGGAGGTGAGGAGAGTCGGGTCATGCAAGTCTTGGGGGCGGTGGCAAGGCTCTTATACTTTCAAATTTTTTTCCAATTTTTTTAATGCTTGTTTATTTTCGAGAGAGAGAGAGACAGACACACAGGGCGCACACGGGGGAGGGGCAGAGAGCGAGGGAGACCCAGAGTCCAAAGCAGGCTCCAGGCTCTGAGCTGTCCGCGCAGAGCCCGACGCGGGGCTCGAACCCTCGAACCGCGAGATCGTGACCGGAGCCGAAGTCGGACGCTTAGCCAACTGAGCCACCCAGGCGCCCCTCTTACGCTTTTGAAGCCTGGCACATAGCGCGTCGTACCTTCATCATAAATGTTACTTGCAATAAGATTTGCCACTCGGAGCAAGCCTGTCAAGTCAGGGTCTCAGCCTGGATTATCGAGGAGGAAACAGAGGGTCTAGGAGGCTCCTTCTCATTCGTTCCCACGTGGGCCGCTGGCCAGGCTGCATTCTTATCCAGGTCTCCTAGAGGAGCCCTCGAGCCAGGCCCTGGCCACCTCGCCCCTCCCTAAGAGTACCTGCTTGCCTCTAGCCCCCCAGCCTTTCCCGGCCCTTTACCTGAGATCGCGGCGCTGATGAAGACGGCCACACTGCTGGACCGAGGCTCCGGGAGGGGGCCTGCCAGACCCTGGAGAAGCCGCCGGCGGGTGCCCGGGCTGAGGGGACCCACGCTCATGCTGCCTGTCTGCCTGGATGACCCTTCCCCAGGGAAGGGCCTGGGATTCAGAGACCTCAAGCCGGAGGCCAGGTGGCCTTCTTGGGAGGACAGCCGGGCAGGGCCATCTGGAGAGGGGTATCGGTCTCACCCCCTCAGCGCCCCACAGCCCCCCCCCCCGTCCCCTCCGGCCCCCCTGGGGAGCTGAAGCCGCCTCTGCTCGGTCTGCAAGCACTAATGGGGAGACGGCGGCCCCTGGATGTGGTTGGCTGCTCCAGGCACTGGAATCTTTTGCCCCTCAACCAGCTGGTTCCTCACCCCAAGAGCTCAGCAGTCACCACAGCAACTATGGTTTCCTGGAGCCCAGCATGGGGACCTGGGGACCAGCCAGCCTCTGGAACACCTAGGTCCCCTGGGGCTCTGTGAAAGTTGAGCCTGGGCCCAGGTGTGCAGAGGGAAACTGTCAGGGGCTGGGAGCCCTGCCGGTCCTGGCTGGTCAGGCCAGAAGGACAAACACTGAGTGGAACCCCCACCTCATCCTGCGTTCACTGTCCCCTCCAAAGAGGTCCGGGCGCTGGGTGTACCGCTTAAACAAGCAGTTCTCAACTGGGGAATATTCTGCTTCTCAGGAGACACTTGCAATGCCTGGAGACATTTTGGTTGTCACGACGGGGGGAGGTGGGGGCTGCTGGTGCCCAGTGGGTAGAGACGAGGGACGTTGCTCAGCACCCTAGATAGAATGCACACGACAGCCCCCGCCAGAGAAAATGATCTGTTCCCCCAATGTCAGCAGAGCTGAGAACCTGAGAAATCAGCTTTAAATCCACTCTAGCCAGATCTCCTCGCCTGCGGGAGGCGTGGAGACAGCTCTCGCAGATAAGAAGGGAGACTAGCAAGTCTCCAGGGGCGGCTCAGGACCGGCCCATATCAAACTGAGATGTGCTCTTTGAAATAATAAAAAAAAAAACCCACCGCTTGTGACAACATGAATAGACCTTGAGGGCGTTGTGCTAAGTGAAATAAGCCAGACAGAGAAAGACAAGTGCCGTAAGATCTCACTTCTATGTGGAATCTAAAAAAAGCCAAACTCCCAGAAACAGAGAGACGGTTAGGAGGGAAAGGGGGTGAGGGGAATGGGGTGCTGTCAGTCAAAAGATTACAAACTTCCAGTTAGAAGACGAATAAGACCGACCTAAGGAATCTAATGCACAGCACGGTGATTACAGTGAATAATACTGTATTATACACTTGAAAGTTGCCAACAGCATAGGTCTTGAAGGTGCTCACCACTAAAAAGAAACAGTAATTATGTGCATGCTGGAGGTGTTACCTAACGTTACTGCGGTAACCATCGTGCAAGATACAAGTGCATCAAAATCAACACGTCGGGCACCTTAAACTTACACGGTGTTATACACGCTGATGATCTGTCAATAAAGCTGGGGGGAAAGATTAACCAAAAACATGGCCTCTAGGACCAGGGAAAGACCTTCTCATTATTGAAAACGCCCTGGTGATCTGAGTCCTGCCCACCCACCTCTCGATATTAACAAACCACAGGCAGAAGGAACGTATACCTGGGAGTCCATGGGTCTGGTTGGAATGCTTGTCCGTCCATCGCTGCCCTGGAGAAGTTAAGCAAGTGGCCTGTTTCCTGGGACACTGGCCGCACCATCCGTGAAGTGGGAGTGACAGCTACTCGAAGGCGAGCTGGGGTGAGGAGAGAGAGGCAGTCCACTCGGGATAGCACACAAGGAAGCGTGATGTGCCTGAAAAGCAAAAGGAATGCCCAACGTAGCCGTGATGCACCCGACGCGAGCAAGGCATTTGGGTGCTTGAACGTCCAGTCCCCGCTCTACATACGGGCGTTTCAGAAATTCTGGTATCGGTTCAACCAAACAGCCGGAGCTTTTGCAGTATCTTTTCCTCTCTGCCTCAACTTCCCTTCTCTGCCTTGTCCACTTGGGAGAAGAGTCTGCCTTTCAGGGGTCCCCGAGACCACCCTCAGATGTGAGGGTTTGCTAGAAGCACTCACAGAATTCGGAAAAGCTGTTCTCATGGTTATGGGGCAGCTCAATGAAAGGAAAGAGGCGTGCAGGGCAGCATCCAGGGGACACCAGGCTCGGGCCTCCAGTGTCCGCCCCCAGCAGAGCTGTGAGAGTGGCGCTTAACTCTCACGGCGACGACGTGTGACAGCAGGCTCGGAGGGTTGCCAGCCTGGGAAGTGCAGCTGAGCCTAGGTGCCCAGGTTCTTGCTGGGCATCGGTCACACAGACATGGCTGACCTCCAGAGCCCCTCCAGAGCTGGCACCACGTGACCCAAGGCCCCCCACCAGAAATCGCATCATTAGCACAGACTCTCTGGTATATTCCAAGGTCCCCAGATGAACAAACACACCCCCATCAGGCAAGACGTTCCAAGGGCCTAGAGGCCACTTCTTGGGAGCCGGTCAAGCGCCAAACCTTTCGTGTCCAGAATGTGGACAACCCGGGCCTGTTGAATTAACTTTTCCTGCACAGACCTGAAAAATGTTATAACATAATTGACTGTCACCATCTCACAAATGAGGAAAACTGGGGAGCAGAGCAAGAACTTTTTCACTAGCCTGGAAGGGTCCGGTCGGGGAGTGAGTGTTGGTCTGGTCCCTTCTCCTCCAGGGACCCTCAGAGCCAGCCTGGCCATCCAGCCACCTTCCCATGACCCACCCAGGCCCTCTGATTTAGTTGCACTCTGCTGACCTCACCCAGGCCCCAGCTCTGGACCCCAGGGTCCATCTAGGTTTGTCCCTATCACCTCCTCACCAATCCCCTGACCTTGAATTTGCCTCCCCCAAATCTCTGTTCCTTCCTCCATTCATCTCAGTCTCCAATAGGCCCCTTGGACTCTACCCCACCCCAGCATATGGCCTTGTGCCCTTACTTACCACCTCCTCACATCTACAGGAGTATTGGAAGGTTTTGACCTTGACCCTCACACTAGGCTTTCTTTCTATTCCTGGAGCCCAGACTTTTGCAACATCAGCACTATTGGCATCTGGCGCCAGGTCATTCTTTGCAGTGGGGGCCATCCTGTGCATTGTAGGATGTTGAGAACATCCTGGCCTCTACTCAGTGGATACCAGCAGCAGCAACCCCCCCCCCACCCCCCGCCAAACCTGTGACGATCAAAAATATCTCCAGACATTGCCAATGTCTACTTGGGGGCAGAATCATGCTTAGTTGAGAACCCCTGGTCTAAGACAACCAGCTTTACTGCAGCCTCAGGGCCTTTGCACATGCTGCACCTGAACTCCCCAATCTGAATCCTTTCTTGCCACCCACACCTCAGCTTACATGCCACATCCTGAGAGGCTCTCCCTGACCATCACATTGCTCAGTGACCTCCCTCCCTAAGTCACTCCCAATGCCATCACCCTATTTTTTGAAATGTTTATTTATTTATTTTGAGAGGGAGACAAAGAGAGAGCGCATGAGCAGGGGAGAGGCAGAGACAGAGGGAGAGAGAATCCCAAGCAGGCTCTGTGATGACAGCGCAGAGGCCGATGTGGGGCTCGAACTCACCAACCGTGAGATCATGACCCAAGCTGAGAGCAGGAGTCGGATGCTTAACCGACTGAGCCACCCAGGCGCCCCTGCCATTGCCCTATTTTAATTCTCTGCATGGTACTCACCACCAGCTGATAGGTTTCTTCTTGCTTGTTTACTGCTTGTCTCTCCATAAGAACATGCATTCCATAAGTGCAAAGACTTGTCTGCCAAGGTCAGCATGCTTGGCACACGGCAGGTGCTCACTAAATAACTGTCACATCAACGGGCTCATCCACAACTGTCCATCTTCCTTGACTTCTATTAGTCACTGCAGGCAATCGAGCAAGCCTGGATTCCCCCAGGAGGGACACCTTGCGGTGCCTACCTCCTGGTTTTCCTCGGGAGCTCTGGCCTCCCTCTCACTCTTGCTGGTGGTGGCAGGGCTGATTTAAAATCCTCTGAGGAAGCAGGCTGGAGAAGAGAGTGTTCTGGGCGCAGCACTGCCCGGAAGACAAGCCCCCGGCAATCCTAGTAACTTTTGTCTTAGGTACTTCCCAGGTCTCTCCCTGCCAATTCACCCAGCAACTGGGATAATGAAAGAAATCGTGTGGCTCTCGGGCCCTGGCTTAGCTGGGCACTCAGCCAGACTTGATGGTTAACCGTTGTGTGCCGGGCTAATACACTCATCATAGCAGAGGCCATTTGTTAAGGGTCCATGAGGTGCCAGCTGGTTGGCATCTTGCGTGGGCAGTGTGCCCGAGAAGCAGATATTATCATCCTGTCCCACTGATGAAAAAAAAAAACGAGGCCCAGATAGGTGAAGCCCTGTGCACGGGCCGCTTGGCCTCTCTGGGCTTAAGTTTTCTTAACAATCTCCAGGGTTGGTAAAACAATGAAATTCACTTACACAGCGAGCCTAGCACCATGCCTGGGGCATGCACAGGGCCCATGAAATGTTAGCCGGGATTAATTACTATTATTTCCAGTCTCACCCAACAAGTGGTGGAGTCAGAAACCAAAGTGCCCAATGTCAATGTCCCAGCAAGTGTTCATGCAATCCAAGTCTCTGGAGCAGGGTTTCTCAGTCTCAGCCCTGCTAATATTGGGGGCCAGAGCACCTGTTGTGGTGGGGGTGTGCGTGTCGGAGGAGGCCATCAGGAACACGTGACTGCAGGTTTGACCCACCAGCTGGACCTGGGCAAGTGGAGGCTCCCCCTCCCCTGTCCTTGGAGTGTTCACTCCGCTGGCCTTCCCCGCACGAGATGCTCCCCAAGGACACAGCCTTGAGATAGTGATGTGGTGTTAGGACCATCTGGACTGCGCACGAGACTGAACCCAGTTAAGGCCGCTCTATAAATGTTAAGATTTTGGCTGGCAGGTGTGACGATCAACTCATCTGTGGCCACTGAAGACAAGCCTTGCAAGCTCCCTTGCTTATCAAACCTGCCGCCCACCCGTCTGAAGTGGCCGGCTTTTCTTTGGTCTCTCCCTCCCCTCCAAGTATCGGGGCTGATTTCAGATTTCACACGGGAAGCTCACAGGGGTGCTGAGCCGCATCCCTGGCCTCCACCAACTAGACGCAAATGGCACCAACCTCTCCCGATCATGACAATCGAAAATGTCTCCTGACATTGCCAAGTGTCCCCTGGGGACCAGAATCCCCGCCTCCACCCTCTGGTTGAGAACCACTGCTCTGTCATGTTACTATATTCATGGTACCATCATCATGTTATTATACTTTGAGGACCTCTTAGCTTCAGGTGCTAATATAACATACTGTCTCCAGTTCTCCCCGGGGAACCGGGACCTTCATTTCGCTACCCTGGTTTACCAAGGATGAAAACAGGCTTCAGAGAAGCTCAACAATTTGCCCAAGGTCCCTTGGCAAGGGGGTGACAGGTCCGAGACTCAAACCTCAACGTTTGTCAGCTACATTGGAATCTGTAGGTTTTAAAGAATTCTTGGCAACATTTTTTTTACGTTATTTTTTAATGTGTATTTATTTTTGAGAGAGAGAAGAAGGGGAAGGGACAGAGAGAGAGGGAGTCACAGAATCCAAAGCAGGGTGTCAGCACAGAGCCCAACGCGGGGCTCGAACTCACGATCGAGACCATGAGATCATGACCTGAGCCAAAGTTGGAAGCTTAACCGACTGAGCCACCCAGGTGCCCCAGTTTTATTTTTTTTTCAATATTTATTTTTGACACAGAGAGAGAGAGAGAGAGAGACAGAGCATGAATGGGGGAGGAGCAGAGAGAAAGCGGGACACAGAATCCAAAGCAGGATCCAGGCTCCGAGCTGTCGGCACAGAGCCCGACACGGGGCTTGAACTCACGAACTCGGAGATCATGACCTGAGCCGGAACCAAGAGTCAGCTGCTTAACCAACTGAACCACCCAGACACCCCTTGGCAACATTTTTAAACTGAACTAATGGTATCATGGTATAAGGTGTTTTTTAAAAAAAGAATGTCTTTATCTTTTGGAGATGCGCAATAAAATATTTTATAGAACAGTAAGATTTCTAGAATGACTGGGATTAATTTTGAAATAATAATCCCAGATGAAAAGGTGGATGGGGTGGGGTTGGCCAGGGGGTGATAGGAGTTGGATCTGGGGCTCTCGGTTCATGATACCATTATGTCTATTTTGGGGTTTGAAATTCTGTGCAGTAAAAGTGTAACATATTCTTCCATACCTGTTCTTAGGGAAAAGTTATAATTACCATTATGTGGGGTGCCCGGGGGGCTAAGTTGGTTGAGCAGCCGACTCTTGATTTCGGTTGGAGTGGGGGTCTCACAGTTGGTGAGTCCCAGCCCTGCATCGGGCTCTGCACTGAGTGCGGACGCTGCTTGGGATTCTTTCTCTCCCTCTCTCTCTGCTCCTCCCCTGCTCACACTTAGTCTCTCTCAGAATAAATGAAAATAAACAAAAACAAAAAAATGATTACAATTGTGTTGGATATTATGTGTTGGGTAGGGGCTGAGCCATAAGCGAGGGCATTTTCATACCTTCTTTGCCTAACGATATCATTCCCACCTTAAGGAAGAGGTACGGAGCCGGGAGATGTTAATAAATCAGCTCAAACTCTCGGCCTGGAAGGAGATGCCTTGGCCAAGGACGCGCGGGGAAGCTGCGCCCCCTGGAGGTCAGCGCGGGAGTTGCCGCGGAACGGGCAGAAGCCGCTGGAATGCAGGGCAGAACGGAATGAGGAGGAAGCAGGAGACGTGTTGGCTGGTCTGGGGTGCAGCGTTTTGGGGGGAGGGCACAAAAAAAAGCAATACAAATAAATAATATTTTGTCATTTTTTATGGTGACAAAAGTGTAAGTAAAATTTTAAAGCAATATCGAAAAAATAAAATCGAGGCAACAAAATCCACAATGAATGAAATCTCACAATTTTGTTTTACCTTTTTAGACAACTTTTTATTTGTTTTTGAGAGACAGCAACAAAGAGAGGGGGTGGTGCAGAGAGAGGAGGAGACAGAAGGTGCAAAGCAGGCTGTGGACTGACAACAGAGAGCCGGATGTGGGGCTTGAACTCACCAACTGGGAGATCATGACCTGAGCTAAAAAGTCAGTTGCTTAACTGACTGAGCCACCCAGGCACCCTGAAATATCACAATTTAAAACAGAGTGAGGCAAGTGAGGTGAGTATGTAAATGCAGGGTTGGATCCTATTTTCATTAAGTTTTGATGATTCGTGGGACGCCTGGATGGCTCAGTCAGTTAAGCGTCAGACTCTTGATTTTGGCTTGGGTCACCGTCTCACAGTTTCTGAGTTGGAGCCCCTCGTCAGGTTCTGCACAGGCAGCAAGGAGCCTGTGCTACAATAAAAAATAAAAAATAAAACAAAAAATAAAAAGATTTTGATGATTTGTTCAAGCACAGATCTTTTGCATGGACTTTGTTTTTATAAAATACTACTTGAAAATATTATGTACAGCAAGATACGACCTCGCACCGACTAGGTCATCGATAATCAACAAAGAAAATAACAAGTATTGGCAAGGCTGCGGAAGAGTTGGAACCCTCATGCACTACTGGTGGGAACGTAAAAGGATGCAGCAGCTGTGGGAAACAGCTTGGCATTTCCTTGGAAAGTTAAACGCGGAATGACCATGTGATCTGGCATTCCCATTCCTAGGTAGAGACCCAAGGGAAGTGAACGCAGGCGTTCAGACAAATCCTGTACAAGGAGGTTCAGAGCAGCGCTCATCAAAACAGCCAAATATACAGACACCCCAAATGTCCCTCCAAAGGCAAACGGATAGACAAAATGTGATAAATCCACACAATGAAATGTTACCCTGCCGGAGAAAGGAAGGAAACACTGACACGTGCTACCGCGTGGAAGAAGCTAGAAGACATTACGCTGAGTGACAGACGCCAGTGGCAAAGGGCCGCGTAGCGTTTGGGGTGATGGACACGTTCTGGAACTAGATAGAAATGATAGCTGCCCGACATGGTGAGCATATGAAATGCTGCCGAATCGTGCACTTTGCAATTATTTATTTATTTTTAAGATTTTTCTTTGTAAGCAATCTCCATACCCAACGTGGAGCTCGAACTCACAACCCAGAGATCAAGAATCGCACACTCAAAATTTAAAAAAAAAAACAACAAAAAAAAAGACGGGCGCCTGGGTGGCTCAAGTCGGTTAAGCGTCCGACCTCAGCTCAGGTCACGATCACGCCCCGCGTCGGGCTCTGTGCTGACAGCTCAGAGCCTGGAGGCTGCTTCGGATTCTGTGTCTCCTTCTCTCTCTGTCCCTCCCCCGCTTGTGATCTGTTTCTCCCTGTCTCTTAAAAATAAATAAACGTGGGGCGCCTGGGTGGCTCAGTCGGTTGAGCGTCCGACCTCGGCTCAGGTCATGATCTCACGGTCCGTGGGTTCGAGCCCCGCGTTGGGCTCTGTGCTGACAGCTCAGAGCCTGGAGCCTGCTTCGGATTCTGTGTCTCCCTCTCTCTCTGACCCTCCCCCATTCATGCTCTATCTCTCTCTCTGTCTCAAAAATAAATAAACATTGAAAAAAATAATAAATAAATAAATAAATAAATAAATGTTAAAAGAATTTTTTAAAGAATCGCACACTCCACCAACTGAGCCAGCCAGGTGCCCCTAAAGTTATTTCTTTTCTGTTATGTGAATTTTACCTCAATTAAAAAAAATGGATTTAAATAGGAAAAAAAATTATTACAGTGGAAGCTGAGGCCCCTGGTCACACAGCTAGTAACTGTGTGCAGTAACTGGGGGGGGGGGGGTGTTTGAACCCAGGTCCCCTTATCATCTGTATTTCGAATTACAGGAGGGTTCAGAATAACTGCCCAATGGAAATCGACAATTGACCTCATTTTTGCCCACTGGTTCGGTAAGTTTCTCAAGGGTTGCAGACCACACTTTTAACCTCCTCGATGACAGTTCTGGACCCCCTCCTAGAAAATGATGTGTACACATAATTTTGCCTGCAGTCCCAGGCAGTCTGTAGAACTCCTAATTCCTCCTGCCCTCGATTGGAGCAGGGCCAGTGAGGTCCTGGCTAAGAAGCTCAAAGTCAAGGGGCACCTGGGTGGCTCAGTTGGTTGAGTTTCCAACTTTGGCTCGGGTCATGATCTCACAGTTCGTGAGTTCGAGCCCCACATGGAGCTTTGTACTGACGGTGTAGAACCTGCTTTGGATTCTCTGTCTCTCTTTCTCTCTCTGCCCTTCCCCCACTAGCGCTCTCTCTGTCTCTCAAAAAAATATATAAACATTAAAAAAATTTTTTAAAGCAGCTCAAAGTTAGACAATACTCTGAGATTCAACCATCTAAGGAAAAGCCAAAGGTATAATTATGTTACTAAAGAGACACTCACCTGCATACAGAAGAGAATATGGCAAGCACACCTGTCACTTTCTGAGTGTTTACATGTACAGATTAAAAGGACTGTTCAGAGTGACTACCTTTGGGAGGTGGGTTGTAGGTGAGAAGAGTTAAGTCTCTTTTTATCCCTCTCTCTCTTTTTTTCTTTATGCACGTCTCTGTAGTTTCCATTTTTAACAACCAGACTGTATTATTTTTATAATTAAAAAAATCTGAAAGATGCACGAACAAAAGTCTTTGCCTTTAATTTTTTTTTAATGTTTATTTCTGAGAGAGAGAGACACAGTGTGAGCAGGGGAGGGGCAGAGAGAGGGAGACACAGAATCGGAAGCAGGCTCCAGGCTCCGAGCTGTCAGCACAGAGCCCGACGTGGGGCTCGAACCCACAAACCGTGAGATCGTGACCTGAGCCAAAGTCAGATGCTTCACCGACTGAGCCACCCAGGCACCCCTGAATTTGATCATCTCTTTAAAGGCTCTCTCTCCAAATAAGGGCACGTTCTGCAGTACTGGGGTTAGGATTTCATCCTATGAACTTTGGGGAGATGTAATTCAAGCCACAACAGTGGGTTTTACTCACACCTGGTTGTTAAAGAATGAAGTTGGCCATATGGCTCCCTGTTGGGATTTTTTTCACGGCCACCATATCATTAAACAAAACCGTGACAACTGCCCCCCACACCCCACCTGGATCCAGGATTCCCAGCAAAGGAGACCCACCATCTCCATGGAAACCCAGAGATCCTTCAACAGATCACCACTATGAACAGTCCTTTTATTATGCACACATAAACAAATGTGGGGAAAACGTTTTTTTTTCTGTTTTAACACTGTCTTTGGCTCCTTGCCTTTGTCACATAATAATACAACACAGACACTTTTTCATGGCAGTCTCCTGGAGATCTAGTTCATTCATTTTAATGGCTACCTAGAATTCTACTGAGTGGATGGGCTGTAATTTATTTATCCGATCTCCTATTCCGTGTGAGTCCTGAGACCTGAGAATCAGGGGGCTGAAGGTGTAAGTTCCAATCTGAGTCCGGAAGCCCAAGGACCAGGAGCGCCAATGTCCAAGGGCAGAAGATGTATATACATCTTGACTCCAACAAAGAGAGGGGATTTGTCCTTCCTTTTGGTTCTATTAGGGCCCTTGACAGATTGGATGATGTCCGCTCACCGGGCACTGGGGAGGATCATCTGCCTGACTCAGTTCACCAACGCAAATGCTAATCTCTTCCAGAGATACCATCCCAGACACCCCCAGAAATCATATTTGACCAGCTATCTGCGAATCCCTTAGCCCAGTCAAGCTGATACCTAAAAGTAACCATCACGGTGACGATATTTGGAAATAGGGCCTTTGGGAGGTGATTTAGATTATTGGGTCAAGAGGGTGGGGCCATCTTCTTAAGATTAGAGTCCTTATAAGAAGAGGAAAACAGAGAGGAGAAGCCATGTGAGAAGGTGACTATAAGCAAGGAATTGAGCCTTGACAAGATCCCAAATCTACCGGCACCTTGACCTTGGACTTCCAGCCTCCACACTGTGAGAAATAAATGTCTTTTGTTTAAGCCGCCCAGCCTTTGGTATTTTGTTATAGCATCCCAAGCAGACTGAGACACAGAGCTGGCTGAATACCAGGTCACATCATGGCTGGTGGGTTGGCTTCCTGGGGCTGTCATAACAAAGTCCCACGAAAGAGTGCCTTAAATCAATCGAGATGGATTCTCTCACAGTTCTGGAGGCCAGAAATTGAAATGAAATTGCCAGCATGGCCACGCTCCCTCTGAAGGCTCTAGGCGAGGATCCCAGATATCAGTTATATTGGATTAGGGCGCAGCCTGGTGGTCTCATCCTAACTTGACGTCACGTGCCAAGACCCAGTCTCTAAATAAAGTCACACTCCTAAGTACTGAAGATTGTTGGGACTTGAACATACCTTTTAGGGGGACACAGTTTCTACCATAAGGGGCGAGTGTATATAAAGCCCTTCTGAGAGTTAAGTTCGATGGCCATCTCCAAGGAAGAGCAATGGAACGAATGAATGTTGGGGTCTTTTTTCAGGGAACATCATTTTCATTTGAAATATCTGACCAACCATGATTCAGACTTGGCTGTTTGGCAGACGTTTCCTTAAAAATGAACAAAATGAGGCTGTCACTCCAAGGAAAACAACTCAGTTCTGTTGCCAATGATAGAATTCAAGCTTTCTAAGGAAAATAAGAATTTTGGAAAACCTGCATCTGTCGCCGTGATCTTAACTGCTTTCTGATACTTAAAGAAAGGCTTTTCTGATAATATTGGCAGTGATATTAACGAATGGGACTTTCTGATATTGAATAATGAAATCCGAAAGCCTCTTCATAACCCGTGAACTAATATTTTCCCGACGACCAATGCATGATGTTACAATTAATGTAGAAGGTCCACTCAGAGTGCCACACAGACTGATAGCTATTAGGGTAGCCAACTGTTGGGGGCTGAATGGTGGCTGCCAAAAAGATATAGTCAGGTCCTAACCCCTAGAGACTGCTAGTGCGATCTTTTTTGGAAAAGAGTCTTTGCAAGTGTGATTAAGTTAAGGATCTCAAGATGAGATCGTTTTGGATTACCTGGATGGGCTCTAAACCCAACGACAAGCATCCAGTATAAGAGGAGGCGTGGACAGAGAGGAGGAAAAGGCTACGTGACAATGAAGGCAGAGATTGGAGTGATGGAGCCACCAGAAGCTGGAAGAAGGATCCTCCCTTGAAGATGATCACACATGCAAATGCCCAGGGACGAGAGAACGTGCTGTATTCTAGGAATTGCGAATCATTCGAAGAGGTTCAATATTACATATAACAAATTCAGATATAGACTACGGGAAATAACAAAATAGATACCCACGGACCCACCATCTAGCAAACTTTTTCTTTTAAACAAAAAAAAAATTTTTTTAACGTTTATTTATTTTTGAGAGACAGAGTACCAGCAGGGGAGGGGCAGAGAGAGAGGGAGACACAGAATCGGAAGTAGGCTCCAGGCTCTGAGCCAGCAGCACAGAGCCGGATGTGGGGCTTGAACTCACGAACCAAGAGATCGTGACCTGAGCCAAAGTGGGACGCTCAACCAACTGAGCCACCTAGGTGCCCCACAGACTTTTTCTATAAAGGGCCAGATAGTAAATATCTTCAGCTTTGCAATTCAGATCGTCTCTGGCTCAGCCACAGACGATACCTAAACAAATGGGCACAAACGTGTGCCAGTAAGACTATTTCTGGACACTGAAATTTGAATTGCAAAGAATTTTCACATATCATGAAACAGTCTTCCTCCCCCCCCCCAACTGTTTAAAAAAAATGTGAATCCATTCTTAGCTCGAGGGTCATGCCAAAGCAGGCGACCTTGATCTAGCTTAAGAAATAGAATATTCCCAATATTTGAAAGCTCCCTGCACCCCTCCTGGCTATCTCTCTCCCTCCGCTGACAAAGGGCGGTCTTGATCTTGTATCTTGTGTTCACAATCTCTTAGTTTATGTGACGGTTTGACCTCTTAATTAGGTACCCTGAACCAATATGTCCTTCGGTTTGTATATTTTTGGCTTTCAGATAAAAGGGAACAAGCTAAGAACACTGCAAGGAGGAATGCCTGTATGGATCTTTTAAGCTTAGTGGCGCACAAAGCCTTTTTCCACGGTGGGCAAGAGAAACTGAGGCTAAGGGTGCTTCGGGGATACCCAGAGCTACATAGTTTTCATGGGGCCTCTAAGATGGCCCCTGGTGATCTCCGCCTCCCTGAGGCACACTTTTATGTGAGCCTTCTCCCACACTGCCCCAAGGTTGGTCTGTGTGACCAGTAGAATAGGGCAGAAGTGGTAGGAGGTTATACGAGACTGTGGTTTCCATCTCGGGCACTCTCTTGACGACGGAAGCCCGTATCCATCAGCCAACGAAGAGCCTGGAAGAGGTACAGGAATGTTCTTGGAGGTCCATTCGCCATCTGAAGTTAGGCTTTCCAGGGGCTGCTTCTCTGAGAGAGACTGAGCCCGATCCGCCCAGCTAAGCCACTCTGGGATTCCTGATGTTTGGAAACCATGTGAGATAGGAAGTATTTGTAGTTTGAAGCTGCTACAATTTGGGGTGTTGTATTTTGCAGCGACAGCTAGCTGATTAACGGGGGCAGTGCCAGAACCTTTCAGCTCCTTGTCTAGGCCCTTATAGGATGCCCTGCTTCTCCCAGTCTGAGTCTGTCTGCCTTACTCCCACAAAGACTTTTTAGTAACCATTTCCTAACATTTTCGGCAGCAGAGGCACATCCTAGAGGGCTCTCGTGTAACCCACGGAAGGGATAATCGCAGTGAGATGCTAGACCACAAACACAATGGGGGATGGGTCAGCCAGGAGGGAATCTACAACACCTGGCGGGGCAGGGGAGCATGCGTATCTTCTCAACCAGTCCAGCCAGAGATTCCTGGGGTACGTGTTTTCCAAACGCTCCCACACCCCAGCCTACGTCTGTGCTGTGGTCTCCATCTGGAACACTTTTCCTGACATCTTTTAACCCTCCCTGGGTATTTTAAGGCCCCAGACAAATCTCTCTCCTCCAGGAAGCCCTCCTTCACCCTCTGTGATCCCTCTGAATCCCCCCATGGCACTTCCTTCTGATTTATAGATTCAATATTTGTGTCCCCCCGCCCCACCAAAAATACATATGTTGACATCCTAATTCCCAATGTAATGGTATCTGGAGGTGGGGCCTTCGGGAGGTGATTAGGGTTAGATTAGATCCTGAGAGTAGAGCCCTCATGATGAGATTAATGCCCTTAGACAAAGAGGAGAAGACACAGGATCTCTCTGCTCCCCACCGTGTGAGGACACAAGGAGAAAGTGGGTGTCCACAAACCAGGTAGAGAGCCCTCACCAGACGCCACGCCTGTCGGCACCTTGATCTTGAACTTCCCAGCCTCCAAAACTATGAGTGATATCTGTTAAGACCCCTAGTCCGTGGTAATTTGTTACCGCAGCCTAACTTAAGACACCTGATTATGGTTTGCTCTTACTGAGAAAACGTGACCACAGGGGATGATGAGATGTTTATTTGTAGTGTGGTACAGACTTCGATACAGCTCTCTCGGCTTTACCTAATTGTCTTGTTCATTTCTTCCATGGATTGTCACATTTTTAGAGTTAGAAAGAGTATTAAAAATCATCCAGTGGCTGGGGCACCCGGGGGGCTCAGTTGGTTAAGCTCCCGACTTCGGCTCAGGTCATGATCTCGAAGTTCGTGAGTTCGAGCCCCGCGTCAGGCTCTGTGCTGACAGCTCAGAGCCTGGAGCCTGCTTCCGAGTCTGTGTCTCCCTCGCTTTCTGCCCTTCCCCCGTTCACGCTCTGTCTCTCAAAAATTAAAGAAAAAAAAAATTATCCAGGGCACCTGGGTGGCTCAGTCAGTTGAGCATCTGACTCTTAATGTCAGTTCAGGTCTTGATCTCGGGATCACGCGTTCAAGCCCCACACTGGGCTCCGTGCTGGACGTGGGGCTTACTTAAAAAAAAAAAAAATCATCCAGTCCAGGGGGGTTGGCCAACTTTTCCTGTGAAAAATCAGAGAGTCCATATTTTCAGCCGTGCGGGCCAGATGGTCTCTGTCGTAAGGACTCAATTCTGCTGTTGCAGCTGGAAAGGCCATAAAGGGTATGTCAACAAAGGAGTATGGCCACATGCCAATAAAACTGTATTTACAAGCCCTAGCAGTGGGCCAGATTTGGCCCGGGGGCCACGGTTTACCTGCCTATGACCTAGTCCAGCGTTTTCATGTAACAAGGAGGGGTTCACCGAGGGTCACGTGGGAAGTTAGGAACGAAACCCGAACTCACTCTCAGGCCTGCCAACATCCTATCTTTGTGCCTTCGCTTTGACCTCTTGGCTGGCTTCTGTGGGCCCAATTAAACCTTCTTTTCCTCCACTAATTGAGCTGGGACTTTTCCCAGATGCCTCTGGGCAGGTACCCACCAGAAAGTGCAAGCTACGTGCACTCGTAACCGCCCGTGTCTCAGGTTAGCTACTGGTAGTTTGCCCTTCCTTCTTAACATCAGAGACTCTCCTACATTCTTCCCATGCATACATCCTATGCTTCCCTAAACAGACTCAGAGACGTGAAGTGTCAAGAGAAAAAGCCGAGGGGTTGGAATGAGATAGACCCGGGTCCTGAGTCCGCCCCACCGGGAGCTCTGCGTGACCGCGGGCAAGTCACTTTGCCACCGAGCCCGAAAGCGTTCCTATGAAACAGGAGGAACAACCCACCTCAGAAACAAACCGCTTGTAAAATCCTTGCTTGGCATGTTGTGAGCGCTTCATGGGAATTCCCAGATGCGGTCTGGGCTTGGATTTGCTCATGACAGAGTGGGCGGTTCCTAGGGTGGTCCCCGGTATTTGCACTTTTGTATAATCCCTACCCTCGGGTGTAGAGGACTTGGGATTCGCTTTTCACGAACAGAATAGGAGACAAAGGAAGTGATAGAATGTGGTTCCTCAGACGATTACATCGGTGATCACCGTATGATCCCGAAATTCTACTTCTCGATCTTTATCTCAGTATAGAGCTGAAAGAATACACAAGGAAACTTTTTAGATGATGGAAAAAATGTTCCCTATCTTGATTATGGGGGTGATCACGTGGGTGTACACATTTGTCAAAACTGGTTAAATGGGCCACTTAGAAGGGAGGGTGGGGTGATGGAATGTCCTTTCCAAGATTAGGTTGTAAAAATCTATGACCCAGAAATTCCACTCCCAGGTGTATGACCCAAAGAACGGAGAACAGGTGTTCAAACACATGTTTATAGCAGCACTATCTGCAATGGCCAAAAAGCAGAAACAACCCGGGGGCGCCTGTGGGGGGGGGGGCTCATCGGTTAAGCGTCCGACTCTTGATCTCAGCTCAGGTCATCCACGATCTCGAGGTTTGTGGGATCGAGCCCCGAGTCGGGCTCTGCGCTGACAGCGTGGAGTCTGCTTGGGATTCTCTCTCTCTCTCTTTCCCTCTCTCCCTCTCCCCACTCGTGCTCTCTGTCTCAAAATAAACAAATGAACTTAAAAAAAAGGGCTGGGGGAGGGGGAGGGGGAGGGGGAGGTAGGGTTCAAGGGGACAGTTTCGGTTTGGGAAGATGAAAAGGTTCTGGGGACGGGCGGCCGTGGTTGTACAGGACGGTACAGCAGTGCAACTGTATTTCATGCCACAGGACCACGCATTTAAAAATGGTGAAGATGGAGAACTTGATGTTGTGTATTTTACCATAGTGACAGTAATAATGATAATGATAATGATGATGGTGGTGATGGTGATGATAATCACAGGACATTTCTTTGAAGCCAAGACCCAGGAAGCCACAGAGCATGACTCCTGCAGCTAAAATTAGGCTGGGCTTGAGCGCCTGGGCTTGAGAGTTCTTACACCTACAAGGGGCGGCAGCCTCAGCCTCCCCCGCCAATCATCCCGCAGCCAGAGAGTGGCCTACCCACCCCCTTCCCAAAATAGGCTGGGAGGCTATTTTGGTACAATTTGTTCTCTCATAAAATGAGATCCTAGCACATTGGTGCTCCCTGGCGGGCAGCCGGCTTATCACCAACACCCAGCAGGTGCTAGATGAGCCCAAGGAGAGGTGCTCTGGGGGAATTGCAAAGCTGGCCTTGGGAATCCGGCTCCAGACCCTCCTGCGAGTCACCCTGAGACAAAACTGAGGCTCAGAGAAGGGGAGCTCCTCGCCCAAGGCCACACGCCCCGCGGATGAAAAGCCAGGGTGTGGACAGGTCTGAGAAGCTACACGGCCGATTCTGCGTTTTCTTTCAGCTTTGGCAAAGACAGACGGTTGTGGATTCCCCACCACGGTCAAGATACGGAACCGTCCTATCCCCCTCCCCCCCGCCCCGTTCTCCCGGCCCCTTCGAAGACGGTCTCTTCTACGCCCCAGCCCTGGCACCCACTGATCTGTTTTCGGCCCCTATCAGTCCATTCTTCCTAACACATCCTGTAATGAGAGCACACAGGATGTAGTCCGAGGGTGACGGCATTCGCTCGCCAAATGCCTCTGAGACTCAGCCTCATCGCTGTGTGTATCAGCAGTCGGTTCCTTTTCATCGCTGAGTAGTATCCCATCGTGTGATGTTCACCCACTCGCCGGCTGCAGGACACGTGGGGGTGTTTCCGGTTTCGGAAAACAGCCACTTTAAACATTTCCTGGGTGAACACGAGTTTACGTTTCACTTGCGGCATCATATGGCCAACGGTGTTTCATTTCCCAAGAGACCACCCGGCTGTTTCCGGCCAGCACTTGGCTAGCGTTCCAGGTGCTCCAAATCCTTACCAGCACCTGGCGTTGTTAGCTATTACCTTATCCATTCTAAGCCGTATCGTATTAACCTGCTACGGCTGTCATAACGACAGAGTGGCTTGAATGAGAGAAATGCATTTTCTTACAGTTCTGACAGCTCCGGGTCCAAGACAAAGGCATCGGCAGCAACGTGTGTTTTCTTCTGAGGCCTCTTCATTGCTTGTAGATGGCCATCTTCTCCCTGGGCCCTCATATGGTCTTTTCTCTGCCCGTGTCTGTGTCTTAATCCCCCCTTCTTATAAGGACCCCAGTCGTATTGGAGTAGGGCCCACCCAAAGAGCTCATTTTCACTTAATCACCTCTTTAAAGACCTTATCTCCAAATATGGTTACGTTCTGAGGTACTGGGGATTGGGGTTTCAACTTATGAATTCTGGGGGGACACGATTCAGCCTCTAACAGATATGCAGTGGTATTTTGTTGTTTTAAGGTGTATTTCATGTGATTACTTGCCGTCCATATATTCTCTTTGGTGAACTGTCTGTTCAGATTTTTTGCCCAATTTTTTATGGAGTTTTTTCTTCCTTCCTTCCTTCCTTCCTTTTTTTTTTTTTTTTTTTAAATAGAGAGAGAGGTGGGGAGGGACAGAGAGAGAGAGAGAGAGACAGAGAATCCCGATGCGGGGCTTGATCCCACGACTCTGGGATCAAGACCTGAACCGAAATCAAGAGTTGGACGCTCAACCGACTGACCCACCCAAGGCGCCCAGGAGTTTTTCCTTTTTTATTGGAAAAGTTTTTACACCTTTACTGAGATAGAATTGACGTATAATAAACTGTGCATATTTAAAGCATAGAGTTTGATAAGTTGTAATGCGCATATAGACCTGCGAAGCCATCACTACAGTCAGGATTGTTAAGATTCCCATCGCCTAGTTTCTGCCTGCTTCTTCCCCCTTCCTCCCACCTTCCCCTTCTAGTCCTCGTCTCCCCAAGCACCCGTTGATCAGCCTGTTACTCTAAGTTAATTTGCCTTTTCTAAAATTTTATTTAAATGGACTCATAGAGTACGTGTTCTTTTTTTAAAAAAAAAGTTTATTTATTTTGAGAGAGAAATAGAACTCAAGAGTGTGAACAGGGGAGGGGCAGAGAGAGAGAGAGAGAGAGAGAGAGAGAGGGAGAGAGAGGATCCCAAGCAGGCTCCACTCCACACTGTCAGCACAGAGCCTGATGTGGGACTCGACCCCACAAACTGTGAGATTGTGACCTGAGCCGAAGTCAAGAGTTGGGTGCTTAACTGACTGAGCCACCCAGACGCCCCTCGTCCACTCAGCTTTTGATGGACGTTTGTTTGTTGTTTCCAGCTTGGGGCTATTACAAAGCCGCTATGAATGTTGGTGTACATGTCTTTGTAGGGACACATACATATTTTCGTTGCTCCCGGGCAAGTACCTGAGTAGAACAGCTGGGTTATTTGACAAGTGAACACACTATTTTTGAAGAAACTGCCACTGTCTTCCAAAGTGGCCACGCCATTTTACACTCCCGCCCGTGGAATATGAGCGTTCCTCTTGCTCCACACATCCTCGCCAGTATGGGCAGTCTTTTATATATATATATATTTATATATATATAAATATATATATATATAAATATATATATATAAATTTAAATGTTTATTTATATTTGATAGAAAGGGACAGTGTGCGAGTTAGGGGGGGGCAGAGAGAGACAGAATCCGAAGCAGCCTCCAGGCTTCGAGCTGTCAGCACAGAGCCTGACGTAGGGCTCGAACTCACAAGCCACGAGATCAAGACCTGAGCCGAAGTCGGACGCTTAACCAACTGAGCCACCCAGGCGCCCCGGGCAGTGCTTTTAATTTAACCATCCTAGAGAATGCGAACTGGGTATCTTCCCACCCATTTCCTGGTTGGCTAAGGATGTTGAGCATCTTTTCATGTGATTTCTGTGTGTGTGTGTGTGTGTGTGTGTGTGTGTGTGTGTGTGCTATCTGTATATCCTCAACGTCAAAGTGTCCATTCAAATCCTTTGCTCATTTTTAATCAGGCTATTTATTGACTTTTGAGAATTCTTTATATATTCTGGATATAATCCCGTTATCAGATGTGTGATTCCCAAGTTGTGCTCTTAACAAGGTCCTACACATGGGGTGCCTGGGTGGCTCAGTCGGTTAAGCATCTGACTTCGGCTTAGGTCATGATCTCGTGGTTTGTGAGTTTGAGCCCTGCGTGGGGCTCTGTGCTGACAGCTCGGAGCCTGGAGCCTGCTTCAGATTCTGTGTCTCTCCATCTCTCAGCCCCTCCCTTGCTCATGCTCTGTGTCTCTCTGTCTCTCAATAATAAATAAACGTTAAAAAAAAAATAAAACAAAAAACAAAAAACAAGGTCCTGTACAGACTGAGCTGCAAACCCCAATCACCCAATAATCCTCCCATCTGCCTACAAAGGGCAGTGATAATCATCACCCTCTTTGCCCCCAAAAGGCAAACTGGCTTGGAGAGGGGGAGGCCCCGTGACCTGTTGGTGACACAGTAAATATTTGAACTCCAAACCCCAGACTTCACCCACAGGCTCCATCCCGACTTGGGACTGCCGTGAGCCTCATCTTCCTGGAAACGCTGAATGTCTCTGAGGATACAGAACCCCCCTGTGTCCTGAGGCCTAAAGAGCAGGAATGAATCAGACAAGGCAAGAGACAAGGGTTCTTTCACAACCGATTTATTTGCTGAACCTTCATGCCGAGCCTTGACAAACATGCAAGAGGATGAATTCGGAGCTTCGGGACCCACCCAGCTCCCTCCCAGGTGTCACAGGATCAAGGCACTTTCCCAACAGCCGGGCAACATCCGGGGCCCTGCTGACCCCGCCCTGATCTTGACGCAGCTGTAGGCTGAGTACCCACGTGCAGAGGACAGCTCTAAGCGGGCCCAGTCTGGGCCAAAACCCCACCTGAGACTGGCCACACCTCATCTACCCACCCCTGCTTGGATGTCCTGGCAACACAGGTTGAGATGAAGGAGGCCGGGGGCAGGGGGTGGGGGCTCAGCTATCGTTCCCCTCACTCACCCTGACGCATGTCCTGGGCCCAGCGGCAGCAAGATGCCCAGCACAGAGCAAGCCGACTCTTCTGATTCAGCCAATCAGTGGAGGACGCAGGCATGAGGGAGGCCTGACGCTTCTAGGGCCCAACAGCAGGTGCTCGGAGCCCCTTCACAGAGCTGGATCTTGGGACCCCTGCCCGGCCAACTGCATTTCTTTGGTTTAGCACCAGCCTGAAGCCAAAGGTCAGAACGAGCCTCCCCCACCCTCCAAGCTCTCCAGACTGGCCTAGGTGTGTCTACCGAAGGCCCCCTTTGTGCCAGGTAACTTGTGGGGTTCTCCGATCCGCAAACACAAATCATCTAAAATGCAAAGCCGCTCCCAAGCATGGTGAACATCCGTCAAGGCCTCCCCTCCCGACTGCGTGGTGCTTAAGAGTTTATAAGGCTGGTTCACATCCAGGCGCACACCAACACTTCCATAAGGAGGAGGGCTGGGGGTCCCCACCGTACGGATGGGGAACGGAAGGCTTGGAGGAGGCAACTTGCCCGGTGCCTTCCAGGAGGGGTGGGCAAGAAGAGACGTGGAAGGTCATAGCAGCCGCCTCCCAGCAGGTACTTAGGAAATGGCCATCAAATTCGTGACTCTCAACCTGACCTGAAATTCTTTCGGAGTCAAGATGTAATTTTAGAGAGGAAATGATGGAGCAAGAATATACTGCTAGAGTTTCTGGCTGGAGCTGCTGCCAGGATTCTGTGGGCCTCCCCCCCGAATAAAGCTGGGTCGCTATGGTGGCCTGGCAGAAAGAGAGGGACCCCTCCATTCCCACAAATGCCCCTCAGCCCCATATCTCATTTAACGCCCCCCGCCCCCATCAGCCCTGGAGGGTGGGCTGATGGCCCCAGTTTGTAGACTGGGACGTCAAGGCCCGGAGAGGGGAAAGCTGAGCCCAGGAGGCGCCCACACCAACTCTGAGGGTCCTGGGTCTGGGTCTTCTCCCCGGCACCCCACAAGGCCTCTGGGCCACCCACTAATCTGCCTTCTTGGTTTTCTTCTTCCTGGAGCCCTCGCTCAGCTCCTCCTTGGACTTAGCAGGCAGGGCTGAGTGCGGGGAGCCGGGCCCGCCGCCGCCGTGGGACCCGCCGTGGGACCCACCATGGTTGTCGTGGTAATGGTCATCCCCCCAGGCAGCCCCAAACAGCACAGGGCAGATGTAGCCCTCCAGAACATCAAAAGGGGAGCCATGAGAGTGAGTGGCCGTCAGGAACACCTGAGGTGGGATGGAAGGGGGGCAGGGAGACAGCGAGAGAGACAGAGGGAAACCGAGGCAGAAAGCAAAGTGGGGGGATGGGAGAGGGAAGAGGGGAGAGAAGGTCAGCCAGGTTAAGGTCAGAGGTAGCCCAGACCCCCCCCCCCCGGCTTTATGCACCCCCGGGAGGGTGACCAACTGTCCCAGGTTTCCCGGGATACGAACTTCCGGTGTTGAAACCCACATAGCATCGGGCACATGGAAACAGGCGATCTCCCCCCTTGCCTCCCACCTGGGCTCAGAGAGGAACAGTGCTTGGCCTGAGGTTACTCACTGCCTTCCCCTTTTCAATGGCCTATGGGTCCCCTCCCCGCCAGCCAGCCAGCAGCCACGCTCCCCAGATGCATGGGGAAGGCAGTGTGGTCCCTGAAGACCCCCCCTGGGTGAGTCAACCCCAGCTCAAGGCCTCAGGATCAGACCAGCCCCCTCCTGGCCTAGCCTGGGTCCCCTGTGTCCTGAGTGTGCCTTCCCTGGGTCTCATCCCTCAGCTCTCCACTGCCAAGGCACAAGCTCCCCCCCCACCCCCCGATTCTCCAAATGGACTTCGTACATTCCTGCCCCACTCTTAAGCTGGGCCCTCTGCCCAGAGGCCTTATTCTTCTCACCCAGTCCCCTACCTGCTGGGCACTCCTCTTATCAGACCTTCTTCCCACGCAGACCTCCTGGCACCCCCTTCCCCAGCCCCCTGCCTTAGGGCTGTCCTTTCTGGGACACAAGACTACAAGCCCGAGCTCCCAGCCTGGAAGGTGCGGGTTGGGGTGGGTCAGGGCAGCAAGACTTACCTTACAGGACACCATGAACACGGTGAAGATGAAGGTAAGGCTGGCTTTGGACACGGGGAGCCAGCGGGTCTGCTGCAGGGTGAAGAGTATGGCTCCATACAGGCTGGCCTTTGTGGGGCTGGAGGGGGCAGCCTCAGTTACCGCGAGGCGCCAGCCACGCAGCCCAGGCCTTTTTACCTCTGGCCCCGACCCCGCCTGCCCACTGCCGGCCCCAGCTCACATCCCAGCTTCTCCTGAGCATGAGGTGGGAAGGGGCCTGCATGGCACGGACACGGTGGTGTCTCCCTGCACAGTAAAGGGTTAACAGGGCCCAGAGAGGTTCTTCTTTCTTAACTTCCTTACGGGATAGGTTTTCAATATTTTAACTTGTTGCAGAAGACAGACCCGTGACTTCCGTTCCTGATGTCTGTTGTGCACCGCCGTCCTTAATGATGATAATTCTGCCTGGTATTTCCAAAGCACTCGCCCGCCAGGGACCGGTGCTGCGGAATCTATCCGTGTGGTTCCTGGGGGCCCCTCACCCTCAGCTGATGAGGCGGAAAAGGAATCCAAGGGGGGAAACCACCTGCCCACTTGGTTGCAGACAACACAGCTAGCTGTCTGGGTCCCCGTTTCCTTGTCAGTGGCCCGAGGGTGGGAATACACTTTCGTGGGGGGGTGAAATGAGCGAATTCTCTCTTCCGAGGTGTGAAATGGGAATTGTCATGGGTGTATGGGCAAGCCTTTTAATTTTGTCGTATTTAAAAATTTTTTTTAATGTTTATTTATTTTTGAGAGAGAGAGAGACAGAATGCGAGTGGGTTAGGGGCAGAGAGAGGGGGAGACGCAGAATCCGAAGCAGGCTCCGGGCTCCGAGCTGTCAGCACAGAGCCCGACTCAAGGCTCGAACTCACGAGCTGTGAGATCATGACCTGAGCCGAAGTCAGACGTCAACCGACTGAGCCACCCAGGCGCCCCTAATTTTGTCATATTTTAAATGGCCATGGTTTTTATTTGTTGTCGATTGGGAGAAAATTGAACTAGCCCAAACCAGTTAGGTCTTTTAAAAATGTATAGGCTACAGGGGCCCCTGGCTGGCTCAGTTGGTGGGATGTGTGACTCTTGATCTTGGGTTGTGAGTTCGAGCTCTGCGTGGGGTGTAGAGATGCCTTAAAAACAAAATCTTTAAAAAAAAAGCAATGTATGGGCTACATGCAGCATGAGGCCCTACGCTGAGTCCTGGATGCAGCTGGCTCTGCCCACCTCGTCCCAGCCACATTCCCCATCCACGCTCTGTGCCATACGCTCTCCACCAATGCTCTGTACCCCCTGCTCTGTACTCCTCACTCCGCATCCATACTCTGTACCCTGACCCCCCAGAGCTGGGCAGAATCATTGCTCTTTTCTCACTTGACAGGTGGCAGAGGTGCTGGCCTCTGTCCAGAGGTTCCTCCTTTGCCAGAAAACTCCTACTCACTCTTCATAACCCGAGTCAAGTATCTCATCTCCCTACAGCTCTGCCTGCCCCTCCCCCCTGGGCAGAGCCCTGGTTCCCCGTTTCTGGGTCCCCCAGCCTTGACCTCTGGAAGCTTCTGGAAGACAGAATCGGTGGCTGAGGCTTCCAAGTCACCAGGAGTATCCAACCCAGGGTCAGGCCCAAGAGGCACCTGTACATACAGGAAGGAGGAGGGGCGGAAATGGGATACTCACAAGGACATGTGCAGGATCTCATTGGTCTCCGGCTTCCAGACCCCTCGGAGCAGCTGCTCAAATTTGGACATGAGGGCGACACCAGAGCCTACGAGACAGGGTGCCCCTGAATGAGCCTGCCACCTCCAGTTCCCCCATTCTTCTCAGCTGAATTCCCAAGGAAGCAGCTTCTCCAGAGGGACACTGAGCCTGGGGGTCTGTTCATCAGTTGCAGCAGGGAAACTGAGGCTCAGAGAGGGTCACACGGCATATTCGGAGCAAAACTACCATGAATTGAGGTCATATCCCATCTGCAAGGTATGTCTCAGACAAATCTGGGTTGTCTGCCCTGATGCCCTTAGGGAGTCCCGGATCCTGAGCTGTGCATAAGGCTTCCAGAAGCCTCCCCATCCCAGTGTCTCTCCTCCTCAGGGCTCTGAACTCTCAATCTTTCTTAAGCCACTTGCCCTCCAGGAGGCATGCTGTAACTCTACGGAATTTGCTCTGTAGTATAGGCTTCCTGGAGAGTAAATAAGGAGACCCATATGCAGACATAAATGATTATCATTCTAGAAGAATCTTTCCATTTACCCCAAATGTATTGGTTAAAGAGGTTGGACTCCTAGAGCTACTCCAGGAGTAGCTATGCTAATTGAGGTGCCTAGTATGTACCACTGGACCAGGGGTTCATATGTGGAGTGATTTTGCCCCTAAGGAGGCACTTGGAAATGTCTGGAAACACTTTTGGTTGTTGCAACTGGGGAGGGGGCTGCTACTGGTCAGCAAAGGCCAGGAATGCTGCTCAACATCCTATAAAGCACAAGACAGCCTCCACCTCAGAGCATGATCCAGCCCCACGTGTCAATGGTGTGGAGTACGCTGGAGCTCAGTGGAGGGTGAGTCTAGGCCCCGATATTTTCGCAGTACACACTTTGGTATTAGGCAGCAGGGATGAGGTGTCCAGTGGTGTTAGCACCTGCTTGAACCTTCTTTCCCTGTCTTCCTTTTACCCCTTGGTCCACCTCTCCAACTATTATTGTCAAATTGTCTACTTCTCCTTTAACTTCTCTCAGTTCGTGCTTTATATATTTTGGTGTTTTTAGGTGCATACATGTTTGTAATTGTTACATCTTCCTCGTGGATCGACCTGTCATTATAAAGTACCCCTCTTTATTTTTAGTAGCATTTTTGTTTGTTTGTTTTAAAGTCTGTCTTGGTCTACCTCCTAGCATAGCTAGAGGAGAGGGGAAAGGAGGCCTTCAGAGTAGTTAAGAATGTGGACGGTGAATTCAGAGGACCTAGAGACAGACCTCGCGGCACTCCCTTAGCTGTGTGACCGCGGGCAAGTGATTTCATTTCCTTCCTCAGTGAAAGGGGATGACATTAGACTTCTAAAGCAGGGTCTTAAGGATCAAATGGGGTAAGATGCACAAAGGGCTCAACTCAAACCTGTCCTGGGTCATAAAGTCTTCACTGGGCATCCATGAACACGGACAGGAAACCGAACTACATCTTTTTCACGCCCCTCACTGAAACACAACCTTTCCTTCCATCGTGAAGGGAGGTAGTGAGCTGAGCAGGATTTGCAAGTCTGTGACTCCATCACCAACAGAATCCACAGATTTATTTCCTTTTCACGTTCCCATGGTTGCAGATGGTTTCATAATATCGTTTGTGCTGGACAGCACTTCAAAAGGTTGAGAATTCCCTATTTGCTAACGAATGGTCTGTTATTGAGTGCCTCGGTAGAGATGTATAAAATGACTATGCCATACTGAAACTTTGTTTGATGCCTATTTTGAAATAACGGGCCTCTTCTGTCATCATATATATTTCATTTTATGCACTTACAAACACAAAAGGCTTTCCCGGACTCAAAAAGGGCCATGGTCCACAAAGGTTAAGAACCCCTATAGTTACAGGGGTGTGATTTCTTCTCCAGGAAGCATTTGGCAACATCTGGAGACACTTCTGGTTGTTAGGCTGGCGGGTGCTACTGACTTCTGGTGGGGGGAGGCCAGGGATGTTGCTCTACATGTTACAACGCACGGGACAGCCCCCCCCCCCCCCAGAGGGTGATCTGGCACCAAACATCAGAAGTGTTGCAGCTGAGAAAACGTGCTCGAGAGACTCAGCCGTCACTGTCTCGTTGTCCTGTTAATCTTTGACAGCTAAATTCCGGAAGAATTTTCCCATTTACTCTAAAGGTGTTGGCTAAAGACACTGGACTCCCGCAACAGTCCTGACACCCCTTAGCCTGGACCAATATCTATGCCGACCTGGGTGCCCGACATGTAGCACACTGAGCAGGGGTTCTTAACCGAGGTGATTTTTCCATCGTTATCATGGTCCTGTTTACCTTTGACCCAGCCGGTGGCAATCATGACGAACCACCCATGGTGGTAGTGGTGGTGGGCGTGATGGATGCCCACGGCGATCTTTCGGACTCTGACTACCTCCTTCATGGCCACAAATATAAGTTTCACAGGTAAGAAGCAGACACACTTGTAAAAGAGGTCCAGGGGGCAGAAGAAAATCAAGTACCTTTGGGGAGAGAATGAGGAGCGTCAGGGGGAGACAGACCGTGGGGGGTCCCTGGGAGGTTGGGTCCAGACCTCCCCTCTCCCCCAACTTGTTGGGCTCCGGACAGAGCTGGGCAGCGGAGAGCAGTGCGTTCAGGCCCACGGTGGAGGTTGTGCCGATGGGTCCTATTTCCTCCAACCTCCCGCCTCCCACCTCCCAGGTGGCTGGGTCACCCCTGCCCCCGGCTCTGCTCTCCCACACCCCACCAGCTTGACAGTGCTTACCAGACGGCCGAGGCCAGCAGGACGCTGGAATTGTTGCTGAAGTAGTCGATCAGGGGCTCCCCGAGGAGCAGATCCGCCAAGATGTAACTCCCGAAGCAGTGCAGCATGGCGCACAGCCAGGACGCCAAGGGATGGCGCCGGGACAGCTCGACTGCTCCTGGGGGGCGGGGGGAAGAGGCCGTCACTGGGATGCCAAGAGCGTGCTTTGTCCCCATGCCCTCTGGTCAGCTTATCCTAATTCAGCTGCCTTTGCAGAGCGCCCGCCCCATGCCTTGCTGCTCGCCCATTTCAGAGGAAGAACCCAGGCTCAGGGAGGCGGGACACATGCCTGAGGTCACACAGAGGAAAGGCAGAGCTGGGTCGGGCCTCTCTCCTCTGTGCTCAGAGAGGTGGCAATGATTGGTAATGCCAGCTCCCAGTTAGCAGGCAGCTCCAGGTCGCAGACACCGGGTTCACATCTACGTGAAGGACTCCTTCAATCGTCGTTGATACCCACCGCCAAGTGATCACTCTCATTATCCCCACAAAGAGAGGGAGGCGTGGAGATAGAGCCAAGTGCAGATGGGAACACTTCAATAGGGCTGCTGCTGCCTCGGGCTGATGCCAAGATCCCTACAGGCTCACGCCCGGCCTCTCCGTCTCTCCCTCCTTTTAAATTTTTATTGTTGCGGTGAAATATACACGAAATGTACCACTTTCACCATTTTGTAAGTGCACAGCTCAGGGGCATTAGGCACATTCCCACTGTTGGTGCAACCATCATCGCCATCCACCTCCAGGGCTTTTTCATCGTCCCCAACTGAAACTCTGTCCCCGTTAAACACTTACCTCCCCGTTCTCTCCCTTCAGCCCCTGGCGTCCACCATTCTACTTTCGGTCTCTGTGAATCTGACCCCTCTAGGGACCCCGTGTAGGTGGGATCACACAGTATCTGTCCTTTCGTAGTCTGGCTTATTTTCCTTAGCGTGATGTCCTCAAGGCACGCTCGTGTTGGAGCACTGCTAGTGTTAGAATTCCTCCTTTTTTAAGGTTGAAAAATATCCCAGTGAATGGTTAGACCACATTTTGTTTCTTCAACTCATCCACCGATGGACGTCTGAGCTGTTCCCACCTTTTGGCTATTGTGAATAATGCCGTGAAGAACACGGCATGTACGAATATCTATCCGAGTTCCTGGTTTCAACTCTTGTGGTGACATATCCAGAAGTGGAATTGATGGGTCATATGGTAATTCTATATTAACATTTTTTTTTAAGTTTTAAATATTTACTTATTTATTTATTTTGAGAGAGAGAGAGAGAGAGTAGGGGAGGGCCAGAGAGAGAGAGAGGGAGAGAGAAAATCCCAGGCAGGCTCTGCACTGCCAGCACTGAGCCCAGCATGGGACTCGAACTTACGAACCACGAGTCCATGACCTGAGACAGAATCAAGAGTCAGACGCCCAACGGACTGAGCCACCCAGGCGCCCTATGCTTAATTGTTTGAGGAACTGCCATATTGTTTCCCACAACCGTTGCACGATTTCACATTCCCACCAACAGGGCATGAGGGTTCCACCTTCTCCACATCCTCGCCAACACTTGTTATTTTCTGTTACGAGCTAGTGGCCCGGAAGAAATAAAGACACACAAGCAGAAGGGGCCAAGCACAAATGCCACCTCCTCTAGGAAGGCTTCCTGGCTCTGCTGAGTCGGTCACTCCTGCCTCTGGGCTCCCACAACCCTGTGGACTTCATTCTACCATGGGTCTTGGTATTTTACTTAATTGTTCTTTTTTAAATTTTTCTTTTAATGTTTATTTATTTTTGAAGGAGAGAGAGACAGTGTGTGAGCGGGGGAGGAGCAGAGAGAGAGAGAGAGAGAGAGAGACAGAATCAGATGCAGGCTCCGGGCTCTGAGCTGTCAGCACAGAGCCCAACACAGGGCTCGAACTCACAGACTGTGAGATCATGACCTGAGCCAAAGTCGGACGCTCAACCGACGGAGCCACCCAGACACCCCAACTTAATTGTTAACACCAACAGGAAGTAGATGAGAGGTTGCCTCGGGCTAGAGGGAATGGGGGAGAATGGAGAGTGACAGTTAAAGGATAGAGGTTTCTTTCGGAGGGGATGGTCGCACAATTCTGTGAATATACTAAAAACCAATGAACGGGATGCTTTAAATGGGTGAATTGGGTAGTATATGAATTAGAGCCCAATAAAGCTGTTATAAAATAAACAACGGAAAAAATGTAACTTATTTCGGTTTCTGTAACGGAGGACACACACTCATAAATGATACTAAATTGAGTCTTCCTATGAGCCCAAGGCAACAACAACAACAACGAAGGATGGTTCTGCTTAGCGGAGAGGAAAAGGAATCCTCTCTCTCAAGAAGATGGCTCAGTGCATCGGCCTGCAACTTTACAAATCAGACAGCAGCGCCCCACCCCAGAGCATCTCGGTTGGCCAGTCTGGGGTGTGGCTGGGCTTATGGATTTTTTGATGTTCCTGGGTGATTCTTATGGGCAACAATGTTGAACATCACATGGCGACAGAGGAATGAGCTGGCTGATGTCCCGATGTCCTGCAGCCCTGATAAGCCAAGATCTCCTATCCGTGGCTAGGAGGATAGGCTCCCAAGAACAATGGTTTCCAAACTGTGTTCCTAGGAACCTGAGGATTTGCAGGAGAAACCAAATGGGAACGTTCTGGGTCCTTCACCCCATGTCCACCAGAGCATACCTGCATTTACTGCTTCATCTCAGTGTTCAAGACAAGTCTTTGTTTTGTTTTGTTTTGTTTTGTTTTAAAGCTATCTCTGTGCTGGGGGCACCTGGCTGGCTCAGTTGGCAAAGCATGAGACTCTTGATCTCGGGATTGTGAGTTAGAGCCCCACATCGGGTATAGAGATTGCGTAAAAATAAAACCTTTGGGGTGCCTGGGGGTCCCAGTTAAGTGTCCGACTCTCGATTTCAGCTCAGGACATGATCTCACAGTTCATCAGTTCCAGCCCTGCATAAGGCTCTGTGCTGACAGCATGGAACCTGTTTGGCATTCTCTCTGTCTCTCCCTCTCTACCCCTTCCCCATTTGCATGCTTTCTCTCTGTCTCAGAATAAATAAACTAAAAAAAAAAAAAAAAAAAAAAAAAAAAGAACTTTAGAAAAAAGAAAGCATATGTCAATACTGCCGAATAAAGTCAGTAGCTGGTGTTAATGGAATTGTAGCAGTGTCAATTTCCTGGTTGGAGTAATGAGCTACCAGTATGTAAGACGATCTCGTTGGGGGAAGCTGGGGGAAGGGGACTTGGGAACTCTTCGCACGGCTTTTGCCACTTCTTACGAGTTTTTAACTTTTTAAAAAATGTGTTTAATTCCCACATTGAAATAGAGGGCAAAGGTCTAGTTCTTAAAAAGTAAGTTTATAGGGGCGCCTGGGTGGCTCAGTCGGTTGGGCATCCGACTTTGGCTCAGGTCACGATCTCACAGTCCGTGAGTTCGAGCCCCGTGTCAGGCTCTGGGCTGATGGCTCGGAGCCTGGAGCCTGTTTCCGATTCTGTGTCTCCCTCTCTCTCTGCCCCTCCCCTGTTCATGCTCTGTCTCTCTCTGTCCCAAAAATAAATAAAAACGTTGAAAAAAAAATTTAAAAGGTAAGTTTATAAAAACTATCTAGGGGAATAGGATTAATGCCTCTGAATCAAATCCTCACACTTTGTATTATGTAAAGTCTTTAGAATCTTTATAAATAGGTTCTATCATTATGTCAAATTATTTTGTTTGTTTGTTTCACGTAATCTCTATGCCCAATGTGGGGCTCGAACTCACAGCCCCGAGATCAAGAGTTGTATGCTCTACAGACTGAGCCAGCCAGGTGTCCCTTATCTTCATGTTAACATCCTCATAATCTTCTGTAGCCACACCCCAGAGTTGCAACCTGGTGTTTCCTGCTGTGACAACTATTGATTTCTTCCCTCCCCCACTAGTTTCATTTTCCAGAGAATGCTTTTAGGATTAAGCCGTAAGACACAGACACTTAGCTCTCATGGCCAGAGCAGGTACCAAAGACTCCCCTTAAATGATTTACTTGAATCCAGTGACAACGCCACTCAATGTGGATGTGAAATGACAAGGTTACATGTGATCTGTTAATCAAAAGACTAATCAAAATAAATGATCCCAGGTTTGGCTTGTTGTTGTTGTTGTTTTTTTTTTTTTTTTTTTTTTAATTTTTTTTTTTCAATGTTTATTTATTTTTGGGACAGAGAGGCACAGAGCATGAACAGGGGAGGGGCAGAGAGAGAGGGAGACACAGAATCAGAAACAGTCTCCAGGCTCTGAGCCATCAGCCCAGAGCCTGACGCGGGGCTCGAACTCACGGACCGCGAGATCGTGACCTGGCTGAAGTCGGACGCTTAACCGACTGCGCCACCCAGGCGCCCCTGTTGTTGTTGTTTTTTTAAGGTTACTTTGTTTCTTTAAAAAAATTTTTTTTTCAACGTTTATTTATTTTTGGGACAGAGAGAGACAGAGCATGAACAGGGGAGGGGCAGAGAGAGAGGGAGACACAGAATCAGAAACAGGCTCCAGGCTCTGAGCCATCAGCCCAGAGCCTGACGCGGGGCTCGAACTCACAGACTGCGAGATCGTGACCTAGCTGAAGTCGGACGCTTAACCGACTGCGCCACCCAGGCGCCCCAGGGTTACTTTGTTTCTAGAAATTGGATGCCTCTTGTCTCTAAGTTGTCAAATCTGAATGCGTGGCCTCTTCGTGACATGCACTACGTCTGAAGCTATTGACATCAATACCTATGCATACGGTCGATACACTCAAAACATTGATTTGGTCTTAGTCCTTCGTTGAGTATGGGGACCTCATCAGTGTTACCTGCTGCTGCCCCCCACCCCCGCCACCGTGCGTGGCACTGTGCCTGACACATAGTAGCTGCCCAATAAATAGTTGTGAGAGAATGAACTCCTGCCCTCACAGAGCTTACATTCTTGCAAATGTGGGCAGAACAGCTCGCAGGCATTGAGGTTGTGTTTGCGCACTTTGGGATGCACCGTATGAAAACCTCCCCTGCTCTATCTCTTTGTGGAGTTACTATTTTGTCCCAGGCAACTGTCAGCCTTGACTCTATCCTGGAGAGCTTTTAATCACGCATAACAGAGGGATCAATATCCCCACTTGCAGCGAGTTATATGGGGGACCAGTGTCCCCCTGCCCAGAATTCATGTCCGCCGGAACCTCACAATGCGACCTCATTTGGAATAGGGTCAGTGTAGGGTTTTCATTCCAAGAAACATGAAGTCCAATCCCTTCTGTAGAAGGAGCTGCCTTCTTAGCTTAGCTTGGTCAACTTTATAGAGAAGGGGGGGGGGCTAGGAGTATGTGCCCCTGCTCCAGAGGGAAAAAAAGCCCCAGTTTCCCTCCATACACACAGTTGGGAGAATCCATAGGCAACACCATCTTGGAGGCAGTTTGGCAACACTGAGGAAATCTGAGGCTGTGCATTGCCCACGTCTCAGCAATTCTGCTCCTCACGGCTGACTCAAAAGAAACTAGCAAAGGAGACCGGGGTGGGGGTCAGGGGGAGGATTCCACCGCCACACTGTTATAGGACAAAAGTACTTATCTCTTAGTGAGGGGTGGAGACTCACACAAAATGGGTTACCACAGAGCCGCTATTTAAAAGTGAACTAGATCGGGGCGCCTGGGGGGGGGGGGGGCTCAGTCGGTTAAGCGTCTGACTTCGACTCAGGTCACCATCTCAAGGGTCCCTGAGTTCAGGCCCCGCATCGGGCTCTGTGCTGACAGCTCAGAGCCCGGAGCCTGCTTCCGATTCTGTGTCTCCCTCTCTCTCTGCCTCTCCCCTGCTCGTGCTCAGTCTCTCTCTCAAAAATAAAGATTAAAAAAATTTGTTAGTAAAAAATAAATAAGTAAAAGTGAATTAGATCTATGGCCCTGGGAACAAAATCCCTTCTGGTTGAGAACCACCACTCTAGATAAATCCACGTGGATAAATCCCGTACGGTTATTACTGAGTAAAAACGTTAGGTTGCAAGAGGATACATTTACGTATATCTTAAGTATATATTTGAAACAACATACTCCATGTAGTTTAGAGACACATACACAGCAGAGAAGGTGTAAATACAGGCGTGGGAACAATACGAGCCAATTTTAGGGTGGCGGTCACATCTAGAGAAGGAGGGACGGGGAAGGGACAGGGTTGGCTGGGTCTCTATTTATTTATTTAAAAAGTCATCTGAGGGGCACCTGGGTGGCTCTTTCGGTGGAGCATCCGACTTCTGCTCAGTTCATGATCTCATGATTCATGGGTTTGAGCCCCGCATTGGGCTCACGGCTGTCAGTGTGGAGCGGGCTTCGGATACTCTGTCCCCCAGCTCTCTGCCCCTCCCCCACAGCGCTCTCTATCTCAAAAATAAATGAGCATAGAAAAAAAAAGTATTTAAAAAATAATAATAAAAATAACAAATATCTGAAGCAAATCTATGTTCACATCTGTTAAATCTGTGTAGAGGGAAGAGCGGTATCTGTGATATTTATTCTATGTGTATGAAATATTTAATCACCAAAAGGGGTGAAAACAAGAGTCTCCTGGAAAGCTGATAAGCAGGAGGGCTATGGGGTACTCATCTGCCTTATCACACTGGGCTCCACACTCTGTACTGAGCCCCCTCACTACCTGTCCCCTCTCTGATGGCCATGACTAGAGGGCCAGGAACCAAGGAAGTCTTGGGTGGGCAGGGGGATCCTGTTCCTCCAGGAACGGGAGGTCTTGGGTGGGCAGTGGGGCGCCAGGCTACATCCTATCTGCAAGAACCCAACAAAAATTTCCGGAAGACTCTTAAAAAATCATGTTCACAGCAGCACTGTTCACAACTGCCAAAGGGTAGAAACAACCCAAGTGTCCTCCAATAGATGAACGGATAAACAGAATGTGATCAAGCCACACAATGAAATATGATTCAGCCTTAAAGAGAAGTGAAGTCCTACAACGTGAACAAATCTTGAAGACGTGCTAAGTGAGAGAAGCCAGACACAAAAGGTCACATGGTGTATGATGTCATCTATAGGAAATGTCCAGAAAAGGCAAATCCATAGAAACAGACAGCAGGTTACTGGTTGCCAAGGGCTGGGGGTTGGGGGGAAGGGGGAAACGGGGAGTGACTCTTCATGGGTATGGGGTTTCCTTTTGGGGTGAGGAAAGTGTTCTGAACTTAAATATTCCATATAGATGGAATCATATCACATAGCCTTTTACCTCTGGCTTTCACTGAGTGCAATATTTTCAAGGGTAATATTCATCTTTCTCTGCTGTGAGGTATTCCATGATAGGAACAGATCACAAGGTATTTATCCATTCTCTTTTTTTATTAAAAAATTGTTTTTTAATGTTTACTTATGAAAAAGAGAGAGAGTACAAGTGGGGGGAGGGACAGAGAGAGAGGGAGACACAGAATCGGAAGCAGGCTCCAGGCTCTGAGCTGTCAGCACAGAGCCCGACGCGGGGCTTGAACTCACAGACCGTGAGATCATGACCTGAGCCGAAGTCAGACGCTTAACCGACTGAGCCACCCAGGCACCCCGTCTATTCTCTTGCACAAACCACATTTTATAATCAGGAAACCTGCCTCATAAAAGTTGTTTGAGAGGAAGTCCTAAACACACTCCCCTTTTTCTTTGCCCCCCCGCCCCCCACCAACTAACCAGGTGACCTTGGACAGACCATTTTTGCTCTGTGTCTGGCTCCTTCTATCAGGTGTGAATCCCAATCCCCTCTTTGCCCAGCTCCTAACAAGGGCTGGGATCGAATTTTCCCTCCTCACCCTGGGGTTACAAGCGCAGAGTGCATCTTCTCCCCGCCCTCAGGGTAGTCCTAAGTCTTAGCATTTACAAAGGTCCTACAGTATGAGGCAGAATGTTCTTTCCTCTTCTTTGGGGCGTCTATTTAAAATGTGGCCAGCTGAGAGTTAATCCTTCGGAGCAACTGGTGGGTCCCACAGGAGCCGGGTCAGGTGAGGCACCCATGTTTTGCAGAAATGGATACCTCTGCATCTAAAAATAACCCTGAGGGGTTGAATTCTTTCCAGGGTCATTCTTGTGCCCTCTGGGACCATCCCAGGGACTGAGGCCAGGGAGTGGGGGAAGGGGCTTTTGTGGAAGTAAAGCAGGCTCCCGTGGGTGTGTCCTGGTAGAAAAGTCACAGGCCCACGGTGGCCTCGGGCAAATGACTGCCTCCCACTAGCCTCCGCTTCCTCTGCTTTCAAAGGAAGACAATGAGGGCACCCCCTCCTCAAGTTGTGATGATTCAATGCGATGTGCACGATTATCCACACGCTTCTCAGCGCTATCAACCTTAGTGATCTCAGGATGAGTCTCCCCATTGCCACAGATGAGAAGACTGAGGCTGATGGGGGATGGGCCTGCCCTGAAGATCCACAGCAAGGTGGTGGCCGAGAACCTTCCCCCGGGGGCTCTTTCCCTTTGCCAGACTCCTTCCTGGCTTCTCTTGCTGGGTTTTGGGGCGGCATCAGGATCCAGGAGAATGTGGGTTGCAATCCCAGGTTTGCCACCAAAGCGTTCCCCTCTCGCTGGGTGAGCCCAGGCTAGTCACTCCTCTCCTCGGGCCTCAGCTGGTGTATTTGTGTACAACGGGTGGTGCTGGCTAGAGTGACCAACCACTCCGGGGTGGCCCGGGACCGAGGACCTCCTGGGACATGGGACTTCTGATGCTTGTCTTTTTTTTTTTTTTTTTTTTCAACGTTTTTTATTTATTTTTGGGACAGAGAGAGACAGAGCATGAACGGGGGAGGGGCAGAGAGAGAGGGAGACACAGAATCGGAAACAGGCTCCAGGCTCTGAGCCATCAGCCCAGAGCCCGACGCGGGGCTCGAACTCCCGGACCGCGAGATCGTGACCTGGCTGAAGTCGGACGCTTAACCGACTGCGCCACCCAGGCGCCCCTTCTGATGCTTGTCTGAATTGAACCTGGGCGAGGTGGTCACCCCGGTGCTCTTACTCATTTCAAAGGGCGCCAGTGAGGACAAAAAGAAATTATTGCTTAGTGCTTAGCAATTATGCAAGAGTTATTCCTGGAACTGGATCTGAAATGGAAAGTACCTGTGGGTGGAAATTTTAGCTGATGGATTTATAAAAATCGGCTCTGCCTGAGGAGGGAGGAGGAAGCTCCCCTCAGGTTCCTCATTCTGGCCTGGGGTGGGCAGCACAACATTCCCTCTCCGGGGGTCAGTGTCCTGTCTGTGGATGGCAGGGAAGCACTAGAAGGTTCCACGGGGCGCTCTCAGCTCTGCCGTGGCTCTGTGCTATATAGTCTGAGGTCTAAACGTAAGAGATGTATTTACAGAGACTCTCAGTGACTTTAGGGCAAGTCTTCCCCTGAGCCTTCGAGTTCAGCCACCTGCCTTGGTTTCTTTCCCTGTGAGAGACAGTGGCCCTGGAAGAACTTACAGTTTGTGCCAGAGGTCCCAAAACAGGGGTCGAGGAGCTGTCTCTTTAGCCCCACAGCATTTTAGAAAATGTTCAAACTGCAACAAAGACATCTTTCAGTAGGTGAATAATGACACTATGGTGCACACACACCATGGGATCTTACTCGGCGATAAACAGGAATGAGCTCTCAGGCCCGAAAACACATGGATGAGGCTTAAATGCATGTTGCTATAGGGGAAAGAAGCCAGTCTGAAATGGCCATACACTGTATGATCTGAATTCTATGACAGTCTGCAAAAGGCAAAACCATGGAGACAGTAAAATGATCAGTGGTTGCCAGGGGCTTGGGGGAGGGGGCAGGATGATTACGTGGGGCTTGGCGGATTTTTAGGTTAGTGAAACTATCTGTATACTATAATGGTGGATATGCGTTAGGCACGTGTCAAAAGCCACAACATGTACAACACAAAGTAACCTTAATGTAAACTATAGACCGTGCTTGATAAGATGTACAGTGATGATAATAACGATGTGGATAAATGAGGTTGGTTTGTTGTGACAAATGTACCCCTCTGTGCAGAATGTTGATGGTGGCGGAGGTCAGAGAGTAGATGGAAACTGTACTTTCAGCTTCATTTTGCTGTGGATCTAAAACTGTTCTAGAGGGGCGCCTGGGTGGCTCAGTCGGTTAAGCGTCCGACTTCGGCTCAGGTCATGATCTCACGGTCTATGAGTTCGAGCCCTGCGTCGGGCTCTGTGCTGACTGCTCAGAGCCTGGAGCCTGTTTCAGATTTTGCGTCTCCCTCTCTCTCTGACCCTCCGCCGTTCATGCTCTGTCTCTCTCTGTCTCAAAAATAAATAAACGTTAAAAAAAAAATTAAAAAAATAAAACTGTTCTAGAAAAAAGTCTATTGGTCTGGAAGGTTCTTTGGATAGGTCAAGGCTTAAAGTATCCAGGGCTGTCATTCATTCATCATTCAATCGTTCGGTCATGCAGCCAACATCCATGCTTCCTCTCCTCTTCCCGTAGAGAGCTGGGGGTCCCAGCTGGTCCCCCCTGCCCCTACTGAGAAGCTCCAGGTCTAATGAGGAGATCCTGCCTCTTTTAGCCTATCACTTTTTAAATATTATGCATATTTTGATTCAGCAGGTCTGGGGTGAGGGGGAGTGGTGCCTGGCATTCTGCATTTCTTAACCAGCTCCCAGGAGACATAGATGCTGTTCACCTGAGGACCACACTCTGAGCTTTGTCCTCATTCAGGCTTCTCATGAAAGCCTGACCTGGAAAATGCCTGCATCCCAGGAAACACATCCTCCCACGGCCTTACAAATGATGGTAACTACCTCTCACAAGTGCCTTAGACCCTACTACTGACAAAAGTCTCAATAGAGTTTCACAACAGCCAGGCAGAAGAGTCCAGATTTACGTTCCAATGAGCCTATTTCATAGATGAGTGAGCTGAAGAAGCTCTCGAAGGCACAGTAACCAGCCCGGTGTTTCCTCAGTGGTAGAGGTAGAACTGACTCCTAATTCAGAGATTTTTTTTTTTTTTTTTCCCTAAAAGCCAGCTTGGCTGTCGGCTTCACAGGTGTGCTACCTGTGCAACTGCCCAGGACCCTGTGCTCAGAGGGGCCTCCCATTCAGTTTAGTGTTCTGCTGTCACTGTCTTGAGATTCTTAAGTTCTAAATGAGGGGGCCCAACAATTCTACAGCTGGTTCTGCAATCAGCACACAGATACTGAGAAGAAAGCTTTATAGAGGCTCGGCAGGAACACCAAACCGAAGGGCTAACAGCTAAGTCCAAGTCACCTCCCTTTTCTAAGGGGAAGCAATCGTAGTGATTTCCGGGGTCAGGCAGACCTGGGTTTGAATCCCAAGGTTGTCATCTACCAGCCCTGGGACCACAGGCTCATTGCATTATGTAAATTACCTTAGTCACTATTTCCTATTTCCCCAGTTACAAATGGGGATATTCTGATTCGGTTTATCTGGGGGCGGAGATGAGATGGGGGCTTAAGAGGCCCCAGGAGCCTCTGATAAGCGGCTAGGGTTCAGAACCACTGAGCCTTCCCAACCTTCAGGAACCTTCAGGCTCCAGTGCGTCTAGTTCAGATGATTCACTCTGTGACTGGCAGAAACATCTCGACCCCTCTTGCAAGCTCCTGGCCAGCCTGAAGACCTCTTTCTTCCAGACGCTTGTGTCTTACGTTGCTAACGGGGCTCCTGCCCTCCACGGTTTTAGATAGCCCAAGGTGTGCTAGGTTCTGTACTTGCCCAGGGGCCTGGCCTGAGCCACCACAAATTCATCCTGAACAGGAAATACAGCCCTGTGTTCATGCTAACACAATACAAAGGTTATTTTGCTTTGCAAAGTAACTGGTCTCCAGAACAGCTTTTAAAGAATAGGCTTTAGCTTGTGGGTGGACAAAAATAAAATGGAATAAAAACACTTGGCAAGCTGACTATGATCCCATTTGCATAAAATCATGTTTCTACATCTCTACAGGGTTATAAATGCATAGAAGAGAGGTCCGGAAGGGTCGACAACACATTAACTGTAATTATCTCTTTCTCCTTTGCATTTCTCAGCTTGATTTTTAAATATACAGAAGCACCTATTTTTATCATCTGAAAAAAAAAAAAAAGCTATTTCTATTCTGCCAGAAAAATATAGGAGTGATTTCATCTAAGTGGGAGAAAGTTTCGGGATGATTGATCCCTTTTCTAAGGCTAAATTCTCAACTCCCTTTCCTTTGCTGGCGTGCTATAATAGTTATAACACCAGGAGATGAACAAGAAACATTGGGTGAGCCTTGTATAAAAATAGAACACATTCTAAGGAGGCTATTTACCATCACTTAAAAAATGTTTTCAAAAGACCCAAGAAGCAGTCTTTCTTCTCTCCTGCGATTCTCCACCGGGGGTCTGGAGCTGGCGGGGGTAGCTAACCCCGAATCACCCTGCCCTAAGGCCGGTTCTGCTCAGTCAGTGGAAGGATACGAGCCAGGGCTGGAAGAATTCCTGCCGGGAGAGGAGACCCAGCTTCGCCCGGCCGGAGGAGGAGGGGGGATTGCCCGAGGGCCGCAGCGGAGAGGGAGCGCCGGTGTCACTTTCTCAGAACCGGATTACTGCCCCCAGCACGGCCGGCCCTTATATAGACACTCAGCAGCCGCTCGGGCTCCCCGCGCCAAGGGCAAGAGGGGAGGTCAAGGCTGCGGCCGGCTGGCCAGGACATCTGGACGGGCCCGCAGCGCCGACCTCCGCCTGCGCCCTCACCAAGACCTACGCCGCTTGCGCAAGTTCTTAGGACCATGCCAGGATCCCTGACCTGCTCTCCCAGCCCCCTCCCAAGCACCTGTTCCCCCTCCTCTGAACAATCACGTTCCTCTGCTGCCCTTCAGTGCGTATCTGCTCCCCCTCCCCCAGCCTCACAATCCCGGGGGCTTCTCTCCTTGCTCTCCCTCTTGTCTCCCATCCCCCCCCTCCGCCCACCCCATGTGGAAGAACCGCATGATCCCGGCACCTGCTGCTCCCCGGAACCAGTCCCTCGGACTGTCCCCCCAGCATCTAGGGCATCCCCCGCCTCGGACCCGCAGGTTTACCCCCGCCCCCCGCCCCCTCCCCGCGATGCCAGCCCCCGCGGGCTCCTGGCCCTGGCTCACCTGGCTCATACTTGAGGTAGAGAATGGAGACGATGAAGTAGCTGAGGTCGAAGACCGGGAAGAGCGGCACCCGCGAGAAGCTGAGCGCCAGCTCGCCTAGGCTTAGCGCCGAGAGCAGCTCCATGGCGCCCGCCGGGTCCCACCCCAGCCCCCGGCCCAGTAAGTCCCGCAGCCCGCGGCCCGGCAACTGCGCCCCCGCCGCTGGACCCGCCCCCGCCCGCCAGGCGCCGCCCCCAACCCGGCCCCCGCGGGAGAGGCGGGACGGCCCCAGGCCCCGAGGCGGGTGGTGGGGCCGTTCTGTTCCTTGAAGCCTAGTCGGGTGTCCCCTACTCCGTCCCTCGGGCCATCGCGACCCCATTCAGTCCAGCGAGGCGGGGTGCAGGGGTCCCTGTGGTGTGCGTTGGACAGGGTAGCCGTCCCTGGCGAGGGGGGGGGGTCCTTCCTGCGCGGAGCCCACCCAGGCGGGACGGATCAGTTAGGACCCTGTCCCGGTGGGACTCGATTAGGATCCATGTCCTCTTTGGAGCCCTTGGATCGGGACCAGCACCCTCTGTGGGGCCCGACCAGTTGTGAACCCCATCTTCCCGTATCCCAGAGGGTCAAGACCCCAATTGTCTGTGGAGCTGTCATGACCCTAATCCTCTATGGGGCTCTGTAAGTTACGATCTCCATTCCTCACGGGGATCCCTGTTCTCCGAAGGGACAGCTCTGTTGGGACCTCCTCCCTCCCCCCAACTCCCCGGTAGCACCAGCCTAGTGGGGATCCCCGCCTTCCACTGAGGCCCAGGAGGAAGCCCCCGCCCGCCCCGCCCCGGGAATCGGTGCCTAGAGCCCACTGCATCAGGACCCATTCGCCTGTGCATCTCAGTGGTCAGAAGGCCGGGTTTCTCCAGAAGCCGCATCGGAGACCCCAGCCCAGAAAATAAAGCTACTGCACTAGTTTTCCTGCGCGCTGGGGGCCTCACTCCAGCGCGGCACGCCTCCAGTGCGTAACCTAATACTGCCGCGGGTGACTCCGCCCCGGGTGACGTCACACCATCGCCCCGCCCTCTCCTCAATACCCTCCGGGCCTCCCAGAGAAAAGGGGCGCTTGTTCTTTCCTAAAGGGGCCTGGCCTTCAGAGGGCGGGACCCTGCATGTCTTGGCCTTCGATTGGACCAGCCCTCGCCAGCGCGGCCTCGAGATTGGTCGGTTTGTGCTCCTCTCCCCTCCCTCTTCGAGGCTTCCGCTTCCGGTTCTGACGGACGCTTCGGCCGTAACGATGATCGGGGACATCCTGCTGTTCGGGTAATTAGGGGGGCCAGAGGCTGGGGTAGGAAGGATAAGAGGGACAAGGGGAGGCCCAGGTAACCTCATTCTCCCTTCGCAGGACGCTGCTGATGAACGCCGGGGCGGTGCTCAACTTTAAGCTGTGAGTAGGCCGCTTTGGATCGCGGCTCCACCCGGGGACCCGTAGACCCGCCCCCACGAGCGTGAGCCCGCCCCAAGTCGTAGGCCACGCCCCCAAGTCCCAGACAGCCCTCTGGCCACGCCTCCTTCCTGGTCTGTCCTTCTGTGACCCTGCGCTCCATGGTGACTTGAAATCAAGACTTTTCGTTTCCGGCGATCTTCCTTCTTGCATCCCGGAGAGCCTCCGGCCCGTCCCCCCAGAGTTCTTAGCCTTCCTTCGTACCCACAGACTAACCTCTCCACCTTGGTGGCTGCAGGCCTTGCTGTGATTGGCCGGTAGATGATGGTCCAAAGGGGCATTAAACCCCCGAGGTCACCAAGTCCGCTGCAGGGCTAGAGCTGAAACGGTGTCCGAGGCCCTCTGAGCTGAGGGTCAGGGCCAGAGGACTGAGTGGTCTTTATGTCCCACCGAAGGTGGATACTGTCTGTTCCTCTTTGTAGGAAAAAGAAGGACACGCAGGGCTTTGGGGAGGAGTCGAGGGAGCCCAGCACAGGTAAGACCTCCTTTCTGGACTCTGAAATTGGTCCATTCAGAGAGGACAATTTGTTCTTACCAAGCCCTAACTCAGTTTTCTTTTTAATAATTTGTGTGTGTGTGTGTGTATGTGTGTGATTGTGTGTGAGAGAGAGAGAGTTGGGCCTGAGGATGTGCTGTTCCTTTTGTTCACCTCTATCGACCTTCTTTCTCCTGCTAACCCTCCCCGCATAAGTCAGAACTCATATAACTTCGTACAGTTAGAATTTTCCTTTATGTATGATACCATGTGGCTAATATTTGCCCCTCACACTTGCTCCAACTTGTTTTGTCCCATTTCTGTGCCCTTGTGGTGCCAGTTTTCCAGCATGAATGAATGAATGAATGAATGAATGAATGAACTAACGAGCAACTGAACAGCCTCACAAGTAGCTATTGCTTTCAGAGTACTGCAGACCTGTTTTTTCTTTTTTAATTAGATGCCAGCATTAGCTTTCAAATAAATCAGATGTCACGTAAAAATTCAGTTGTCTGAATTTTCAAGAAAATTTTTCAAGAAAAATCTGAACATCCTACAGCTCAGGGTTCAAGCAACCTCTTGGCACCTGTTGGGTGAAGTTGAGAAAAACAGGACCCCGTTGAAGCAGGGCCTGTGGCCTCTACTCGTCCCAGCCCCTCATCGTGATATCATTTCACCTGCCTGGCCTCTGGAGGCCCTAGGTTTGACACTTCTTGCTGAATTTATTCATGAGACTGTTTGAGACATGAGACGTGTACATGACTACTGTGTCCATACATTTATTCATTCACCAAGCATTATTGAGCACCTGTCACATGCCAGCCACTGTGCTGGATGCTGGGGACACAGCAGGGAGCAGCCAAGGCAGTGGGTGCTATGATGGAGCATTGCGTAGGGACAATAGGAACCCTGAGGGGCAGTGAATTTGATGACAGTCTGACAGCTCCCTTTTACTGGGGGCCTACCTGGTGGCGGCTGCCCCCGTAGGTGCTTCCTATGGGTATTTCCCCTCCGTCTCCACTCCTAAAAGGTAAAGGGCATTTTCCCATTTTATAGGTGTGGAAACTGAGGTTCAGGCTTGTGGCTTGACTTGCTTGTGGTCACATAGTAAACCAGTGACAGCCTCTTGATTGGAACCTGGCTTTCTCGGACCCCGCAGGTTGTACCCTCAGTCACTAGACCATCCATCCATTCATTCTTTCGTTCATACATCCATTCATTCAGCAGCTATATGTATATTGCTTACCCACTCTGTGGAAGGTACTAGACCAACTCCTGGGGCTGGGGTCTGTAGATCTAAATCGGAGCTGGGGTGGGTAGGAGGTGGGAGGGCTTGGTGGTGGTGAGAGCGTCCACGATAAGGACGGTCACAACAGTGGCTTCCTTGTGATCAGGGGCTCTGTGCACGTCTCCTTCCAGCTAGTAATCTTGTGCTTGCTGCTGCAGAAAATGCCCCTCTCCCTGTGCCTGGCTGACCCCCTGACACAGTAGTGGCTGCATTTGTTGAGAGCTGTCTGTGTGCCAGGCACTGTGCTGAGGTCTTCCTAGTTGCCCATCACCCCCATTTACACAGGAGGAAACTAGGGCATTTATAGGCCAGGGGCTGACCGAGGTCACCTGTGTGGAAGGGCAGTAAACTCCTGCCCAAGTTTAAGGTCGGAGCTTATACATTTCCTCGAAGCGCTTAACCCCCGCTCCCCAGCACGGGCTAGGTTGGATGCCCCCTTTGTATGCTCCCAGGGCACTTGTCATGGTGAATAATCAGGTGTGTGATTAACTTGTTTAGTATTTGTCCTCCGTGTGAGCTCCTTAGGGCAGGGATGCCTGTCTCGTTCCTCCCTGTATCCCCTGCACTTGGCTTTTAGTTAGCACCCGTTGATGGCAGGAGAGCCTGTTTTTTTGTTTGTTTGTTTGTTTGATGCTGGGCTCAAGGAAGGGCCTGGCCGAGCAGTGCCTCTCAGACATGCTGGGGATGGACCCGCGTTTGACATCCGCAGTCTGGGTTGAGCTGCACGTGGCTGTCCCAGTGGGTTGAACAATACCGGACTCATCTAAGCTGCGTTCAGCAAGTCTGTGTGCTCATCTGGTGCTTGGATGATGCAGTGATGCCAGATGGCTGTCATATCGGGTGGCCGTGTAAATTTCTGAGCTCCTGCCTGGTATTTTCTGTACTTACTGGACAGCCGTGGTCTAGAGATGACATTTTGGGTAGCATGCTTGTAGGTTACCCTATCTGGACCCGTTCGTTTCATTCTGGAGGATTAGTGAGGGAGGACGATTGACTTAAAACCCTGAAGGAGGGTTCTGGAACCCACATCTCTGGAGTCTCATCGTACCAAGCTGTTTCCTCTCGAAATGGGTTCTGCTCTGTGGCATCGGGGAACTAGAGCGAATCATCATCAAAGCAGAACTCCCCTTTTATTTGCCTGAATTAGTGTCCTTTCTCAGCTGCAAACACTGAAAACCCAGCCAAAGGGTAAGGCAAGTTGAAACCTCCCAAGGGTAGGACTGTTCTCAGGCACACCTGGATTCAGGGCTCATACCAGCCGCCCTGCATGCAACCCTCTCCTTGTCCTTCTGGGTTGGTTTTACTCTCAGGTGCTTGTTTTTACAAAGGTGACCTGAGAGCAGGGCTTGGCACATTTTTCTGTAAAGGGACAGATCATAAACATTTTAGGCTTTGTGGGTCATACCTTCTCTCTCTCTCTCTGTCTCTGTCTCTTTTTTTTTTTTTTTTTTAGTGCTTATTTACTTATTTTGAGAGGGAGAGAGACCACGTGTGCGCACGAGCTGGGGAGGGGCGGAGAGAGAGGGAGACAGAATCCCAAGCAGGCTCTGCATTGCCGTCAGCGCGAGCCTGACGCGGGGCTGGAACTCACAAACTGGGAGATCGTGGCCTGAGCCCAAATCAAGAGTCGGACGCTTAACCGACTGAGCCACCCAGGTGCCCTGTGGGTCGTACCTTCTCTGGTGCCGCATCTCAGCTCCATTCCTTGAAAGCAGCCACGGCAAATCCAGGCATACCTTGTTTTATTGTGCTTTGCAGAGAATTTTGTTTTTTACAAACTGAAGGTGTGTGGCCACCCTGAGCGAGCAGGTCTGTTGGCACAATTTTCCCAACAGCATTTGCCCACTTTGTGTGTGTCGTATTTTGGTAATTCTAGCAGGTTTTCACATTTTTTCACTGTTATATTTGTTTCGGTGATCAGTGATTATGACTTGCTGAGAGCTCAGATGATGGTTAGCATTTGTTAGCAGTATTTTTTTTTTTTTTTTTTGAGAGAGATAATGTGCGTGCACTCGGGGAGAGGGAGAGAGAGAATTTTTTTTTTTTAAATTTTAATGTGTTTATTTTTGAGGGAGAGGAGAGACGGAGTGCAAGTAGGGGAGGGGCAGAGAGAGGGGGAAACACAGAAACCCAAGCAGGCTCCAGACTGAGCTGTCAGCACAGAGCCTGACACGGGGCTCAAACTCACAAACTATGAGATCATGACCTGAGCTGAAGTCGGCCACTTTACCGACTGAGCCACCCAGGTGCGCCGGGAGACAGAGAATCTTTAGCAGGTTCCATGCCCAACTTGGAGCCCTATGGGGGGCTTGACTCTAGACCCTGAGATCATGACCTGAGCCAGAATGAAGAGTTGGATGCTTAACTGATTGAGCCACCCAGGCACCCCAGCAATGTACATATTTTTAAAGTTTATTTATTTTGAGAGAGAGAGAGAGAGCGAGCAAGTGAAGGGGAAGGGCAAAAAGAGAGGATCTCCAGCAGATGTGGGGCTCGAACTCCCGAACTGGGAGATCATGACACAAGCCGAAACGAAGAGCCAGACGGATGTTCAACCGCGCATCAAGCCATGTATACACCCACCAATAATTTTTAAATTAATGCATTTACATTATGTTTTAGATGTAATGCTGCTGCATATTTAATAGACTATAGTATAGTGTAAACGTAACTTTTATATGCACTGGGAAGCCAAAAAAATCATTTGACTTGCTTTATTGCAGTGGTCTGGAGCCAGAACCAAATCAACAATAGCTCTGAGGTTTATCTCCTATATATAAATGAGGGGGCATGGGTGTATTTTGATAAAACTTATTTATAGACACTGAAATATGAATTTTATGTAACGTTTGTATCTCACAAAATACTCCTTTGATTTTTTTTTTTAACCACTGAAAAGTATCAAAGATATTCTTAGTTAACAGGCCATATAGAAACAGGCGGGAGGGGCTGGCTTTGGCCCATGGGCCACAGTTTGCCAATCTCTGACCCAAAGGACTGGGCTTACAACTTCCTAGCCCAGAAAGATGGACAGGAAGCAAATGCCTCCGTCCCAGTGGTTGAGACAAAAAAATCTCAGGACTGACTCTCATTGGGTAGACTTGGGTCACATGTTCCCTCCCTGAGCCAATCAGAGACTGGGGACTGGGTGCTCTCAGGGGTTGGTCAGTGGCAGCTACTGCCAGAATGCCAAGGGTCAGGGAGCAGAGGCGACCCACAGGGAAAGCCGTGCTGCCCCCGGAACGTGGGGTAGTGGGATGGGGGCGGGCGGAAACTGCAGAAGCACACTGCAGCCGTGACAGCAGACATGTGAGCCGTGCTTGTAAAAATGCTTTCTGCCTTTGCAGGTGACAACATCCGGGAGTTCCTACTGAGCCTCAGATACTTCCGCATCTTCATTGCGCTGTGGAATGTCTTCATGATGTTCTGCATGATCGTGTAAGTCCAGCCTGCCTGTCCCCTTCCGTGTCATCCTCAGTGTCGTTCTCCAGATCGACCCACCTGATGGTCGTTCCCTGTCTCCTCTGTCGGCACTTTTGTGTCACGCTTTCTGCTTTCAAAATAAGAACTCTCCCAGGGTCTACACGGGTTAGACTGTGTCACTGTGGTCTAGGCCGGAGCTTTGACCGGAACGCGGTGTTCTCCAAGTCCTGGCTGTTTCTGGTACCTCAGCAGAGGCTGCCAAGAGATACCTTCCCTCGAGCCTTGGCCCTGTTACCTCTTGCCAGTGTTTAGTGTATGCTCGGTGTCTTGCCAGGGTGGAAAATGTGGCTTGAATGACCAGTGTGCTGCTGGGTCCCTGCTTCCTACCCTGCTGGAAGGCAGCAGAAGGGTTTCAGACTTTTTTCTGTTTTCGTGCCCATTTTTCATTTCCTCATTAGGCTTAACAAATCTAATCGGATTGGTTTTCCTCCCAGCAGCGGGGCCTTAATTTTGATTCTGCTATTAATGAATTGTGAGACTCCTAGTAAACAGACTCGGGAAAAACAGTAGGAGAATCTGGCATTTTGTCCATGCTGGGCTGGTCCCTTGCTTCACCCTAAAGAGGGAGAGAAGGAAAATCGACTGTCCTGAATAATTGAGATGCTGAATTTAGGGTTGCTGGGGGGACCTTGTGCCAGTCCAGTGGCTGTTAGAGATGGACTTAGGACTTAGGAGATGGGGGGAGGGGGGGGTTCACTGTGTCACTGGAAAGTGTTTTAGAGCCCAGAATGAGGACCGCAATGTATGCCCAGAGAGGCCCTCTTTGGGAGCTCGGTTGAGGCCTGTCCAGGTACAAAGAGGGCTCGTGAAGAGCCCAGGGGATTTGCAGAAGAGCATGGGAAGCATAACTACGGTTCACAGGAGGTAGAACAGTGTTGGGGGTGCTCCTCCAGCCTCGGTCTTTCCACGTTCCCACCTATTCATTCATTCATTCCTTCATTCATTCACAACTATCCAGCACGGGCTGTGCCTTGGGCTTATAGCTGAGACCAAGACAGCCATAGTCCTTGCCATCAGTGAATGCACACAGTATAGCAGATGGGACAGGGACAGAAAGCAAATAAATAGGAAAACCTCACTCATGAGGCAAATGGGAGGCTCCCAGTTTGGGAAATGGTCGGGAAGAGCCTCTCTGAGAAGTGCTGTTTAAATCAAAACCTAAAGAACGAGAGGCAGCCTTGCCATCTGCAGAACCGAAGAGAAGCACAGTAGCACTGGACGTAGCACGCGCGAAGGTCCTGGGGCAGGGGCGAGCTCGGTGTGTTTTTATCATTTTGTTCTTTTCTGTCCAGCGGCTTCATCATCCTTCTCTCCCAGCTAGCTTCCTTTACTGCTCCTCTGCCGGCCGGTGACCAGGATGGTAGTAGCCTCAGGCTCTGTGACGTTCCAGCTTAGCCCAAGGCTGGCTTAGTCTGTAGCCTAGTGTGCCGATTCTGCTTCCTGAGAGCAGAGCCTGATTGGCCTAGCTTGGTGTCACCCAGGTCCTACTAGATTGGGGTTGTCCTGGTGCCGGCAGAATCACTTAGGTTGAGTCAGGGAACCACAGCCCTTGGGCCATATCTATTTCCTGGTTTTCCTGATGTTTTATTGTCATGCGGCCACACCCATTTCTGTGACTGCTTTTGGTTGCCCTGGAGCGCTTGAAACCTTGTGATGGGAACCGCCTGGCCTGCAAAGCCCAAGCCACTTGCTACACAGGGAGTGTGCCGACCCCTGACCTAGGCCGGCTCTTCCAGTAGGGGCCACAGGGAGGGAAGATCTTTTTAAGAAAGGGCCCTGTCAGGGAGGCAGTGACCGGCTTTCCCAGGATATTAAAAAGCTGGAAATCACCTCGGCTCCGGTCGTCATCCCGGGGTCGTGGGTTCGAGCCCCGCATCAGGCTCTGTGCCGAGCCTGGAGCCTGCTTCAGATTCCCTCTCTCTCCCTCTGCCCCCCCCCCCCCACTCATGTGCTTGCTCTGTCTGTCTCTCAAAAATAAATAAAATAAGGCCTTAGATGTGTTCAAAGTAACAAAGGCTTTTTAAATAATAAAAGCTGTTCTACTTTTGCTACAAAAAAAAGAAAACGAAACAAAACTGGAAATCACCTAACTGTCCAAGAACAGGGGAATAGTCAGGTAATTCAAAGGACGCCCGTACGACCATTATGCTACCATCGCTGATGGTGTGCTAAAACTTCTGTCTACACAGGGGAGTGTTTTGAAAGCAAAGGCGGCTGGATGTCACTTAAATGCACACTCTGGCCTCAGTTGTGATTTGCACGCAGTAAACATTAAATAAATGCCTGAAGTGTGTGGGGAGACTTCCAGGCAAGGAGTTGGACGGATCTACTCCAGGCTGTCCGCAGACGTGACCCTGCTCAGAGGTGACCATGCTGTGACCGCCGACGAGGTTAACAGGGCCTGAGGGGGTGGTTCACAGTTCCCTGCACCCACTTCTGTATTGCTTGAGCTGAGCTACTTTGGAAATTTTAAAAAGGCACGAAAAACTTGAAATACAGAGAGAAACGTGCCTGAAGGTTTAGGGACCGAGAGTATTACCGTCTGCAGCTTCACTTGGGAACACATCAAAGATAAGGGAGACAGATTGACAGGTACCCTGTACAACAGAGTGTTAATTGCAGAATGGAGGTGGTGTACACGTGGGTGTTCACTGAACCGTTCTGTTAAGTCTTCTCTACGTTGCAATCTTCATACTGAAGTATTGGGGAGAGGAAGACCGGGAGAACACGAGCGTGTAAAACCACGGAAAAGGATGAATAAGTACAAAAGTGCAAGTTGGTGTTCACAACTCAGCGTTTTGTCGTATATTCAGAGGGTTGTGAAACCACCACGGCCATCTAATTCTAGGACGTTTTCATCACCCCTGAAAGGGAAACCTCGGACCCATTAAGCAGTTCCTGCCTGTTCTCCCCTCCCTCCAGCTTTCTTTATGGATCTGCCTGTTCTGGGTATTTCACATAAATGGAATCGCAACAGTGTGTGGCCCCTTCTGTGTCTGGCTTCTTTCACTCAGCGTGATGTCTCGTAGGTTCCGACATGCCGTGGCATGTCAACACTGCATTCCTTTCTGTGGCCAAAGAATAGTCCATTGTATGGCTGCGCCTCGGCTTGTTTTTGTATCCATCCGTTGATGGCTATCTGGGATGTTTCCATTTTTCGGCTGTCTCCAACATTGTTGATACAAACATTCGCGCACACGTTTTCAAGGCTGTCTGGTAAATACCGAGGAGTGAGATTGCTGGGTCTTAGGGTCACTCTATATTTATCCTTTTGAGCTTCTGCCAGACTATTTTTTAAAGTCACTGCAGTAGTGTGCCTTCCCACCAGGAGCGTATGATGGTTCCAGTTTCCCCACACCCTTGCCAACGCTTGCGATTGTCGGTCTTTTTGATGAGAGCCGAGCGGTCTTAGCGGATGTAAGGGTTGATTTGCATTTCCCTGATGGTGAATGACGTCGAGCGTCTTGTCATGTGCCTATTGGTCATTTGTGTATCTTCTTTGGAAAAATGTGTAGATCCTTTGTCCATTTCTTAGTTGGGTTAGTAGTGAGTTGTAAGAGTTCTTTTTATAGTGTGGATCCCAGTCCCTTATCAGATATGTGATTTGCAAGTATTTTCTCCCATTCTGGGAGTTGTCTTTTCAATTTCTCGATGGTGTCCTTTGAAGCACAAAAAAAAAATCTTAGTTTTGGTAGACTCCAATCTATTTCTCCTTCTGTCACTTGTGCTTTTTGTGTAATAGCTAAGGAATTGTTGCCTAGCCCGAGGTCATGGAGATTTAAGCCTAAGTTTTCTTTTCTTTCTTCTTTTTTTTTTAAAAAAAAGTGTATTTATTTATTTTGAGAGAGAGAGCATGCAAGCAAGGGAGGGGTAGAGAGAGAGAGGGAGAGAGAGAACCTCAAGCAGGCTCCACGCTGTCAGCGCAAAGCCTGAAGCAGGGCTCAAACTCACAAACTGCAAGATCGTGACCTGAGCCAAAATCAAGAGTCAGATGCTCAACCGACTGAGCCACCCAGGCACCTTTAGGCTTAAGTTTTCTTTTAAGAGTTCTCTAATTTTAATTTTAATAGTTAGGTCTGTGATCCACTTTGAGTTAATTCTTGTAGATGGTGTGAGGTAGGGATCCAGCTTCATTCTTTTGCATATGTCGTAATCCAGTTGGTCCTGCACTTTCTGTTTTTTTTTTTTTTTTTTCTTCAAAAAGGCTTTTTATTTTGGAAAGAGTTTGGATTTATACAAATGTCGTAAAGGTAACAGAGTTCCGTGTGTGTGTGTGTGTGTGTGTGTGTGTGTGTGTGTGTGTATTTTAAGTTTATTTTCAGAGAGAGAGAGAGTGCATGCGTGCACACACATGAGAGTAGGGAAGGGGCAGAGAGAGAGAGGGAGAGAGAGAATCCCAAGCACGCTCCACACTGTCAGCACAGAGCCCGATGCAGGGTTCGAACTCAGGAACTGTGAGGTCATGACCTGAGCTGAAATCAAAAGTCAGATGCTTAACCAACTGAGCCACCCAGGCAACCCCCCACCATATATATCTTTTTAATAGCCCTGTGGTTTTCCCCAGTAAACCTCTGTCATAACTTACATACCCATTCTCAACTTGATGGACATTTGTACAGTTTCCAAGCCTTCCCTGTTCAGGATTTCCTTCACTGGAATAACGTTAATATCTTTTTTTTTTTTTTTTTTAATTTATGAAAGTCATCACTGACTGGCAGTAATAGAGAATGGGCTAAAATGTTACAGATTCTGATGAGGTAGATACTTTGTTAAATAGCTTTCTTCTTTTTAAAATGTACTGTTTGGGGGCGCCTGGGTGGCTTAGGCGGTTAAGCTCCGACTTCAGCTCAGGTCATGATCTCACACTCCGTGAGTTCAAGCCCCGCGTCAGGCTCTGTGCTGACAGCCTGCTTCGGATTCTGTGTCTCCCCTTCTCTTTTCCCCTCCCCTGCTCATGCTCTGTCTCTGTCTCAAAATAAATAAAAACATTAAAAAAAATAAAATGTACTGTTTGGTAGTGTTAAGTATGTTCACGTTGCATAACAGAAAAATCACTTACAAAATTATAAAGGATACAAAATAATCTTAATAGTAACATAAAAAAATCTTCTGAAAGTGTTTTCAGAGCGATAGCTTTGCTTCGTTCGCATCTTCATGTACATTTCTGCCCTCCGACTTTTCCAGGCTGTTTGGCTCCTGAGCCCCAGATATACGCCTTCCCGGGAACCAGGAACCAGGAACCAGGAACCACCTTCCCAGATGCCGGGTCTCCCTTCCTCCGTTCCTGATGACTTCAAGAATGGTTTTGACTGGAAAACCAGCGATCTTCCCAGAAAGCCCAAGTTCGTGGTGGGTGGAAAAAAATGTTCGCCAAGCTGCACACGGTTTCCCAGCCACGTCATTGTTTTCTTTTCAAAGATCTTTTCACTTTGGTCTCTCCTCTGAAATGCTGACTACTTAAGGAGTTTGAGGAGGGCTTATGGAAGGGGAATGTGATAACACTGCATTCCCTACGGATAAAAGAACATGTCTAGATTGTTTTTTTAGATTGGAATTCCTCTTCTTCCAAGCTTCCGCTAGAAACCCACTTCTGGATATTTCTCCGTTTATTTTTAACAACCATCCTTTTTGGTTCCAATTACCCAAGTTTTGAAAAAATCATTTTTATCCAGGGATCTGAAACAGAAAGGTTGGCTTTTGAGTTTGATGGAACCTCTTTACTGGACTGTATTTACGAATAACAAGCAAGTTCATTGTTGCTGGGCCTGTGTCCAAATTCCTTTCCTGTCTCGATGGGCTCTGCTTGGCCACTCAGTGCAGCTGAGGTCATCCCCAGGACTTTAAGGGTGAAGTATTACCGATTCCCATGGAAGAGAGGTACAGAGCAGGCAGATGTGGGTGTTAGGAGAAACTTCGCCTTGCCTTGAAGCCCTCTGTTAAAGTCACTTTTGGGGCCATTAATTGTATCATTTTCGGAACGAGGGTGCCATCCATGGGGGGTATCAGGACCCAGTTCTCAAAGTTTGGAATTCCGGGTCTGATTTTCAAGTGAGTGATTTCAAGGTTGAAAAGCAAGGAGCCTCACTCGAGGAAATCTAGCATTTTGCACAGAATCTTCATTGAAAGGGAGGCCTTTTATTGCCAAGACGAAATGCCGGTGGTCAGCACCCAGATCCTGCCGGTGTTTGATTTGTTCCTTGTGGTTTTTGAAATCCTGATTTGTAGGTAAACCTGACAGGAGGAAGAAGTAACCAAGTAAACCTGTAGACTTGCAGAACTGAGTCGCATTGAAAATAAAGCTCATTTCTAAAAAGGATCTTTTGTTTATACATTTTTTAACCAAGAAGTTAGTTGACTTCCAGCCCGAGTTGTTGTGAACTACACTGTGGGGAACACTGAGGATTCATTTCGGAGGCTGTCAAAAAGTCAGAAGAGAGGCAATATTTAGGTTTCCCTTTTGAGATTTTGCGTGAATAAATGTGCGGCTGGAATTGGGCCAATGTGATTTTTGACCCGGCCACTCTTGGCGGTATAGAAAGAGCCGGTGACAGCAGCGGGGTTTTGCTAGACTAGGGCCAAATCCGCTCTCACTGCTGCTTTGCCAACGTCATTCTCCTTCACTGCTTGTGTAATTTATTCCCTGGTCACACCCGGGCGTGTGGTTTGTAAGTCGCCGGGGAACGTAGCGGCCGAATCGAGCTTCGCCCAGGCCTGTGTCCTTGTCAGCCGGAACAGATGTGCCGAGATCTTGCCTGGTCACTCGTCAAGCCGTGTCAGTGGTGCGAGGAAACCTCGCCGCCTTATTCAGACTGGTGCTGAGGTTTCGGTGAGGAGAGGCATTCATATGTTATGGGGGTGAATCGCGCTCTGCGAAGAGAATGCTGTCATTGAGATTTTGTTTCAATAGTTGTATTTTTTTCCCCAGAGAACTGTTATCTCCTTGTTAAGCTCCCATCAGCATCGCTTCGGAGGCTCTGCTGTACCTTTTGAAAGTTGTGTCTCATGGATGTGTATCTTGAGGAAGCTTTTCAAGAACCCTCATTAACGTGAAAGATTATTGACGTTTGAGTTTTGGGTGCGTAGGGTTGCCCAGAATTTAAGCGCTCATGCTTCTGGGTCAGTTAGGTGCGGGTTCGAGTCCCGTCTCTGCTCCTTGCTAGTGAGACCTTGGCTGCTTGCTTCCCCACTCCTTGCCTCAGTTTCCAGTCTCCAAAAGGGGTCTGAGGGTCCCATCTGCCTGGGGCGATTGGAAAGTTCAGCAAGCTTAAATGTTCGGTGTGGGTGTCCTCACTGCCTGCATTTTCTCTCCTTTGCCTACATTTGTGCACACACACCTTTAAAGAGCAATTGTATTGGTTTTGTTTTTATTATTATTTTTTTTGTTTTTCATTTTTTTATGTTTATTTAGTTTTGAAAGAGGGAGCGCACAAGCAGGGAAAGGGCTGAGAGAGAAGGGGACAGAGGATCCCATGTGGGCTCCATGCTGACAGCAGAGAGCCTGATGCGGGGCCTGAACTCCCAGACCACAAGATCATGACCTGAGCCGAAGTTGGACGCATGACTGATTGAGCCACCCAGGCGCCCCTCGATTGTATGGTTTTAAAAAATTAGAGGGGTGCCTGGGTGGCTCAGTCGGTTAAGTGTCCGACTTGGGCTCAAGTCATGATCTCACGGTTCACGAGTTCAAGCTCCACATCGGGCTCTGTGCTGACAGCTCAGAGCCTGGAGCCTGCTTCCAATTCTGTCTCCCTCTCTCTCTGCCCCTCCCCTGCTAGTGTTCAGTCTCTCTCTGTCTCAAAAAATGAACATTAAAAAAAAGAATTAGAAACAGTTTTCCAGCATAGCAAACCTTTTCCTATCTTCCTATTGCCTTTCTAGCATTTTCCTTATATACAACGGTATACAGGCAAACCTTGGAGATATTGTGGGTTCAGTTCCAGACCACTACAGTAAAGCGAATATTGCAATAAAGCAAGTTAAGTCAAGTTTTTGGTTTCCCGATTCATATAACAGTTGTGTTTATAGACACTCTAGTCTAGTAACTGTACATTAAGCATCACATCAAAAAAAAAAAAACCCCGTGCATTCGTAATTAAAAACCACTTGATGGCCAAAAAGCGCTAACCGTCATCTAAGCTTTCAGTGAGCCATAATCTCTGATCACAGATCACCAAAACAAATACAGTAATAATGAAAAAGTTTGAAAAATGGTGAGAATTAGCACAATGTGACACAGAGACGTGAAGTGATTGGACGCTGTTGGGGAAATGGTGCCAAGAAGCTAGTTGCCACAAACCGTCAGTTTGTAGAAAACACGGCGTCAGTGAAGTGCGATAAAATGAGATACATGCCTGGATATGATGTTGTTTGATGGTGGAGAAGCCAGCTTGGGTTCTGAGTTGCCAGACAGGCTCCATGGTGCTCAGTTGTGTGTGTGTGTATGTGTGTGTGTGTGTGTGTGTGTGTAAAGTTTTTTAAGTTTATTTATTTTGAGAGAGAGAGTATGCGCACGCTAATGGCAGAGGGGCAGAGAGAGAGAAAGGCAGGGAGAGAATCCCAAGCAGGCTCTGCACTGCCAGTGTGGAGCCCAACGCGGGGCTCGAACTCACAGACCGTGAGATCTTGACCTGAGCTGGAACGAAGAGTCACACGCTTAATCGACAGGCGCCCAGGAGCGCCTCCACGGTGCTCAGTTTTAATTACTGCCTGGTGTCAGTAAATCTCTCTTTGACCTTGGCCCTCTCATACGTGCTTTGAACTTGTACTTTGTCCATTCTGACAAATGCTACTGCTATAACCGTTGTGACCTTCGCTGGCTCCCTTCACCAGTGACTCTGGAGTATCTAGGAAGGCTGCATCATCCGGTCCACTATGGTAGCTGGAGTGGCTTTTGTTTGCTTTATTCTTTTTTTTTTTTTTTTTTTTTCAACGTTTATTTATTTTTGGGACAGAGAGAGACAGAGCATGAACGGGGGAGGGGCAGAGAGAGAGGGAGACACAGAATCGGAAACAGGCTCCAGGCTCTGAGCCATCAGCCCAGAGCCCGACGCGGGGCTCGAACTCACGGACCGCGAGATCGTGACCTGGCTGAAGTCGGACACTTAACCGACTGCGCCACCCAGGCGCCCCATTGTTTGCTTTATTCTAAAGTTTCTTACTACCAACGCATGTTCATTGTAGATAAATTGTAATATACGGCTTTACTTGAAAGGATGCCACTACCAATAATCACATTCCCGCAGAGGGCGTCACTCAAGGTATACATCTTTCTGGCTCTTTCTCTGTGCATGCGCATTGGGTACGGGGCATACATTTTCATGACATAAATTGTATCTTTGTGTGTTCTAGCCTGCTTTTCTCATCTGATGATACATTTCTGTGTTTTTTCCTACAGTTACGGTTCTTTTATTTTTTTAATGTTTATTTTTGAGAGAGAGAGAGCGCGCACGCGTGCATGCACATGTGCACATGTGCGGGGGAGGGGCAGAGAGAGGGAGAGAGAATCGGAAGTGGAGTTTGTGCTGACAGCAGACAGCCCTCCTGAATCGGGCCTCGAACTCACGAACCATGAGTTCATGACCTGAGCTGAAGCCAAGACGCTTAACCGACTGAGCCACCCGGGTGCCCCTGTGTTTTTTTTCTTTTTTCAGTTACCATTCTTAATAACTGCAAAGAAGTTATTGTAATGATGTGTCGTGATTAATTTAATTTGTCCCCAGCTGATGGAAACTTGAGTTGTCTCCGGGTTTTGTCTTTCATAAATAATATTGTGATGAACAATTTGGTATATCATCCCTAATGAATTTCGGGGTCACTTTTTATTTTTAAAAAAAATTTTTTTTTTGTTTTTAACATTTATTTATTTATTTTTGAGACAGAGAGAGACAGAGCATGAACGGGGGAGGGTCAGAGAGAGGGAGACACAGAATCTGAAACAGGCTCCAGGCTCTGAGCTGTCAGCACAGAGCCCGACGCGGGGCTCGAACCCACGGACCGTGAGATCATGAGCTGAGCTGAAGTCGGCCGCTTAACCGACTGAGCCACCCAGGCGCCCCTCGGGGTCACTTTTTAAATTTTTTTTTTTTCAACGTTTATTTATTTTTGGGACAGAGAGAGACAGAGCATGAACGGGGGAGGGGCAGAGAGAGAGGGAGACACAGAATCGGAAACAGGCTCCAGGCTCCGAGCCATCAGCCCAGAGCCCGACGCGGGGCTCGAACTCACGGACTGAGAGATCGTGACCTGGCTGAAATCGGACGCTTAACCGACTGCGCCACCCAGGCGCCCCTCGGGGTCACTTTTTAAAAGAGATCCACCTTGGGGCGCCTGGGTGGCTCAGTTGGTGAAGCATCTGATTCAGCTCAGGTCGTGACCTCACAGTTTGTGAGTTCGAGCCCCACATCGGGCTCACTGCTGTCAGCACAGAGCCTGCTTTGGCTCCTCTGCTGACCTCTCTCTCTGCCCCTCCCCTGCCCACACACACTCTCTCTCTCTCTCAAGAAAATAAATAAAACCTTTAAAAAAAAGGTAAAAGAAAAAGAGATCATCTTGACAGCTTTGAGCTGAGAACTCCAAAGAAAAACGAATCTTGGATAATTTGTGTCTTTGTTCATTTGTTCATACTGAGCATAGCGTATGTTCCTATGTACAAGAACTGGGTTCTAGATCCCCATCAGCTTTGGCCGGGAGTGATCTCCGGCTGCTTCAGTTTGCTTAACCTGTTCATAAGGACGAGGTTTTCAGGCGCCACCCAGGTAACTGTTTCTTTGTGAAAGCTACTGTGGTTGACATCACACCGGTTGGCTGTCTACCCTGATCCTGAGGGTTAAGGACCTTAACCACCACCGAAGTAATAAAGGCCCACTACTGCTTGCCCTGGAGCATGTTGCATGGAGTCACGGCCAAGGTGAGGAGCTGCACGTTGAGATTGAAAACAAGGCCACCGTTTGCAGCACCTGCCCTTTGAGGTGCATGTTGGAAACCCCCTTCTGCTCCTTCTTCCATCCCCTCCATCTCGGAGAAGTGGAACGTGTCCCTCGTTTGGTGGGTTTCTCTTGCACTTCAGGTCCCGCTGTTCTAGAGCAGAGGTCAGGAGCTGTGGTTCCCAGGCAGAGCCTGGCTGGCCACCTGTTTTTTGTAAATAAAGTTTTATTTTCACCCAGCCACCGCCCTAGATGTGACGGAGACCATCTGCCCCGCAGACCTGGAAATCCTGTCTTTCTGGCCCCTTCACGTGCCACATTTGCTGACCCTGGAGCTAGGGGATGATAGAGAATCTCAAGGTGCCCTTCCCCTTCCCCACCCCCGCCCCCACGGCCCTCGGGTGGAGTCATCCGCACACCTCGTGGTCTCGGTTTTCATAAACACGTTTGCAAACATGTTTTTCGAATGTGCTGAAAATCGAGCCAGCCATTTTCAAGAGCTGTGCTTAATAGACCAAAATGGAATGTTATTCCTCTTGATAGTTGGGGGAGAGATGGCTCCTGGGCTCCCTGTGAATTCTCCCGAGCGGGAGCTCTTTCCGTGCAGCCGTGCAACGGGATAATGAGATCGGCTCTCCTCTGAAGTGGTTAGATTTGAAAAGCCAGCGAGGCTGTCATTAGTGAGGCATTTTCGTTTCATTTCAACCATTTCATTATCTCCTTCTTAACCAAATTTGTGTTTATGAAATATTTGACAAACCTCCCGATGTTTTCCCGTGTTGATGAAAGACGTGTGCTGTTTGCGTATAGAGCAGAAGGCATGGTATTTCAAAATTGTTTTTTAACGTGTGCTTACTTTGGGGACACAGAGCAGGAGAGAGTGCGCACAGGGGGAGGTGCAGAGAGACAGAGAGAGAGAGAAAGAGACAGACTCTGAAGCAGGCTTCAGGCTCTGAGCTGTCAGCAGAGAGCCTGGCTCAGTGCCCGAACTCAGGAACCGAACTGTGACATCGTGACCTGACCGAAGTCGGGCGCTTAACCGACTGGGTCACCCACACGCCCCAGCATGTTATTTTGTTAAAGAAAGATGTAAATTCTACTCAGGGGCTTGTTTTCATTATTCCCTTGATTTGCATTATTCCACAGAGAAAAGCGCTTGACTCTCTTCGAGCCCCTCTCTAGTACTCGAGAGTTGCTAGAAATGAGAGTTTGGTAATAGTGAGCATTCCTCATGAGAAATTGGGCGAAAGGGGTCTAGAACCAGTGAGAAATTCAAAGTCCACCTTTTTCGATTGGAAAATGGCAAGAACCACTTCCGTGTCTGTCTCTGTAGTTTTCTGTGTGACCTGTGGGTTGATTTGGATGAGACTGGGGGTCAACAGACTGCCGCCCACATCTGGCTCACCCCCTGACTGCATGGCCCGCCAGACGGAATGGTTTTTACATTTTTTAATGGTCAGTCAAGGATCGAGAAGAAAATGAAAGGAAATTGTGCGTTCTTTGTCCATAAATAAAGTTTTATTGAAACACTGCCACGCCCATTCATTTATGTATCATCAGTGGCTGCTTTTGGGACAATGAGTCCTTGTGACAGAGACCATCTGGCCCGTAACACTGAATATATTTACTGTCTGAGTCTACAGAAAGGTTTGCTGACTCCCTAGACTAGACGGTGTATGTATTTTTAATGTTTGTTTATTTGGTTTGTGAGAGAGAAAAGGAGGGACGGGCAGAGAGAGAGTGGGAGAGAGAGAATCCTAAGCAGGTTCCTCACTGTCAGCAGAGAGACCAATAGGCTCGAACTCATGAACCGTGAGATCATGACCTGAGCCAAAATCAAGAGTCAGATGCTTAACCGGCTGAACCACACAGGTGCCCCTAGACAGTACTTTTTTTTTTTTTTTTTTTTTAAGACATCTTATGGGTGGTTCCTGTTGGCCTGTGTTTGGTTCACGTTAATCGTTGTGGCCGTTTGTGGTAAATGTGGGCCACAGAGTGTGGAGTATGCTGGGGGAGTTGTAGAAGTTATTTTAAGGGGAATAAAGCTTTAGTGCATTTAATTAGAGTTTACTGTGAATCAGGGGAAAGAGTGGAAAAGATGGTTACGTTAGAAAGCAAGATGGAGGTCTGGGCCAGACCCAGGCTCTGTCCCTTACAGAGTGTGATGGGGGGCAGTGCATTGGCATCTTTGTACCCCCATGTCCTCATCTGTGATATGGGGACAGTGAGGGAGAGAGCCATGGCACATACCTATAACGTGCCTCATGTGCAGCAGGCACTCAGTAAGCGGTGTTATTTTCGTTGCTGTCATTACTTTTTTTTAAACCTTTTTAAAATTTTTAATTTTAGAGATCGAGCATGAGCAGGTGAGAGGGGCGGGGGTGGGGGGGAGAGAATCCCAAGCAGGCTCCACGCTTATCAGTGCAGAGCCCGACGTGGGGCTCGATCCCACGACCCTGGGATCGTGACCTGAGCCAAAATCGAGAGTTGGACACTCAACCAACTGAGCCACCCAGGCGCCCCTGTCATTAGTTCTATGAAAAGATCTCAGGCCGCCTGGGTGGCTCAGTTGGTTGAGTGTCCGACTTTGGCCCAGGTCGTGATCTTGCGGTCGGTGGGTTCAAGCCTTGCGTTGAGCTTTGGGCTGACAGCTCAGAGGCTGGAGCCCTGCTTCGGATTCTGTGTCTCCCTCTCTCTCTGCGCCTCCCCCCGCCCTCCCACTCTGTTGCTCTCTGTCTCCCAAAATAAGAAATTTAAAAAACAAAATTTTTTAAAGACCTTGATGGGGTTTTGTGAAGCTTATGAGATAGTATTGTAGTCACAGACCGGGCGGCTTAAACAACCGATGGTTCCGGCGGCTGGGAGTCTCAGGTCAAGGTGCCAGCATGGTTGGCTCCTGGTGAGATCTTTCCCCTTGGCTTGCAAATGGTGGCCTTCTTGCAGTATGCTCACACGGCCTGTCTTCTGTGCACACGCATGTGCATCTCTCTTCTGACACGGACACCAGCCATACTGGATCAGGGGCCCACCCTTATGACCTCAGTTAACCTGAGTTACCCCTCTCAAGGCCTTATCCCCACAGGTAGGGTTAACCCTCACTTTGGGAGTTAAAGCTTTCACGTGAATTTTGAGAGGGTAGAGCTCAGTCCACAATAGATGGTCAAGGGTCTGCCCTGTAGTAGAGGTTCAGGAGCAGTGAAGTCCATGTGTTTGGCTAATAGTGTGCTTCGAGGCATTAAAAACTTCAGAGAACTCCCCGTGGTCCGGGAAAGCCGACCCTAACAACTGGTGCAGACGGACTTTGTTTCCTGATGTTCCGTAGTGAAGTATTTGCACGTGAGTGGGATGATAGCTTTGACCTCAGCATCTCAGACTTTGATGTCCCATGAATCCCCTAGGGGTCTTGGCAAAGTGTGCATTTGGCATAGCAGACGGGGTGGGAGGGGTGGGGGGGGGGTGTGCACGGGCGGAGGTTCCTCATTTCACCCACCTCCCAGGTGATGCCCGTACCGCTGGTCCCCGGACCACGCTTTGAGGCAGTGATGCTGTGCGGTAGCCACTAGCCACACGTGGCTATTTCGGTGTCCATCTCAAATGAACTAAAATTAAAAACCCGACTGCTGAGTCAAACGAGTAGCTACATTTCAAGTGTGTTTCTTTGCAGAAACCTCGAATGGGGCAGCCGCGTCTAAAAGAGAGAGTGGTAAGCTTCCTTCATCCGGGGCCTTGTAGGAGTTGCCCTTTGTGTGGTCTTACAGCCCTGGAGGTCAGAAGCCCAAAATGGGTCTCGCTGGGCCAGAATCAAGGTGTTGGCAGAGCTGGGTTCTTCTGGCGGCTCTCGAGGAGAATCTGTTTCCTTGCCTTGCCCGTAGCTTCTAGAAGTTGTCCACCTTCTTGGTCCGTGGCCCCGTCCTCCCTCCACCTTCCAAGCCAGCAGTGTCTGCTCTGGTCTTTGTCAAGATGCCATCTTCCTCTGATTCTGCTTTTTTCTTCCCCATTTAAGGACGCTTGTGATTACGTTGCCCACCCCCCCACTGGGATTATCCAGAATAATCTCCTTATCTTAAGGTCAGCCGATTAGCACCCTTACTTCCATCTGCAACCTTAATTCTCTCTTACCATGTATCACAATTTGTTTACAGGTTCCAAGTACTGTATTATGGCCAGGATCTCGTTGGGGGTGGGGTGATGTTATCAGGCCTAACACTGGGCCAGACAGTAAATACTTTTGGCTTTGCCGGACTACACAGTCTCTTTCTCAACTGTGCAACCCAGCCTTTGCAGTGTGAAAACAGCCAGAGACAGCACACATACAAACAGGCCTGGCTGTGTGACTTCTTTTTTCGTCTTTAACTTTCTTCTGGAAAATTATAAACACACAAAAAGGGAGACTAGTGCTTGATTTCACATGTACCCGTCAGGCAGTGGTTTTTATTTTTTTAACACTTTTTTTTTAAGTTGACTTATTTGTTTTGAGAGAGAGAGAGAGAGAGAGAGAGAGAGAACACGAGTGGGGGAGGGGCCGAGAGAGGGAGACAGAGGATTGGAAGGGGGTTTTTGCTGACAGTAGATAGCCCAATGCAGGGCTCAAACCCATGCCGTGAGATCATGACCTGAGCTGAAGTCGGACGCTTAACCCACTGAGCCACCCAGGTGCCCCAGGCTGTGGTTTTTATTTTTTCTAATTTAGTTTTTTAATGTTTATTTTTGAGAGAGAGAGAGAGAGAGTACGAGTGGGGAAGGGGCAGAGAGATGGGGAATCCAAAGCAAGCTCCAGTCTCCAAGCTGTTAGCACAGAGCCTGACATGGGGCTCGAACTCACGAACCATGAGATCATGACCTGAGCCAAAGGTGGATGCTTAACCCACTGAGCCATCCAGGGGCCCCAGGCCGTGATTTTTAAATCTTATTTTATATTTTGCTGTACTTGACTGTCTGTACCAAAGATCTGTTACTCTTGTAATCCGGAACGAAGAAAAAACTCACAAAGATGTAAACATCAGAGCATCTAGGAAGTGTGAGGAAAGCCACCACCACGTTTCGAGGCTAAAAAGGAAAAAGGCACAAATGGGGCTGATGGAACTTTTGTCCTTTCTGTACTTCTCTTCCGTGAGCCTGAGAATTAGGCAAGCTCCGGGCGTTCTTAGGGTAAGAGGCAGGCCCAGTTACCTGGGCTGTTGGTCAGACCCTTTTCAAATAGGACATCTGCTTGCTCATGCCTCCAGAAGTCTCCTTGTGAAACTTAGTACTAAGTGAGGTAAGGGAATCGCATGCAAGCGGTTAGGTGCAATAATCCAGTTCTGAAAGATTCACTTTAAGACAAATGAACCATGTAGTTGCCAGAATGATGCAGGGAGGGAGCCCCGGCCATTGGGGAGGGGGGAGCGGCGCAGCTGGGGCACAGATGGTCCCCTGGTTTTACCCCTTTGCGTCCAAATTTTCTGTGGTGTGACGTTGTGTGAGATGTGCATGTAGCGGACCTGGCACGCGGTGTCCGTGGTGTGGTTGGTGTGTCAGAGGCGGGGGTGGGGTTCTTTCCTAAGCTGCTCCGTATCTCTTACTGCATGAACAGAAGAAGTTCAGAGCCCTGCCGCCAGGCCTTCTTAGGCATCACCGCAATGCTTTGGCACAACGAGGGGTGTCCAAAGGATCGCCGTCATCCCGTTTTTCCCGATGAGGAAATTGAAGGCCTATCCAGGGAAATGACTTGCCCAAGGTCTCCCGGTGTCCTCAGCAGAGCTGACGTGAAGCCTCGTCCCCTGGCCCTTCTCCTGTGCTGCTGCACTGCTCCCCCCACCCCCCGCCCGCCCCCAAACACCTTTATTTGGGCTCATTCCACCTGCTCGCTGACGTGGATCTCAGGCCACCCTTACCCGTAAGACGTGTCCGGAGGCCCGGGGCACCCGAGCCAACTCCGGATTCAGAACTTGCACTTTCCAGCAGCGTGTCCTATACGTGACACGATACCCCGAGGTATCTGGGCTGGCCGCGCTCCCTCATCAAAAAGTAACACTTCTGTAGCCAGACTTCGTAACATTCACACAGAGCTGGACAGACAAAGGTGGAACGGCCTCAGACAGCCTTTGTCAACCACACGGGCCTGGCGCAAACTTAAAGAAATTCTTTGGGCTTTTCGAGCTGTGGGGTTTGGGAACGGCGGGGAGGGGATCGTGGGCCTACGCTCCGAGTCGTTCCCTTGTCCCTCACGTGCCAGTGATGTTGGGGAGAGGTCATTGGTCCTGTTTGTGCCTCAGTTTCTCCGTCTGTGACAGCGATGGCTCAGGACCCGGTCTCGTCAGGACTTGACACTCCTCTCTGTATATATAGCCTGCAGTATTTGTAGGGCGTGTTTTCTAGAGCATCACATTGCTTTCTGGGTTGAGGCACAACACTGTGCCTTTGTTTCTGAGACATTCCATTGGCCAGTTTGGGCCTTTGACTGTGGCTTCTGTCTGCTCCTGGTTGCTTTCTGACATCAGTCCCTTGGCCCTTGTCTGCTCCTTGGGGAAGTGGCTTGCAGCTGATTTGGTTCATGCGTTTCTCTGCCAGTCTGGGACCCCTGAGCTTTGGGCTGCAGTCGTAATCCTGTCTAAAATCCAGTCATGTGACTTTAGCCAGGTCACTCCTCTGAGAAGCAAGGGCCAGGCCACCTGGTTGGATAGCTAGGTGACCAGTGTGCAGGAGTGGAGAAAACCCACTTAGGGACGGTGAGGAATAAGGCTGGTCGGGAAGATGGGTCGTTTATGTGTGCCACATTGTAGCATGTGATGCGTTTGCCGGTGAGAGGGCGTGGCTCACAAGGCCAAGGGTTTACTTGAGCCGAGGTCCCTGAGTTTTTAGAGCAGGGGGCAAGAAGATCCAAACTGTCTGTCGGCAAGAACCACCTGGAACAGAAAAAGCTACAATAAATTGACTTTATCCTGCAATTCCTTTACTGAGGTAGAAAGGGTGATCTGATCTTATTTCTGGAGATGCTTAAAGAAAATGTTTATCAAAATCATTCACTAGAGCATTAGACCAGTTACTGATCTTATTTCGTTGCCTCACCAGAGTAACTGAGAGAATATGAAACCATAATATATTCTCTATATTTTGCACGTATAATATTTACATATGTATGCATATGTAATACATAATAGCCTCTAATCTAACAAGTGATTTAGACCACCTGGCCAAGCGATGAGATTATTTGAACATTTCAGAAACACAATTTTGGCAAGTTTTTGGAGGTCTTTTTAAAAAAAAAGAAAAGGCAAGGGGTGCCTGGGTGGCTCAGACAAGGGACGACTTCAGCTCAGGTCATGATCTCGTGGTTCGTGGGTTCGAGCCCCATGTCAGGCTCTGTGCTGACAGCTCGGAACCTGTAGCCTGCCTCAGATTCTGTCTCCGTCTCTCTTTGCCCTTCCCCTGCTCGCGTGCGCCCTCTTTCTCTCTCAAATATAAACATTAAATTTTTTTAATTAAAAAAAAGGCGAGAATAATTTTATGACCGTAAGCCAAAAGCAGACAAGGTCAGTTTTACAGTTTCACAAGCGTACTTACCTGGTCTGCCTTCCAAAGAATTAAAGGTGAATGACAGGGATCCGTAGGAGTGTTCCTGCAGCTACTAGAAAAAAGCATGGGCAGTGGTGGAAAAGTGGAATCAACAGAGAGGCAGATTGATCCTTTATTTTCTTCATGCCTGAGTGTATGTGTTAAGCCTATGTGCACTGTGTTGTTTTTATGTGTGATTATTTGTTACCCGGTACTTGGCTGAAGGTCGGCGTAATAAAGAAGGTAATTCAAGCTTAAAAGAAAATAAGCTGCCTGGACGTGTGTGTGCAGCAGGTCAGAGGAGAGAGCTGTCAGCAGGCGAGAAGAATGAGACAGGGCACGGGTTCAGGAGAGGACAGAAACACAGGAGACACACGGCCAAAGACCAACACCAGGCGGGAGGGGCCGAGGAGTTAAGTAGCAATGAGGGCCGGAGAGCATGGTTCCGCATCAGCAAGATTCCGTCTGGAATCCCAGCTGCACTGTTGGTGATGTGGCTGTGTGTGAGTCTCCTCCCTATTTAATTTTTTTCCTAACGTTTATCTATTTTTGAGAAAGAGAGAGAGAGACACACACAGAGCGCAAGTGGGGGAGGGGCAGAGAGGGAGACCCAGAATCCGAAACAGGCTCCAGGCTCTGACCTGTCAGCACAGAGCCCAGTGACGGGCTTGAACCCACGAACCGTGGGATCGCGACCTGAGCTGAAGCCGGACACTCAACCGACTGAGCCACCCAGGCGCCCCTCTCCTCTCTGTTTAAGCTCCGGATCTTCCTCATGTGTCCCTTGAGGTTACATTAGCAACCCTGTCTCTCTTAGCTAGTGCTGAGTAACAAATGACCCCAGTACTAAGTGGCTTAAAAACCTCTACTATTAGGAGTCACAGTTCTTTGGGCAGGAAATTGGCTGGGGCGCAGTGGAGCCAGCTCTGAGCCCCAAGAGGTTCTCAACTCACTTGCCTGGCACCTCACCTGAGTTGTCCCAGCCTGTTGGGGTTAGGCATATGGGGCTTGGTGTTCTCTGTCACCGGGAACCTTGTTCTCCTTCGCAGAGGCCTTGGGTCACTGGCTCTTGCCAAAGTGCCTTTTAGCACAGCCACTAGATTGTGACATGGCAGCTCTATGCCCCCAGGACTGCACAGGTGGATGCCGCCTCTCTCTTAGTTTCCTTTTCATGGCTGAATAATATTCCAGTGTGTGGATATACATCTCATTTATCTGTTCACCAGCTGGTGGACATTTGGTGTTTGTACCTTGTACCTGTTAATAGTCCTGCTGTGGACGTCTACCTGTACAAGTCTGTGAGTGTAGGTTTTCAGTGTTCTTGGGGAGATTGATAGGAGTGGATTTGCTGGGTTGGGTGGTAACTGCCAGGCCTTCTTAAAGCTTTAACCTACACCGGGCAGAGCATGGTTCCACTGCATTCTCTAGAGCAAATTGTAGCACCCCTCCCCCCACTGCCATCAAGCGTCAAGAGGGGGAACTGACACAGGGGCCTGATTGTCTGGAGGGGTTCATCTGGGTCCTCATGTAAAGCCCTCAGTGTGGAACCTGACATGTAGCAGGGACTCAACAAATGTCATTCTCTTTATTACTAAGAAGAATTCAAAACTGGGGCAGTGGGCAAAATGCACACTGTTAGGATTTAGATGGACATCCGTCAGGAGGCCTGATGGCAAATCCACGTTCAGGATTTGGGAGATTACGGGCACGCTTCTGATTAGCTGTGTCCGAGTCAGAAGATGATGGCTGGAGGCTACTAGAGGTCAGAATAACCCCAGCACTGGATGAGAGGACGAGGACACACCACATCTTCATTCTAGAAAATGGGGAACTTCGGGCACAAATGTCATAAGAAAAATCACCTGGCATTCTGCCTGTCAGAGATAACGGCTGTAAATATTTTGGCTTCTTTCGTTCCAGTATTTTTTCTGTGCATCATGTCCAAGAAGTATACATGTTTTTATAAAACCAAAATGATGATCGCAAGATATATAGTTCATATATTGCATTTTAACATTTAATATGAAATCGGGAGCATCCCATGTTGTTCAGCACTGATTTCAGTGCCTAGATTATCTGTCATCGGTCTATGTATCTTTTTATTTATCTATTTTGAAAGTGTCGTGTACAGCGTGGTGAATTTCTACACGTTGCGTATACCATAAAACAAGACCACTACCCAGGTGGAGTTAGAGAATCTTGTGGTCCCTTTCTGTCCGTAACCTTCCCAATTGCACGAATCGACCCCTAATTTGTTTACATACTTTGCTTTTACTGAACACTTGGGTTGCTTCTAATTGTTTACCCGTACACACGATGCTGCCGTCTACTTCCCCATATGTACACGTTTGTCTACATCTGATTGCTTTCTTTGGACACATTTCGGAAGTTGTGAAATACTGGGTCAAAGGGTATGAACATTTGGAATTGCTGTCCAACATCTTTCATAGTGTTCCTATCCGCAGTGGCTCTGCCCTCCCTGGTGCACCTGCTGCTCTGCTCAGACCATACAATTATGGTGTTGTATTACTGGGCCCCCAACCTGTTTCCTGCGCTTGGCTTCAAAACTAGATCCTCCAGAGCAGGCTCTGTGCCTGCATCCCCCTACTTGGACCCACAGTGAAATTATTTGTGTTCTCTTGTCTGTCTTTGAAGCCCTTGCTAAGAGCAGTGACCTTTCAGGGGACTATTCAAAACCAATTGAAATCGGTTTCGCTTTTAGAATAAGCAGGACTTGCCGCAAAGCCAAGCAGAACTCTGAAGCCCATCTCCGAGATCACTGATAGGGCTGAAGGAGCTAACAGAGGACAGCGTTTTTTAAAAATTCCCACCAGATGTTAAATTCAGAGCGAACAAAGGGGTCCGAGTAGGGTGGTGGTTTACTCACATTTTTCCTATTATTCATCGAAGGCCTCACATAACCTTATTGGGGTAAGTCCAATAACTTTAAATTGCACAGCTCCCAGGGGTGTAGGTGTCTAAAGGGGGTACAGCCTCCTTTCACTTCAGAAATGAGTCCGCTGGGCGAGCCCCTACTGTTATTACTTGCCACCATGTGGTGTTGCTGTGGAAGATTGGTCCTAAGTAGTTGTGCGAACCGGCTTGCTCGCAGCTCCCTTCTGTGATGCCCTTGCTTATGCGGCTTGGGCCTACAGTGAAACGAGCCCACTCCCTTTACCTCCGAGCTTGGCTGAGGACGCTCTACGCTCAGGCTCCTAAAACTACCTTCCTGCCACTTCCCATGGCAAGGGCAAGTCATGGGCTCGGAGCCTCTTGCCCTTTGGGGAGCCACCTCACTAGGAGGTAAGGCAGCCTTTTCAGGGGCATTACAAGCACAAAATATCTTGTCTTCTCAGGACAGTGGGGTGGGTGTCCTCTGAACCTAATTTAAAGGACACATTGCTGAAGAAGAACCATTACAGCAAAGGGGATTTACCCTGAGCCCTGCCTTTGTGTAACTGATAGGAGCCATTTCAAGTGTCTCTTCCTTGAAGCAGAAAGTCTTGCTAGGTGAACTGCAGTATCTGTCTTGGACCTAAGGGAAGCTAACGTTTTCAAGACTACCATTGAGTGGCGATCTCATTTAATTTTACTACTACATATATGTTAAATGTGGAATAAAACTATATATATATATATATATATAACTAAAACTATGCAGATATATATATATATAGTTATCTGCATGAATAGGTGCATCCTAATGTGTATATAGTATTATACTTAACATTTCGTTAAATATTTATGGAGCCCCACTGTGTCCCCCATCTATGGAACTGAACAGTTAATACCTCTGTCTGGGTGTGTGTATACAGCTGTCATGTATTGGTGACATGTTCATTCACTTATTTCAAAAATATGTAATAGGCAGTGTTCTAATGGGGACACTGAGTGGAGTCAGTGCCCTTACAGAACTCAGTCATCTTAATGTTGCCTCTTAGTTTTAAAAAGGGCAGGTAAGTTGAGTGTTTTCCAAATTTTTTCTTAAATGACCTGGCCCATGCAAAACAAATTGCTTATGTCTATGTGATCCTTGATTAAAAAAATAAATAAGAGACTGTACATCTGAGTTAGAAATTAAAAGAAAGGCAGGACCAGAATATGCTTGGAGGGAGAGCTTGTTTATTTTGCTTATCTGAAGTGAGATAAAGAGTATCTCCAAATGGGCTGGTTTCCAACCTGGACCATGTACACAAAGCACCTCATTCTAGGAGGGAGAGTGAGTAAATTAAAAAGAAGTTTTTTGCCCATGTTTATTTTCTCCTGCAAGTGTGATGTAAAACTTTTCACATGTGCAGAAGGAAGCAGACACAACCACGTGCAGAAACAGCCGTTTTTGCAAAAACGCTTCCCAGAAGCATGACAAATGCAAGACTCACAGGTGTAGCACAGATCCAAGGCGCGTGTGTGGTTCTCATCAGCTGCCTCGCTCCTGTTTTAAATCTAGGTCTTCCTGTAACAACAAAAAAATTTATTTCTCCGGAGGCTGCGGCTAATAATCCACTCAGCCTGCCTTTTCACCCCTTCTCATAACAGTATTTCTAACAGGGCTTCCAGAGAGCGAGCGAGCGCTGGAGCTAGCAGAGCAGTGAGAAAAAAAAAAAAAAAAAAAAAAAAAAGGCAGTAAAGTGGAGATGGGAAAGAGACTCTCTAGACTTGACGTTTAATTCTGGGTTTGACCTGTAACTCTGGGTGACCTTGGGCCTCAATTTCTTCCTTTGTGAAATGTATTGTTCAGAGAATGAGGGTTTCATTTTTTCCAGCATCTCCACGCAAAGCAGGGTGGGTCTTTTAAACCAGTGGTTCTCAACAGGGGACGTTCTGCCTGCCAGGGGACCTCTGGCGATGACTGGACATTTTTGGTTGACCTGACTGGAGGAGAGAGTGCTCCTGGCGTTTAGTAGGTAGAAACCCAGGATGCTGAATATCTTAAAATGCACAGGACGGCCCCTACAACAGTGAGCCGGCCGCAAATGTCACTGGTGCCCAGGATAAGAAACCCTGGCGTTGACACACGTTTGCAACGTTGGGGGTCGGTGGGCTCAAGGGGCTGGCTTTGGGGCTTTCTAGCTGGAGTGAGGGCTCTCCCGAGAGGCGCTTCGCTGTCTCATGTGTTGGTGATCCCAGCACGCGAGGCACTGCAGACCCCCGCCCTCGGGAGGGGTGGGGGCATCCCTCTGCTCCTCTAAAGATGACCCTTCCGCGCGCATTATCACAACGTGGACTTGGCTCCCTCGCCTCCAGGAACGGCGATCGAGGGACTGGGGACCCCAGGCTCGGAAAACTTGTCAACTTCTCCCGCCCACGACTCCCGTCACCTCCTTCGGTACGGGGAAGGCTTTTCTCCCCAACGAAGAGTCCTTCCGCCGCCAACCCTGAGGCGGCCGACCGGAGTGCCCAGGTTCAAGGACTCGGCGCGCACCGCCCGTTTCCGTCGGAAACCTCAGCTCCCCAGGGCCCAGCCGGGGGCGGGGCCTCCAAGCGGCGGCCGTTGCCCCGCCCAACCGCCTCCCAACGGCTACCTCCGGCGGGCGGTGGGCGGGGTGGGGAGGCGGACCAGTACGCCTGCGCGCGCATGCGTGGGGGTGCGGGGCGTGGCTCGCGCGCGGCCCCGCCCAGACCCGGCGTCTCTGCCCGCCCTATCTCCCAACCTCCTCAGCGTGGCGCCGACGCTGCGTGCGGCGCGGGTTACCCAGAGTGCTCCGCGCAGGGGCAGCTCACTGGAGTTTGGTTCTCGAGGCGGCGGCAGCAGCGGCGGCGGCTCCGGTGGCTCCTCCTCCTCCTCTGGTGGCGGTGGCGGTGGCGCCCCGGGCCCGAGCCCCGGCTCCCCTCTCCGCCACCCCGCGTGCCCCCTCCTTCCCCGGCACCGCGGGGAACATGAGGCTCCGCTCCCGGAGGCCGGCGAGTGAGTGACCCCCGTCCCCCGCCTCAGCCCGCCCGCCCGCTGGCCCGGCCGCTCCCCCCCGCCTCGCCCAGGCAATGACAGCGGCTCCGGCGTCTCCGCAGCAGATCAGGGACCGGCTGCTGCAGGCCATCGACCCCCAGAGCAACGTAAGAACCCGCTGCGCGGGCCGGGACGGAGGCCGCGTGGGCCCGGGACCCTCCCCCTCCCCAATGCCCCTCGCCCGCCGGGCTCCGGGGAACCCGCCCGACGCCCACCTGCCCCCGAGGGCCGCTGCCATCCCGGTCTCTCGCCCCACGGGCCCGAGCCGGGGGCAGGTCAGGCAGTCTGGCGGCGCTGGGTACGTGAGGCCGAGGCTTCCGTGCGGCCTGGGCGGAGGGAGCAGAAGGGAACTGAGGCCAGAGCTTTGCCTTTTCTTCCGCTCCAGATGTATGACCCTTACTGCTCCTTACGAAGCTCACCCGCCTTGCCCTTCCCCGGGGACCCGCGACCCCCGGGAAGTCTTCCCGGCGGGGGGAGGGGAGGGAGAAAGGCTGTGGAGCAACTGGTGTCCGGGGTATGACTCGGGCGCCTGTGCCGCCTGTGTCTCGGCCTTCTGGGTGATCAGGAAAGTCCTCCTTTCCTCTTCTCCCGGCTGGAAGCATCTTCCTGGCTTCAGAGGGACCCCCCCTCCCCGCCCCCAGCCTACTTTGCCCTTAGCCGGGTGCCCAGGGCGCGTGGAGAGTCCCCCCTTGGTTCTGCGAGTGGACATGCCTTTGCCGAGTCCCTCCTGGGATCGCTGCCGACGGTAGATGATCGTGGGGAGGGTGGGATCCTTCCTGTTGCCTTTCTAGGCCTAAATGCCCATTGCGTCTTCTGACCAAGCCAGAGCCCCGCTTTTTGGTGTGAATTAGAGGTGGTGATTTTCTTTCCTGTTCTTCAAGAACGCTCCTTCGGCTATTACTTCCCCCCACCTGAGGGTTCCGGCTTGGTGGCTTGTCACTTAGAGGGTCAGGGTCAACCCCAGGGTGTTGCTTTCTTAGATGGTCCTCCACCGAGGCTACTGTTTGCAGAGGGATCTTCTCTGCCCCTCTTCGCGTGTGTAGGGGAAGACTCGTAGTGTCTCCCCTCATGTTTTCTCAAAGGGATTGTTGGCAGTAGGGGTCATTTTCTCCTGTGGCAGGAGCAGGTTGAGCAGTAGGAAGATGTTGTGGCAGGTATGAGATGAGCCCCTGCATTTGCTGGGAGACCAGGAAGTGGCCATTGAGATCACTTTTTAATATGCTGGAGATCCAAGGAAAAAACCTTTTTGTCTTGGGCCAGGTAACTCCGGTTTCTCTCACTGTAGGGTTTTTGTTTTTCCTTTACATTGGTTTGACTAATTACTCTTAGGGCTGTGCTTTAGCCTGGTATTTTTGGAATAATTCACATTGGCTTGTATAATTTTGGTAGAAATTGAGGAGTTACGGTGTCTGTAAGTCTCTGGTTTTTGTATCATAAGTAATCCTCTTGTCCCTAGTCTTCAGGCCCCATTAAGATCGACTTGGTGGTAATTGTCTTCAACAAATGTTGTATACATTTTTGTTATGACTTTGGGGGTGGAGTAGGCACAAGCTATATAAAACCTTCCAGAATATTTTGCAGTAACTGGAGCCGCTGCAGTTCCTAAGACTGAAATATTAGAGAATAAAACAAATGACATGAAAAATGAAAGCTTGGTGACTTTTGCATCTTTTGTCCAGAGTGTAATTTCTTGAATTCCACGTGCTTGTTTGCCTTCGGGGAATCTGAGAGGTTGCTGAGATATTAGCACTGATCCTTAATGCCACCTAGGAGAGCTTTGGGATCAGGAGGCGCTTTGACAGGCAGTCATGATATGTTGTAGATTAGGTAGGGCAGTGACCTCAGAGGTTCCAGTATTGTGTAAGGCTGTAATCTAAAGGGTTCCTAGGGGGAGAGGAGAGGAGGGCAACGAGGAAGGGGGGTTAGCCAGAAGCGGGAGAGGAAACAAATCTCATTTTTGTTGTATTTTAGTGTGTACAGTGGTGTTCATTCATAGGAGCCCATGGTTGCTGTAATGGCATGGGGTTCACATGTCAAATGGCTTGTCTGGGGGGACTTAGTGATGGGTGTGCATAGAGTCCTGCTAAATGTGAGCGTGGTGGATGGAATTGGGAAACTGTCTCTGGATACGAGTGATGAGGAAAGTGCCTCCTTTAAATGCTGCCATTGCCAGTGACCATCTGTGAGCATTGTTAGAACCTTTTGACAGGAGCGTGGCTTGAAGCAAACCCCATATAGAAACTGGAGCCGTGGCAGAATAGGTTGCCGACAGAGGTGGTGCGACCATAATTCTGCAGTTTCTCTGGATTGACCTGGGCTCAGGTGAGTGTGAGGTAGCTCCAGGAAGGCAGTGGCGGCACCCCCTGCTTTTCTCTACCTTGACCAATTATGAACTCCACTTTGGGATAGTTAGTTGACACATATTTAAGATGCTCATGGAAAAAAAATGGGGACAGTGTTGAAGAGCCAACACTAAAATTAAACCTCTTCTGAGAGAAGCGACAGGGAATTGTGTCATGTAATGCTTACCTCTGTGGGCATGCAATTATGGTTAACAAACTTAGCTTTTGCTTGAAAAATCAATGTCAGGGCAGCTGACCTAATATCCACAAGTAGCTGAGAAGTTAGGGAAATAACAAAGTAACATTTACCGACCATCTCCTTGACAAAGGAGTTCTTAAGGGGAAAGTTGTCTGTATGTTTTCAGTTCCAGTCTCTGGAGTATTTGAATTTCTGCAACAGCAGACTCTGAGTTAATAATTTCTGCCAACTCAGTAATAAAGTAAATCCTCTACACCTCTTTTCAAAAAGCGACTAACAGTTTTTCAGAACAATCTAAGCCTTACTCTCCTTGTGGTGTATGTAGCCAGGGTGTTGAAAATCTCGGAAGCGCAGTGTGCGCGTTTCTTCCCGCTTAGTCTTCGTGGGTACAGTCAAGGGCCACGCCTTCTTCCCCTGCCCAGAAATTGGGAGTCCATCCGCCCAAGCACAGTCTTCTCAGCAGGTGATGAGCTTCTCATTTGTATTGGAACTCCTCGTTTCATGGAAGTTCAGGCTTTGCCTTCTTGACCAGAATGTAGGCTTTGCGAGCATGGCTTGTTTCTTGTCTTCTTTCTCCAGGGCTGAAGCATTAGGCGCTTTAGGGTGCTAAGTGCTGGTTAAACTGATTGAATCCTCGCATCCTTCTTGCTATACGTGCTGAAGTTTAGTCGTGTAATATTCTAATTCAGAACTCTCTAGAACCGTGAGGCACGTGGATAGAATAGGTCTGAGACGGCGGAGTGGATACTGTAACCCCATAACAAGTTGAATAATAGCACAAAGCAGGCCTTGCACAAAGCAGGTGAGCATCTCTGTAATCAGAACAGGGAGCGGCCAGAGAAGGCACTGGGGGAGAAGGGGACTTGAACTTGCCCAAGATGTCTGTGTAAAGGCCTCCTACTGATCAGGCTCTCTGGCAGGAAACTTCAGAAATGACTTTTCTTCCTAACAGTTATGCAGACGTCAGGCGCCAAGGAGAGGTGACCGAAGGGCCTCTGCAGAGAGAGACACACAAGAATGATAATTTCCCCCCCTAGGAAATTAGAAGATTAAGACGCCACCCAGCTTCTCTGGGCTGCAGGGTCTTCATGTACAAAGTGGGACTGGGAACTGGTGTATGCACCCATTAAGGCTCCTGCCGGATCCAGGGTTCAGATTCTGGAAGGGGTAGCAGAGGCTCACATGAGTTGTTCTAAAAGTTTTTTTCTTTTAATGTGAGGTGCATTATGTGAACTTACTAAAATCACAAAATTCTCACAGATACCAGAACTCTACTCAGAGATACATGCTTTACCTGACTCTGCAGCATTTGAACAGGGTCTCCTGCTTCCCCACAACAGTTCTGTAAGGGAGGGATGGTGAGCAACTGATCTCCCTTTCCTGCAGGCATAGAAACCAACAGCATAAAGACAGTAGGTGCTGTTTAAGTGGGTGCTTCCCATGGTCAGGAGAGGACAAGACGCTTTTGTTTCTTACTGACTTAATTTGAGGTGACTGCCCTAAAGTTAGGGACTTACCTGAAGTTTAAGTGACAGTGCTTCTAACTCTAAATGCCACCACACTGCTCTCAAAGGTGGAGCGATGGCTTGAGAAGAGGCCCAAGAGGTCAGTGTTCTTGAGCTGGTAAGAAAAGATGCGGGAGCCTTTTCTGTCCTACATAAGTTTATATGAGATTACAAATCGGTTTAGGTTTACCTGTGAGAGATCTAACAAGGTGATGATGTTAGACAGCCTGTCCTGGAAACATCTTACGGTTTCCGTCAGGGACAGAATCCTGGGCCAGACCATATCGTGGTGTGGCAATCGCCAACTGATGTGGAACTTTTCATGAGTATTGTGTGCTGGCTTTGTTTTCTGCTTCAAGATTACAAGCACTCATGATGTTAACTTAAAACATCATTGATCCTGCTGAAAGGAGGACTGTTACACATTGTAAAAGGGAAGACTGTTGGTTCTGATTCTCTCCAACACGTTAAAGGTTATAAAATCTAAACACGTGGACTCCCTGATCACTCTGGTTGCCCAAATGGCAATGACATTCCTGTCTTTGTTCTTCATATGTGGCCACGATAGGTGGAGAAGAGAGCAGTGTGGCATTTTATGACTTTGGGAGACAGGCAGGTAATAAGTGTGACTTGTGACGCCGGTGTGGGTCCTTGTTCTGACTCACTCTCTCCCTTAGAAGAAGGTGGATTTTACATTCTGTCTTCACAGAGGTCTGGTGGTCCTCAGAAGTGGCTTTACTTGTAATCATAGTATGTTGTCCTGCCTGGAAGTCACAGAGTCCTGGAGGATTGTCCAAGATCAGCTCGTGGGAAGGGGCCTTTGTCCTGATACAGTTGTAAGAAGACTCCATGGTCACCTGGGCTCCTGGGCTCAAGATGTAGCTGCGCGTGGCAGGACATGCACTTGAGGTTGGGTGAAGGAGAGGAGCTGTTCACCTGTGCCTCGATTTTGGTGTCTCTGCAAGCCATCTTCTCAGACAGAGCTCCAGTTTAACTGGAACCAGGCCTCAGTCCAGTCCCTAGGTGACTGCAGTTCTGTGGGCATGTCTCCTGCCCAACCCCCACTGTAAATCGCCTTCTGGAAGCTGGGGGCTTTGTCTCCATCAGTAGAAGTTGTGCCCCTTTCTTCTCCCTTATGGGAGGCTGTCCTGAGTCTGTCTGGTCCCTTTGGGACCCCTCAGCTGGTTGTTGGAGTGGGTGACTGAGTTTGTGGTTTGGCGAGTGACTGCATAGGCAGTGCGTTTTCAGCCTGGTCTTTCTAGTGCCCAGACTTGGAGCCCCCATTTGAAACTCCCCCTTTTTGCTCTCAGAGCACTGAGCTAGTATTGACATGGAGATTCCTTGATTCCTTGAACTGGGGAGTATTTCTTGCATAAGGAAGACATACCAATATTCTGCATGTGGTGTTTACAAGTGCTCTCTGAATGAATTCCAGGTCTGAGGAGGCCATACACTTAACATCTCAATTGTCAACTGATATATGCTGTTGATGGAGAAATGTGGTAAAGCTGAAAAAGGTGGCTCAGCAGTTGAATAAACATTTCTAGCCATTGCTTATGGTGTTGGGTGTGGAGGGTGCAGACCTGGAGATGCCCAGCCCCTACCCTTGAAGGACCTGGAACAGGAAGAGAATGTGCACGTGGGCAATCTGGGGTGGAGGGTGGGGATCAGCGTCAGGGGAGGCCTTACAGGGCTATAGCTCGTAGGTCCAAATGGAGGAGTTGTTCATGTTTCTTATTCAAAGGTAGTTCAGAATTCTTAAGAGCATGAAATGACTTCTAGAGCACTGTATAGTTTGTTTTCAGGGTGAAAAGTTTTACAGTCACATACAGAAAGCCAGCTCTTGGTTCATCTCTGGTCTGAGGGAGACAGAATTTGACGAATAGCTGGCAAACCCTTGAACAATTTGCCCTCTCAGCAGTGGGAGGGGAGGAGGACAAGTGTCAGGCTCTCTGGAGGACCTGGGGTCTGCTTTCAAGTATTTGAAGAGCTGTTGTACCCCGGGTTAGGTTTGCTCTGTGTGGATTTTCGAGGCAAACCTAGTAGGGGAAGGCAGGAGCTCCTGGAGGGAGGCTGTGCTGCACTTGGGGAGCTCTTGATTATTGTCCGAGCTGGCTCAAGACAGTCCAGAACCACTGTGCCAAGTGGGTGTGCACATGTATCTGGGCCCTCTGTGTGGACCCCCAGACGCCTGCCCAAAAACTCCTGGAGGTCCCGTGATGGCGTGAGGAGCCTGCTAAAAAGGAGAAAGGTCGTATCAGGTGACGTGTCATTGCCAGGCAGGTGGGGTCGAGAGCCTTTGAATGCTCCTGGGACTGCAAGGAAGTTCCCTGGCTCCATCCATCCGCTGGAGGCTGTAAAACGGATAGCCGCAGCCTACAGAACACCTAGTATGTGCCAGGTACAGTGTGGAGCGCTTGGCTTCCTGTTTGCTCTCTGAACTAGTCCTAGAGGTAGATGTTCCATCTTCCTTTCAGGAGAGAGCAGAGATTAATGATCTCCACTGTCGTGGAGGAGGCTATGGGCCTATACCCAGTGCTGGTAGGCTCAGAAGCAGTGGGCTTAACTCTGACAGTCTCTTGCCTCCTACATAAGCAGTGCCCAGGAGGGAATTTGGACTCCGCTGTGTCTTCTGTGGTTTAACCTCATAAATACAAAGTGTTTTTAAATGTTGTTTTGTGTTTCCATTTCCATCCCAGTTGGGACAGTCTTTCCCTCTTTGAAATCTTCTAGCCTAATGGCTCCTAACCTTTTTGCCTGTCAGGATCCAGTTCTGTGATCAGAAATATTCAGGGGGCTCCTGGGTGGCTCAGCCGGTTAAGTGTCTGACTCTTGATTACGGCTCAGGTCATGATCTCATGGTTCATAAGGGCAAGCCCCATGTCCGGCTCTGTGCTCACAGCGCGGAGCCTGCTTGGGATTCTCTCTCTTTCCCTCTCTCTCTGCCCCTCCCCCAGTTGTGTGCTGATGCAAAAATAATAAATTTGTGCTCTGTCTCAAAAATAAGTAAACTTAAAAAAAAAGAAATATTCAGGAACTTGCGTATATTGACAGGTGTACTTTGAGTAGCTGTTTTTTTGAGAAAATTCAAGGAAAGAAGCTACTCTTAATCTAGTCATGCTTTGAAATGAAGCTGTATCTTATCAAAACGGCGTCTGCTTAAATCTGTAAGCTAACCTTCTTTGTTTGTGTGCGACACCTAGGTTGGGACTCTCTGTACCTCACATTTGTGACCTTCTGTCATCGCTACTATTCTCTCCCAGAAACCTTTCCTGCTTTAATCCAAGACCGTCTCCCCCAGGCACTGTACATAACTTAAAAACCCTACATTCCTTCCTGCTGATAACCGGTCTTGTTGATTGCATTTTCCTTGGGGTCGCGAGCTCCTTGGTAGTGGAGCACGAGTTAATCCCCATGTTTCTAGGGCTCCCGTAGCAAGCCTGTGCTCAGAAGCTTGTTGATCTTCCTGTGAAAAGGGCCAATATCGGGAGTTAACTGTCAGCACTTACCCAGCAGACACACAGCTAGAAAGGATCGCGCTGGGATCGGGAATCCTTCCCTCCTGCCCAGTCCTCACCCACGTGCCACCACCTCCCTGGTCACCTGAGAGAGCGCAGTAGTGGGTACAAGGTCAGCATTCTGCTCTCCTGCCAGAGTCTGGGTCTTTATGCTGGGTTTGTCTACGGGATGTTTTTATGCCAGGCTGGGAGGGAAGTTGTACCTGAAATGCTTTGTGCTGTCTCTTGAACTGGCTGAGGAAAAGGCGTGAGGCATTTTTTTCCCTTCTATTTCTTGGCTGTTATTTTTTACCCCTGTGACAGGGAAAAAAGATGACTCTTGATCTCAGATCCCTGTCTGTCTGTGGACCCTGGAGATACTGTTCAAATGCTGCCTTGGGGCCCTTTTGGTCACGTGACAAACGAGACACTCTCTCTCTCTCTCTCTGGACGCTCCGCTTCCCTGGGTTTCATCAGGGCCAAAAAATGGGTGATGGTTCCTCCAGGCCATACCCTGCAGTGAGTCAGCCTTGTGGCTGCTGTGGCGGTCCCAGTCACCCATCCACTGTGGGCACAGAGTGATTTTGTAAGTGGTTGGCTGTGGCCAGCCTTGACTCCGTGGTGGGGGGGTTCTGTGATCTTCTCATGGAAGACTTAGGTGTATGTGAGCCCAGCTCACAACAAGAGCCCGGTAGGTGGCCTGGCAGTCCTCCTCCAGGCACCGGCAGCCCCCCCTGCCCTGCCCGCACTTGCACCTTTGGCCCCATCCCCTACCCGCACCTCTGGTCACACACCTGGCTCTGGGTAACCACCTGATCTACCAAGCTGGCCGCAGCTTTGCCTGCCCACAGGGCAGCTGGGTTCATTAGCTCTCTCGACCTCTCTTGCCATCAGGTCCCTGGTCCGGCTCAGGTTGGCATATGGGGTGGTGGCCACATCCTCTTTCCCCAGGTGATCCCCAAGGTAACTAACTGCCCTCTTCTTCTTAAGGCCAGCCCTTCTGGAAGCCACGTCAGGTAGACCCTTCCCAACTTTATTTGCCCCATGCATCTTGCAACTGTGCCAGGCAGGCAGTTGGCAAGCTGACTTTTTAGTGCTGTCTGTGGGGGTCAAGTGCCAGTGATGTGTGTAGGATATAAAATAGGAACGGTTTACCCTTTTTGCTGATGGTTTCACATTTGCTTCGAGTATTCTGTTGGCCAGCCTCCCCCAGAGGGAGCTCAAATGTGAAAGGGCTGATTGGCTTGTGCCACTCAAAGGCTCTGAGGTGAGTCTGTTCTCAGGTGAGGCCCTGGTTTTGTTCCATCTCTTTTGTAGTGTTCCCTCTGCGCAGTGGGGTGTCCTCCTTGTCCTTCCAACCCCTGCGGCTTTGGGATTCACCCTCTTTGACCATCAGCCAGGGGAAGAAAGACGAGGTGATGCTCTCCCAGAAGTCCCAGCACACATTTTCTGATGCCATCTATGGGCTTTGATGCAATTAGTAGGCTGTGTTGATTGGTTCACCCCTGGTGTTGGTTCCACCCAGACCGGCCCAGAATAGAGGGGATGCTCCCAGGAAACATCAGAGTCCTGTTTGTGGGAGGGGGTAGTGGTGTGGAGAACAAGCTGGCAATGTCCCCTGAGCGCGTGTGGGTTTAATCACCACTCTGGTGTGATAATACCATCAAATAGTTGGGCATGCTGGCCCGGGAGACTTGGGTCCAGAAACAAAATGGGTGTAACTGAAATGTAAGGCCTGGAGTAAGCAATGGAGTGGTTTGGATGATAGGAGGTCGCAGCATGGCGTTCTGAGCACCCACCCACAGATTCTGATTTCCCCGCAGTCACACTTGGGTACTTTGCTCTTACCTTGTGTTAAAGTGGGTGCCGGCTTGTAGCTTCTACCCCATTCTGGGCTGAGGAGCACTTGGGGAATCGAAGAGAGCCTGCCACAGTGCTGCTCATTCTCCCAAGCCCATCATCTCTCCTGGTGCTGCACCTGGTGCAGGCAGGGGAAGTGGTGCAGTCCAGGAGGCCCCGGGCTCACACAGGCCTCCTGTAGCTGTGAGGCGGCACCCGGACCCAGGCAAGAGCCGAGTTCTCTGGACTTCTGTCCTCTTGGCTCAGAGGCATGGATGGACACTGGATGGTCTCTTCACATCTGATCGTTCTGCCCCTTTCCTCTTGCTTGTCCCCTCCCTTTGGTTAACCTGGGTAACCGGAAACTGGTACCTGCGTTTCCGGGCCTGGCTTCTTCCCCTTAGGTTAACTGAGAAGGGTAGGGTCAGATGATCCTTCACAGCCTTCTCCATTTTTCCCTCTGTTTGTTGGGGTGGGGGGGGGAGGGGTGGCTCTCAGCAAGCACCTGAAGTTGGTGATGTCTGCTCCCCCTTTGCTGGATGCTGGCAGCCTGGCAGTGACAGAAGTGGGCCACATGTTTTAGTTCAGGCATGATCATGGGGGGAAAGGTTTGTGAATGGTTATTTCACTTTCACTTCTATTTTAACGGAGCTTCTCAAGCATTTAAAATTCCCAGCTTGAAGATTGGTGGACAAGCCAGTGCTGGCACCGAATGCAGGAGCCTAACTTCTCACCAAAGGGCAAGAAACATCGCCTTCCCAAGTGTTATGTGAGCTTGCCCTGCTTTTGCCTGTAACTTCTCTCACCCCATCACTGAGTCAGAGTGCTGTTAGTGTGTGTGTGTCTCTCTTTCTGTCTGCCTTGTGGACAGATTTCTCCAATGTGGTGGGAAATGAAGCAGCCTCAGAGTTTGACTTTTTGAAGGCTAGGCCATTGAAGAAGGGATTCACACACTTGCTTCCAGTGTGAAAACTCTTGGAGAATCAGCTCTGGCTTGGCTTGGGGGTGAGGGGGCCTTGGAAGAAATGGCCACGCCCACAGGAGGTCAAAGAGGAGCATGTAGGGGCGCCTGGGTGGCGCAGTCAGTTGGGCGTCCGACTTCAGCCAGGTCACGATCTCGCGGTCCGTGAGTTCGAGCCCCGCGTCAGGCTCTGGGCTGCCGGCTCAGAGCCTGGAGCCTGTTTCCGATTCTGTGTCTCCCTCTCTCTCTGCCCCTCCCCCATTCATGCTCTGTCTCTCTCTGTCCCAAAAATAAATAAACGTTGGGAAAAAAAAAAAAAAAAAGAGCATGTAGAGACAGGGTCTGCAGTTCAGACAGAAACAATAGGTGCCCCCAGACTGCTATAGTTATCCCAGGTGGCTGGTCGGAAATGGGCGGGGGCAGGGGCGGGGCCAGGGCTGTCTTAGGGTTTCTGTGATTCTGCTTGTCAGCTCCTCCTAGAGGAGACTGGGCACCTGCTTGTCGCCCTGAGGATGAAACTCCTGTGTTAGGATGACGGTGAACATGGTTTTCTATCTGGTGGGTGGTGGGCTTCCCCAAATTGGGAAATAGAAGTGGCATCATCTGCTGTGCTTGTGTTTGTCACTCCAGACTGTCTTCCTGGGTCATTGTGCTGTCTTCACTTCTCTGCTGTAGGGTTGGTGCTGAATGTTCCTCTGCAGGAGTGAACCAGACCTGAGGCCTAACACTGATTGGTGCCCGTCGTCCCCTGTCCCCCTTGCACCTTGCTGTGTTGGCCATTCCATTCTCTCCAAACCCCTGCCCATGGTGCCTCCTTACCCCCAAGTGTTTTGGCTTTGCCCTGCACTGCCCAAGACCCTGTCTGCCTTGAAGGCGTTCCCCAGGTGTTCTTAGAGCCATGGCTTCCAACAGCACCTGAACTCTCTCTCTGCAGCAGACTGCTGTCCTGGATGTGCAGGAGGCCCATTCCAAAGTGGAGGCACCTTCTTTCCTCCTGCCTTTCTGTGCCACGCTGTGGTGGTTGGTGGTGCCACCACTCCTTGGGCTACTTCAGAGTTCTCCTGGGGTCCGCCTCCCATGGCAGCCCCCTTCCCGAAAAATGGGATCTCCAGGGAGGTCTAGTGCAGCTGCTTAGCAGCTGGTCTGCCTTCTGCTCTCTCCTCCACACCAGCCAAAGAGTGAATGTCCCCAAACACAGACGTTTCATCCTCTCTGTAGGGGCTTCGTGGCTGACTGGATATAAAGTCTGAGTCCTTTAGGTAGCATATAGTGGAGAAAACGGTCTTTGGGTTTTGTCATTAGACTGAACTAACCTGGAATCTTGATTCTGCTGTTCACCTTGCAGCCTTGGATGAGGTCAGGTTTTCAGCCTGAGTTTTGTCAGGAGGATGTACACACGCTGCTTAGGAAGGCTGTTGAGAATGGGATGTGGCCCCAGGGCGGATGTGCACCAGGTGCTGATATACAGGGTAGCTAACAGTTCACAGGCTTGGTAGTGGGCAGCCCATCCAGCTGCCAGTTCCTGTCCTTCCCCTCTGGTCCGTGCCTATTGGATGATTAGTTACTGAGAACTAGCCAATCATGGGGCTGTGTCTTCCTGGCCAGTGACTGGTTTGAGAATGGGCCCATGACCCAATCAGATCCTATGAAAGTTTTAGCACTTTGCTGGGGTAGTTGGGGTAGACGTGAATGGGGAAGATATGAGCTGGTTGTTGCTGTAATCTCCTGCTTGGGAACAGCCTGCCCAGGAGTGAGACCTGTCCAGAGAGTTGAGGGAAGATTAGGTCACCATGGCCCAGCTGGCCCAAGGCGAGTCCTGCCCTGAACTTTTCAGTTAAGTGAGCCACTGACTTCTTTTCTGGATGAGGCTCATTTGAGCTGCCTTTTCTGTTACTTGCAATCAAGAGAGTCTAGACGGAATCAGCCGAGAACGTTGTGCCCCAGTGTCTGGCTCAGGCGTTTTCTCTCCCCCACTGCTGCTCTAGCCACGCTCAGCTGCTGACCTGCTTGTGTACCCACACCTGGATGTCCTGCCCTCTTTTTTCCCCTCCCTCCCTCTTTTCTTCCTCCTTCCCCCTTTTCTTCCTCCCTCCTTCCCTTCCTATCTGCCTCTCTGGGCTCTGGGCCCAGGGTGCCTCCCCCAGCAAGGCCAGGGCCAGATCTTCCAGGAGCACTGTCTTCTGGCTGTTCCTGGCGTCCTGGTCTGATCTTTCTCATAGCATCTTTAACGTATCTAGCATGCCTGTGTCGCATCCCCCGCCTCCCCCCCCCCCCCCCCCGCCTTGGTTCTTTCGCTGGTGCATAGTGAGCCTGTTCATTCTGTTAGAGTCAGTGACCAGTTTATGAACCAATGTGGGTCCGTCTCTAATTTCAAGTGACAGATGAGCACAAGCAGTACCTAACTTGGGAGGATCTAGTTGGGTTTAGAGTAAGAGTTCAGGTTTGGTGGGGCCTGGGCAGGGCAGCGCTCAGCTCATGAGTATTGGGGTGGGGGTTGGGGTGGCTGGTTCCCTGATAGGAGTACTTGGCCCTCTCCAGACCTCAGCCTTTCGGGGTCCTCCCGTGGTATGTTTGTTCTCTTGGAACTGTAGTGGCATAGTTAGCACTATGGCACCAAGCCTGTCCCCTGTGTGTCCCGTAGTTCTAGGGAGTCTCGGGATTCTGTAAGTTGGTGACAGGACCCAGGGAAGGGGGAGGGTGTGCTTGGAGAGCATATACCTCCTCCCTCTCTTGGGCCAGGCCCAGGCCAAGATGACTCCCCCCAGCAGGGGGCTCTGAACCCTGAACACCAGCTGTGAGGGCTGCCACTTCAGCTCCTTCTCTGGCCTCTGCCTGTGTGGCCTTGGGGCAAACCATTTAATGTTTCTGAGGCTCAGTTTCTTTATTTGTGGCTTGGGGCTATGGGAGCCATCTCTTGGTGGTGTCCTTAGAGGCTCAGCACATCCGTGGCAGGGACAGTGCCCAGCTTCTGTGTAGTCACCTAGATGACCATGAAGGACTGGGTACTGTTTGTTGTAGGTGAGCGGAAGTGGGAGGGAGGTTGTCCATGCCGGAGGCCCTGCAGAAAGGGGAGAATAATCCTATCAGTGATAATAGACCTGCCTGTGGAGTTCAGCCAGGGAGGGGCTGGATCCCATTCAGTCTGGTGAGCAGCCTTGCTAAACACATCAGCTGCTCAAGGTCTTTTGGTGTAATCTTCGTAAAGGTTATTTCTTAATCTTTGGACCTTAATAGAAACTGGAGGACCAAAGCATCAGCTGTTAATGTGTCCTTGCTCTCTGCTAGGTATTATCCCATTTCATGGATGAGCAAGGTTAAATAGCTAGTCACCTGGTCACTGCATAGCTGACCTCAAGAGCATTTGCTTTCGTCATGAGACAATATGGCAGGCACTGCAGAGAGGAGAGGAGAGGAGAGGAGAGGAGAATCCCTGTGGAGGTCTTTGCTTCCTTCCAGAGCACTGTGACCTGATGGAGATGGTCTCCGTCTGTGCTATCCAGTAAGGTAGCTGTGAGCCACATGGGGATCGTGAGTACCTAACATGTGGCTGGTAAGACCAAGGAACTGACTTTTAAATTTCTATTTAATTTTCATGCCCACCTGAGGACAGAGCACTTCTAGGGCCTCTCGGATTACTTGTGCTTTGGGTCAGGACTGGGGGCTGTTGCTGCCTTTTTCCACATGAGAGGTGGGGGAGGAGTTTGCACCTGAGCTGGCATAGGGGCGCAGAATGGGGCTCCTGTCCCTTCCTAGCCATCCTCTTCTCTCAACCCCCACCCAGGCACACAGCTTTGGTGTCTCTAATGTCTCTAGAGCCTCCGAGCTATATCTGCTCGCTCCATTCGTGAGGTCTCCTCTTAGGGAAGAAAGCCTTCTCATTTCTTAAGTCTGGGTTGATTAATGTTGTTAACAACTAAATAGATATCCTTGGAGCCTCCCTCCTAAGTAAAGAGAGATGGGCAGATGGACAGATGGAATGAAGAACAGAAAGAGAAGTGTTTTAGGAGTGCCTGGGTGGCTCAGTCGGTTAGGCATCTGACTTGGGCTCAGGTCATGATCTCATGGTTCCGGAGTTTGAGCCCTGCATCGGGCTGTCTGCTGTCAGCACAAAGCCTGCTTTGGATCCACTGTATCCCTCTCTCTCTGCCCCTCCTCTGTTCACATTCTCTCTCTGTCTTTCTCAAAAATAAATAAAACTTTTTTTAAAAAGTATTTAATATGCAAGGGTTTGAAGTTAGACCCTGTGAGAAATAAGCCCACTACCCCAGTCAAAGGAGGGACACGGACTCGGAGCACAGGGAAGCTAGGGTTTAATCAACATTCTTGCAGGAACAGGTGTCTGATGGACAAGCGCACAGTTGGGGCAGTTACAGCAGGCAATTTATCTCCTAGTGTGCAAATCCCTCCCCTGGTTCCTCATTGGCTGAATACTACAGAGGTTACGGCCTTACAGGTAGTTGCCTATGTCCATGTAAGGGAAAAAGTCTGATTCAACACATGTATGTTCCTTGAGGTAACACAAAGACTTCAGTTCTTTGGTGCATGCTCATTGCAAAGTCCACAAAAAATAAGCCCACAAAATGGGGAGGGAAAGAAGAACCAGGAAGTGAAGTGTCTAAGGGTTGGGACTCAGTTGTCAGGGGGCGGGGGGAGGGGGGTGGTTACATATTTCCGAAAGGTTGTAAACCTATCGTTAACTAAACAGCACAGCTTTTATTTGGTATTTCTGAAAATGAATCATCTCACTTCTCACAGATCCAGATTCAAATCTCTATGGCTCTCTCTGAGATGTTTTTCATTGGACAAGTCACATCAGATATTTGCTGTCAATCTCAAATTAGCTGTTGTCTAAAAAGTGAGAACAAGATAAGCCCTACCATACTGAAGAGTACATAGAAGGCACTGAACCTTACGTATAAGCCCCTTCCCACTTTCCTGGGAGTAGGGGCAGTTATTCTCCTGGATGATTTTGTAGATACTTAACTTTGGTTTTCACTGATGCTCTTCTTCCTCAAAGATAGTCTTCCCTCTAGTGTGAGCAGTTACCAGACAACGTTGCATAATTTTACACATTTCTAAAAGCTCCCTGGGGGTGGGAAAAAGGAAGAAATAGGTTGTAGAACAAAATCTCAGACTGGTAGAACGGAAGGCGTACTTCTTTGGAAGAGGTGCTTGGGTTGGAACTCCCAGTCAGGATTCCAATCTGTCTGAACTTTTCTAAATCCCTTTCTTTGTACGGCATTTGCAGCTGAGGGTGATCAAACTATGAATTTGTGTGTGAACGCGCCTTGAGGAAGGAATGTCCTTTCTGTATGAAGATAGGGTATGCAGAATCAATAGTCCCAAGATCTCAGAGACATTAGCAGACAGAGATGTTGATGTGATTAATAATCAGAAATTATACCTGGTACTCAAATGTGTGGGAAGAATGGCATTGTCAGGAAATCAAGGTTTAGCGTTAAAGCTACCCTGTTGCCATTTTGTATCTCCTAGTCTGTCTCCCACCCTACTCGCCTCATCCCACACCACCCTGCTGGCAGGATCCAGGAGCTACTTCATACTTCACCCTTTTGGGAAGTATTTACATAGGGAGAGGCATAGCCACTGGTGTCCTTTGATCTAGTCATTTTACTCCTAGGAACTTACCAACAGATAGATACACGATGAATTTTAATAACACTGTTAATAGATATATTCACATGATTGTGATTGTTGATGTCATTAATTAAACGGCATGGGAGAAGCTTAGGAAACACAGTACACTGCAGAGTCGAGTGGCATAGGGCTGTGAAGAAGAGTCCTGAAGCCTCTGTAGAAAAATGGACAAGTCTTGCTATGATGAAGAAAAGGAGCATTTTTGTTAGCCAAGCACAAGCAGAAAAGGCACAAAAACTAGAGCTTTGGATAAAATGAGAACCGCTTGTGTTGAGGCAGTAGGAGTACTTTGTTTTTGTTTTTCCTATGCTCCATTGTCTTTATTTTTTTTAATGTTTATTTATTTTGAGAGAGAAAAAGAGCGAGCAGGGAGGGGGAGAGAGAGGCAGAGAGAATCCCAACTCAAGGCTCCATCCCACGAACCTGAGATCGTGACGTGAGCCAATGTCGGGTGTGCTTAACCAACTGAGCCAGCGTTGTCTTTTTAATTGAGCAGTAAAAAAAATGAAAAGTAGACTGCTTTAGCCTGAAGAGCACACTCAAGAACTACTGAGAGCAGTCAGATGTGGAGTGGATGCGGGGCCTGTGTGTACTGCAGCCAGTGGAGAGGAGGGACTTACTTCTCTTACATACCCAGGAGGTTCATAGCAGGGGCGTGCAGTGCTTACTCTGGTCAGGGCCGCCAGTCCTGTTCTTGATGCTCTCAGAGGACTGGGGTCCAGCCCACCAGGACAAAGAGGACGTGCTTGGAGTCGTGGACCTTATTCATCGCCGTCAGTGGAGTCATGCCTGTGGCTGTGTTAAACTCCTGGTGTGATTGTGCTTCCTGCTTTTTGCCACCTTACTATGTCTGGTCCATCTGTAAGTCCTAGTGGTTCTGCAGCCAAAATGTCTATTCTCTGTCTTTGGCGTATGCTTGGCCATCTGCCTGTTGGGGAACTTCCTTCTTGCGGCTTCCAAACCAATATCAGATCACACTACTCTGCCAGTTAAGATCCTGTGTTCTTAGAGTAGACATCCCACTCCTTATTTTCATGATCTACAGATGCTCTGTGACTCAGACCCTTTTTTCCTCAATGTATACTTTCCTCTCCCTCATTCATGACTGCCGAGGTCCTCTCCCCAGATCTGTGACCATCAGATTCCTTCAGGCCTCTCCTGGCTGCTCATTGTGAGAGTCCCCTCCCTTCCCCGCTGTGTCACACTGCCTCCAGATGCTTTCATGTCATGGCACACATAGGAGATGCTGGTGTCCAGACAGTGCCCTGGGGAACTGCAAGTGGGACTGAAGGGAAAAACGTGAACATGACATTTCTTCAGTGTAATGATAAGAAAAATGAAGTATAAAATAAAGCATTAGGGAATGTGTTAAATAATGAACTTGTATTGACTTTCTAAGTAGTAGTATTAATCTTTATAAAAGGGAGTGCCATGTCCATGAACCTCACTTTTATTAGGTTGGATTTTTTTGCTTGCCTTTGATAATCACTGTAGAGAAATTCTGCATGTGGAGGTGATGAAACTTACAGTCATGTTTTAGTAAACATTTAGTAATTGACAAGAGCTGCTGTATCTGATGAATCCAGGTTCTTCCCTCTTTTCCGTTTGTAGTGTTGAAATACAGTAATTATGCAAATGGATTTTAGTTTCATTCAAACTTTTATTTCAAGTTCTTTGAAGTAACATACTCTAATTTACTGTGTGGTGTGCCAGTAAATGTTTGGCAACAAGCTTTTCTGGGAAAAAAATAGCATATACATACACACGTAAGTTTATACATTTTACTGATAATACAGGACAGATAGCATATAGTTTGCAAGTAATAAAACACACAGTCCTTTTTATTGTCAGTTCTGTGTAGCAGTTGTTTCACAGATTGCTTTCCTTGATTTTTGCTGTACTTTTGTATCTGTAGTCAGCTTATGAGTGTAGTTCTGACATGAAGGTCGATTGATAATTTTGTTTATATTAATGCTGAATCAGATAATAGTTTTCAAATACTGGAAGGATATTTCCTCATTTATTTTGTGCTATTCCTAATGTAATGGCTACAGGTATGACAAACTTAAATTTAATCTGCATTATTAACATTTTCTCCATCACTTTCTTAAGTCTAAACCCCAGGTGTTGGCAAACTATTTCTGTGAAGGGCCAGATGGTAAATGTTGTGAGCCATGTAGTCTGTCACAACTCTGCCTTTATTTATAGCACAGACGCAGCCACAGACAATATGAAAATGAATGAGTATAACTGTGTTCTAATAAAACTTTATTTACATGGCTAATTTTGTTATCTGAATTTATAGGTGATATGGGAAAAAGTACCTTATTTACAAAAACAGGCATTGGACTGGATATGCAGTCTCATAGGAGTTATGAGTTTGTAGACTCCTGGTCTAGAGGCCACCAACATGACAGTTAAGCCCTGATTTGTAGTATTTGCCAATTTCCATGGTATAAATACTTCCACTGTGGGTTGATTTCAGGCCACTAGCATGATGTCACCAAACATGGAGCTGGGAAGAAATGCCTCAGTAGCACACCATTTTCACCATGAAGATACAATAGTCATGAATAAACTCAAAAACTAAATAATAGCAATGTGGGAAAGTAAATGGGAAATGATGAGTTGCATTTCATCACCTCTGCTTTCTTTCCTTTTTTTTTTTTTTTTTAAAGAAATTTGATTTCTTTAAAAAAAATTTTAATGTTTATTTTTGAGAGAGAGACAGGGTGAGTGGTAGAGGGGCAGAGAGAGAGGGAGACACAGAATCCAAAGCAGGCTCCAGGCTCTGAGCTGTCAGCACAGAGCCTGACATGGGGCTTGAACCCACAGACGGTGAGATCGTGACCTGAGCCGAAGTCGAACAGTCCACCGACTGAGCCACCCGGATGTCCCTCATCACCTCTGTTTTCAGTATAACTTGTGAGTCTCTATCATTGCATTTTTTTAACAGTGGCTGTGTTTTAACATCTGGTTCCCAAGACTCCTGAAAGTTCGCCACGGGCTCTCATGGGTTGGTGTGAGCTGCCTCCAGCATAGTCCCGGGTAGAGTCCCTCCTGCTAGCCAGTTAGGACCCTGGCTGCAGGGCACAGCAGCCCAAGAAGAGCAGAAGTATTGGTATGTGTGCAAATGGAGATCTGGGCTGCAAGCCACAGGCTCTTTGTCCAAGGTGGCATCACGGCCTTTGTAGCTGGCCGCCTGGACGGTTCTCTCGGTTCAGAGGCTGTGCCCAGAGCCCCTCAGGGGCATGCAGTGAGCCAGCTGCAGTGAAGGTGGGGAAGGGCCAGAACTCTGCTCCAGATCCTTTGCTGTCCTGGTTCTCTGGGGCTGTGGTGCCCACCTCCCTCTCCTGGCCCAGCAGTCAGAGGAAGCCTTCCTGTAACACGCTGCATGTTTGTTTTCCTCATAGCTTTCGGTACACTCACACTGTCGTGTTCGCCTGTCTGTGGAAGCCCCACAGCTCTGTCCGCTCCCTGACTTCCTCCTCAGCACGTGCGCAATGCATTTTTATTTTCCCCGTAAATAGATAGCTGCTGAATGAGAGCTCGTGTCTGTTCTCTGCTGTCAGCAGCCGTTGGCAGTGTGTGGTCCAGATGGGTTTGGGCTCCCACGTCCAAGGTTTCCTGATGTTAGAGACACGCGTTCCTTTTCAGCGTTTGTGGGAAATGAGCAGCTCCATCTTCCGGCTACTTCCTCCTCCCAGAGCAAGGTGAGGTGCTAACCTCACCCCTGGGCCATATAAGTTGCTCTGGGTTTCAGCATAGCTAATGCCATGTTTGTTTCCACTCCCTCAAAAAAAGGAAAGAATGAAACCCAGACCCATTGCAATTTGCGCCAATTGTGTGGGCCTTGTTTACAGGGCCAGACAGCTTCGGAGAGTCCAGAGGCTCAATGGCCTGTCCCCTCCTGGCCACAGGGCCCAGTATCCCTGCTTTATGGAGAGTCACACTGCCGGGTCAGTGAGATGGGACTGGCCCAGCGTGCAAACTAGTGTCATTCCTAATTAGATGAAGGTGTTTGTGCTTTTGGGGACCCAGCCCCAAAGCCATCACATCCCAGATCTTGTAGGGAGGAGGGAAATAGCATCCCCTGAGAAGCCAGTCCACTGCAGTCTCCAGACGTGCACGCGCCCAGGCCTGTAAAGGCTGGTGATCCGCTAAGGGTCAGGTGCTGCCACCGGTTCACTCTGTCAAGCTGCCTGGCAGACCAGTGATCTGATGCCCATCTCTTTGCGGGGAGGCAGAAGTGAAGAAGTATGTGTGTGAGTGAGGTGAGTGAGGAAGGAGGAGAGCTGGCCCCGTTGAGTGACAGATTTGCTAAGAGTTGGAGGAGAAGACCAATGTGACAAGGTGCTTTGTTACTAAGAGCTCTGTGAAGCCTTCCGCTGTTTCCTTCCTAGGGCCTTGCGTTTGCAGGATGAGCTCCTTCCCTCCTTCCCTCCCAGCGCTGCGGAATCTGGGCTGGTCCTCTTCTCCCTGGGAATCTTCCACCTGACCCCTTCCCCTGTCATACCCGTGTCTCCCTGCCCACCGCTCCTCTGAGCCTCTCACTTTTCTGGTAGTGCCCACCGGCACCAGCACGGAGACCCCACTCCTGGAGTGCCTCGGCAGCTTGGAGGTGCCACCTCCTGGTCGGGGTGCCCTGTGCCAGTCCCTTCTGCTGCTGCTCTCACTGGACTGCACAGGGGCGCTGGCAGAGGCCAGTGGGGTTTCCCGTGCCGCCTCCTCCGGAGGTGTTCAGGAGGCCTGGCTGTGATTCCTTCCCTGTACCCATGGCCAAGGCGACTATACTTCTCAACCTCCAGACCAGGACACTTTGACAGTGAACGAGGCACTATTAAAAGTTACACAAGACAACAGGTGTTAAATGTGCATTCTGGCAAACCAGGTCTCAGGTCACCTTCCACACCCCACTGTCTCTGTTTGAAAGCTGACGTCCCTGTTTGCAGTCCCTGTAGATCCAGAATGTCCCCTCTGCAGAACGGCCTCTGGCAACTTACGACGCCCCCCCTTCCCCCCCCCCCCCCCCAAACCTTGGCACCCTCTCCAGCCTGCACATCCAGGTGTGGCCTGCACTCCTGGGCCCTCCTTTGCCCTGTTCTCTCCCTCTCCTTTTCACTGATCGGTCCGTACGACAAACAATAAATACATTCTTCTTTTAAAATGTAAGTGTTTGAGCTACAGCGAAGGCCCCTTTGGCCTCTGTCACTGATGTAGTTTTCCTCTGTCACTCTGGAGGGAACCAGTCTCGAGTCTGGAGTACGTCTTCTTTGTGTGTAAAGACACATCCTAGAACACTGTGCATGACTTTTAAATAAATTCTGGCACACAAGTCTGTCATTTTGAAGCCAGCTCATTTCCCTCAGCATGTCCTGGCTCTGTCTTTGTTACATATGAGTAGAATTTATTCCTTTAACTGCAGCATAATATTCTGTGATAGTATCTCTTTCATTGTCATGGAGCTGACTCCCAGAGTTTTTATTAATAAAACAGTGCTTTTTGAATATTTGTGTGCATGTCTCCACTAGGTCTGTCAGCCAGTAAAAGTGTGGAGTGCTGGTTGGGGCACCTGGGTGGCTCAGTCTGTTAAGTGTCCACCTTTGGCTCAGGTCATGATCTCGTGGTCCGTGAGTTCGAGCCCCACGTCGGGCTCTGTGCTGACAGCTCAGAGCCTGGAGCCTGCTTCGGATTCTGTGTCTCCCTTTCTCTCTGCCCCTCCCCACACACGCTCTGTCTCTCTCAAAAATAAATAAACATTAAAAAAAAAAAAAGTGTGGAGTGCTGGTTTTCACAGTGACAGATATGGAGAGGCAACTTCTATGGGTACCCCCTATGGGCAGGGCAGGGCAGGGCAGGCAGCCTCCTGCATAGCCCTGCTCAGATCTGTGCTGGAAGGATGGGGAACAGGGAGAGACAGCTTCCTGTGCAACCACAGGTCCCTGTGAGCACCGTTTGGAGCCTCACTGGGCCAGAGACCTTCCCATTCCTCCCCCCACTTTCTCTCAAGCGGAGGTTAGGTGTGAGAGGGCAAGTGCGGATGGAGCTGGCATTGGCTCCAGGAGGCCTGCGGGGCTGAGTCAGGGGGGCGTGTCTGTCCCTGACACACAGAAGCAGCCAGTGTTAGAGTCCTGCTGTTTATCCACGGGAAGACCGCTGGGCTCTGTTACCTGGCTGTCTTGCGGCTCCCGTCCAATGTCACTTTGGCGATCAGAAAAGCTCTTGAGCACTTGAGCACATCTGCTTTAGCGGTAGCCCGTGGAGGCGATGATTGCAGCGTTTCCCATCGCACAGATCGGGACCCCTGGCTGGCTAGCACTTGACCGTGTGCGGGGCAGATTCTCACCCAATCCCACGGGAGAGGCATTGCCATCCTTAGAGACACAGCAAGGGTCCAGACAGGTGACTTGCTAATGACCTTAGAGTGGAAGGTTCTGGTTCCATGCCCCACCCCTTCACTCCTTTGGCTGCCCCATCCAATTGCATATGCAGTGCTTGTCAGCCACAGTGCTGTGTGAGCATCACCTGGGTGACAGGGTGCAGTGGCTCTGTGCAGAAGAGCAGAGGCATGCCGGTGGAGGGAAGGGCTGAGGCTTCTCCCACTGGGGTCCCAAGTGGTTTCTGAATGGAGTGTGGAAAGGTTGCCTGTGGAGCTGGGGGTGGGGGAGCTAGAGCTGGGAGATGTGGCGTTCAGGTGTGCCAGCTGCTGCCACAGCCCCGGTGGGGGCAGGGAAGCTGGGGATGCCAGGGTTAGGATCTGTTCAGACATGCTTGAGGGGAGGGCACGGCTGGGGACAGCATCTGGTCCCCGATAGCATGCTGGGTGTGAGGGAGACCGTGTGCTTCTGCCCGCCTCTGAACACTCAGGGTACGAGGACTGAGGAATGAGGTGTCCCTGTCAGTCACATTTTAATGTCTCTGGGGCCAGGCCTCGTCTTCCATTAGGCACCGTTTGTCTCTTAGTGGTTGGTGACACGTTGGTGCATCTCAGGATGGGTGAATCATGGTGGTCCGTGGGAAGTTCACGCTCAGGACCTTGGGAAGCGAGCGAGCTAAGAGACACACGTGGTGGCTCCCTGGCATCCAGCTGCAGGCCATCCCCTCCTGCCCACGTCCCTCTCCTCAGCCAGGGCCTGAGCCCCTGGGTCCTCCCTGCCTCCGTGTCCCCCTTTGTCTCATATCCACGCCGTCCTGCTTGGCACCATCTCACTCTGTGGGGCTGGCCAGGCCCGCAGATCTTCTCTCTGCCTCAGCTGTGAGTTCTCCACCAGGCAGCTGTGTCCAAAAATCTGTAGTCTGATCTGACCATGTAACTCCTTGCTCTGAGCATGGCCTGGGGTCCACTGTGTGACCTGCCCCTCCCCCGCCCCCCGCCCAGTGTTCTCTGTACCTGTGCTCCTGTGTGCTGCTGACCCTTTGCTCTCAGCCTGCCGAGTTCTCACCTTTCTGGGCTGTTCTACGGACTCCTGTGTACCCTGAAGGTCTCCTCAGAAACACCCTCCATCCTGCCCCTTGAAGGCCTCAGAAGACCCTGCACGTCCCACAGCCCCGTCCGCCTGCCTGCCTGCCCAGCCACACCGGGAGCGCCTTCAAGGCCACGGCTGTGCTTTATCTGTGTATTTCTGTGAGAGGCAGTGGAGCATGTGGTGAAGAGCCAGTTTTTGGTTGCCAGGCTGCCTGGGCCCCAAACCCAGCTGTGTGACCTCAGGCAGAGTAGGTGACCTCATTGTGCCTTAACTTCCTCCCTGTAAAAAGGGGCAGATAGAGGCTGACCCCCTTGGACTATAATTTATAGAGCTGTGTGTAAGAATTTATTCTCTTTCTTTTTTCTGGTGTGTGTGTGTGTGTGTGTGTGTGTGTGTGTGTGTGTGTGTGTGTGTAGAAAGAAAGAATTTTTTAATAGAGTAGTGCCTAATTGGCCTTACTGAGGCTGTAAAGAACCCAGTTCTTCATAGTGCATCTTCCAGGCAAAGCTCCCACAACAAGCAGCGCCTGCAGGCTTATCACTGGGAGTGACAGACTTGGGGGGGGGGGCGGACCCAGAGACCTCCTCCTGCTTGACGCGGGGGCAGTATCAGAGTTGCAGTGAGAAGACAGCCTTGGAAGAAAGGAGCCTGAGGTGCCGATCGGGGCTTAGAAAGCAGGGCTGCGACTTTATGACAGGGCCTCTGGGTCAGGGTGGGGGGAGGGAGGCGCATGTGTGGTTTTGTGTGTTTGTGTGTTTTAGAGTCTTGGTCAGACCGTCAGACACGGGCTCCCTTTGGGTGTTGTTGGCAGACATACAGTTAGAGGAACTCAGGTCAGGGGAGGGGGAGATTGCCGCGTATTACTGAAGAGGATGGGCTGGGCTCCCCCTGCACCCCAGTGCTCAGCGGTTTACCTACCCAGATTAAAAAAGATTCTGAGTCCAGATCCAACTTCAGGAGCCAAGGGCCTTGGTCGGTGATCAGTGAAGGGGAAGCGGGGTTTATCTCCCTATTCTTTTACTCACCCTGGTGGGAACCCAGTGTTAACGCCAAGAGGGAGGCAGAGGCAGAGCCCGTGCCCCTGTGGCAAGTGGCGGTTAGTGCCTTTTGGTGGAAAGACTTCTGCGTGGGGTCCCAGGGCACAGACGAGACCCAGAGCGGCTGGCCCTGCCCCACAGCAGGGTGCTACAGCAGAACCCCAGTTCTAGCCCAAGGCTGGTGCGGGTGGGGGAGGCAGTACCAGCAGCATGTGGAGGGGCTTTGGGAACCCCAGCCCAGCTCAGCCCCCTCCACCGCACATCCCCAGAGCACCCCAAATTCGACAAGACAGGCTGAGCTTGGAGCTCCTCCCAAACCAATGTCTGGCACAGCAGGCCTCTGCCTGCCTCTTCCTTTTTGCCTCACAGTCCCCCTGTACCTCCCCCTTCCATGTCTGTGCATGCCTATGGCTCTGTACCCCCATTCTCCCCTCCCTGCAGTGCCTTCACTGGAGCCCTGCTGGTACACTCGCCTGTCTCCATCACCAGGATGGGACTCTCACTGCGGGCTTGAGGACAGTCCCCACCCCACCCCCACACAGAATTTGGCATATAGCAGGCACTGAGCGGGGATCAGATGAATGCCTGCCACCCCGAGAGGAGGCCCCAACCCAAGTCTTAGAGAAGCAGGGAGAAGTGAGAAGATCCCTTGGTCAGGAGTTTGTAGCAGTGTGTGAGTGGTTTTTTTTCTGGCTCCTCTCACCTTACTGTGGGGTTCAGGGGGCAGAAAAAGTAGTGTTTAGTACTTTAGTGTTTAGTTGAAACGTGGTCCTGCTCTCCCCTCCCGTCGCTGCTGCAGTCCCACTCTGCTGCTTCGGGCAGGGCCCGCACACACTTTGCATCATATCTGTGGTCTTTTTGTGAGATGTGTGGCATCTGTTTTGGAGGGGCAGAGACTCCAGCCCGTCTGTGAGTTGAAGAGGCTGCCAGTAAATAGAGCAAAGGCTCTGGGCGGGGGGATCAGTGTTGCCCACCGTGGGAAAAGGCTTTGTGGGTTTGGAGGTGAACATGTTTTATTTTCACAGCTGTGCATCTATTGTAATGGCACTAGAAAAAATATAACTCGTTGCCCAAAGGCCAGTTACTATTGCTTAGGACAGGAGTGAAATGGGGACAATGTGAAGGACACGCCTTCAGGTGCCCTAGGAGCCCTGGCCTGACTAGCAGTCTCTTCTACAAGGCTTCTTCCTGCTTCAGGGTCCAGGGGAGTGCCGACCCCCTCCAGGAGCTTTCTGGGGATGTGTGTGGGGCTCTGGAGGTTTGAGTGGGAGCTGGGATTTGGTATCAGTTGTTTTCCCGGTCCGTGTACTGTATTTTTTATTACTTCTGTTTTGTTTATTGTAGTCATTACTTCTATTCACTAACAGTGTCTGAGTTTCCAGCTACTGCTGAACTTACTAGATCTGATATGTCTGTCATCTTAGCACATTTTCTCCCTTAGAGTTAGTCCTAATGCTTATTACAGGTGATCAGTGTAGCGTGGCAGGCCTGATACGCTGGTGTCGGAAGTGAGGTTGTCTTCATCATTGGTGCTGCAGGTGACCTGGGAGCTGTGGACCGTGGGGTCACAGGGTAGCAGGGTGGCAAGGTAGGGGCCCAGGTCTGGGATATCCCAGGAGACTGGGACCGTTATCTAGTGCCGGCAGCTTGCACAGTTTGGCAGTCATCACAGGGTATGCAGAGGATGTCAGTTGTTGATGTGACTTCTCAATGGTAACAAGTTTTGTGAATTCTACTTGCTGTGTTGGGGGAGAGAAAAACAGGGTTATGGTGCAGGGTGTGCTATCAGCAGGTGCTGCTGAGGTAATGAAGACTATGAGGCAGGCTGGGTCCCCTCACCTTTGTGTCCCCAGAACCCACATGGGACCTGGATCAAAGGGATAGTTTGTGTTTGGACTGGCCTGGGGCTGGGACGGGCCTGGGCTCTGGGAGCCCCAAGGAGGCAGCTTAAAAAGAGCCTCAGAAAGTGGCCATGCAGTGATGCTGCAAGACTATGGGACGGATAGTGGCTGCAAGGCACCGAGTCGCCCACATAGTTGGGTACCTCTGTGTGCAAGCGGGAACTGGAGAGGACAGAGTCGGGGAAGGCAGTTTCAGTGTCCTTTCTCCAGCGTTTTCCAGTGGCAGTTTTTGAAAATGAGCTTGTTCTAATGCTTGCCTATGCGTGTTTGTCCTAGCTGGTTGCTTCCAGTTTCTCATCATAAATGTATGGGCATTAAACAACAAGGGGAAGTCAGCTTCTTGCTTGCAAAGAAATAGATTGCCACAATGGACTTTTAAAAGTGGAAATGTTGGAGAATTTGTTACACCGGGATATAGTATATAGGGTAGCAGCACCAGAGCCCTTAGATTTGGAGTCGGACAGGTGTGGGTTCAGATCTTGGCTCACCTGGTCTGGCCTTGGGTGAGGGTCTCTGTCTCTTCATCTGTGAAAAGAGAATTAAACTTGCCTTTGAGGTTGCTTTGAATAGAGATTGTGTTTGTAAGCCAGTCGTGCTGGGCACAGAGTTGGGAACAGCGGTTGGGGTTGTCATCCCAGGCTGTGGCTCACCCACTGTACGTAGGTCCTAAAAATACCCAGAGCTCCTGGAGAAAGAGCCAGACACTTAATTGTCTGGGTGATGCCTGATGGAGTGCTCAGGGGCTCATGCTTGCCATCCTCATGGGCCCGGGGGTATTTGTTACCTCTGATGTCCCCATTACGTGAGCACGAACGGGCCATCCTCTTGTTGCGTGGTTTACAGGATGCAGACTGCGTGGTGGGGTTGCTGTCCTCTTGTGGAGTTTGAGTCTGCATTGCCTTAGGTTGGCCCAGTTTATGGCTGGTTTTCAGGTTTGGGGTTGTAGTGTGCTGTGCCACATAGCGGTCACCGGCCGAGAGGTGGGCAGACGGGAAGGGACAGCAAGCTGTCATCCCCCATTCAGGGCCTCACTTTGCCCAAGACACCCAGATGAGTCTCTAGAGATCCCACCCCAGATCCTGCTACCCCCATTCCTTTTTGGAGGGGTGCAAGAGAGTGATGGCAGGCGGCTAGATCTGCTCCAGTTACTTCCATTTCAAGCCTCCTGGCCAGCCCACATTCCAGGAATATCCCCAGCCCTTTGCCGTTGTGTCCATGCAGGTGTGTCATAGCCCCACTAGGTAGGGTGACGGTCTCACTGATAATGTGCCTGTCTCCCCAGCAGCCGAGCAGTGGGTGGGCGGAGCCCAGTTCTTCTCTCTGTATGTCTGTGCAAGGAGGTGGGTTCAGTGCCAAACCTGGAGGATTGTCTGTCCTGGGTCCCCTTTCCTTCCCCTGCTGGCACCCCTATCTGGAGACACACTGCCATACTTGTGCAGAGTCGATGGATAGATGACAAGAGTAGGATAGCAGCCCTGACAGCCTGTGTGCAGCTTTGCCCGGCAGGTGGGCCCACCTCTTTGGGACACTTTGCTTTCTCCTCCCTAGCAAAGGGGTCACTGCATTGTGTAAGCCGAGAATCAAAAACAGTTGCGGCCGTACCCGTTGCCATTAAAGTATTTGGACCCTTGGAGCAAATTTTAACACCGGGGGTTTATTCCTAAGGAAAAAAAAAATGAGAGAAGGAAGTTGTATGTTTGAAGATGTTCATTGCAACATTGGTTGCAATCAGAGAACCTGGAAGGAGATGGAATGTCCAGCAGTTGGAGAAGGTCAGGGAAATTATGAGGCATTGATGAAATACTTAGCTGTTAAACATGATCATTATGAAGATTATGTAGCAATAAGAGGAAGTGAGAGTTAAATGAAAAGAGAAAATAGCATCTGTAATGCAATTTCAACTACGTAGTTGTCACTGTTTCTGGACAAGTGCCAGAAAGTCACCCACAGAAACGTTGCCGTGGCTCAGGTCAGCGGGAATGCAAGGGGCTCAGGGGAGACGGTGCTGCAGAGTTTGGCCTTTGGGGTCAGACCTGAGCCATGATGTTGGTATCTATCTCTCGGGCTTTTGGGAGTTCGAGAGGGCACACATGTGACAAAGGTGGTGGCTCAGAAGATGCTCTCAGAGGAGAGGAAAACCAAAGGGACCGAGGAGACTCAGGGCATAAAAAGTTATGGAGCCATGGGGCGCCTGTGTGTCTCAGTTGGTAAAGCGTCCAACTTCGGCTCAGGTCTTGATCTCACGGTTTGGGAGTTCAAGCCCCACGTCGGGCTCTGTGCTGACAGCTCAGAGCCTGGAACCTGCTTCGGATTCTGTATCTCACCCCCTCTCTCTGCCCTTCCCATGCTCATGCTCTGTCTGTCTCTGTCTCTCAATAATAAATAAATGTTAAAAAAATTTTAAAAAGTTACGGAGCCATATGCAGGCACACTCAGACAAAGCACCTGACACAGTTGGCTAAAGAGGTGGGCTCAGGCCCACCATATCTGGGGGTTGAAATGAGAGTGTAAAGACCACACGCTTAAGGGGTTAGTGCGGGTGGGTTTATTTGGAGGCGCAGTGCCTGCCAGAGGGGAGGGTAAGGGGGGCTAGCGGGCGTTGGGCTTGCCTCTTTCCAGGGGTGCTCCTGCTCCCAGCACACAAGCCTTGCAGGAGCAGGGTCCAACGAGCGGGGGCGGGGGGGGGTGCCCAGTGGCCCGTGGATACCCCGAGTGCCTCTGAGATGCGGAAGAAGAGCCTCCAGGTGGGCGGTTGGAGTGTGGATGGAACACCGGGGCTTGCAATGCAGATACGAAGCGCGTAAGGCGGGACCGTGCAGGAAGTCCAGGAAGCTCCGAGACGAGATGTGGAGACCGAAGGAAAGGATGTGGGGCTGGGGCTTGAGGAGCTCTGGGTGGAGGGAGATGAGGCCGCAGGGCGGGTGCCGGACGAGCTGTGAAGAGAGAGCAGGGGAGGCAGAGCGGGCAGCCCCTCTTCAGCTCTGCTGACAGGTTGCCCAGGCAAAGCTGTTTGGGTGCTCGTTTGGGTGCTCGGTGTGGTGGCAGGTAAGCTCCTCTGTGGTGTTACCATAGGTTGCAGTCAAATCCCTCCTTCTCTCTCTTCCCCTAATTGCGCTCCTGCATGTTTTTGCTGTGGCCGACGTGTTTGGTTACCCAACTGTATGGTGAGGATGAAAAGGGGAAAAACAGGCTCAAGAAAATACGTCAGAAAATAGGTTTAAAATATTGAGGAAGTGATGTTAGCAAATGATACGTAAAAGGAAATACGGTGCATAGTGAAATCCTCTTTGTTCCCAGTGCCCCTCAGTGTTCTTTGCCTGCGTGCACTTCAGACCAGGAAAAGCCGCTGCAGGGCTTGTCCCGGAGTCCAGCCGGGACCCTGCTGTCCTTGGACCTTGGTAAAGGGGACCACGGGACTCGCTGCGGGCTCTGTCCTCCGCCTGTCAGCCATGGGGTGGGCTCCTGGCCTCAGGGTCAGCTTGGCCGCCGCTTCCCCTGCTGTGAGATGCAGGTAGTTTGGAGCAAGACAGGAAGTGCTGCGGGAGTCCGCGCCGGCCCAGTGAGGCCTCCAGCAGCGAAGGCTGGCAGGAAGCAGTTGATTTGGCTCTTGGTGGCATGTGGCCTCGGGAGCTGTCGTGACCCTGCCCTGTGCCCTCATCCTTTACCAGCAACCTCCCACTCATCCGCCATGGCAAGCAGTGCCGCCACCCAGCAGATGATGCTGTCACCGCTGTCACCAAGCCACCGTGGTGGATTGTGATGTTTGGTTTCTCTGTTCCTTTTATGTCTGGCTTTGCAGAAACCTCACACGGCTTCTTCTCCTTCCTTATGTAACCCTTTGGAATAATTCCAGGGTTGCCAAGAAGGTAAGTTGGAGAAAATATTTGTGGTTGTGGTAACTTCCAGGCCACTGTATTGAAAACGAAAGATTCTCCCCAAAGCCCTTGAGTCCTGCTGAGCAAATACGCTCGCCTGGAGGAGCAACAAAGTCTGTGCCGCCACAGCCTCAGGGGACGGGGGATAGCCAGCCTCCTCTTGCTCTGGCCTTGGCTTTCCCTCTGCCTCCCCCCCCCCCCCCCCCCCCCCCCCCAGGCAGTGGTGCCTTTTGCCTTGTGGCAGGGGACTTGTGCTTTTCTCCTTGCGGGAGCCTGGCGGTAGGTGGAGTGTGGACGGGTGGGCATCTGTGGCAGAGGCAGCACCAGCTTGGTGCAGGCTGACCGGTCAAGTCCTGGGCGAGGTTCAGCTGAGTGTGAGGTGTGTGAGTTTTTATTTTAGTTGACTGACTGTTTTCAGAACTGAGGGTTTGGTGATGTTCTCACAGCTGCTATCTTTTGAACCAGGTATGTTCCTCCAAGGCAGTGGTATGTGAAGCAGTTGACTGGAACCTGGGAAGTATCCCCTCCCCTTGCGAAATGTCACTGGTGTTGCAATCGGTCATTGGCCCAGCCCACAGAAGCTACTTGGTCCCTGTTGGAGCTGAAGCAGAATTCTTGCAGAAACCCTGGGTGACGGTGCTTCCTACTGTTTGCCTGCTGCCCCTTCTTTTCACCCTTCTTGTTGCTGCTGAGCCCCAGGTCACACTTGACGGTGCTAACTAAGGGTCTAGCTCAGCTGTCTGCAGGGAGAGTCAGGATTCCAGACACATTTGGTCACAGGAGCTTAGTTCCCATTGGAGAAAACCATGCAGAGGTGGGAGGGAAAAGAAACCTCAGACATATAGAGGCTGTTTTCTTGTCAGGAGGATGGATACCAGTCGTTGCTCACGCCACTGTTTAGGGAAGAACAGACGGACTGTCGTTCGCCTAAGATTTTCTGTAGATGTTGGGGCGCCTGGGTGGCTCAGTCGGTTGAGCGTCCGACTTCGGCTCGGGTCATGATCTCACGGTCCGTGGGTTTGGGCCCCGCGTCGGGCTCTGTGCCTACAGCTCGGAGCTTTGGAGCCTGCTTCCGAGTCTGTGTCTCTGTCTCTCTCTGCCCCGCCCCCACACGCACTGTGTCTCTCAAAAATAAAGAAAACAAAATTAAAAAAAAAAAAAAAAAGATTTTCTGTAGATGTTCGTGGCCATGGCCTTTCTTCCATGTGAGCATGGGAAGGCGGCCCCCTCCCTTGGGTCTCCAGTTGAAGAATGGCAAAACCGTGAGGACAGGCTGAAGAAGGCACATGTCCTTAAGTTCAGCCTTTGGTGGCTGCTAAGCCTTTGATTTCACAACCTATGAGACGCTGTCACCGAGCTTCAGCCATAGTGTGTCCCCCTGAGGGCTGGGGCCCTGTTCTAAGCCACAGATCACCTATTTTAAGCCACAGTTCAGATTCACAGTGTGTTGGATGCACAGGTGTTTGTAGGGGCATGTAGAATGTCCCAGAAAGAAAAGCTGATGTTTATTGGTGCCTCCTGGAGCCTTGTTACATGCAACATCGAATTTGTTGTCTTTATGATACCGGTGGGATGACCAGGAGTGAGCCCCTTCATCTTAGTGAGGGGCGAAGGAACTTGCAGCTCCGCCTTCCACCCCCAGGGAGGTCTGGGGGGGCTGATGCCTCCCCTGCAACAAAAAAGTGTTCTTGCTGTTTGCCTACTGCCCCTTCTTTTCACCCGTCTTGTTGCATGCATCATCTCCCTCCACAGTTGTTTTACAGCTTTATTGAAGTAGAATTGACCTATAGTAAACTGCACGTTGACAGTGTGTAATTTGATATATTTTGACCTATATACCTCTGAGAAACTATCACCACAATCAGGGTAATAAACATATCCATCATTTCCAGAAGTTTCTTTTTGCACCTTTGTAATCTTCCCTCTAGTCTATCTCAGTCCCAGGCAACTGCTGATCTGCTTTCTGTCACTGTAGAATTTGCTTGCCTTTCCTAGAATTTTGTGAAATCATGCACTATGTGCTGTTTTTTGTTTTATTTTGGTCTGGGTTCTTCTTTCATTCAGCATATTTTCAGATTCATGCATCTGAAAACTCTATGTCAAGAGTTCATTCTTTTTTGTTGCTTTTTGAATACTGAGCAAGATCCGTTACTTCATCCTATGGATATAGTACAGTTCACTTACCTAACCCCTGTGTTGATGGACTTCCGGGTTAAGAATCTGCCCACATGTCTTCCGAGGTGATTATACCACATGATAACTTCCAGCAGTGTATGAGAATTCCTGTCACTTCACATCTTGGCCAGCACTTGGTGTGGTCAGCCTTTTTCACGTTAGCTCTTCTAATAGTTTTGTAGTGATGGTTTTAAGCATTTTCCTAATGACTAATAATGCTGAGCATCTCTTCATGTGTTTATTTCCCATGCATGTCTTTTCTATGAAAGATTTGAATATTCAAACCACTTTTCCTTTTTTTTTTTTTTTTTTTTTGGAATTGGGTTCTTTGCCTACTCATTGAGTTGAAAGAGGTCTTTTAAAATGTATTCTAGATGCAAGTCCATTCTTAGCTATGTGATTCATATATATTTTCAACCTGTCTGTGGCTTGCCCCCCCCCCCCTTTTTTCATAATAGTGTCACGTTTTGAAGAGCAAAGATTTTCAGTTTTGATGAAATCCACTTTATGTTTTCTCTAAATTTTATGCTTTTTCTGTTATATTTTTAGTCCTTCCCAAGCCCAAGGTCACTGATATTTTCTTCCCGTGTTTTCTTCTAGATGTTCTATAGTTTTAACTCTTACATTTAGGTTTATGATCTATCTTGTGTTAATGTTTGTATGTCTTGTGAGGTAGAGGTCAAGGATTTTTTACTTGTTGTTTGCATACGGCTATCCAATTATTCTAGCACTGTTAATTGAAAGATTATTCATTCCCCCATTGAATTGTCTTAATACCTTTGTTAAGAATCAGTTGACCATGAATGTGTGGGTCTGTTAATGGATTCTGTTCTGTTCCCATTGGTCTGTTTGTCTGTCTTTACTGTTAGTACCACATTGTCTTAATTATAATCTTCTGATTTTCTCTTTTTCCCAATTTCTTGGCTATTCTAGGACCTGTGTGATTCCATATACGTTTTAGAATCAACTTACCAGTTTCTCTAAAAGACCCTGCTGGAATTTGGTTGGGATTGCATTGACTGTGTAGATCAGTTTGGGGGAGAAATGGCATCTTAACACTATTGACTCTTCCAGTCCATTAACTGTGTGTATCTCTCCGATTATTGATGCTTCTTTTAATTTTTCTCAGCCATATTTTGCACTTTTCACTGTTGAAGGCTTTCATGTCTTTTGTCAGATGTATCCTTGGGTACTTTATATTTTTAATTGCTATTATAAATGGAATTGGGCTTTTTAATGTTTATTTATTTTGAGAGAGAGCACATATGCAGGTGCATGCACGGGGGAGGGGCAGAGAGAGGGGGGGGAGAGAGAGAGACTGCCAAGCAGGCTCGATGCTCAGCACGGAGCCTCATGCGGGGCTTGATCTCACAAATATGAGGTCAGGACATGAGCTGAAATCAAGGGTTGGGTGTTGAACCAACTGAGCCACCCAGGTACCCCTGGAATTGGTTTTTTAAAATTTCATTTTCTGAATGAAAATGCATATAGAAGTACAGTCGAATTTTATATTGAACTTGTATCCTGCAGCCTTGCTAAATTCACTTGTTCTGGTAACTTTTTTGGAGATGCTGTAAGATTTTCAATATAGACTTCTGTTATTTGTGAATAAAGACCATTTTACTTCCTTCTTTCCAATCTAGATGTCCTTTTTGTTGTTGTTGTTGTTGTTGTTTTCCCCTTTTTCTTGCCTTATTACATTGACTGGAACCTCCTGACAAGACTGAATAGAACATATCCTTGTCTTGTACCTGTTAGGGGGAAACATGGAGCCATTCACCATCAAATATGATGTTAGCCGTGGATATTGTCAAAACACTTTGTCAGACCGAGGAGGTTCTCTTCTGTTCCTAGTTTGCTCAAAGTTTTTATCAGGAAGACATGCCCAATTTGGTCAAATATTTTTCCCATATCTTTTGGAACAATCACAAGGCTTTTTCATTTTTAGCCTCTTAATATGGCAGGTTACTTTGATTTTAAAATGTTATCTGCCACTCTCCCCCCTCCTCTAATTTCTAGTTTTCTTTGGTATCTTCTTTCCTGGGTTAGACATGAAGACTTTCCTTTCCTTAGTTGTTCCATTGCCCTCCTTCAAGCCGGCTGTCGTTTTCTGCCCAGGTCACCTGTATACTTGCTAATGGCCTGTTGCATGGAATCAGGCATGGGCTGACTGCCCAGAATTAACAGCTTAGGTCAGAAATGAACCTGCGGCCAGGTGTTTAATGGGTGCCCTGGCTTCCATGCTGGGGAAACAGCATAATACCTACTTGGGGGTGTGTGGCCTCAAAAGAGGCCATGGTATATGGTAAGAGACATATGCCCAGCACAGTGCTGGCCAGCAGTGCCCAGGCAGTAGGTGCTGCCTGCCTGTCTCTCCAGTAATGTTCAAGCTTCCTTCTTCTTGGGGACTCTGAGCTGCGGAGTTACTCCTTCCCTGGAAGCTGCAGAGCACACTTGTCCTCCCCAGACCTGACCTCTGCCAGGGGCAGGAGCGTGTGGACACGTTTCTCTGTGAGCTTTGAAGCAGAGGTATGCTGTGTGTCCCAGGTAGCCGGGGCTTGTGCGGCAATTCTCTGCGGGACCTCAGAGTGGTCTGTGCCACTGTGGGGGAGCCAGGGACTGACTCTGCAGTGCCTTCTCCTCCTCTTCAACCCCGCAGCTCTGGCATCAGTTTCTGGGACAGGATGGCTTTTAAGATCATCCAGAAGGGCGCCGGTTGTGAGCTTTACATTTTACGGAATGCATGTGCAATGATTGCATCTTAGTTACCCCTCACCCAGGTCCAGGAATAGAGCATTTGTTTCCCCAGAAGCCACCCTTGCTCCCTGTCTAAGCAGCTCCCCATCCCCAGCTTCCCTGACTTTGGTCACCACTGAGAAGTTTTGCCTGCTTGGGAGCTTTCAATCCAATGTAGACTGCATGCATTCTTTTCTACTGGACTTTTTCACTGGACACTGTTTTGAGATTTATCTTTAATGTTGAGTGTAGCAGCAGTTTGTTCATTCCACACTAAATGGATAGACCGTGATTTGGGCATCCACGATGCTGTTGACGGCCATTCAGGTGGTTTTTAGTTGGGGCTGTTCTGAATATATTCTCCATGCGTGGGTGTTCACATTTCTGTTGGTATGTGCCTCAGAGTGGAATCGCTGGGTCACGGGCTGTGCGTGTCCATCCTTATATGACATTTGACACAATGTACAGATTCACCTTTCTGTTCCATGGGTGACTGTGTCCTTGGTTCTCTCCACGGTGGCCCTGTTACAGGACTGCCTGCTGAGAAAGTCCCTGTGCCCACTGTGGTTCCTCCAGCTCCACACAGATACACAGAGCCCTTGAGCTGTAGGGCAATAGGTGAGGGGTCTTGGGCCTGATCACCTCCCAAGTGTAGGAGGTGACTCCTTTCTGAGCGCTACTGTGTGCCAGGCAGCATCCTGGACGTCCGTGTGTGTCTCTTGTGCCCCTTCTAGGAGCCTGTAGGAAGCCTCTGTCATCCTCCCACTTAGAGGCTAAGGAAACAGCCGAGTGGGCTGGGTGGGTGGGCAGGATCAGAGGCCATCCACTGACCTCCGGTGCAGTCTTCTCTGGTGCTTTCTGCCCTGGAGCATTTGATATGGAGTTCATGGCCTAATGGGCTGAGGTGGTGTCCTGGCTCATGGCTACCACCCAGTTTAGGACAGGCACACCTTCATTAGTTACGTTTAAACCCTGGTGGGTTTGCTGATCTCAGATTCCTATTTAAAAGGAGACGAGGGGGCACCTGGTGGCTCATAGGGTGGAGTGTCTGATTTCGGCTCTGGTCATGATCTCATGGTTCGTGGGTTCCAGCCCCGCATCGGGCTCTGCGCTGACAGCTGGGAGCCTTCTTGGGCTTCATTCTCTCTCCCTCTCCCTCTCCCTCCCCCACCCTCTCCCCCTCCCTCCTCTCTCCTCTCTCTGCCCCAACCCCACTTGCATATTCTCTCTCTCTCCCTCTCTCTCTCTCTCTCTCTCTCTCTCTCTCTCTCTCTCTCTCTCTCGATAAATAAATAAGCTTTAAAAAAAATAAATAAAAGGAGACAAGAGCTCCTTGATACCTAACCCGGAGACTTGCCGAATGACTTAACCAGTGTGGCCCCCACTCAGGTTCTGGCAGTTCCTGTTGCTCTTTTCCTGTCCACCCAGCACAGGGAACGTGGTGACCTTGTGGGAGTGCTCAGGAAAGTGAGGGCCACCAGACCCTGAATGTTACGCACATGTTACACACTCTTACTGCTAACCAGGGGCATCTTGGACTTCCTGTGTGGCGTGGTCACTTTTGCCCAGCCTACTCCTCCTTTTTAAAAGCACTCTCTGGATGTAGCCGCAGTTCCGGTCCCCCTGCACCTGGGCTCCTGGCCGCTCAGGTGAGCCTTGGTTGTGGTGCTTCCCTTTTGCTTCTGTTGTTGCCTCTGGCCGCCTCTATCCACACCTCAGGCCTGGGCCACACTTGCCTTCCTGCATACTCCAGGCCTGCCGTAGTTGCTTAGGAAGCAACTGCTGACTTGTTGGGGGAATTCTGGAGTATTCTTGGCTCCCAAGATCCTATAGCGGCCCAGGTTGGTAGACTGGTAGCCTGGCACCATGCTGGGCACTGCACTGCCTGAAGGGATCTCAGAGACCACAGAGCAGGCTGGTGGTGGGTAGGCAGGGTGCACCTGACCTGCCCCCCCCCCCTCCCCCCCGTGGGCACAGTCTCTCAGGACGGTGGTCAGCACACACCCGTTCTGGGTCTGCAGAGATGATGTGTGGTTTTCCCAGCATTTCCCTCGGGCTTCCCTGTTCATGGGGAGGAGCTGGGCTGACCGGTGGCTGCTCTTGCTTCAGTCCAAATTGGGCCAACAGTAGAGGCCAGGTTCAGCCCCGTGGCATCTTTGCACAGCTCCCCCGCCTGGCCCTTTCCCGCCCAGCCCCACCACCGGGTGTTTCATGTGGCAGTGCTGGAGCTCACTCCTGTCACCTCGATGGTTTGCTTAACGGTCTCTTGGAGGTTGGCCCCTATGAGTTCCTGTAAAGCTGGCTGGGTCTCGCTTTGGATTGTCTGTGTTCTCCATGCATGTGGGTCGAACGCTGTGGGTGCCCCTCCCGTGGGCATCGGGCCATTATGTCTGGCACAGCTGGTATTCTTCCTGGCTGTTCCTCTGGGAGTGCCAGGGTGGGAAGGAGAAAACCCTGACTGGAGTGCTGTCTGTCGTCGGATGCTCTGCTACCTGGACCCCCCTGCAAACAAGTGCTCTGCTTGGCTTTCTGACTTTGCAGTTGTATCAGTGCAGGAACGAACCAGTTCACGGATGACACATTGAGAGCTCTTGTACTCTCAGAAGGGACTGGATCGTAATGAGAATTGTGTGTGTCCTGTTGACCTGATTCAGAGGTCAGGAAAGTTTAAGTACATAGTTTTGCTGGAGAGAGCTGCTGAAATAAAAAGGAGGGAGAGAGGAACATTTTGGGGACTGCTGCTGCGGGGAGAGTGCTGCCTCTCCTGCCCTCCCCACCCCCTCACCTGCTAGCCTCTCCCTCAGTGATGGAGGATGGCAGCCGCTCATGCTGACGGAGAGCTGACGGGGAGCTCCGGCCACTGCCCTGGGCTTCCTTTTCCTGTGCTGTGCTGCTTGTGGGATGCAGGCTGCTTGGCTCGCTCTCTGGGCCCAGGCTGGGGTTTCCATCCCCTCGGCTGAGTTGCAGCTGCAGTTACATGTTCTGGTCGTGGGTGCTCTGTGGGCTGTGAGTGTGACAATCAGGGCCATGCACGCAGTGGCCGTGCTCCAGCTGTGGACGCTCCTGGGGAGCAGATGGGCCCTTCTGATGAGGAAGTAATTTTGTGCTTTTGCAAGTGTTGAGCTTGGCTGCTGCAGCTGGGACACAGCCCCCCTCCCCACCCCCCCATGTCCTTCTTCCTATAAGAAGCCATGAATGAGAGAGATTTCACCCCTGTGGGTGCAAGGCTGCCACTGGGGGCCTGGCAGAAGAAGGCATCTTGGCCAGGCAGAGTGCAGATGACCTAAGGGAGGTTCCTCTTACTCCTGCTTGGCTGTGGAACTAGGCAGGGCACAGCAGGGCCAGGAGGATGCACCTTCCAGAGCCAAGAGGGAGGATCAAGCCACACTGACTTCTTTTCCTTCCTCAGGGTGACAGGGTGGGACATGGGCTGGACTCAGCCAGGATCTTTGGGGGGTGCAGGTGCCACCATCTCTCGCACCAGCTCGCGGCAGAGGCAGTTTGAGTCACAGAAAGAATGACACCCACCTGGGAACATGGTGTGCAGCTTCAGAAGCAGGAAGGCTTGTGTGCGCCATTGCCAGGGCCTAGCGGGAGGCAGGCTTGAGTGCTGTTGTCGTTTACCAAGTGGCCTGCTGCTTAGGGTGAACACTGGGGGTGAGCTGAAGCCCCTGTTATGCTGGATAGGTGTGTGGGTCTCCCTGGCTCTAGGCTACCCTGGAGGGAAGGCAGAGGCAGCCCAGAGATATGCTGGGCATGAGGGCACTGGCCCTGGGTGGCTCAAGAAACTATAACCTGTGCGTTTACTTGCTGGGGCAGGTTGGGGAGAGTATGCGGACGGGATGCCAACATCACCAGCCTGGTGGCATCTGGGTGCCCTCCCTCACCTCACCTAGTAAAGCACCTGTGTGTGATAGGCAGAGTCTATGCCAGGCTGGTATAAGACCACACTCCGCCACGTTCTAGCTGAGTGATGAACCTTGAATCTTTATTACCTTCTCAGACTCTCAGTTTCTTTATCTGTAAAGTGGGCTTTCAAGGAGGAAAAGCTAGAGAGCTCAGCTTCCTGGGGGAACCCAACAGCCCGATGAGAATCTGGCTTGGGTGGGCCTGCCCTGGCTCATTTCCGTTGGGCCCCACCAGTGCTCAGAGCTCAGGGAGCACAGGGTTTCCCCTTTGCCACCATGGCTGCACACATCCAGCTTAATTCCTGAGAGACTGGGGATTTGAGACAGAGTGGGAACCCTTGATGCGTGGAGAACAGAATGGTCAGCCATGGGCTCAGAGACTCTGAAGCTTAGTGTTTCGGTTCCTGTTTCACATGGGGTTGGAAATCCCCCACAGGGTGCTAATTAATTACTCAGGGCCTGGGGTTTACCTGCATATCCCCTGAAATAGGGGAGGAGAAGCTGGTCAGGGGTGGGTGTACCCCACCGCACTGGCCCCAGCTCTGCACACAGATCCAGGGTCAGACCAGTGATCCTATTCACAGGGCAACTTTCAGACATGTGATGAGGGCCAGTTAAAGTCTTTCCATTGGGTTTGGTTTTAAAGATGATTCCCTGTACCCTGCTGTCGGCAGGTTTTCTGAAGCCGGTTTGGTGTCCTGGACTCTGGAGAAGCCGGTGGCATCCCCGGGTTTCAGAGGGCAGCCACAGGGCAGCGTTGGCCAGCTGTCCCTTCCCTGGGTTACTGTTGCCCTGGCCTGGCCCTGCTGTGAGGTGCTCCCTGACTCTGACCTCCCCTGGCTTCTGACCTCAGGCCTGTGTGGACACGGACACTCTAGCATCCGCAGATGGGCAAGGGCTTTGGTATGGCTTGGGGCTTGCCGTCACGTCAGAAGCCTAGGCCCCCTCTCGCTGACTTCTCCTTCCCTGGCCTCAGCACCCTGGGAACCCAACCACAGAACCTGCCCTCTCCGTGGGCACGGCAATCCCCAGCTCTCTGGAGAGCCCCCCAGGAAGCTGTTTGGCCCATGTCTGGGCGGGTGTCTCCTGGACCCTGTGGCATCTTCCCTATCTGAGGGCAGAGAGCAGGTCTGGATGCAGGAGTTCTGGCTCTCTGGGCTCTTTGCAGGGAGGCATGGACCCACCTTGGGAGAGCAGACCCCAGACCCCTTTCCACTCTAGTAGGAGTGTTTACACCGACTCCGTTGAGCAGCAGCTCAGCAGCCTGCGGGGGGCTTGGTGAGGAGCTCCAGAGATCGCACCAGATAGAACATACCCAGTAGTTTGAAGAGCTTGAGGGGGCCAGAGACAGGCTCACTTGGAGGGAGACAGCATCCCAGCAGCCCTCGGCCCCTCTCCCCATGCAGGTGCCGGGTGGTGCAGTGAGAAGCCACCGTGTGGAATTGAAAAACAAGTATTTGTTCACTTCATCTCCGCACCGCTGCCAACTGCCGTCTCATTCCAGACCCAGTGAAATCTTCCACGTGTTAGGAAATGGGTGTAGTTTGTAACCTTTTAGATTTGTGGCAGGTTTCAAACATAAAAGTAGAGAGAATAACGTAACCGTGCCCCTGCTCCAGCAGGTACCGATTTAGAGCCAATCCGCATTGCTTCATCTTGTCCCCTTCTGCGCCCCACATCCAAGGGGATTTTGTAGCAGATTCCAGGGTGCCTCGTTTCTTCACTAAATACTCTAAAACGTGTCATAAAAAGATGAGGATGAGCAGTGTGCTTTAATGGTTCACACAGCGCAGTGTGCTGCGGAGTGCGGTGCACATTCCTCACTGCTCCCACTTGACCGTGGGTGTGGGAGGACGGGGGTGTCACCAGCCTCAGGCCTGAGCAGTATGGGAGCGTCCTGCTCTCCGTGGTCCAGACTCGCACCCAGGCCGCGGCTGCGGGGTGCCGTCCTCTCCTTTGGACTGTCGCCTGTATGTGTCCAGACCCCCTTCTTCCTATTCACTGTGAGTCGAACAGCTAATATTGCCGGTTAGCCTGGCTGCCGGTGACTTGGCGTGCCCTGAGGGCACCCCCAGGAACCGAGGCCTTTCTGCTTCCTTTTTGCCTGTTCTTGGTTATCATGCGGTGGGAAGTCCCCATAAGAGCCCTGGGAACTGGGTTGGTGGTGAGGAGCATGTGTCCCTGGGGTGGCCCGTAGGTGTGAGGGAGGATGTGTTTTCTTTCTCCCTATGCCAGAGTTGGGAGGCGCCTTGTTTAGGGGGTGCCTGTGTATTTGATGCTGGAGACGCTGGCTGGCACAGCTGTCTGTGTGACGTTGACTTTCCTGTCTTATTGAGGATACCTGATTGTGCCCGTCAACCTCCAGTCTAGGATCCGAAGGCACTCCGTGAGATACTTAAGGAATCACTTCCGCCAGTAATCACCTGCCGACTTCCTGCCCTGCCTTGGAACAGACCTCTGGGGTCCTCTCTGTGCCACCACTGCCCAGCCTTCCCCACCTGCCCTGCCTGCTCCTTGCACTTCCAGAGTAGTCCTCCCCCACTCCTGACACCTTCCTTGCCCAACTGCCATGTGCACAGGGTGGGGCAACCACCACCACCACCCTGTGGGCTCCTTGGCCGGGTGATTAATTGTTTCCAATAAAGAGGGTGGTCTTAGAGAGTAAGTGGGCTTGGAATGGTGAACAGCTCACATGGGCAGTCATCATTGGTAGAAAGGGGAGGTGACACTCGGCTTCATTAATTGTTAAGGAAATACAAATTAATCTGCATCTGTTGAAGGAACCTTAATGAGAAAATGAGAGACTTCGGGCGCTCAGACATCCTTCATTTACAAATTCCGCCCCTTTTGGGACAGCCCTTTGGCAGGTGGTTTTGAGAGGTGTTCTTGTTTTTGTTGAGAACGAATCCCAGGGGAGATAGCCAGAGCAGGAAAGGGCCACCGGTGCAGGTGCGCCAGGCTGTTCCTGACAGCAAGAGGTTTGCACGTGGCCCTGGGACTCTGGCCTGCAGAGCTGCCCAGAGCCTGCCGTGAGGTTCAGGAGTGTATGGGACCCAGGGCTCTAAATATACCAGGGTGAAGTCACTGGGGTGGAGACAGGCCATGTGGCAAGCCCAGGAGCCCATCAGGGCTGGAATCCCAGAGCTGGGGACAGGGAGACGGTGGCCTCGCTGTCCCTGTGGTACTGGCCTCCTCACTGCCCCGTCTCCTCTTGCTCAGGGTCCCTGTCTGGGGGCGCGTCAAAGGCATGTAAGTGATGGAGTGTCTCCTCTCAGACCCCTTCCCTCAGTGCAGCTTGGAGTAGGTTTTGGGGGCCATCCAGATGTGTTCCCGGACACGGCCCTGAATGAAAACACTGCGAGGGGAGGCCTTTGTTGCCAACATGCAGATTGGACCCCGTGGCATAGGGGCAGCTTTGTGGGAGCTCTGACGGGCAGAGTGAGGGCCACTGTTGTTGCTGTGTGGTCACTGCAGTTTACACTCAGAAGAGACACCAGGAGGGGCACCTGAGTGGCTCAGTTGGTTGAGCATCCGACTTTGGCTCGGGTCATGATCTCACGGTTCGTGCATTCGAGCCCCGCGTCGGGCTCTGTGCTGACAGCTCAGAGCCTGGAGCCTTGTTCAGTTTCCATGTCTCCCTCTCTCTCTGCCCCTCATTCTGTCTCCCTCAAAGGTAAATAAACATTAAAAAAAAAAAAAAAAAAAAAGACACCAAGAACTTGAGGTGGCGGGTGGAGGTGACAGCTGCCTTCAGCTGCAAAGAAGGCAGATCAGAAAAGCCGAGGAATGCATGTGGCCAGCAGAGTAAAAGCCCCAAAGGATGTCTGCATCCTAGTCCCCAGAACCTGGGCACGTGGTACCTTGTGTGGCAGAAGGGACTATGTGGGTGTGAAGGGTACATACCTGGAGTATCGAGGTGGGCCCAGCCTAATCAGATCCTCAGAAGTAGAGACCCTTGTCTGGCCGGGTCAGAGAGGTGCAGTGTGAGGACTTGGTGCTGTGGCAGACGTGGGAAGTGAACTGAGATGCCATGAGCTGGGGAATGCAGTGCCCTCTAGAAGCTGAGATGGCCTTCAGTGCCAGCCAGCCAGCCAGCAGGAAAAGGGAGCCCTCAGTTCTACAGCAAGGAGGCGTAATTCTGTCAACACGGAAAGGAATAGGAAGCGGCCTTGAGAACTTCCCTGAAAGGAGGGCGGCTTGCCTACCCTCCTGTGCTGGGTCTCAGCACAGGGCGACCTGAACCACATTACTGTCCGTCCCCCCCCCCCCCCCCCCAAACTGACATGATATATATACGCATGTTGTTCAAGCCTCTCCTTCTGTGATCATGTGCATCATTTTGGCAACAACGGGAAACCGATACACCACAGTACTGGCAAGGACTGGGAAACAGGCTTTTCCGCCTTCCTCTCCTATAGTGGGCCTGGAATTGGAGCCGCCTCCCTGGGGGCTAATTACAATCCTTCCTGGTCCTTGTGCCAATAGCCCCTCTAGCAGTTTGTGTGTTAGCCCAGGATCTCCTCTAGTAAAGGTAGGGATTGCAACCTTGTTTGTAACAGTAAGTGGAAAAGGGGGGACACAGCTCTGCTCAAGTACCCCCCCCCACTCCACCCCCACCCCACTGGAAGCAAGAGGGAAGGGGGGATGTCTGCGATGCTGGTTGTTTCTGATGTTAGTGAGAAAAGCAAGGCATAGAATCATGTTTTGCTTTGTTGCTGTTGTTTTTAATGCGCGGTAAGTGTATATACAACGCAAGGAAGATTTTTGGAAACCTACAGGGAACCGTGGTGGTGGCGGCTGGGTGGGACATGTACCTTTCCTCATGCCCTTCCCGTTCGCCTGCATGCTCCGTCCAGTGTGTGTGGGCATGTGATGGGCTGTGTGATCTTGGAAGGGAGGGGGGGCTTCCTCCTGGCATATGGGCTCCCCCAGCCGGCCAGCCCACCAAAACCTGCAGCTGCTGGGGGTTGTTGAGCTGAGGGAGTTCTTCACCTCTTCCAGAGCTGCGTCCTTCACTGGGCACGCTTTGTCAGTGCTCCCGGGCTGTTTGCCTCTTGAGGTAAGTGGAAGTTCTCAATCTCGATGAAGCCCAGTTTGTCAGGCTTTTTTCTTGGGCAGTTACTGCTTTGGGGGGTCTTAAGAAATCTTTGTCTACCCCAAGGTTGCAAAGATAGTCTCCTGTTTCTTTGAGAAGACTTAAGAGTTTTTGCTTGAGTGTGTGCGTGTGTGTGTGTGTGTGTGTATTTTTTAAGTAAGCTCTATGCACAACATAGGGCTCAGACTCGTGACCCCAAGACTAAAAGTCACGTGCTCTACCAACAGAGCCAGCCAGGGGCCAAGTCTGACAAATTTTAAATTTAATTTGTGACTTTGCTCTGATGTTTGGTGTAAATGGAATCATGCAGTCTGTATGTTCTGTGACTTCACTCCCCATGGTCTGAGCTTTGTCTTGTCGATGCACTGAAACTACAGTTGATCATTTCTGTTGCTCTTGGAATTTTCATTCTGTTCCGTTGACTCTTGGAAGACATTGATGTCATAACGTTTGACCACCTGACCTGCACCTTTGTGTGCCTTCTGTCTGTAAAATGTGGTGGTAATAGTACCTTCCCCACGGGGTGGTTACGTTACACAAAGCAGGGCTGTGTGAAAACACATCGTATGAGGGGGGGCATGGAGTGGCTGGGTCAGATCTGCAAACAGGAGACCACCAGACAAAGCCCATCCCTCCCCAGGCTTGGCTGGGCCCCTGAACTACCTAGTACCATCAGATGCCACTTCTGCCGGTTAGTGGGCACGTCTGCAGGGCAGCTGCTCGTGGCTTCTGGAGAGAGCTGGGCACAGGTGCTGCAGTTTCCCGTTCCGCCCGGTGCCTGTTCATGTCTCCCGGGCCAGGTTCTGTGTTCCAGATACAGATCCTCACGGCACTGTGGCATCTGTCATCTCCCCACTTTGTGACTTTTTGGTGTCTCTGGATGAACTCTAAAGGTCTTGCTAATGTAACCAAACCGATCGGATGATTGTGTGCAGGCATGCAGGGATACTGTGGGGTGGGTTCCAGACGGCCGAAATAAAGCAACTATCGCAGTAAAGGGAGGTCAATGAATGCTTTGGTTTCCCGGTGCATATATAGTAAAACCTTGGATTGCAGGTAACTTATTCTGCGAGTGTTCTGCAAGACGAGCAAACATTTCTAATAAATTATAACTTGATAAATGATGTCTTGCAATACAAGTAGTATATGACGCTGGATGTCACATGAGCACAACTGAACCAATGGTTCTTGAAATTCACTTGGATATATGAGTGTTTTGGATTACAAGCATGTTACTGGAATGGAATTATGCTTGCAAATCAAGGTTTTACTGTAGATGTTATATTCATACTGTACCGTAGTTTGTTAAATGTTCAGTAGTATTACGTCCAAACAAAACAAAACAAAACAATGTACATACCTTAATTAAAAATATTTTATTGCTGAGCCACCTGGGTGGCTCAGTCAGTTGAGTGTTCAACTGTTTTTTTTTTTTTTTAACGTTTATTTATTTTTGAGAAGAAAGAGAGCATGAGAGGGGGAGGAGAGAGAAAGAGGGAGACACAGAATCTGAAACAGGCTTCAGGCTCTGAGCTGTCAGCACAGAGCCTGATGTGGGGCTCGAACTCGCAGACCGCAAGATCATGACCTGAGCTGAAGTAGGAGGCTTAACCGACTGAGCCACCCAGGCGCCCGTGTGTCCAACTCTTGATTTCGGCTCAGGTCATGCTCTCATGGTTCATGGGATCAAGCCCATGGAGCCTTGGGATTCTCTCTCTCTGTCTCTCTCTCTCTGCCCCTCCCCCGCTTGTGCACCTGTGAGTGCATGCGCCCACTGTCCCTCAAATAAAATTTGGGGGGCACCTGGGTGGCTCAGTCGGTTAAGCGTCCGACTTCAGCTCAGGTCATGATCTCGTGGTTTGTGAGTTCAAGCCCTACATCAGGCTCTCTGCTGTCATTGCAGATCCTCTGTCCCCGTTCTCTATCTGCCCCTCCCCCGCTCACACTCTCAAAAATAAACATTTTTTAAAAATAAAATTAAATAAAAATTTTAAAAACTTAAAAAATACTTTATTGCTAAAAAAAAAATGCTAACCATCATTTGAGCCTTCTGCGAGTCGTAATCTTTTTGCTGGTGGAGGGTCCTGCCTCCACGTGACGGCTGCTGACTGATCGGGGTGGCGGTCGCTCACGGCTGGGGTGGCTGTGGCAAGGTCTTAAATAAGACAGTAGTAAGGTTCGCTGAGTCGAAGGAGCCCTCCTTTCACGAGCGACTTCTCTGCAGCACGCGGTGCTGTTTGGTGGCATTTCACCCACGGTGGGACTTCTCTCGGAATCGGAGTCCGTCCCCTCAGATCCCGCTGCTGCCGCCCCCTCCACTCTGCCTCTGTGACGTTCTGAACCCTGTGTCGTCGTTCCAACCGTCTTCACGGCATCTTCACCAGGAGCAGACTGCAGCTCAAGAAGCCTGCTTTCCTCGTCCGTTAGAAGCAGCTCCTCTTCCGTTCAAGTTTTGTCACGAGATCGGAGCACTGCAGGCCTATTGTCTTCAGGCTCCGCTTCGGATTCTAGTTCTCTTGCTCTTCCCACCACACCTGCAGTCGCTGCCTCCAATGAAGTCTTGAACCCTCAAAGTCATCCGTGAGGGCTGGGATCCACTTCTTCCGAACTCCTGGTCACGTTGATGTTTTGACCTCTTCCCATGAATCACAGATACCCTTAATGGCATGTAGAATGGTGAACCCTTTTGGAAGGCTTTCAGTTTACTTTGCCCAGATCCAGCAGCCTTACGAAATGTATTTCTTAATAAGACTTGAAAGTTGAAATTACCCCTTAATCCATGGGCCACAGAATGAATGTTATGTCAGCAGGCATGGAAACCACGTGAATCTCTTGCACATCCCTGTCAGAGTTTGTGTGTGACTGGGTGTGTTGTCAGTGAGCAGTCATATTTATTTTTATTTTTTTAATTTTTTTTTGATCAGTCATATTTTTAAAGGAATCCTTTTTTTTTTTGAGCAGTAAGCATCAACAGTGGGCTTAAAAGAGTCTGTAAACCATGTTGTAAACAGATGTGCTGTCCTCCAGGCTTTGTTGTTCCATTTCTAGAGCACAGGCAGCGCCGATTACTCTGAAGGGCCCTAAGATTTTCCAAGTGGTAAATCGGCCCAGGCTTCAGCTTAGTCACCAGCTGAATTAGCCCCCAGTAGGAGTCAGCCTGTCCTTTGAAGGTAGGCATTGACTTCTCGTCTCTAGCTCTGAAAGTCCTGGATGGCATCCTCTTCCGATAGAAGGCTGTTTGGCCTCCGCTGAAAATCTGTTGCTTAGGGGCGCCTACATGGGTAATTTAGCTCAGTTAGTTATGGAGCCTGCTTCTGATTCTCTCTCTCCCTGACCCTCCCCCACTCGTGCTCAAAATAAATACACTTCCAAAAATTTTTAGAGAAAAAAAAAGTCTTGTTTAGACTGCAACCACCTTCGTGAATGATCTCGGCTAGAACCTTCTGGATCACTTGCTGCAGCTTCTGCGTCTGCACCTGCTGCTTCGCCTTGCGCTGCCGCGTCAGGGGCGATGGCGTCTTTCCTGGAACCTTGTGACCCGACGTGTGTCTGCTAGCCTCCAACGTGAGAGCTTCCTCACCTCTCTCGGCCTTTGTAGAATTACAGGGTTAGGGCCTTGTTCCGGACGAGGCTTCGGCTTAAGGGAATGTCGTGGTGGTTTGACCTTCTGTCCAGACCTCAAACTTTCTCCACATCAGCAGTTAACACAGTTTTGCTTTCTTATCACTCATGTTTGTTCACCGAAGAAGCAGCTTAATTTCCTTCAAGAACTTTTCTTTGCCTTCACAACCAGGCTAACTGACGCAAGAGGCCTACCAGCTTCCAGCCTGCCTCAGTTTCCGGCACGCCTTCCCCTCTAGTGTAATCATTTCTAGCCTTTGATTTCAAGTGAGAGACATGCTACTCTTTATCTCACTTGAACACTTAGAGGCCAGTGTAGGATTGCCAGTTGGCTTGATTTCAACACTGCTGTGTCTCGGGAAACAGGGAGGCCCAAGGAGAGGAGAGAGATGGGGAAGGGCTGGGCAGTGGGGCAGGCGGAACACACACAGTATCACGGAGTTCGCCCTCTTGTGTGGTGTGGTTTGTGGCACCCCGGAACAACTACAGCAGTAACATCAAGAATCGCTAATCACAGGGGCGCCTGAGGGGCTCAGTCGGTTAAGTGTCTGTCTGCCTCTTGGTTTCAGCTCAGGTCATGATCTCTCGTGGTCTCGTGAGTTCAAGCCCCACGTCGGGCTCTACTCTGGCAGCTTGGAGCCTGCTTGAGATTCTGTCTCTCCCTCTCTCTCTGCCCTTCCCCCACTCACACTGTCTCTGTCTCTCTCAAAATAAATAAATACTAAAAATCACTGGCCACCGATCACCATAACAAATAATAATAATAATGAAAAAGTCTGAAATGTGAGAATTACCAAAATGTGACACAGAGACACGAAGTGAGCAGATACTTTTGAGAAAATGGCCCCAATAGACTTGCTCGATGCAAGGTTGCCGCACACCTTCAGTTTGTGAAAGACACAGTATCTGTGAAGTGCACTAAAGCTGAGAACACTGCAAGGAGGAATGCCGGTATGGATCTTTCAAGCTTAGTGTTTTATTTGCTAAATCCTTCACCATCCTGCCCCCCCCCCCCCCATGAGGTGGCAGGGTTGAGCACATCTCCCATAGCAAGAGCAGATCCTAGCTCATACATGTCACAAGTCTAAGCTTTGTGACAAGCACCTGGGCAGGTGGGCATGACCATGGATGGGCTTCTGGTAAACTGTACCCCACGCACTAGAGGAGGTGGATGGGGGTGACCACTGGGCGCCTTGTTGGCCTTAGGAGCAGGTAGGAGGCTGCGTGGGGCGAGGAGAAGCTCTGGTGTTACTGACTCCACTGGCTCTTGGGGACGCAGAGGCCAGAGCGGGCTGGGACAGAGAGAAGGGCAGACGTCTGACAAGTGGCTCTTGTTTTGTAGATCCGGAACATGGTGGCGGTGCTGGAAGTCATCTCCAGCCTGGAGAAATACCCCATTACCAAAGAGGCGCTGGAGGTGAGTGTCCCCGGCATCCAACGCTGGGAGGAGCCGGGTGGGCCGGGCCCAGGCTTCCCCAACCTGAGGACTTGCGAGTGCCGTGTGGCGGGGGTGCAGCACCCCCGCCCCCCCAACCTGTGCTGTGCCAAAAGCCACGTCTTCCTCTGGGTAGCGTGGGAATTGGGTAGCCTTAGTTCCCTGGCTGGGGCCCGTTCCTGCACAGGGTGTCTGTCACGCTGCGGGGCCGGCTGGGAGGCGTGCCTGGGGGCGTCTCCGGTGAGCCGGGCTGGCTCCATCCCTCCTTTCACTGTTGCCCTGGCCATAGAGCGCTCTCACCCAGAGAGCTTCCCTGGCAAAGTGCTCTTGCACTGGCCTTGACGGTCCCCAGTCTCCAGGTGCCGGGAGCCTGTGGGATGGTGCTTCTGAGATGCCACCTGGGGCCCTAAGGCTTGAGGACTAAATTTGAGAAGGTAGATGTCACAGAGGACCCCCAAATCCCTATGGGTTTTGTATCCAGGAATTCTGTGATGGAAGGGTCAGTGGGGTTAGTCCAAAGACCAGGGGGGCCCTTCCCACGGTTTCCGGCTCTGCTCCCTTTTCACGGGGACTTCCTGTCCCAGAAGCGTGTCATCGTCGTCCCTCTCTGGTTGCAGGAAACTCGACTTGGGAAGCTCATCAACGACGTCCGCAAGAAGACGAAGAACGAGGAGCTCGCCAAGCGGGCCAAGAAGCTGCTGCGGAGCTGGCAGAAGCTCATCGAGCCCGTGCACCAGAATGAGGCGGCGCTGCGGGGACTGGCGGGGGGCGCCGGCTCCGCCAACGGGGGTGCTCACAACTGCCGGCCGGAGGCGGGGGCGGCCGGCACGCCCAAGAGCATCCACGACCTGAAGAACCGCATTGACCTCCAGAGGCTGCGGGGGCATCGGCTGGACAGGCTGGGCAGCCGCAAGCGCCGGGGAGACCAGCGTGACCTCGGCCACCCCAGGCCACCTCCCAAGGTCTCCAAGGCGAGCCACGACTCCCTGGTACCCAACTCCTCCCCCCTCCCCACCAACGGGATCGGCGGGAGCCCCGAGAGCTTCCCCGGCCCCCTGGACGGCAGCGGGCACGCGGGCCCCGAGGGCGGCCGCCTGGAGCACGGCGAGAACGACAAGCACGGCGGCAAGATTCCCGTCAACGCGGTGCGGCCGCACACCAGCTCCCCGGGCCTCGGCAAGCCGCCCGGGCCCTGCTTGCAGACCAAGGTCGCGGTGCTGCAGCAGCTGGACCGGGTGGACGAGACTCCGGGCCCCCCCCACCCCAAGGGGCCGCCTCGCTGCTCTTTCAGTCCCCGGAACTCACGGCACGAGGGCTCCTTTGCCCGGCAGCGGAGCCCGTACGCGCCCAAGGGCTCCACGCCCAGCCCCTCTCCGCGGCCCCAGCCGCTCGACGCCACGCAGGTGCCGTCGCCGCTTCCGCTGGCCCGGCCGTCCACGCCCCCCGTGAGGCGGCTCGAGCTGCTGCCCAGTGCGGAGAGCCCGGTGCGCTGGCTGGAGCAGCCCGAGGGCCACCAGCGGCCGGCGGGGCCGGGCTGCAAAGTGGGGCTGCCGCCGGCCGAGCCCCTGCTGCCCCGGGCCGGCTTCTCCCCAGACTCCTCCAAGGCGGACAGCGACGCTGCCTCCTCTGGCGGCTCGGACAGCAAAAAGAAGAAGAGGTACCGGCCTCGTGACTACACGGTGAACTTGGACGGGCAGGTGGCCGAGGCGGGCGTCAAGCCCGTCCGGTTAAAAGAGCGGAAGCTCACCTTTGACCCCATGACCAGACAGATCAAACCTCTGACCCAGAAAGAGCCAGTGCGGGCTGACAGCCCCGTGCACACAGAGCAGCCCAGGACAGAGCTGGACAAGCCCGAGGCCAAGGCCAGCCTCCAGAGCCCTTTCGAACAGACGAACTGGAAGGAGCTGTCGCGCAACGAGATCATCCAGTCCTACCTGAGCCGGCAGAGCAGCCTGCTCTCCTCGTCGGGCGCGCAGACCCCGGGCGCCCACCACTTCATGTCTGAGTACCTGAGGCAGGAGGAGAGCACCCGGCGCGGGGCCAGGCAGCCGCACGTGCTGGTGCCTCACAGCGCGCCCACGGACCGCCCGGGGCTGAGCCGCGAGGTCACGCAGGACGATCTGGACAGAATCCAGGGCCACCGGTGGCCTGGGGTGAACGGGTGTCAGGACACACAGGGTAACTGGTATGACTGGACGCAGTGCATATCGCTCGACCCGCACGGCGACGACGGGCGGTTGAACATTCTGCCTTATGTCTGCTTGGACTGAGCGGCCCGGCGGCCTCTCGGTGCGTTCCCACCTTGCAGTCAGCACGGCGGGCGGGCTGCCCCCAGTGCTTGGGAAGCCGGGGAGTCCGGCCCGGGGCGGAGGGAGGGGGCGGGAGTCTCGAGGTCTCTCCGAGCCCTTCCCTCAAAATTCTCCTTCTTTTGTGAAATGCTGCTACCAGTTTACTAACAAAATTGCAAAGGAAGGACCGTGTGGAAGGAAGGCCGGCAAAGTGAGTTCAGAACTCTATAGCGAACCAGCTATAAAAAGCGTCAGTTCCCCACCCCGGAAGCGGTGTGGACACTTCCCAGCACCTGTAAGCTGGGACCTCAGTTGCAGGCAGGCACAGAAAACCTGTGGGAGAGGTTACCTTTAAACACAGCGACAGAAGCACGCGTCTCATCCATTTGCGTTTTCTTTTTCTAAATTTGGCCCTGAGTGTGTGAGGCGGTGGGTGTCCGTGCACCGTGGCCTCTGTTCGCACCCCCACCGGCCAGTGCTTCGGTTACGGTGCCAGTTCGGCAGCTGCAGCGGGCCAGCTGGCCGGCTGCTATGACCTGCGCTCCATGGGCATCCACACATTTTTATCTGGTTTCGGTTAAGACCCGGTTTTGAAAAAAATGCTGCAAAAATTTAAGTGTTCTAGGAGTTTATTTTATCCGCCTTTTCCATCTGACCATCAGCCAAATAAGTTTCCTTTCTTTCTCCCTTTTTGTTTTCCCCTTCCTGCACATATCTTGAAAAGTTCACCTTTCCAGATTCCCCCCCTCCCCACCCCCACCCCAAAGACAAAAGTAATCGCGGGTGCTACTGGTGTGTAAGCTGTACTGTTGGGCAAGAGGAGACCTGTCTGTGCGCTGGAAACACTCATAACCATTCCTTTAGATTCGTTTGCCTTATGGTTATTTGTCATAAACGCGATTTGCAAAAACAAGGAGCCTTAGTGAATGTACAGTACCTAGACTTCTGTGTTCTCAGGACACAGAAGGGAGCAACTTTGCTATTTGGTCCAGTAAGTGGACAACTTGTGATATAAATGTGGAAATAAAAAAAAAAAAAACCATTTGCACAAACCAGTCTCAGAACCGTTATTGATTTGGTCCCTTACAGGCAAATCAGCCTTTCTGCATTTGCGAAGATGTGGACCCCGTGTCCAAGGTTTGGGCTGCACGGCCAGACTGCAGGGAGGCCGGCAGGGCCGGGAGTGGCGAAGTCAGCCTGTTAACCTTCTGCATGAAGACTGACCTCCACCCGCCTTTCACTCATTCGGGCCCGTTTGTTGCCTGTCCCGCCTCCGGGGTCACCTACTAGCATTGGGTGACAGATGCCGGTCACTGTCCACATGCAGGAATGTTACCCCGTCTCTGTCCGGTCCTTTCCTGCCCCAGGGAAGCCCTCCACAGAGGTTCCATGTCCCAGGTCTCCGTAACCTCGTTCTACCCCACAAAAAGCTGTAGTTCTTACAGGGCATGGCCCAGAGCCATGTCTGGCAAAGCCACCCTTGGCTCTGGTCCCAGGCTTCTAGCTCCCCATGAAGGCCTGGGGCTGTCTTAGTGTGTGGCTGGTGCTATTTTTAAAAGTAACTTTTCTGCCTTGACTACAAAGTGATAATATTTCCTTCTTCTCCCTCATCCCTGAAGCCATAAGCTAAGATTTTGGTTTTCAGGTCTTTTTTTTTTACTCCAGAACAGGCCATGTTGGACGTACCTACTTCTTTTCACAGATGAGGGAGCTGCCTCCCCTGAAGGGGAACAGTCCCACAGGGCAAAACAAGGGGTCCGGGAGCATTGGGAGTCAACCCAGAACCACAATTTCAGAACCAGCAGGGATCTATCTATGACATGGCCTTGGCGCGGGGCACACCCACCCTAAGATAAGGCGAAATGGATGGGCGCCCAGTGGATCGGCGAAGTGGCTTTGAGGACAGTCAGGTTGAATTCTGGACCTGCAACCTATCAGCTGCGTGGCTCTATGCTAATCACTTCACTTCTTTTTTTAATTTTTTTTTAATGTTTATTTATTTTTGAGACCTAGAGCGTGAGCAGGGGAGGGGCAGAGAGAGAGGGAGACACAGAATCCGAAACAGGCTCCACGCTCTGAGCTGTCGGCACAGAGCCCGACGCGGGACTCGAACTCACGAATTGCGAGATCGTGAGCTGAAGTCGGACGCTTAACCGACTGAGCCACCCAGGCGCCCCCTAATCACTTCACTTCTATGCATGTCTCCGCATGTGGGAGATGAAAGTGCTTACCCCAGAGCTGTGAGGACTAAGTTAAATGATCAGAGTTTAAGCAACAAAAAAAAAAAAAAAGAAAAAAAAAAGCCATGTCAGAGAACTGTTTGCTATGGAGAAACTAGTTCCTTTCTAAGTCCACTGTGGCCTGTAATGTGGGCCAGCCTTGCTGCTGTGTGGACTTCCCCAGGAAGTGATTTGCTCTGTGACAAAGGGTCACAGATGTGTAGGCACAGCTGGAAGATACTAGGGTACAGGATGGCATCTTATGAGCATCTCCCTTTCTCAGATCTGGGCGTTAGGATGGGTCCCTGCTCCCTGCCCCCACCTGCAGGGACCACTTCTGAGTGTCCAGTAAGCCCAGGACAAACATAGTGGCTGCTTTGGGGAACACGGTTAAGCTGAGATTTCCCTCTCGCATATTGGAAATCATTGGGTTGCCACTTTATAATTTGCCAAGTAAGGACGTTGTAAAAGGGCAGCTTAACCCCCCATTTCCCGCCCCCCCCCCTCCCCGGAAAGTTCGTCAGTATGTGATGTTTGGAACACACATCAGTCTTTCGGTATAGGAACATCCTGCTGAAAACACCATCCTGTTTCCTCTGCTAGGGTCTGGGGCTGTTCTAGCCTGGCCTTGGGCATCAGCGCTCAGGGCCTCGCACCTCTCCCTCCGGCAAGAGCTCTGGAGACAGGTGCCCAAGTAGACTACCACGGCCACAGCTCCCGAATGGGCCAGGGGACCTGAGCCAAGTCGCCTCCCCTCTCTGGGCTTCGGTCTGTCCGTCTGTGAAATGGGGATGGGGTAATACCTACCGTGCAGCGCACGTCGCAGTGATTCTCAGAACGAGCTCCCAGAGACCGGGCTTGCCCCTCTATCGGAGTCCGGCCACGGGAGTCCGTTCCCGTGTTTTTGCAGAAAAAGGATGTAGCTTATGGGAAGCTTTCACAATCTGGTTTCTTTTCAGTAAAGACCTGCTCTTTTACCCTTGCTGTCCGCCGCCACTGCCTCCTGCCCATGAGGAATCTGGCTGAAAGGAGCCGATGTAGCGTGGACATCGAGGTTTGACCCCCGGCTGGATGGCCCGATCACAGACGCTGACGCGATAGGGTCTTTGCGCTCCTGCCCGTTCACTTCGAGACCTGGCTCCGGGTCCCCTGGGCCAACCCACCGGCGGGGAAACCCGGCGGCGACCGGGCTAGGGTCCGCGTCCCCCCCTTCCGCTTCCGGGATAGGCCTAGCGCCGCCGGAAGCCCACCCGAGGGGCGGGGCCTGCGCCCGCTACGTGGTGGCGGGCGCGTCGGCCGGCGCGAGGCGGTGACGCGACGCAGCGGCGACCAGTGGAGAGCGGCGTTGGCCGGCGCGCCCGCCTCCACCCGGCCCCGCCCCCGCCCGGCGTCTGGCCGTCGGACGGGCGGGAAGAGGTGGCCGCTCGGGCAGGATGGCGGCGGCGGCGGCGGCGGTGGGCGCGGGCGCGGGGGGCCCGGGAGCGGCGGGCGGCGGCGGCGGCGGGGCGCGCGAGGGCGCGCGGGTGGCGGCGCTGTGCCTCCTGTGGTACGCGCTGAGCGCGGGCGGTAACGTGGTCAACAAGGTGATCCTGAGCGCCTTCCCGTTCCCTGTGACCGTGTCGCTGTGCCACATCCTGGCGCTATGCGCGGGGCTCCCGCCGCTGCTGCGCGCCTGGCGCGTGCCCCCCGCGCCGCCCGTCTCGGGCCCCGGGCCCGGCCCACATCCGTCTCCCGGCCCGCTGCTGCCGCCGCGCTTCTACCCGCGCTACGTGCTGCCACTCGCCTTCGGCAAGTACTTCGCGTCCGTGTCGGCGCACGTCAGCATCTGGAAGGTGCCGGTGTCCTACGCGCACACTGGTGGGTGCAGCGGCCGGCCTGGGGGGCGGCGGCCGGGACGCGCCGCCCGGGGTTTCGGCGCGTGGGTAGGAGTGCGCTGGCGGGGCTGCGGCCCGACGGCCTGGAATACCAGACCGAGAAGTCAACTTCTGTTGGCAAGGGGCTGGGGGCCAACGAGACTTTTAGCAGGGGAGCGACTCGCACAGGGGTCTAGGGGAGGGAAGTGGCTGGGAAGAGAGCTGGGAGCTGAGCAGGGCGGGTCGCAGCTATTGGGCTGCGGGGAAGCTCCCCGGAAAGAGAAGGGCCGAGGAGGCTTGAAGGGCTGCCAGGCGCTCCCCTCGCACTAGTGGAGTTGGGACAGGGTCCCAGGGTGGGTTCTGGGACGGCGACGGCTCCCTGAGAGCCCCCCGGCCTCTCTTTGCAGTCAAGGCTACCATGCCCATCTGGGTGGTTCTCCTGTCCCGGATCATCATGAAGGAGAAGCAAAGCACCAAGGTAACCTGGGAGGGTTCTGGGCCGGTGGGGGCCCCAAGGGCTTCCTGGCTGGTGCCCAGCTGGTGACGTGGTCGTGGCTCCTGGCTTCCTGTCAAATCAGGAAGTCTGCTTGGAGGCTTCTGGTGGCCCTTTCACTAATGCTCTGTAATCACTTTGGAGGCAGTGGTGTGCAGTGTGTGTGTCCCCAAGTTGTCTCTGCCGTGTGGTCTTGGGGACACTCCTGTCCCTCTCAGGTCCAGCTTCCCTTCGTGTTTTGATTCCCTACGTGTGGTTGCTAGTGGACAGTGACTCGGTCCCATCTTGGCCGGGCCCCACGTGCCCCTCCAGGGGGACCCGGAATGGAACATCTGACGTCTTGCTGGAACTCTGACAAAGTTTCACTTCTTCGCGAGTGACCGCAGTCAGGTTGGGGACTTCTGGGGTCCAAAGTGAGGTGCTAGTCAAAAGAGTGATTTTGGCAAAATCCAACAAAGTCTTCGAAATAAAAACAACCAGGAACTGTGAGTGTCTGGGACTGGAAACGAAAGCAACACGCAGAGCCTAGGACTGCATAAGGAAGATGCTTTGGGCACAATCCAGTGTCTGTTCAAGATGCCAAGCCTGGGTATTTCCTGGCTTGGGGCGAGAGGAGCTGTGGCTTCAGCCAGAGACGGCCTTGCTCCTTGTCCTTAAGTGGAAGCGCGACTCCTGTCGTCCCAGCTGGAATCCATTTCGTGCTGGACAGAGCGCCTCTTCTCTAGGTGGTTGGTTTCTGGCATCCTGTATTTTATGTAACTCAGAGTGGCGGTGCCCTGGATCGGCTTATAGAAATTGGGCCACTTCTGGCTGATTTTTTTGTTTCAGCCTCTTTTTTGTCTGTAAGACCTGGGTGTGCTCTGGAACCCGCCCCCAGGGTGATGTCAGGTGTGACTTGTCTCCCTGGGTCCGAGTTGCCTGGGAGGTGTGTAGCTTCATCACTCGATATCACGTCATGTTTATCAGGTTTCCCTGTCGTTCGGGACATTGTACCCAGCTTGGGCAAGGAGCCGGCACCTTCCACTGTGGGGAAGGACTGAGGAATGGCCTAGGCAAAGACTAACGATAAAGACAGGATATGTAGGGACCCACCCTATGAGACAGATAAGGCAGGGGATTGTCATTCTTGATCGCAGGGGAAGAAGTGGGACTTAAAGGGAAAGGGGAGAGTCAGCCTAATAGCCTGAGGCCCACAGCCAGCAGGGGGGTGGGGGAGCGGCTGGAATTCAGGTCCCCCAGTCCGGAACCCTTGCTCTGACCCTCAGGGGCGTTTGAGAGGGCCTTACACCACCTCCTAAAATTCCTGCAGTGCTTTTAAAGTGTCCTTTGTAGGAAAAGGGTGCGCTGGAGGTCAAAAATGGATCCCATTTCTCCGGAAGTTTGGAGCCATTTAGCCACCAGATCTCAGGAACCATCGCATACGCTCTGGGCCTTGTAAAGTTGAACCTTCCCTTTGGTGAGGGACGGGAGACCGAGGCTCTCCTCCAGGCCCAGGGGCGTGTGGGGGGCAGCCCGGCTCAGCCTCGGCCATCCGTCCCCCCTGCCCCCCTTCCCGCAGGTGTACCTGTCGCTCATCCCCATCATCAGCGGCGTCCTGCTGGCCACCGTCACCGAGTTGTCATTCGACATGTGGGGGCTCATCAGCGCCCTTGCTGCCACACTGTGCTTCTCGCTTCAGAATATTTTCTCCAAAAAGGTATTTGGGTGCCGTCTGGGATCTGCCTGGCGGTTTGCGGGTGCACAGGCGGGCGGCCGGTGAAAATGCGGTCGAGGAGGGATTCCCTTGGTGTTGAGCAAAACTCCTGTGGCCCTTCTGCTGGTTTTGTATTTGTTTCACTTTCTTAAGTCATTTGTTTCCTGTTATAAAATTAGCATATATTCAATGTGGAAAACTAGAGAAAAGCCCCCCACCCCCCAAAAATCAGAAAACTTGTGTCAGGTACCATAGTGGGTGCTGGAGATGACTAATCAATAGAGACCTGCCCTGCGCCCAGGGATTTCCACGCTATGAGCAAAATCACAGTACTTTCCCCTAAAGAACTACTGGGTTTTGTTTTTTTTTCTTTTAATGTTTATTATTTTTGAGAGAGAGAGAGTGCAAGCGGGAGAAGAGGAGAGAGAGAGAGAGAGAGGGAGGGAGGGAGGGAGGGAGAGAGAGAGGAGACACAGAATCCAAAGCAGGCTCCAGGCTCTGAGATGTCAGCACAGAACCTGACGTGGGGCTCAAAACTCACGAACTGTGAGATCTTGACTGGAGCCGAAGTCCAACGCTTAACCCACCGAGCCACCCAGGTGCCCCAAAGAGAACTACTGTTAATGCTAGTAGGGGTCTTTTTCTGTACAGTGTTTAGAGTTGTGATATTATAGGTACGTTTCAGAATTGTGCTTTTGAAAAGTAAAATTAGTACATTTTCATTTACGATTACAACATTCTCCCATTTCGTTAAAAATTACTGCTCTAGGGACACCTGGGTGGCTCAGTCAGTTGAGCATCTGACTTTGGCTCAGGTCATGATCTCATGGTTCGTTGAGTTCGAGCCCCACATCAGGCTCGCTGCTGTCAACCTAGTAGTGCAGAGCCAGCTTCTGATCCTCTGTCCCCTGCTCTCTGCCCCTCCCCCACTCGCGCTCTCTCAAAAATAAGTATTTAAGAAAAAAAACTATTGCTCTCCAACCATTCATTATAAGGAACGCAGCAACAAACATCTTTGTGTGTGTAGGTTTTCTGTCTCGAGTTATTTCCTTACGTCGTTGGGTCGGAGTATATGAAATATTTATGGCTGCTGATAGACTTTGCCTGGTTGCATTCTGGAATGTGCATGAGCGATTTAGACATAAACCAGTAGAATTTCAGAGTGCCTGTTTCACTACAGCTTTACCAGTTTTGAGTGCTGGTGTTTTTCACTGTCGGGCCTTCATATTTGTCTTGGGCACGGGCTGTGTGTCTCATCATAGGGCACTGGTAGGTTTGGCGGTCAAGGTCAGATGTCAGGGCTTATGTATAGTCCCTGTGTTTGGGGCCTGGGTAACTGGAGCCCTTCTTGCCATTTTTAGTTTCAATCGGCCTTTAAAGAGGTTTTCTCTTCTCAGGTGTTAAGAGATTCACGGATCCACCATCTCCGGCTGCTGAACATCTTGGGCTGCCACGCTGTCTTCTTTATGATCCCCACGTGGGTCCTGGTGGACCTTTCAGCTTTCCTGGTCAGCAGCGACCTGGTGAGTTGGCCAGTGCCACGGACACACCCTTTTCTTAACGAGTTCCAAAGCAGTTGCTTTGCCGGGCAGTTACACCTGTGTTGACTTTGGGACATTCGGGGCCCCTGGCAGCCAGCCAGCCAGCCCTCTTAAGGCTCGGCTTTGTCATGACGCAGTTTTCGTGCAGTCGAGGAAGTCGTCTTCCTTTGCACTTCCTCCTCCAGCGCGCTGGATCTCAGGTGTTGATGGCTGCTTCATTTGTGCCAGTGGCATCAGGAAGGAAAATGCCGGCACAGGCGACTTTCCTGTCCTGGCAGTCTGGCTCAGATCTCACTTTGACTTGTCAAAACTGTGCTTGCATAGCTTGATTCCCCACTTGGTGTCATCTCTGTCCGTACTTCCTTTACTCTGGGTGTGTGCGGAGCTCTCTGAGCGCCGGCAAGAAAAGCTTCCCACCGCGTGCAGGGCCAGCCTCCAGACGGTTCACTGGAAGCTAAGCAGGTGAAAAAATAAATAAATAAAAAAGAAAGAAACTAAGCAGATGACAGTGATAAGGAGGAGGTAGGCGTGGTTTCTTCCGAGCCGGAGTTACAGAGAGGGTAAGAGAGGGTAGTAAATTTTATTAGGGCTTCATGAGGCCCGATGGAGTTCTTGGCATTGGTCTTCAATCCTCAGCACTGCCTGGAGACATAGTGCACGTTATTTCCATTTTCCAGATGGGGAAACTGGCTCTGTTCTCACTTCCTTTCCATATTGATTAGCTGTAATTTTTCTGTAAAGAGCTTTCCATCATCACTCAGGACTAGTGTGTTACTTCCAACTACACGAAAAGCAGTTCAGTGCTTTTCTTTCATTTTTTTCTTAATTACCAATGTTTGGAGAACACGTCTTAGCTTACTGTAAATGTTAACCAGTGAATGGGAGGGGGGGTGTTTTTTGTGGGAGGGGTAAAGGAAGGTCCTTTTATATATTCTTTTTTTTTCCAACATCTTTGTGGACGCCTGTGTCAGTTGCACATCTTAACACTTTCTCTATTCGGATTATCCTGTCTCGGCCAATGGAGTCCTTCCCACTGGCTCCCTGTCCTTCTGACAGCACAGGTCAGCACAGGTAGCTTTTGGTCCAGCAGGATGTTGTTTCCCATGTTGTGCCTCTCCTGTCCCAGACTTGCAGTCAGCCGCTCCTTCGAGAGTCCGGGTTGCTTGTGGTAGAGAGCGCTGCTGAGAGAGACAGGCCGTGGTGCTCACCGCTGTCGGGTTGTCATTGCTTTTAAGTCTTTGTGGTAAAAAACTAGGAAAGCCCTGTTGGGGCAGAGGGGAGAGTTCGTTCCAGTTCGTTGCAATGTAACATGACAGGATTTGTCACGGCTGTGATTTTTAAGTGTACATCTTTTCGGGTACGCTTGATTCCTTCCCGTAATCACTCACGTACAAGATTCCACTGTATGCACACATAATCGCTTCAGAGTGAAAATGCCCACAGGCCAGCTGCGGACAGGGTTCTGAGTTTAAGGTTTCTTTGCCGGTCTTCTTTGTCCTTAGGACATGTCCCGTTAAAGATGCACAGTTGGAATGCCGTGTTCTAAGGGCACTGGAAATAATTGTTTTCACAGTGTGCCTGTGTCACCAGCTTGTCCGGTTGGGTTCTTTTACTTCCATCTGTTTTCCATTTGTGGCGTTGCTTTCCTCCCCCCGCCCCCCAACACTGAATTTGTCAGATACCTTTGTATTTCCAAAGCCAAATGAGATGAGAAGGTTTATTCAAAGAAGTCTGGCTTCAGGGGCGCCTGGGGGGCTCTGTGGGTTAGACGTCCAGTCTTGATTTCAGCTCGGGTCATGATCTCAGGGCGTGGGGCTCTGGGCCGGGTGCGGAGCCTCCTTAAGATTCTCTCCATCTCCCTCTCGCCTTCCCCTCCTCGCAAGCACGCACTCCCCACCCCCGCCAAAGTAAATAAATAAAATAAAAACAAAAAATAAAAATATTAAGAAACAAAAAAGCCCAAGGAGTCTGGCTTCAGTCCCTGTCACCTCCTGCTTTCTTGTCCCTCCCCTGGAGTTCTTCATTGCTATGCTCTTGGTTTATGTTTTCAGTGTTTCTTTTTGCAAGTATAAGCACACCTGTATATATTCCTACCTTTCTCCTCCTTACACAGAAAGTGACTTTTTAGGTAGAAAGGAGCACTTTGCTGTTTTCCCTCAATGATATTTCCTGGGGATCGATTATTCCCTATTGACATATTTAGGTCTTTCTCATTCTTTTTATTGGCTGCAGATCCTGCTGGTGGGTTTCGTCTCAGTTCTCTTACTACGTCCTGTGACAACTCCTTAGTGTCTCTGTATACACGCACACAAACACGTGCTTCCAGGCTCGGCTCTAGTCACTTTGCTTGTATTTGCATTCAGGACACGTTTTAGTTTTATTCCAGTGATTACCTTGTTTGTAATACCTTTAGTGACCTGTTCTCTGTCGAGCCCATACATATTTTTTACCTTGATGGGGTCCTCGTACGTTCCGACAGTTTTCCAGGGAGCACTCTGTATTTGACAGTGCTGGGGTGTGAAGGCAGGGCCCCTACCTATGTGGGTTCCCCCTCCCTGCCCTGTGTCTCTGGCACGGACGCCGGGTGACGTAGCCCCATCCCAGTGCCGTGCTTCGTGGCGGTACAGGGAGAAGGATCAGGTAGGAGAGCATCACCTGGAGTCTGCCGCTCGCCGTGTTACCAGGATTCGAAGGCTGTGTGTGGTGGGTAGTTCTGCACACGGGCAGCCCCACTGCTGACAGCTTGACCGAAGCCAGGCAGGGATCACTAGACTCCAAAGCAGGTGGACTGGTTTTGAAGCTTTTACAAGATGAGTGAAGCAGCTATTTGAGAACGGAAAAGTAAATGGCAGTGGACAGGCTGGGGTTGAAGACCAGATTTCAAATTACCACTGAGTCAGCAGTTTGCTTTTCTTTTCTTCCTTTTTTTTTTTTTTTTTTTTAATTTTTTAAATGTTTTTATTTTTGAGACAGAGAGAGACAGAGAGAGACAGACTATGAGCATGGGAGGGGCAGAGAGAGAGGGAGACACAGAATCCGAAGCAGGCTCCAGGCTCTGAGCCCTCAGCACAGAGCCCAACGTGGGGCTCGAACCCACGGACCGTGAGATCATGAGCTGAGCTGAAGTCGGACACTTAACCGACTGAGCCACCCAGGCACCCCTCTTTTCTTTTCTTTTTTTTTTTTTTAAGTTTATTTATTTTGAGAGAGAGAGAGAGCAAGAGTGAGTAGGGCAGGAGCAGAGAGAGGGACAGACAGAATCCCAAGTAGACTCCCTGCCATCAGTGAAGAGCCTGACATGGGGCTCGAACTCATGAACCGTGAGATCATGACCCAAGCCGAGATCAAGAGTCAGATGCTTAACTGACTGAGCCACCCAGGTGCCCCTCAGTTTGTCTTTCTTTTGCCTCCTGTATCTTCAGCCTTAACTCGCAGCCCCAGGTGCTGCACATGGTGAGAACAGAGCGAGACACCCTCTGCTTCTGGATCAGGGAATAGGAAAGGGGGTTCCTGATGTTCAGGGTAGGGGAAATGCCCTTCTGGCTTTTTCTATTATTTTTGTTTCTTTGTTCTCCTGTGTCCCAGGCCCCTGGCAATCCGGTGGCAATGGTAGCAGCAGGGTCCCACAGCACCTGAGATGCTGAGTGAGGGCAGCCTCGCTCTGCGGTCAGAGTGGGATTAGCCCCCACTGTGTATTTTTCTCTTTTAATCAGCCCACTGCTTGGTCCCAAGTAGAGGTACAGTTGTGGGAAGGCCATAGTGTAGAGCGGGATAATCGTGCCCCAGCCCTTTGACTAGAGGACTGGTTCCTAGGGGAACCCTAGGCAACGGTCAGTACCAGGGAGATCGTGGAGAAGGAGGAACTTGGGAAAGTGACCTCAGAAACACCATGAAATCCTAGGCTCACCCCTGAGCTGTACATGTGAGGATCTGACCCTAATAGCGCACCACAGACTGACACTGAAGTATGAGGTAGACTGCTGCCCACATCCCAGGCTGATTGCTGGGTAGCGCACACTCAGGATGGAGCCGCGTACTGCTGGAGAGGCTTTGGAAACACAACTGACATTGGAACCAACACCCCCAGAAGGCTTGTCAAGCTTGTAGCCTGAACCCAACTGAGTCTGCTAAAACAAAATTCGGTATCAACATTCTGTAGAGGATTTAAGTAAGACCTACAGTCTTACAATATCCTAAACGTCCAGAATATAATCCGAAGTTACTCGGCATATGAAGAACCAGGGAAATTTCAAGTCCCTTCTCGTAGACGACAATTAACAGATGCCGACACTGAGATGACACAGATCTTGGGATTATTGAACAGCGACTATTTTTTTTAAGTTTATCTATTTATTTTGAGAGAGAGCACGAGCGGGCAAGTGGGGGAGGGGCAGAGAGAGGGAGAGAGAGAATCTCAGGCAGGCTCTGCACTGTCATTGTAAAGCCCGATGCAGGTCTCAAACCCACAAACCCACAAACCTCAGATCATGACCTGAGCCAAAGTCAGATGCTTAACCAACTGAACCACCTAGGCGCCCCTGAATAATGACTTAAAAAAAAAAAAGTATTTACTTTTGAGATAGAGAAAGCGCCAGCTGGGAAGGGGCAGAGAGAGAGGAAGACAGGAACTGACGTGGGCTGCACACTGACAACAGAAAGCCCGATGCAGAGCTCAAATTCATGAGGTGTGAGATCATGACCTCAGCCAAAGTCAGACACTTAGCCGACTGAGTCACCCAGGCACCCCCTGAACAATGACTTTAAAGCAATGATTATAATCATGCCCCAAAAGGTAACGTGAATTCTCTTGAGACAAATGTAAAGAATGAAAGGCAGAAGAACCAAATGGAAATTTTGGAAATTCAGAAAGAGTAGCTTAAAAACTCACTAGATGGGTTCAGTAGTAGAATGGAAATGACAAAGGAAAGGGTCAGTAACTCAAAGATAGATCAATAGAAATTATCCAGTTTGACCCACAGACACACAAAAAAAGATTAAAACACAAACAAGCAAAAAATCTGGAAGCAGCCAGAGAAAAATGATGCATTACTTACAGAACAGTGGTTTGAATGACTGTGGATTTCTCATTAGAAACCATGAACACCAGAAAGAGGTGAAATAACATTTTTAAAGTACTGAAACTAAGAACTAGCAACACATAGTTTTATATTCAGTGAATACAGAACCTCCAGAACCAATAGAACTATAAAAAAAAAAAAAAACCCACCAAGCAAAAAGATAATATCAGCAACCAACTGGGTATCTCACTGACATTTGTAGAACATTTTACCCAACAACAGTGTAATAGACATTCTTTTCAGGTATTCATGGAACATTCACCAAGACAGACCATATTCTGTGTCATAAAACAAACTTTAACAAAAAATCTGAAAACATATAGGGGTGCCTGGGTGGCTCAGTTGGTTAAGTGTTGACTTTTGATCTCGGCTCAGGTCACAATCTCATGATTTGTGGGTTTGAGCCCCGTGTCGGGCTTTGTGCTGACAGCACGGAGCCTGCTTGGGATTCTCTGTCTCCCTCTCTCTCTCTCTGCCCCTACCCCACCTGTTCTCTCTCTCTCTTCTCTCTCTCTCTCTATAAATAAATAAATTTAAAAAAAAGATATTAAAACATACAAAGTATCTTCTCTGACAGCAGTAACAGGAAAATCTCCACAAACATTTAGAAATTAAGTAACACATTTCTAAATGATGCAGGGCCCAAGAGGAAGCCTCAAGGGAAATAAAAAATATTTTCAACTGAAGCAAAACAGAAAAGAAGACATTACAAACACCAAGAGTGAAAGCGGGAATATCACTATAGACCTCAACAGACATTAAAATGATAGAGATATTACTGACTATTCTATATACAGCATAGATGAAATAGACCAATTCTTCATAAACCACAAACTATCAAAACTCACCTACCCAAGATGAACTAGATAACCTAAATAGTCCTATAGCTTTTTTTCTTTTTTTAAAATTTTTTGATGTTTTATTTTTATTTTTGAGAGAGAGAGGGAGACACAGAATCCAAGGCAGGCTCCAGGCTCTGAGCTGTCAGCACAGAACCCTATGTGGGGCTCAAACTCACGAACCGCGAGATCATGACCTGAGCCAAAGTCAGACACTTAACCAACTGAGCCACCCAGGCACCCCAGTAGTCCTATAGCTTTTAAGGAAATTGAATTCATAGGTTCAAACTTTCTAAAAAGAAATCATCAGGCCCAGCTGGTTTCACTGGCAAATTCTACCAGACATTTAAGAAAAAATAAATATCGATTCTACAGTCTCCTCCAGAAAACAGAAGACAGGGGAATGCTTTGGGCCATATAACAAAACCAGTATTCCTCATGGACGTTGAGGCAAAAGTTGTTAACAGAATATTAGTAGGGGCACCTGGGTGCCTCAGTTGGCTGAACATCCAACTCTTGATTTCAGCTCAGATCGTGATTCCAGGGACATGGGATCAAGTCCCACATAGGGCTCTGTGCCAAGCATGGAGCCTACTTAAGATTCATTCTCTCTGTCTCTCTCGCTCGCTTGCTGTCCCCATTCCCCCCACTCACATTCTCCGTCTAAAACTTAAAAAAAATAAGAAAATATTTTTAAAAGCCCCAAATACTAGTATATTGAATGTAGCAATGTATAAAAAGCATAATACACTATGACAAAATGGGATTTAAATCACGAATGCAAGGCTAATTCAATATTTGAAAATCAGTGTAATCTCTAACAGTTTAACAAAGAAAATCACTTATTCATTTCAACTGATACAGAAAAGGCATCTGACAAAACCCAACATCGTTCATGAAGATAAACACAACTAGGGGCGCCTGGATGGCTCAGTTGGTTGAGTATCCGACTCTTGGTTTTAGTGCAGGTCACGATCTCACTATGTAAGATCGAGCCCAGAGTCGCAGATCCCACTTAAGATTTTCTTCTTCCTCCTCTGCCCCTCCCCGACTCATGCATGCACATGTATGCTCTCTCTCAAAATAAAATAAATAAAATACAAAGTCAACAAACTAGAAATAGAAGGAAACTTCCTCAACCTGATTTTTTTTTTACATGAAAGCTGATTATTGTCAACAGCCATTCTTTAAACATGAACATGCATATAGAATATTCTGCACACACATCAGTTTTTAACATTAACAGTTAAACACACAACCTGCATCCTTATGAAAATAGTCAAAATGCAAACATAAAACAAAAGTCTTACTAATTTTTAAAAATTTTGTGTTGGGTACCATTTGTACAACATAGTTAATTTAGACGTTTTCATTTTGGCTGTACATGAAAAAAGCAGCCAGTTGAAAATAAAGTCATTGAGGGTTTTTAAGTAGCAGAATAGGCAGTTTTGCCATGCAGGAGAAACAATGTTAAATATTAGTTTTCCCAAAAAATCCACATTTAAAAATATTTAGTTCAAGTCACAGAATTTTTCTCAGTAGAGACCTCCATGTGATGCATAATTAGCTGCCTTAGATGGCCCATTTGAAAGGACGGTGTCCCTTCCCCAGTGTAACGTTACCGATTTTGGCACAGAAAAGAAGTCTTAAGTATGAGAACATGATAAAAAAAGATGGAAGAGAACAGAGGAAAGAAAGAAACAGCAAGAAAGAGTACATGAGCTAGTAGTTGCAATCACTGAAAACTGCATTCTCAGCCACTGCAGAATACTAACACCATGATGAAAGATTGGAGGGTTTTCCTGCTAAATTCAAGAATAATTTCAGGATGTTCATGCTCAACATGTTTATTCCACATCATACTTGACATCCTGGCCGGTGCAATAAGACAAGAAAAAGAAATAAATAGGTTTGAAAGGAAGAAATAAAATTCTCTCTAACCAGCAAAACCTTGTTCTTTAGTATTAATTATAAATAATTGCTTGAATTTTAACTTCAATTTTTCTCCTTGGAAAAGGTGGTAATGAAGAAAAGTTGAGATCCATTAATCTACACAGGCATACCTTGTTTTATCGCACTTAGCTTTATCACACTTCGCAGATACTCCATTTTTTTACAAATTGAAGGTTTGTGGCAACCTCACATCAAGGAAGTCTATTGGTGCCGTTTTCCCAACAGCATTTGCTCACTGTGTCTTTGTGTCATGTTTTAGTAATCTTTGCAATCTTAAAAACTTCTTGTTACTGCATTTGTTATGGTGATCTATGATGAGTGATTATGACTGACTGAAAGCTCAGGTGATGGTTGGCATTTGGGAGTAATAAAGTTCTATACATTTAATTAAGGCGTACCCCTTTTTTAAGACATAATGCTATTGCACATTTAACAGTCTACAGTATAAATATAACTCCTATACGCACTGAGAAACAAAAAAAAAATCACTTGACTTGCTTTATCGCAATATTTCCTTTATTGCAGTGGTCTGTAACTGAACCTGCAATATTACGAAGATATATGCCTGTATATCTGTGTGTGTGTGTGTGTGTGTGTGTGTGTGTGTGTGCGCGCGCGCGTGTGGATAGATAGATAGGTATTGAGGTTTTTTTTAACCTTAAAGCTGATTGGAATATTTACATAGTAGGCAGACAAACTGGAATAGTCAAAATAAGTCTGAGAAAGAATAAACTTGGAGGAATCATTATTTAAAGACTTAGTATTAAGGTACAGATACTGGTTAAGGGGGAGACACATAAATCAGTGGAGCAGAATCGTGTGCAACTAAATGCACACAAATTTGGGTAATTGATTTTTGACAAAGATTCAAAAGCAATCACAGGGCAAAGGGTAGTTTAACAAATGGTGTTGGAACAACTGGACATCGATAAGCAAAAATCTGAGCCTTGACTTAGACCTCACACATTACAGAAAACTTAACTCATAATGTATTCTAGACTTAAATGTAATGATAACCTTTAGGGGAAAAAAAACACACACACACACATAGGAGAAAAATCTTCATCATGACTTGGGATAAGTTCTTAAGACATTCCACCAAAAGCAAAGTCCATAAAGAAAAAATTGGTAAATGGAGTCTCATTAAAATTTAAAACTTTTGCTCTGTGAAGACACTACTAAGTGAAAGAAAAGACAGACTCCCAACTGGGAGGAAATTTTTGCAAATGACGTACTAACAGAGAACTTGTGTTTTGAATATATAAAGAACTGTCAGAACTCAATAGCAAGATCATAACTTGCTTAAAAATGGGCAAAGGACTTGAACAGACTTTTTCCCATTGGGACTGTCTAGATGGCATGTAAATAGGCAAGTAAAATATGTTCAACATTATTAGGCACTAGAGAGAAACAGAACCAGAATAAGATCCACCTCATACCTATTAGAATGGCTATAATAATAAAAAAATACAATACCATGTTTGTCAAGGATAAGGCACAGCTAGAATTTTTATATGTTGTTGGAGTAAATACAGAATGGTACAACCATTCTAGAAAACATTTGGGAGTTTCTTCTGAAGTTAAACATACGCTAATTGTATGACCCAGCAATCTCACATGTGGGTGTTAACTTTAGAGAAATGAAACTCAAGTTCACACAAATGTTTATAGCAACTCCACTCATGACCTCATGGCCAGCAAAAACTGGACACAACCCAGATGTCCTTCAACAAGCGAATGAATAAAAAACGAAACAAGCCCACTTTGGTACATTCATACAACGGAGAGTTGCTTGGCAATGAAAAAGGTCATCAGCTGTTGTTCCTTATGACGGCTTGGGTGGATGTCACAGGCATTATTGCTGAGTGAAAGCAGCCTGTCTGAGAAAGTTCCATCCTGTATCATTCCAGTTCTAGGATCGTCTCTAAAAGGCCAAACCTAGAGGGAAGGAGAACACACCGTTAGTTTACCTGGATTGGGGAAGGGGATTCATACCAAGAGGCCTGGGAGAGTGTTTCGGGGTGAGGGAGTGGTTCTGAATCCTGATTGTGTGGGGAAGAAACACTTGACTGGTATCAGTTTTTTTTAAAAGCTGGATTGACTGGGTTCCTTTTCTGAGAAATAGGGATCTAGGCAAGCTGGCTGGCTCATAAAAACAGCTTGTAAGACCATGTCGGTCATCTCAGGAAAGGACTCGGGAGTGAACAGGTCAGCTTGCCACAGAAGCATGCTGGTGGGCTCACGTGCCTTACAGGGGCTGTTCCAACGAGGGGCAAAAGTCAGAGTGACCGTGAGGTCACCTAAGTGTATCTTGCTGCCCTTTGAGAGGACCTTGTGATCCCTCTCTCTCTCTGAGGGTGGTGGAGATGGAATCAGGTGGCCATTCTAAGACCGTTCCAGCTCCCATGCTGGCAGGCCGCTAAATGCCACCTTCCTGGAGGGACCCAGCTGTGTCCAGTACCAATGTGGCTTGAGGACTGGGATGCAGAGAGGAGGTGCCACCGCGCAGCTGTGGCTTTGTTACCTTCACTGAGCCACACTAGGTCTTGAGGGTGCTCTGCCCTTGGAGCACAGGGACGTGGGGATTGTCCCAGCACTCCAGACGAGGTCAGACACTGCAGAGGTGGACAGCCTGGAGCTGTGCGTGGCTGGTGTACTGTCTCCTGGGGCCCTTCCACTGGCCTGGCCACCCTGCCCTGTAGCAGCCTCTTGGTGCCCCTTGGTTCCTCAGGACTGGTACCGAGGTAGGACTGTGGGAGGTGGGGAGGCATAGGAGTGGTGCCACATGCCTTCCAGTATCCAGCTCTGAATAGATGTCTGTAAATATTCAGCACCGGGCATTCCCAGCAGCCTGGCAGGGACAGCCCCCCACCTAATTCTCAGCTGCTGCCTGTTCTGGGATCAACCCAGGCTCAGGGGGATGGGTGGGGGAAGGGGGTTCTGTGGTCCAGATGTCTGCTAGTTGTGAGTTCTTAACTTCTGGGCCCCTTTGATCAGAGTGCCTCATTCCAGAGAGGGTCAGATGATAACTAAAGTTTTTGAGAACATCTTGTGTTTGGCTTGGGACTGTTTTAAAGCACTTTCACAGCCATGAACCCTTTTGATTGTTCCCACAGCAGCACTGTGTGGGCTCAGCAGGGTCAGTGTCTTCTGTCGCACAGAGGAAGAAAGTGTGACTTGAAAGGTCAGGTGGCTGGAGGTGAAGGGCGGGGAGGAGGCGGGGGGGGGGGGTGGTTCTCAGTAACAGGGCAGACCCAGGGCTTCTTGCTTCTAGCCTGGGACTCTTGTATTACTAGGTTCTGTGCATACTCAGGGGCTGCCTTCCCAGGGCCTCCCTGTCCTACAGAACGTGTCATGTCTGCTACAGTCTGAATGTGTCCCCCCCACTCAAATTTCTATGTTGAAACCCAGACTCTCATATGATGGTATGAGGAGGTGAGGCCCTCGTCAGACAGGGTTGGTTGGCCTTATAAAATGAGACCCAGTGAGTTCTCGCCTCTTCCACCACATGAGGGCACCGTGAGAAGACCCCACCTATGAACTGGGAAGCTCATACAAGACACTGAGTCTCTTTGATCTTGAACTTCCCGGCTTCCAGAACGGTGAGAAATAAATGTCTATTGTTTATACCCCCCACCCGCCCATGGCATTTTGTTATAGCAGCTCAGTTGGACTGAGACAGTGTCCAGTAAGCAGACCTTGCTCCGCTAACCCCACAGCTCCCAGTCCTCACTGTCCGGGACAAGGGAAGCTCCAGTTCACCTCGTGCTCTCCACCCTTGGGGCTCTTGGAGCCTCCCTGTCCTCAGCAGCAACGGAGTGGATTATTGCTGTGCCTGCGTGCAGTGTCGTGAGGGTCAGAGGTTGCGCAGATCAGGCACCTGTTATTACACGGCAACACACAGCTGGAACTGCTCCCCGCCTAGATGGCTGACCCCAGTAAGCCACTTTGTGCCTCTCCCCCACTTCTGCCAGGGCCAGCATGTGACCCCAGTGCTGTTCTTGTTTTCTCGTCTCTGTAGACCTATGTGTCCCAGTGGCCCTGGACGCTCCTGCTCCTGGCTGTCAGCGGCTTCTGTAACTTTGCCCAGAATGTCATTGCCTTCAGCATCCTCAACCTCATCAGCCCTCTGAGCTACTCTGTTGCCAATGCCACCAAGAGAATCATGGTCATCACGGTGTCCTTGATCATGCTGCAAAACCCAGTCACCAGCACCAACGTCCTAGGCATGATGACAGCCATCCTGGGGGTCTTTCTGTATAACAAAGTGAGTCTGAGGTGGGGTGGGGTGTCCCCTCGATACCCAAGGAGGCACCAAGAGTCGGTGGAGGGGAGAAGAAAGGGCCTCACCCTGAGCCAAGAGGCTGGGGTTCCAGCTCCCAGCTTTGTGGCTGACTGGTTTATGGTGTTGGTGTGGCCCTCCTAGCCCGGCTTTCCTTTTCCTGTGTAGATTATTCTGGGTCCGTGCCATACTCCAGCTGTGGCTTTTGGGTCTGTGCCATACTCCACCTGTGGCTTTTGGATCCCTCTGTCAGGGATCTCACGGTCTACTCAAGAAGACCGTGTTCGGTCCAGTGTAAAGACACAGATGGCTCATAGGGAGGGATGGCCATGCCTGAGCCCCGCTAGGGCCAGTGCTTCGGTGGTGCCTTGAAGGGCTGCTCGGATGCCCGTTGCTCCTCTGTCCTGTGCACATGTCCTGGGGAGCCAGTTGTCTCACTGACTCTCTTGATCTTGCAGACCAAGTACGATGCCAATCAGCAAGCCCGGAAGCACCTCCTCCCTGTCACAACGGGGGACCTGAGCAGTAAGGAACATCACCGGAGCCCCCTGGAAAAACCCCACAATGGCATCCTCTTCCCCCAGCACGGGGACTATCAGTATGGCCGCAACAACATCTTAACAGATCACTTCCAGTACAGTCGGCAGAGCTACCCAAACTCATACAGTTTGAACCGTTATGACGTGTAGAGTGTAGAGGGCAGGGTGGTACCTGTGTGACTCCTTCCCCCACTCCCTAGCAGTACCAGAAACTTCTGACAACCAGTGAATGTACAACCCAGCCAAGGGGACGATGCACAACCATCAGAAGACCCTGGGCTTCCCAGCCCCTTGGGGGCAGCAGGACGCTGCCCTGCAGTAAGGGCCACCGCCCTCAAGCTCCCGTGTTCCAGGCCCTTTCTTCCTGGAGTCTGTCATCCGAGGGCTGTGTTGCTGTGGAGATCTTGGCCAGGTTTTTACCTTTCTGTGTGGACTTCTTCCCCAAGTTATGTATTTTGAGAGTTCTCGTTCTGCTTTCCAGATAGTATTTCCAGGTAACTCTCCGGAGAGGTGGGATCACTGTGGATGCAGACCTCCCCGAGCAGGCAAGAGGCGGTTCCTGGGGGCCAAGGAAAGGACAGTAGGATGGTGCTGGAGAATGACAAACTAGCTGCTTCAATTCCGCTGCTCAGATAGGCCAAGGGCCGAGGCAGGCATGGAGCAGAGGGGTACTAATTAAAAGCATGTCCAGCAACAAAGATGGACCCGGGTTCCGGCCAACCCCTTGGCCGTTTGCAGTTACTGGCAGATCTTCCAAAGAGAAAAGCTACTGCAATTAGCCTTGAATTCTTGGAGCCTAATTCTTTGACCTGCAAGTCAGAGTCAGTATATGTCCAGATCCAGAGGGAAGGGCAGCTGCTGTCTCCTGTGCCCTCTCTTTCCTAGCCAGAGCAGGGCATCTCTCCTTGCTGGGGACAGCAAAGGGGGAGTGGCTGAGGGGCTGTCAGAGCATTAGGAAATCACGTTGTGTTTCAAGCTCTGTTTTTGTAATATTCGTTTTGTCTTTTCTGATGAGTCTTCGCTTCTGTGACGACTTAGTAGGATGTTTGGTGGGGAGATGTTAACTTGATGAGGATCTTGCATTTTTCTAGGGAATATTTTGCAGTTGTGTTTATGCCGTTGTCTCCTATGGGGGGTGGGGCGCATGAGGACTGGCTTATAGATTGAAAACCCTTTTGTTCTTAAATGTTTTAAAAACAAGAAAAACTCCTTCTGGTGATGCGTGTCATGATACATTTCAGCATTAGTAGGAAGCGCTGAAGTTTCTGAAGCTCCTAATGGCCCCAGCCGCCGAAAGCAGAATGAATCAAGAATGTCATCTCAACAGTTTGTGTAATAGATGAGACCACAGCACTTTGATTCCATGACCTGATCTGGTGGGGTGTCTGCATTAGGATCGGAACCGTGTCCTGGTGAAGGGGAGAAGCGGCGAGCACCAAGCTAGGATTTGGGTTTGGATAAATCACATATCAGGAAAATGATGTGGCCCCAGCAGGTAGCCCATGTGCCGAGGTTCAGGTCAGGGTCTCCATCTTTCCTAGCGTCACAAGAGGATGCTGTCCTCGCAGAGGGGACCGCTGGCTCAGCTGCTGGGGTCCCTGGTGATGGCTGCCTTCCTTCGGGGCTGTGCCCAACCTCTTGAAGAGGCACTCGGAGGAAGCCGCAGGTGGGACAGTGGGTCACCCTTTATGTCTTGGTGAGACATTTCCCCGTCTGAGGGAGTACCATAGCTTATGATGGACTCCCGGTTTGGTTATTTTTGTCAGCTTATGAGTGGGCTGTTCCTGGAGGTCACCCGGTCCCCTCGCGGCCGGAGTTTATGCACCACCAGCCTCAGGTCCCTGTGTGTTCACGTGTCGTTCACTTTCTTTGTAATTATTTTGGTTGGCCCCAAGTTTTGAGACGGTTGCTGTGTAAAACGGGAAGGGGAAATGTGAAGGGCATTTGTGAAAAGAGTTTGCTGAGTGTCTTCACAGAGGCATCACAGTCTGTAGCTGAACTTTTCTCACTGGTGACTAGCAACAAATGGGGGTGATTCTGCACCACAAAGATACTGTGGTAGTTGTTTTTATGATTATAATGACTGAGTCCTTGAACAGATAATTGAACTCCAAAATGAACTGTGTGTCTTTTCAGGTTTAATGAAATTTATGATGTTGCTAAAATTTGTATATTGTTTCCCTTTTCCAATGCAAGATCTGCTGGCGAGGGGAACGGACTGGTTTTATTACGGTTTATAAATTAATAAATGGGGTATTTAATTCTGTACATAAATCTGCAGCAAGTACATACACTGGAACGAATGAGACAATCATATTAGACCAAATCATCCGATCAAAAGACAAAGACATATTTTTGAGACTTGAAGGTTCAGAGCTGACACTGACCTCCTGAAGGCCAGTCTTCCAGCCACTTTGGCCCTGGCCTACCACCCCCGCCCACTCCCACATTCCCATTTGCAGCTCTGTTCCCCTCTCCCTCTTCCTTGCTGGCCTTTGTGGCGGGAAATTAATCTACCCATCCATTGTGTGGTCTTGCCTACGACACTAACTCGAACCCAACTCCTTCATTTTACAGAAGGGGAAACTGAGGCTCAGAGGGCATTTTCGAATAGTGTTTGTTCACTATTTTGAGACTTGGTGTGGACTTTTTAAGCACCTTATTTTAAGTCATTCGTTATAGGGAAAATCAAACCCCTATTACAAAGGAGAGAAACCAAACATGTTGAAGTGAAGAAGCACTTGGGATTTCTCAATTTTGCTGTGTATTTGGTATACATCATGCAACAGGCCCTTTATTGTTGCTGGGATACAACCAGACCCGGGTAACTTAAGGTCTAACAGCCTTAAGGGGATAGAACATTAAATTATTAAAGGAACTGAAAATTGTGAATTCTTTTTTTTTCAGTGGTCACCTGTTTTCAAGAATTAAATGCTATAGACTTCTGTGGGATTGATACTGTGTGTATATTCATTGATGGCATTTACCAAAAATAAACGATGGTCTCCAGGGAATCATGACTGGTCCTAATTTGTCAGTGAGGGTCTGAGTGACCCTGTCTTCAGCGTGCCCGGCAACAAAACATGTAAGAGATAGAAAGAACGAACCAACTTGATTCTCACATCTGAGTAAACTGCAACTTTTTTTCCTGAGCCAAAGATGAGGACATGTGATGTGTGAATTTATGACATGGTAGAATAAAACCAGAGACACAGCTCAGCAGTTAATGACATGCCTTTATTGAACAAAATAACACAGAAAACCCAAGAACATGTAGCAGCTGTGCTCATGGAGCGTACTTTTGAGGAATAATGGCTAATAGTGAGACCTGCTCCACGCCTAACACAGTGGTGGATTTTCCCCACACAATCCTTACAAGGTTTATTAACCTTATTTTACAGATGAAAATGAGGCTCGAGGGGGTTATCACACAGGAAGTCTGCCTCCAAAGCCCATTCCCCCCCCCCGCATATTAACTCAGAAACCCATTACCTACAGAATTTCCTTCAGCCACAGTTGAAGAGTAGGAGTTTCTGCTACAACAACTGCCCACATCTTTTTAATTCATAATCCTTTTGTTCACTGATTTACTGAACATTTCATTTGAGTCAAGTACAGGAAACAGATGCCTAGGCCTCAGAGCACGCTTGGCTTAATTTGTAGATGTGTAACTAAGTAGCATATAGGGGCTATATTGGAGATATGGAAAACGGTAAGGAAGTACAGGATAATTATCTGAGGGAAATGGAATGGAAATGTTTGCCTTATTACACTTACAACTCTCAAGTTATTTTACTTGCATATTTTATATTATACACATCTCATTTAACCATCAGAACCCAAGAGGGAGGGGCGCCTGGGTGGCGCAGTCGGTTAAGTGTCCGACTTCAGCCAGGTCACGATCTCGCGGTCCGTGAGTTCGAGCCCCGCGTCGGGCTCTGGGCTGATGGCTCAGAGCCTGGAGCCTGTTTCCGATTCTGTGTCTCCCTCTCTCTCTCTGCCCCTCCCCCGTTCATGCTCTGTCTCTCTCTGTCCCAAAAATAAATAAACGTTGAAAAAAAAAAAAAAAAAGAACCCAAGAGGGAGATACTGGCACCATTTTCCAGGGAAGTGGAAACAAAGCCCATGGACCAAGCTGGGAATCCAGGAGTGTCTGACTCCAAGCCAGGGCCCCTTTGCCCGGCAGAGCGGCCAAGATAAAGTGAGCTGTTTTGTTTTTCCTCACCTTTGTCATGTACTCGCCATGAGAGGTGATGTCCTCAGGGGTGTGTCCTTTCGTTGCAGTTGTGTGGGCCATGCTGCCACAGTAAGACCTTGACGGAGCCCTCCCGTCCGGGCGACCTGGTGGCTTGGCAGTCCACCACTGCAGCTGCAACGGGGCCTCCAGAGGCTCTGCCCCAGGATGGAGTTGCTGCCTCACTACGGAGAATAACAGCTCATGCTGCACGCGGCCCCGTTGTTCAGACACTAGTCTCAACTCCTACCTGGGGCTGAACACTCCAGGGATTGGAATACTCCCATTTATCTATCTCCCCAGGGCAACTCCTTTGTGACCAGAGGCTGGCTCGTTGACAAGATCAGGCCCTGAGGAATGCTGCTCCCTCAAAGACTGGATAGGACCTTCTCTGTTCCCACATCATTCCTCCTGCTGTGGCTTCAGCTAGTTGACCACACGGGGTTCAGTTACTGTAGGAAACGAGGTTGACAGTAACATCAAGCTTTGGCTTTATTGAGACGACAGGTCTGGATGGGCATTAGACTTCCTTAGTCACCCACTACTTTTTTAATAACAACTTTTATTGTCTATGTATTTTTTCAGCTTGAAAAAAATTGTTAAAGCTAAAAAATATCTGTACTATACAGACATCAAAAAGAATGAGTTAAGGGTGTCTGGGTGGCTCAGTCAGTCAAGCATCCAATTCTTGGTTTTGGCTCAGGTCACGATCTTAAGGTTGTGAGACAGAGCACCGAGTTGGGCTCTGCCCTGCCCCCACTTGTGTTCTCACTCTCAAAATAAATAAACTTAAAAAAAGAATGAGCTAGATCTATGTGTGAAGGGAACAATTTCCAAAATATATGGATATATAAATGTGCTTGTGAATACACAGTATGTTTCTGGAAAGACACACAAAAGACAACACAGCAGTTGCCTGTGGGAAGGGTATATATGCGTCTTTTTTTTTTTAATTTTTTTTTCAACGTTTATTTATTTTTGGGACAGAGAGAGACAGAGCATGAACGGGGGAGGGGCAGAGAGAGAGGGAGACACAGAATAGGAAACAGGCTCCAGGCTCTGAGCCATCAGCCCAGAGTCCGACGCGGGGCTCGAACTCACGGACCGCGAGATCGTGACCTGGCTGAAGTCGGACGCTTAACCGACTGTGCCACCCAGGCGCCCCTATATGCGTCTTTTTTTAATGTTTATTTTTGAGAGAGACAGAGCAAACAGGGGAGGGGCAGAGAGAGAGGGAGACACAGAATCAGAGGCAGGCTCCAGGCTCTGAGCTGTCAGAATAGAGCGCGACACAGGGCTCGAACCCACAGAACACAAGATCATGACCTGAGCCAAAGGCAGATGCTTAACTGACTGTGCCACTCAGGCACCCTGTTATATACATGTTTCTTTCAAAACATGTCATATGCATATTATTTTATAACCCGCTTTAAAAAAACATGCCATGGGTGCCTGGGTGCCTCAGTCAGTTGAGCATCAACTTCAGCTCAGCTCATGATCTCACAGTTTGTGAGTTCAAGCCCCGCACTGGGCGCTCTGCACTTGGTGCAAGAACCTGCTTTGGATCTTCTGTCTCCCTCTCTCTGCCTCTCCCCTGCTCACGCACTCTCTCAAAATAAATAAACATTAAAAAAAAAAAAAAAGTATGCCAGAAACATTTCCTCATGTTATTAAATATCCTCTTGATTTTGTGCGTCTGTTCTATTGAGGGAATTCTATTGAGGGAATGTGCTATAATTAACCGATCCCTACTGCCGCACATTTAAACACCATTTTATGGGATAACTGCAGTGCACAGCATAGCACGTACTTCTGAATTGGGATAAATCCTTCACAGCATGTTTGCAGGTCAAAGCAGGTATGCATATGGCTTTAGACATTTTTCCATTCTGCTTCTTGGGGTGAGCGGGAGGGGTCTCTTCAAGTTCATCTCGCCCAGGAGTATGCATTTTACTGGTTTCCTTAAGAGTTGTTTCCAGGTTCTTGAGACCATCGGTGCAGCAGCCTCTGCTTTTGGCAACTCTACTGCTTTCTTTTGACCAGTGGATTCTCATTTGGCTCACGGAAAGGCGTCTGCGTGAGGCCGCCTGATGCTTAAATGTTCAGTTTCAGATAAATGGCATTTTAAACACTAAGAAATTAATGTAGTGGGGCGCTTGGGTGGCTCAGCCAGTTGAGCGTCTGACTTTGGCTCAGGTCATGATCTCATGGTTCGTGAGTTCGAGCCCCACATCGGGCTTGCTGCTGTCAGCCTGTCAGCACCACAAGTGTCAGAGCCACTTCAGATCCTCTGTCCTCCCCCCCCCGCCTCTCCCCCCAAAAAACAACATTAAAACTAAAAAAAATAAATGTAGGGGTGCCTGGGTGGCTCAGTTGGTTAAGCGTCTGACTTGATTTCAGCTCAGGTCATGATCTCACAGTTTATGGGTTCGAGTACCACTGACAGTGTGGAGCCTGTTTGGGATTCTCTCTTTCCCTCTCTCTCTGTCCCTCCCCTCCTCTCTCTCTCTCTCTCTCTCTCTCAAAATAAATAAACTTAAAAAAAAAAAGACCGTATAAAAGTGGTCACAGGTTTACATAATCATTTGAGGGGACAGTTGAGCATTATCAGTATTAAATGTGCACATCCTACGCTAAATCATTTTAACAGTGGCCTAAAAGTGGAATCAATCAGAGACTCCATAGAGTCTGGCCTGAATAAATTATTGTACATCCGCATCACACTGTCCTGAGCAGTCACGAGAAATGACCATACAGACTCGTTAACCTGTCTTGGCTCACAGATCCTGTTAAGACTCTAAAAAAACACTGTGTATCTTTAACTCACGAAAACACATATAGGTACAACAGCGTGCTATCTCTGAATTCCACCCGTGGCGGATCACAAATTAAAACCCCGATGTAGACCTTTACTGGCACCTGCAGCCCCCGGATTACTGGGCTTTATACTGAACAGACCAACATCCGTGCTCCCTTTGCCTGGTGTGGTCACACAGCTTGCTGCAGAGTAGGATCTCAGTGCAAACCTCACTTCCCAGGGGCAGGCCAGACCCCCCTCCCTCATCAAGGTCTCGGTACCCAGCTGTTTTCCTTAATAACACGGTTGGAATGACGTATTTGTCTACTGATTTATAGGTCTCTGCCCCTCCTCAGCTGCCTGCTCAGGAGAGCAGAGTTCAGGCACCACTGGGACATCACAAGCCACGTTCAGCCTGCTTTTCCGTGAACCAAGAATAGTCTCCACTAGGGAACATCTGCAATCAACTCATGCCAGGGAAGACCAACTTAGAACCGCCAAAAAAAGCATTCTATTTTTCTCAGCAGACCTGTATTTTAAAAACTGCTTAATCATTACATTCTGAATGCCACCAATAAAAAAATGTTAGGGACATTTTCTCTTTGGTTACGCCAAGTACCTACATACTATGCTCCGTTTTGCCTCTTGGCCCAACAGAGCCTAAAATATTTGCTATCTGGCCCTTTATAGAGAAAGTTTGCCAATTCCTGGCCTAGAGCAGTATCTGACATACAGGAGATAATCCATGAGCGTCAGGTGGCGAAATTTGTAACCAAAGAGAAAAGTATCTAAAATGTATGGACGCTTATTTGCACAGAAAAAATAGGGACGTAGAGCCAACCAAGCGTTAACGGCAAATCTCAAGAAGGTCGGCTGGCCGGGACGTCCAGTCTACGTTCTCTAACGTCTACGGCTACTGCTTTTATCTTTCCCCACCATCAGCACGCGTTCGCTTCGTCATCATCTGGGAAGGAATGTGCATCTTTCAGGAAGGCGCCGAGCCCACTGGGCGCGCAGTCTAGAAGGCCGGGCACCCGCAGGTCGTGGGCGCTCATTCCACGCCGCTTGAATGACTGCACGGAAACCACGCGAGCCCCAAGGGGACGCAGTCTGAGGCCGGCGAGGGTGGCGTAGGCCCCCCGCCCCAAAGTCTTCCTTACCAAAGCGTTAGGTCGAGCGAAAGAAACTGAGCGGAAGGATCTTGTGAAGTTCAACAAGCTCAGTTCCATCCCCGCCAAGCCCGTCGCCTCCCGGTTCTAACGCCCGGGAAGATGTGACCGGCGTCACGGCCCGGGAGCCTCCCGGACGCACCTCACCTCGTAGTCTTCTCACCTCAGCCTCGCGAGGAGGAAACACAGGCTTTGACCGGCGCAGGGACTCCCCAGGCAGCTGTCCAGCGGAGCACGCAACCTGCCAGGCCCTCCAGCTGCGACGCCGGCTCGGGAGAACGCCGCGGCGGCGGCTAACGGTAGTCCGCGCCTTTCCCCACGTTCCGGGGCGGAGCGCGACAGCGGCGCACTCCGCGCAAGCGCGGGCAGGCCCCTGCGCGTGCGCATCACTAGCGACCAGAATCGCGCGGCTTCTTCCCGCCCGCCTTCTGCCCTCCCTTCCGCGGTTTCCCGGCGACGGCCGTAAGTGGAGGGCGGAAGCCGCCCGCGAGACCAGCCGTAAACGGCTCCCTCGCGCCACTTCCGGCCGGCTTCCGCAGACGGGGCTGGTGGGCGATCGTGAGGCGCCGGAGGACGTTCCTTGCGGCCGGAGCCATGGAGATGCCCCTGCCGCCCGACGGTGAGGCCCAGCCTCGGCTCGGGGACCGTTTCTCTCTCCCCGGAATCCCTTCTTGGCCCGCCCCGCCTTCCGGGGTTTCCGGGCCTAGGAGGGGGCGGGGCTCGGCCTCCCGGGTTCGCCTGCGGCCTCTCCCGCGGGTCCCCGCATCCCCGGCGCGCGTGTGGCCTCTATCGGGACCCGTACAAGGGCGGCCTCTCCGGGGCGCAGCCCCAGGGACCCCGGCCCGGCGGACGGGGGCTGGGACGCCAGGGCTCCCGGATTTGGGCGGTCCTCCCTGACGCCCCGCGTGGCCTTTTCTCCGTCCTCCAGACCAGGAGCTTCGAAATGTCATCGACAAGCTGGCCCAGTTCGTGGCTCGCAACGGGCCCGAGTTTGAGAAGATGACGATGGAAAAGCAGAAGGACAACCCGAAATTCTCTTTTCTGTTCGGAGGCGAGTTCTACAGTTACTACAAGTGCAAGTTGGCGCTGGAGCAGCAGCAGCGTGAGTTCTCTCCAGCTCTCAGGCCACCCCTTCCAAGCGATTCCTTTCTCCGACTCCAGTTCGTGCTCTGCCACAAACCGCCTTCTTTCGGCCGCATGCTCAGTCTCCAAAAATGGGGCAGCTCGGCCTTCACGATCCCAGGGCCGTGCCCCGAGCGGCTGCTGGGTCCGAGTGTAATGGAGAACGAGGTTATTGATCCTCTTCCTGGGCTCCGGATCAGGGATTTCTGTATTGTTTTGCAGATGTGATGACTTAGGTCAGCAGAAGTAGAGTGGCCGCTTCAGTGTTTTCCAGAGCGGAAGTGATAGAGGCTGGACTGGGACCCTAGTGGCAGGTGTCCAGAACCCTTTGCGGGACTCTTGGGTCTAGCAAGATTTTTGTGCATTTCAGGTGTTTGCAGTCCAGATCTAAAAGACTTGTTCTTTGGGTTTTAGTTCTTGGCAGATATTTGCCATTTATTTATGTTCACTGAGTTGTGTATCAGGCTTCCAGCCCTGCCCTCAAAGAGTTTAAGATGGGTTTAGAATGGCCCTTGAATAATAGTCACCACGTGGTAAGAGCCCACATCTGTCTTGTTTAGTATCACATTTCAAGCTTGTAGATGACATTAAATGAATAAGTAGGGGGTTGCCAAGTGGTAGGCATCGAAAGGTGTATATTTCCTAAGACTATAGGTTTCCTGAAGCCAACCAGACCTTGTTTGGGTCGTTGTGTTATATAATACGTGGTAGGTAGTAGGTGTTCAATAAAAAGGTGGTAAGAAACAGCAAATGTGCGTTGGCTTGAATAAACACGGTGTGTTTAGGGAGCCATAAGAGTACTGTGAGAAGCCCACCATGGCTAGAGCCTAGAACGTGTGTAGAGGAGGGAAGGGTTTGAGCTGGAGTGATAAATACCAGGGGAAAGTTTGGATTTTCTCCCTCATTCCAGTAGTTCATTTGGTGCCAGTTAGGAGTTAGGTTTGAGGTGTAGGTGGGGGTTTGCCTGCAATTGTAGGCAAATTGTTGTATGTACTTAAGTGTTTTGGAGCAACCATTCATCAGCCCCAGCACATCACCCAGCTGCTACAGGCAGTGGAAAGCCACGAGAGTGTTTGAAAGAAGGGAGAGGTGGGTCAGGTTTGTGGGGCCAGTGTGGAGGACAGGGTGGAGGGAGCACGAATGGAGGCTGGGACCAGTGAGGTCTGCACGTGACGGAACAGGGCATTTGATGGTAAGGTCTGAATTAGGTCAGCAGGTTGGGTCAGAGGGAGTGGGCATGGGGGCAAGTAGGGTTAAGGGGTAGAATCCATGAACTAGGGCCCCAGTTGGATATTTATAAGGGTGTCATAACCAGGCAGAGGACAGTGCTTTGGCCCAAGTGACCATGAGGTGAGGTGCTGTTTTCCCTGCAAGGGAGCCCACTCCCTCCCTGGACTGTCAGAAATTGGGGGCTGCTTGGGACTTGGCATTATAATGGGGGGGAAGGATGGGGTGCTTCTAACAGGGGAGGTTGGCTCAGGAAATGTCTTCTGCTGGTAACGACATCTCTGCTGAGATTAAAGAGGATGTCAGAGTTAGTCAGATGGAAACAGAGGAGAGCAGTGTTTAGGCAAAGGAAAGAGCCTTAGGGAGGGTTGGGAGTGGAGGGAGCAACAGCTCAGGGTGGCTAAAACGCAGAGAAGGAAGGATTGTTGGAGTGGACAGAGGCCAGGGTACAGATGACGGAGGGCTGGCTTGCCAGGGACTTAGGAATTCTGGAAGCTTTTGGGGAGATCTTGGAGGATTTCAGTACTGTGTTCTGGAGCAGGCTTAGCCACTGTGTAGCTGGCCCTTCACCCTGGTAGTTTGAGAAGAGTGAGCCCCAAGACTGTTCTAGAATGGCGCTTCACAAACTCTGGTGAAGAATTAGATTTTATTTTTCATTTTTTTAAAACCCAACCTGTTGTGGAAAGTGTACTTTTGCAAAATACAACAAAGTGAACTGCGAACCATCAAGCCGCTATGAAGATGCCAGAGTGATCGTTGGCCATTTGTATGTTCGGTCCGGGTTTCGCCAAGGGCTGACCCTCGGACCACACTTTCACCAGCAGCACTCTGGCTGTGGTATTGCGAAGAGGTGTAGAGGGCAGGACTGGACTCGGGAGACCAGTTCCAAGGGCGATGCAGGTGACCGCAGAGTCACAGCAGTGACGGCAGGGACACAGATCGGAGTGTGATGTAGGAGGTTCCGACTTGACTACCCGGGGTGACCTGTCAGTGTAGGGTGCAAGGGAGTGGGGAGTGCCAAGACCTCATGGGCTTCGGGCGTGGGCCTAACTGTGCCAGCCGCGGAGCCTGGGAAGGGCCCTGGAGAGGTGGAGCACGCGGCGAGAGGACACGTGTGCCTGTTTGAGGTGCCTGTGGAAAGCCCGTGGGCTGCTGGGTCTGTAATCGGATCCACAGTGCAAGCAATACAGGATGGTGACAACAGAGGTAGGAGCCGTGGCTTGCAAACGTAACTGCAGCCTCAAGTTACCACGTCACGCTCCCCTGTGGGCTCTCGCAGAGAAGAGGGTGGAACTAGGCATCCCAGCATCCCAGGGTCGGGCAGAGAAAGACGGCGGGGCCTGGGGGCGGCCACACAGGCCAAGTGAGACTGGGACCTGAGACCGGGCCGCCGGCCTGAAGAAGGATGTCCACAGGGGTTGGCGGGAGGGGGGTGCAGAGCCAGACCGCCATGGAACGAGATAAACGGGAGGCGCAGAATTAAAGATGAGCCTCAGCTGTAAAGTTGTTGAGAGGAGGCCTGAGACAAAGTTTTTAAAGACAGAAACTGCTGAGGAGGCTGGGGAACGAGAGACCCCCTTGGGGTGGGGCTGTTTATGATCTGGGTTCAACTTGGGCTGGGGCCTGGGTGAGGGGTGGAGAGGGTGGGGGGTGATGGGCTCAGTTCTCAGCTGGAAGGCCAGTGGGCAAGGCCGGATGGCAGGCTAGGGAAGGGCAAGGTGACGTCACACAGAAGAGGGCCCTTAGGGTCGAGGGCAGGACTAGGGCCCTTCGAGTTGAGGGCAGAGCGGGAGGAGCCGGGCTCAGAGTGAGGGGCTGCCGTGCAGCATGGGGGTCCTCTTGTGGACGGCTCGAATAGGGAGGGGAAGTCTCTGCGCCTTGGAGCTGCCCAATGGGCAGCCGCGGGGACGCTTGGACCCTGGCCACCTCCTCATGGGGGCCACCTTTCCTCCTCTGTCACCAGTCATCTGCAAGCAGCAGGCCCCGGAGCTGGAGCCGGCCGCGGCCTTGCCGCCCCTGCCTCAGCCCCCGCTGGCCCCGGCTGCGCCCATCCCGCCGGCCCAGGGAGCCCCATCCATGGACGAGCTTATCCAGCAGAGCCAGTGGAACCTGCAGCAGCAGGAGCAGCACCTGTTAGCTCTCAGACAGGTACGGGGCCTGCTCCTCCTCTGCCCTCTCCCTCCCTCCCCTGCTGGCCCTGGGAGGAGGGGGGGTCCCGAGGAGGCCTGGGGCCCTCCCTGCTTCCCCTCTTGGTCCTGAAGCGGGTAGCCGGAGCTCAGCCTGGGCCTCAGCGTTTGCATCTGTGTGTTGGGACTAAGAACGGTTATCAGAAGAATCCGCCACCATGTGCCAGCACTGAAGACAGGGCTGCCACCCCTTGGGATGTGTTTGGCGGGGCCCCTGACGCGGGACACAGTTCTTCATGAAGTCATTCCACAAGCTCTTTGACGCGCGGACACCCTTCGTGATGGGGTGGACGTCCACAAGTGGGGCCACGCGCTCGAAGGCCGGGTGGCCTCTGGTGCCATTGGCCCCAGCTCCTGCCAGCTAGGCCACCCCAGGCTGTCACGGGGAAGGACCCTTTGGTCCTGATTTGTCACGGTTTGAGTTTTTGGCAAAGTACAGCAGGACGAATTGCCAGAAAGACGATGAATAAAAAATAAAACACCTGAAGCGCCAGCTCCTTTTTTATTACCAGATTCAGGATGTAAAACTACTGTCATTTTGCCGAAAACAAAACCTTCCAGAACGCTCCCCCTCGGTTCCCATGCAGAGCTCGTCCGGGACTGGGTGGCCCGGCTCGGCCAGCCCTGAGCTGACTGCACAGCCCACAGCAGCACTGGGCCTCAGCCACTTCGCGGTCTGCGAATCTAGCGTGCGAGACCCCGCGCCACGTTTTAACTCCCGTTTCCCCGACTGCTAGTGTGGTTGCTCTCTTTTCCCTTGACCGGTGACTGTGTGTTGTCTTTGGACTGTTTGTCCACACTGGTCGCTCAGTTTTCATTCTGTTTTTGTTGAATTGATTGGCTGCCCCTCTGGGTGTTCGTTTTTCCATCCATCGCCTCGGGGGCAGATATCATCTCTTGCTACGTTTTGTCTTGTTCTATCTTCTCCCTGCCTGCCCTGGTCATGGCTGTGACCATGACTGTCCCAGATGCGTGTCTCGGGCTTCGGGTGTGAGGGACGGGACCTCCTGATGCTGGGGGCAGGGCGTGGATGGGCCCGACTCAGCCTGGGCTGAGGTCCCTCCTCACTCAGCCTCCCTCCTGCTTGGCCTCCCAGGAGCAGGTGACAGCGGCCGTGGCCCACGCGGTGGAGCAGCAGATGCAGAAGCTCCTGGAGGAGACCCAGCTGGACATGAATGAGTTTGACAACCTGCTTCAACCCATCATCGACACGTGTACCAAAGATGCCATCTCGGTGAGTGCGGGAGGGGGGGTTGGGTGGGTGCTCCCAGAATCTGGCGCTCCCGATGAGATGGGAGCCTTCTGCGGCCTGCGTAGGGTGGCAGTGCTCTGGGGGGAACCTCATCTGCCCCTTGTCTCCGCTCTCGAGCCCTGCGGGCAGGTGTGCTGCTTCCGGGGAGAGGGAGCCACGAGGCAGGCAGAAGCCTGGGTGTGCAGCGGAATGCTTGGACGCCACGCCCTCAGGGCCCGCCCTCGGCCTCCTGGGCGCCTGCACGGGTGGTGGCCCGGTGGGGAGCTCATCCCTGCTCACCATCGGCCTGGCTGTTGCAGGCCGGGAAGAACTGGATGTTTAGCAACGCCAAGTCCCCTCCTCACTGCGAGCTGATGGCGGGCCACCTCCGGAACCGCATCACAGCCGACGGGGCACACTTCGAGTTGCGGCTGCACCTCATCTACCTGATCAACGACGTGCTGCACCACTGGTGAGGGCCCCGCCAGGCTCCGCCTTGCCTGTCCCCCCTCTTCTGGCCCTCTACTGGGCTGCTGTTCTGCACTCAGTAGCTTGGCCTGGCCCGGGACTGTGGGCGTCGCGTGTCCAAAGACCCCAGAGGAGGATTGGTCTGAGCCATGAGCCCTCCGTCGGGAGGACACCCCACCATCCCCTACATCTTGGCCCCTCCCCTAGACCCTTCACGTCACCCGGGCCACCGTCCCCTGACTCCTTACTTTCCTCGGGCAGCTTCTGGGTGTCTTTAGGCATCTGTCTGTGTCAGCTGCCCACTTCTCTTCGTTGACAAACACACACACACACTTGCTCACTCAGTCACCCTGCTGCCCGACTCTGCTTTGCTTCAGGTCCCTCCCATGGGTCCTCTCTGCTACCCTCTGTCCCACCGCCCTGAAACCCACCCCCACCACACACACAGCCCTCCCGAGGCCAGGCCAGCGTTTACTTCTGCACAGCCTCTTTGGTACCTTACGACAAAGGTTAACTTAAAAAAAAATCAGACACTTGAGCCAAAGCAGGCCTGGAGAGGAAACCGGCAGAAGCACAGATTACTGGTGAGGCTAGCGCTTAGCCGTCAAGACTGGCTGCCAAGTTTGGCTTTGAGCTTGGCCTGGCTGAAGGGGACGGTTCCCGTGAGAGCAGCAGAAGCTGCCCGCCTCCCTCCCGACCCTCACCCCATCTCGTCCCATCTCCTGCCGCGAGTGTGCGGTCTGGGTCCCCGCCCCTCCGCTCCCTGTTTCCTGTGCCAGGCAGATGGCTCTGTTACCACCTGGCCACTCCCTGCTTCGTCCCTCCATTATTTTTATGCCGTGGGGAAACAGGCAGCTGCTCAGAACCTTCTCTGCTCTCCTGCTTTCACCAGCCACTGTGTCGACCAGGGCAGCTCTGCAGAGACGGCCCTGTTTCTGGTAGCTGTCCAGCCATGCTCCTCCTGAGCTCTGCTCTGTCCAGAAGCCTAGTGCTGTGCCCTGTCCTCCTCCCAGGACTGCCCTCCCCTTTTCCCCCTCCCCTGTCCCTCTTCCCAGGGCTGCACTCCCTGCTCTCTCGGAGCACCCTCTGGTGAGCTAGGTGCTGGGAGGGCCTTGGGCTGCTCGTCTTCTGCCCTGCATCCTCCTCCAGGAGGCAACGTGTACCACCGGGTTCTGCCACCTAACTGCACAGCCACAGGGGCCTCCACACCCGTGTACACAGAGTGCCCCCTAGGAAGTTGTGAGGACGGGCCGGCTGGCATGGCCAGCACGCTCCCTTGCCTCCTGAGATGTGGAGCTCGAGCCAAGGTCTCCTTGTGCATAGGGGGGGACAGGGCTGAGGGAGGCCACACGGACAGCTGGGGTTCCTACAGGCCTTGTGTCCATCACCGGGGGGAAAGGGTTGTCTTACTGATCAGGAGACCAGGGTGACAGGCCTCGCTCTGAAGGTCCCCAGGCTGTCCTTTCCCTCCTCCCATTGCTGTCCGTCTGTCACTTGGGCCCAGATGCCAGCGTAGGTCTTGTGGGGAGCCCAGCCCTCGTCCCGGCCGGGTTGGGGGCCCGTGTCCCGAGAAGGCAGAGGGTGCTGTGGCTGGAGCCGCAATGGTAACGGGCGCGTGGCCGGGTCCCGCCCCAGGGCCCTGACGCGCGGAAGGTCTCTCCCTCACAGCCAGCGCAAGCAGGCCAGGGAGCTGCTGGCCGCCCTGCAGAAAGTCGTGGTGCCCATCTACTGCACCAGCTTCTTGGCCGTGGAGGAGGACAAGCAGCAGAAGATCGCCCGGGTACGCGGGGCAGCCGGGAGAGGCAGGGGGAGAGGGCCGGGGGGCGGGGGGAGAGGGGGTGGTGGTACTGAATTTTCTTCTGACGCGGCCTCTCCCTCCTCCCCCCACGTCCAGCTCCTGCAGCTCTGGGAGAAGAACGGCTACTTTGACGACTCCATCATCCAGCAGCTACAGAGCCCAGCCCTGGGGCTCGGCCAGTACCAGGTGGGCGCCACTTCCACCCGCGCCGCTCACCGGGACCGGTGCGGATCCCCCCCCAGGGCCCGGAGGGTGGGGCGTCTGCGACCCCAGCATGTTGCCACACGTCGAGGGGACCGCAGCCCCCGCCTGAGCCAGGAACGGCTGGTGGGGTGGGGTGGGGATTTCAGAGGCTGGGTGGCGTTTTCCAAACTGGGCTCCTGCACGTGTGTCCGGGGCGGTGGTGAGCAGTGGGAGGACGGGCTCTGAACAGCAGCCTGTGGGGGCTCCCGCCCTGTCCACGGTAGCCAGGGAGCCCCTGCCCGCTGAGCCCACCTGCCTTTTCCCTGGTGCTCTGGCGGCCGGGCTGCCCCATTCAGGCCCTGCTGTTGGCAGTCTCTGGCCTGTCGGCGCCGGTCCTCCGGGCTGGCTTCCGCACAACGGAAGCGTCAAAAAGCCTCAAGGCAGTCTTAGCCGTCGTGGTCGTGCCCCGTACGTGCATGTCTGCCTCCTCTCTGAGGACAGGGGTGCGGGGCCGGGAGGGGAGGACCAGCCGGGTGTCCTTGGTCACCTCTACTGTGGCACCGGCATCACTGCCGCATCCACAGCTGCTAGAAGAAAAAGCAGAGCTCCTACCCCTTTCCTCGGGCCGAAAGGTAGCGTTTTTCTGCAGAGATCTGGTGGGAATGTCAGAAGCTGTGTTGGCTGTGTCCTCTTGATGGTCTTGAATGCCACCTCCCCGCAGGGGAGAATCTTTCATGCTCAGAGAGGCAGGAGGAACAAGTGCGTGGTGTACTTTTAAAAACACTTTCCCGTTTTTTGTTGTCGTGAAATAAAACACCCGGTCGGTGACGTTAACTGCTTTTTTTCTGCTGAGTTGGTGACAACAGTTCATGTTCGTGGTGCTGCCCTAGTCTCTTTGCATGTGTTATTTCACTGAGTTCTCCCTCAAATCCTTGGAGGTAGGTCCCATTACCGTTACATTTTACAGATGAGGAAATTGAGGTTCAGGGAGGTTGTGACTTGCTCAGAGCTGTGTGGCGAGTAACGACCATAACCTAGAATTTTGTCAGTGTTTGTGGGTTTTTTGTTGTTTGTTTTTTTGTTTTTTGTTTTTTGTTTTTTGTTTTTAGTTTATTTTGAGAAAGACAGAGTGCGAGCTGGAGAGGGGCAGAGAGAGGGAGAGCAAGAATCACAGGCTCATAGTGCAGAGCCCGACACAGGGCTCAAAACTGTAAGACCATGACCTAAGCTGAAATTAAGAGTTGGCTGCTTAACTGACTGAGCCACCCAGGGGCCCCTCAGTGTTGAGTTTTTAACAGTTGTGTGACAGTCAGGGACATGGCTGTCGAGGCTTGTTCCCTTTCCTAGGGATTTACTTAACTGCAACGAACATTCTCGTCACCGGTTTTTGGCTAGATTCAAAGGCTCTGTGCTTGTCGAGACTATTATGTGACAGTCACCTGCCTGCCTGCTCCGGGCTCCTGGGCCTCACTGCCCAAGGCACTGTCCCAGATTCCAGGGGCTTTCCAGGGTTTGCTCCAGAAGGTTTGGGCCGAGGCAGCGAGCCCTGAGGCTGCTCTCCTCTCTCTCTGCCAGGCGACACTCATCAACGAGTACTCCTCGGTGGTCCAGCCGGTGCAGCTAGCTTTCCAGCAGCAGATCCAGACCCTCAAGACGCAGCACGAGGAGTTTGTCAACAGCCTGGCCCAGCAGCAGCAGCAACAGCAGCAGCAGCAGCAGCAGCAGCAGATCCAAATGCCACAGATGGAAGCTGAAGTCAAGGCCACCCCGCCGCCGCCTGCCCCGCCTCCGGCCCCCACACCCACCCCTGCCATCCCGCCAACCACCCAGCCTGGTACGGGGCTCCCTCAGCACCCACCCTGGGAGGCAGCTTCAGGAAGGCAGCCTTCTCCCGCAGAGAAGGACTCCGGTTCCGTGGGCCCCAAACCGGGCCCAGTCCCAGGGCCAGATTCTAACCTGTTTCCAAGCACTAGGCCCGGAGATTTCACAGGTGAATATGACCAAACCCTTACAAATCAGAGGATTCCTTTCCTGTACGAACTACCCCAGAGAACGCAGAGAGAGGAAAGCTGCCCAGATCATTTTTTGAGACCAGAATAACTTTTACGTCAGACGGACAAAGAGAAAGAACGATAAAGGTCCTGCAACGTCACTTCTGAATACAAATGCAGAACTACTTACCACCTGAAATCCAGCAAAGTATTTAAAGGCACATCACGGTCAAATAGGGTTTGCCCCAGGAATGCGGAAGGATGGTTCGACACGTAAAAAGTCTCATGAGATAACAGATGAGCCGGGAAAGAACGATCTTTCAACAAGATGTAGGAAGGGCATTTAATAAAAATCAGTAGTGGGAGTTTTTGAGCAAACGAGAGATGGGGCAGAAGTTAAGGTGTTGGGAGGCTTTCAGAGGAAGGGGTATGTTGTGTGTGAGGTCAGTCCCCCCGCTTCTCACTGCCGTCCTGTAGGCGATCGCTTTCCAGTGGGGTCACACAGCAGGGGTTTACTGAGAGGTAAAGGCCCCGCCTGGGTTGGTCCCACAGTGGTCGCTGAACATCTTTTCGGGCGGCGCCTCCTGCTGACTGTTGTCCTTGCTAACCACCTTCCTGCCTGGCTCTAGATGACAGCAAGCCTCCCATCCAGATGCCTGGCTCCTCTGAGTACGACGCCTCCGGGGGAGTCCAGGATCCTGCCGCTGCCGGCCCCCGGGGCCCTGGACCCCATGATCAGATCCCACCTAACAAGCCCCCGTGGTTTGACCAGCCTCATCCCGTGGCTCCTTGGGGCCAGCAGCAGGTATTTTCCCAAACTTGCGGTAGGGGGGATGGGGGGGGGTGGGTGGGCGCTGTCCTGTGTGGGTCGATGGGCTTTTCCCGGCTTGCTGGGGAAACCTGAGATTCTGCAGCGCGGCCCTGGGGCTGAGCGGGTAGGGGAGAGAGACCAGCCCCACGTTCCTGAGGGGCAGGGGCAGAACAAGGCAAGTCAGCTCTTCACACCCATCCCTGCTACTTCCTTCCAGCCTTAGGAGCACAGGACCCCGTGTTCTCTGAGGGCTGGGAAGCTTCATAGGGTTTGAGTACAGCCAGGTGAACGGTTTCTGCCCCTTTAACTGGTTCAGCTAGCACAGCGCCAACATTTTGTCACCCTGCAAAGAACACGGTGCTTGCATAGAAAAGGAAGGTCAGAAACGGAAGGCTGGCAGTGCTTTCTGGGGCAGAGATGCTGCCCATTGCCTCTGGTTCCTTGGGGTCAGAATTTCTAGGCCGGGGTCATCTCATCCAGCTTCGCATGACTGGGAAACACTGGAAAGATCCACCTGCTCTCTGGTCACTGGATCTGATTAGACAGAACTTTTAGGCACAGCCCGCGGCCCCCGATGGATGCAGCCCTGGCAGGGGACTCTGTGGAGGGGGTGGGAGGGAGTCAGCTCGGGACTGATGGGCGGGGGGGAGGGGGTGTCTGTGGCTTTGCGTCCCCATTCCCCACCCCAGCTTCAGGACAAGAGATTTAATTTCACCAGAGATTGGGCGTCTCCGTAAAGATGGCTCGCACCTCTGGGTGCCAGCTGTGAGCCATGTGCCATCGGGTGTTTTATGGGTGCCCTCTACTGAGGGAACAGTTCTCGTCCCCATTCTGTAGGTGTGGAAAACAGAAGCCCTCAGTGTCTCCAGGCTCCACCTTCTCGCTGGGGACTGGCGGATGGGCTCGTGACGAGGGCCACCTCCCTGAGGGTCTGCCCAGAGGCAGAGGCATGCTTGGCCTGGCTTGCCCACGTGGTATCTTACACATTTTGAAGTAATTCCCACGTTTAAAGTCTGGCTTTCTGACTTCTTGAAAGACCTGAGCGTGTGGTGCAGCCTCGGCCCGCTCTGTGCTGGCGGTCAGCGGAGCTTCCCAGCTGTGACCCTAGAGATGGGCCCTCTGGTCGTCCTCCTGGGCACATCCCCCCCCCCGGCCCTGTTTGGGGTTAGAAGCCCCGTTTTCAGCCTCACAGCAGCAGTTGGGTGAGATCCAGAGCTCATGTTCTCTTCCCCCTGCAGGAAGACACTTCCTGGAACGGGCCCTCGGGAGCAGACCCTGAGACAGGATTTGAGTTCGTACGGGAGGGGGCCCAGAGGACCGTGCAGGGCAGAGGGGAAGTGACAAGGAAGGGAGTGTCACCAGAGCAGGCATCCGCCACCACGCGTCCCTGGGCCCAGCTGCTCTGCAAGCACCCAGGGGCGGGGGAACAAGAGGGCATCCGCCGGCTTCTGTGTCTGGTGGTCGTGCGGCCCCGGGGCCTGCCTGGCCCGGATGCGGGTACAGGGAGCCCCCTCCGCTGAGACGCGGGGGCAGCATTGGGAGTGTGAGCCCAGGGTGCGCCCAGGCAGCACGGCGTCCGCCGCGCGGCAGAGGGAAGGAGGTGGCACCAGGTCGGGGCCGGGCCGCCTCCATGGGCGGAGACCAGTGCCGCAGAGCGGTTGGCCGGTGCCGGCCCGGCCTCGTGGGGGGCTCACGTCCGCCCTTTGCCTTGCAGCCTCCCGAGCAGCCCCCCTACCCGCACCACCAGGGCGGGCCGCCCCACTGCCCACCCTGGAACAACAGCCATGAGGGCATGTGGGGCGAGCAGCGTGGGGACCCCGGCTGGAACGGCCAGCGGGACGCGCCCTGGAACAGCCAGCCCGACCCCAACTGGAACAGCCAGTTCGAGGGCCCCTGGAACAGCCAGCACGAGCAGCCTCCGTGGGGCGGAGGCCAGCGCGAGCCGCCCTTCCGCATGCAGCGGCCGCCCCACTTCCGGGGACCCTTCCCGCCCCACCAGCAGCACCCACAGTTCAACCAGCCGCCGCACCCCCACAACTTCAACCGCTTCCCACCTCGCTTCATGCAGGACGACTTTCCCCCGCGGCACCCCTTCGAGCGGCCGCCCTACCCCCACCGCTTCGACTACCCCCAGGGGGACTTCCCCGCCGGTGAGTGCGAAGGCGCCCTCCGTGGGGACTGTCCTCGGCCCCGTACACGCCCTCCCTCCTGCCCCTCATTCCTGTCCCCTGCTCAGAGGAGGCGCCTCACGGATCGCCCTTCTGAGCGGGCTCATGGCGCAGCTCGGGGTCGTTGCTGTGGGACCTGGCACATCCCCGAGTCAAGGTGACAAGCAGAGGGTCACGGGATGTTGTGGAAGCCCAGGCCGGGCCCTTGGGAAGGTGGGGAGACGCAGAGGCTGGCGGCCCTGGTGGAGGCATGTGGCACACAGCCGGCTGGCTGGCAGGGTGGGAAGTCCTGCTCCTGTTTCCCACACAGCCTGGGAAGAGGGTGCTGCGTCTGTCTGTCCTGCACGTGAGGAAGGATGTGGGGGTTTGTGGAAGCAAAGTGGCTCCCAAGCCTCACAGTGGGCACGTGGTGCCCCTTCCCGGTTCCTTGTCTGGCTGTTTTCACCAGCTTTTCTAGTTCGTTGCCAATTTTTTTTTTTTTTTTTTTTTGGAAAGAATCTCTAGTTTAGTTAAATTTCTCTTTTTAAAAAATGATTTCTACTCTGTCACTGCTTCTATGTTTGTTTTAAAATTCATTCTCGACCCTAAACTCAGTTGGGACCACTGAGCACATTGATGGCCAGTACAGGTTTCCCCAGGGCTGCACCAAAGCACAGGGTGTCTTGCCCCCCCACCCCCCGCTCTGGGGGCTGTGAGAGTAGGGGTCTTCTCCCCGTCTTCACATCGGCCTCCCTCTGTGTGTACCTGTATCCCACTCGCCTCATCAGGACGCTGGTCGTGTCGGCCTGCCTGTGGGACCTCACTGAAAGTTACCTTTTTAAATACCGTCTCCAAATAATAGTCATATCCTGGGGTACTCGGGTGGGGAGGCACAATTCAGCCCATAACGTTGCTACAATGTTGTGATTTCCCTTATGGTTCCCTGTTTTTGCCTTGAGCCCACGGGTGTTGGTGTGGGTGCAGCACTGGTCCCCCTGAACCCAGATCCTCCCCCCCTGGCTGCAACACCCCAGATAGTGAGAAGCAGCTGGAGAGAAGGTGCCGGGCAGGGCTGCCCACGAGCAGGTGTTGGCATCTTTGCCCGTCACTGGACCCCCTTCCGCGGGCGCTCATCACCTTGTAGATCTCAGTTGTGCTGTCAGCGCCACCCAGATCACGACCCCCAGCGGGCCTGAGAGGAGTTTCTGTTTTGCAGAGATGGGACCCCCTCACCACCACCCTGGCCACCGCATGCCTCATCCTGGGATCAACGAGCACCCACCCTGGGGTGGGCCCCAGCACCCCGACTTCGGCCCTCCTCCCCACGGCTTCAATGGGCAGCCCCCCCACATGCGGCGACAGGGCCCTCCCCACATCAACCATGATGACCCTAGCCTGGTCCCCAACGTGCCCTACTTCGATCTGCCTGCCGGGCTGATGGCGCCCCTCGTGAAGGTAAGGTCACCATGGCAAGCACCTGCTCGCGCATGTGAGGAGTAGTGGGAGCCGCTTCCCCACAGGCTACAAATGCTGCCGCCCGGGGCCCCTTCCCTCTGGTTCCCTACGCCCGGCCAGCCTGAGCGGTCAGTGGGAATGTGTCCAAGCCAACGCCTCTACCTGGACTTGAATCCCTGGGGCAAGAATGAGCAAGGCCCGTGTCTCCTGTGCGCCCTCCACGTTTCCCTCCCGGTGCCCCAAGTTCTGTGGCCATGAGCAGTGGGCCAGGCTGGGTGTGAGGTGCAGCCCTCTTGACCCTGGCCCTGGGAAGCCACTTTGTCCAGTGGCTGACGGCAGAGGGATTTCTCAGAGAAGGTGTGGCCTCTGAACTGGGCCCGCAGGAAATCCAGGGAGGGGCAGCGCTGGGGGTGGGGGTGGGGGGCAAGGGGAGCAAGGTCAGGCTGCAAACCGCTCAAGAGATGCGCTGGGAGAGGAGCCACTTCTCGTCTACTCTGAGGCCCCGTCAGACTGGCAGTCGAGAAGGGCTGCGCCGGGGCGGCAAGGGGGCGGCAGACTGACCTGGTTTCTGGCGAGGGGGTTCCCTGACTCGAGCTGATGCTGCTCTGACCCGGGAGGGGGCCCTGGGGTAGGAGCTGGGGGCACAGGGCAGAAGTCTGGCCGTATCTGCGATCTGCATCATGTCTGTGGGTGAACCAAGGGGCCTTTCCATCATCTCACCTTGGAGATTGTGTCTCACGTGTTTTCTGGAGGGAGAACTCTGGCCTTTATTGGTCTCCAAAAAGTCCTCAACCGCCTCATTAAGGGATCAGATGACTGGTGTGGCCGCAGCCCTGGTGGGATTTCTCGAGGACAGGATGAGGAACACTCGTGCCCGGGGTAACCCTCATCAGACCAGGCCCTTGTGTCCCCCACCCCACTCCCCGGTGCCCACAGCACCCTGGGTGGGCCTGATGGGGGTTCCGGCTGGCGTGCGTGACACCTGTGTTCTTCACTGCAGCTGGAAGACCATGAGTACAAGCCTTTGGACCCAAAAGACATCCGCCTCCCACCCCCCATGCCGCCCAGCGAGAGGCTGCTGGCGGCTGTGGAGGCCTTTTACAGCCCTCCGTCCCACGACAGGCCCAGGAACAGGTACGGGGCTCGGGGAGACTGGGGATGCAGCTGGTGATGGGAGGGTGGCCCTGTCCCCTCTCCTGGCCTGACTCTCCTGAGTTTAGTTTATGGGAAAGACTCCACGCCTTCTGCCCAGGGTAGTGTGAGGTCCAGGTGAGGAAAGTGGTGGCCTATACAACGCTAGGCGTAGGGGCGCCTGGGTGGCTCGGTCGTTTGGGCGTCTGACTCTTGATTTCGGGTCAGTTCATGATCTCACAGCTCATGGCCTGCCCTTTGCAGGGCCACAGGCCTGTCATCTGGGAGTCAGAGCTCCAGGTTCCCTGTTAGGAACATCGTAGGCCCTAACAGCCGTTTGAGCTGTTTGGGGAAATGCTGATGTGGAAAAGGCATGGGAGCCGGGCGTGCAGCCCAGCCTGACTGCTTCCCAGTGGGAGGCCCGGCCTCTTGGCCCGCTTTCCCGTGCGAAGAAGGGCGGCCTCTGCTCACCCGGGTGAGGGACCCTGCTCAGTGTCCGAGTGAACGAGGGAAGGGAGGGCCGCACACCCGGACGTGAACTTTCCCCAGTTGGGTGCGGGAGGGAGGCGCACGGAGTCACATGGGAAGGCCTGTGTCTTACAGCGAAGGCTGGGAGCAGAACGGCCTCTATGAGTTCTTTCGAGCGAAGATGCGGGCGCGGCGGAGGAAGGGCCAGGAAAAGCGGAACAGGTGAGCGCACGGGGGGCCCGCTCACGGTCCACCCGCCTCCCCAAACTACAGCGGGGCTCTGCCTGTGCCGGGCAGACGCGCTGTCACCTCCCGCCCCAGGCTGGCCCGTCTCCCCCTGGCAGGGGGCAGGGGGCAGAGGGAGGTCAGTCCGGCCCCTGCCTGGGCCTGGGGGTTTTTTCACGCGAGGCCCAAGTTAAACCTGAGACGCCAGCACCAGAAGTTTGCCCGGGGTCTTCCCGAAAGCCGGGGGCGCTGCTCACCAGCTCTCTCCCTGCAGTGGACCCTCACGGTCTCGGAGCAGATCCAAGAGCCGAGGGCGCTCTTCCTCCCGCTCCAACTCAAGGTCGTCCAAGTCCTCGGGCTCGTACTCCAGGTCCAGATCTCGCTCCTGCTCCCGCTCCTATTCCCGCTCCCGCTCCAGGTAGGCAGGGTGCCGCCCGCGCACCGAGGCCCCTCCGTGGCGCCCGTGGCCCGTGGCCCCCGCCGACCGCCCGCCCTGTCCTCCCTGCAGGAGCCGCAGCCGGTCTCGCTCCTCCCGGAGCCGCTCCCGCTCACGGTCCCGCTCCCGCTCCAAGTCCTACTCCCCGGGACGGAGACGCCGGTCGCGGTCCAGGAGCCCCACCCCGCCGTAAGATTTCTGTCTTAACTGTCCAGTGGCCGCTGGTAGCGCTGGAACCCTCTGATGCTTTGCTGTGAATGTTGAAACCTGTCGCTAGAAGACGTGCTCCCGGTGGCCCGTGCTGAGGTGGCACCTCGGGGACCCCGAGTTCTAGCGCGGTGACAGTGGCACCGCCTCGCCTCACACCACGCTCTTGCCTTTTTTGTGGTAACGCTGTAAAGCCTGAGGTGGCGCCTGGGCTGTGTCTGACCCTTCTGGGGGTTCCGTGTGACCTGCCCTCACCGCTCGCCGTGGGGCAGGGGCCATCTTAGGGAGCTCCCCTACCTGGCTGGCGAAGATGACAAAGAAGAATGATAGAGACCCAGGATGTGTGTGTGTGTCCTCCTAACTGGTGAACCTTCACGTACGCCACACGCTGTAATATTCTAAGAGTTTTCATTCCAATAAATGTATCCGCTCGTTTTTAAAAAACGTAACCTGTCTTAATTTTAGTTCCTCGGCTGGTCTGGGTTCTAATTCAGCACCTCCTATTCCTGATTCAAGGCTCGGGGAAGAAAACAAAGGACATCAGATGCTGGTGAAAATGGGTAAGGTTCCTGGGAAGAACCACCACCCGCTCTGGGCCTTTGGGGCTGGGGAGCCAGAGAAGGTTCCGGCTCTCTGCCAGAACTTCCACAGAGGGCGAGCCTGCGGTTTTTGCTGGCCATTCTTTCTTACCTCATCAGTTACACGCTTGCCGACCACACACGTGCACATCATTCAGCTCTGCACACGGAGTCCTGTTTCACTTCACACATAAATGTGCCAAATTTCGGCTTTCGTGGGTTATAACCGCCCTCCCCCCTTTCTTCTTAAGGCTGGAGTGGATCTGGTGGCCTCGGCGTGAAAGAGCAAGGGATCCAGGACCCCATCAAGGGGGGGGACGTCCGGGACAAGTGGGACCAGTACAAGGGTGTGGGCGTGGCCCTGGACGACCCCTACGAGAACTACCGCAGGAACAAGAGCTACTCCTTCATCGCCCGCATGAAGGCCAGGGACGAGTGCAAGTAGGCGCTCTGCGGGCGGGAGCCACGCCTCGGCCACCGCGTTGGCCACCGGGACCTTCCTGGCTTACTGGCAGTGACAGATGGTAGGGACAGCTCAGTTCTCACACAGCCTCCATCTCTGGGGAGCGGCAGAAGGAAGGAAGGCCACAGCCTGCCTAGTGACGAGCACCATGCTCGATAGCTTGGAAGGCCCCGGGCCCCGCCTGCAAACCGCTCTAACGTAGAAGCACGACCCCGCCAGGAGATGCCCGGGCCCGCGCGGCCAGAGCCTGCTTCCCTTGACGGCGAAGTGAGAAACACGAGACCCTCCACCCCTGGATGAGAATCCCTGACATCTTAAGGCACGGCTGTTTCGCACCTCTCCCCTCGGGCAGATCTGAGCTTCTGCTTAAACCAGTAGGAGCGTGTGGAGGAGAGGCCCTGGGCGAGCGGCCCGGCAGCCTGGGAGCGGGTGTGGGGCCAGCCGGCCCTGCCCGCCTGTGCCCCGCCTGTGCCCCGCCGACGTGCGGTGGATGGGGAAGCTCAGGCCAGGCGCTGGTTCCAAACAGAAAAACAAACCCTTTTTGATTTGCAAAGTTACACAGGGTTCTTCTCGTTTCTACTCCAGGTCTTTAGTTTTGGAGAAGGGAATGTTGCTCTAAGGGGATCCCAGTGAGAATTTGAAACCCGATTCCTCTGAGACATGCTGACCCTTAGTTCATTTATTTTAGTTGTTTGCGTTGAAATTTTTTCCCCAAACGTCAGCCGTTTGCTGTACCTGCAGAAACGGAGGTTCTGAGGACACGGACCTGAGGCACCTTCAGGTCCCAGAATGACACCCTCGGAGAGTCTGTACCCTTAGCGTCTCGGCCTGTGTTTTCCACTTAGAGGAACCCAACACCAGCGCTCGCGTGGACCTTCCGCTCCAGGGTGTGGAGAGAGACCCCTGGCTGTGCCTCCCACTCCTCATTCCCCTTGCTGCCCGCCCCCCCCCCCCCCACAGCCACCACCATCGAGGGAGGTGAGGCCAGGAGGGAGTGGGGTCTGCTGGGCGGCACTGGGGACGGCGTGGGACAGGCCACGCTTGGCGTCTGTGGGCAGCTCGTGTGGTGCCGTTTATTTGTACAGAAACATTTTTGAAAAATTCTTTTCAATAAGATGCAAAGTCCTCTCCAACTTTTCAACCTGATGTGATAAAATATTTGATTTTGTTCTAGGTTTCCTGTAGCTGTGAATTGTTCAAACGTGTCTGATTCAGGATAAAACGTAAACACGTGCTGTTAACAATTTCTTGTGGATTTTACTGTTTTGCCTTCAAATAAAAACTTTTTTTAAAGACCTTTTTCTCTGCGTGTTCAAGTTAGAAGTGTGCTCCAGCCGAGTCGGGAGCAGGCATGCCTGGAATGCAGAGACTGCGTCCGAGTCGTGCGGTCAGGTCAGGAGCTGCCCTGGCGCCTCATGTGGGTGTGCCCGGCGTGGACACCTGGCCCGGACTCCTGCTTAGCAGATGGGGCTGCGGCCCCTCCCGTCTATGTCCGCTCACTGGGCGGCCAGCACCCGGCCGGCACAGCCGCTCCGCGGGGCTCCGGACAGGCTGGCATCCTCCGTCCAGCCGTGAGTGGCTCCACTCCACCCGTGGGGCCACTGCCACCGGCCCGCGCGTCCCCTTGGCGGCCGGGCGAGTTCCACTACTCTGCTAAAGAAGGCTGGAGCTGGGATTCCACTCGGGTGAGTCCTCGGCACCGCCTGCCCCCCGCCACTGTCCCCTGGAAACCAACGTGTGTCGCAGCCGGTGTTCTGGACCCGCTTGTCCGTTCAAACCCACAAATCCTGCCTCACCTCCGGTCCCCAGAGCTCCTCCTCCACCTCCTCCAGGGCATCCTCCATGGACAGCGGGGCAGGCCTGTGGTGCCTGATGTACTGTGGGGCAGAGGACAGGGGGCCGTCACCACCGCCACCTCAGTCCACTGAGGCTTTGGGTGCTGGAGGCAGCGCCTGTCCCCAGTGGCTCCCGGGCAGGTGGGCAGAAAAAGACCATGACACGAAGCCACGTGACAATGCTGTGGAAAGAAGAGGAGAGACAAACCCAGACAGGCTCTGGCCAAGGCACCTGCGAGGGATGCGCCCTGACTGGGTCTGAGAGGGAAGCATGACCATGGCTGGGGGTGAGGGGAGCTGGCGAGTGGGGCTACCGGGGGCGCCCTCAGGGCACACGGGGCGGGCAGAAGGGCCCAGAGCAGGCCGTGAGGAGCCACGGGGGGCTATAGGCAGGTGACATGGTCAGATCACTTCAGCTGTATCCCACCAATCGGTGTGTATGATCAACTGAAGTCAAAGAACCCCGTGGGGGTGTGATCATCAGAGTCCAGGATGCGGGAAACCGTTGAAGAAACAACCTGTTTACTTGAACAAATGAACTGCAAGGAAACATCAAAGAGATGGGGCAGGGGAAACCCGTAAGCAGGGGTTCTCAAAGTGGGTCCCCTGTGGGCACAAGGGGGAACACCCGCGCCCAGGCCCACCTCTGCTGCCAGCGGAACCCTGGTGGCCCTCGGGGTCTGATGCCGCTCCGAGCCAAGAACCACCGCCCTAAGCCCTAATCGGGAGCCTAAAAGGACCCCAAACATTCTTGATGCACAGGCTTTGGATTCTGAAGAAGCAAATAGCAACAAAATGTTCGACTTGCATGAGCCAAGTGGGAATCTACCCCTGGATATCCACCAATACTAAGAAAATAAGAAAAGTTCATTCGGTTTGGGTGTGATAATGATACTGTGACCATTTTGTTCCAAAGTCCTTAGTTTTAAGAACTACAAAGCAAGATATTTGTGGATAAAAGGACAGAAATGACCATGCAGAAGTTCACGTGGTGTGATGCCATCTCTAGAAACATTATCATATCTAATACCTAGTATGCTATATATCTTACAACATATAGTATGAAACATACATAATATTGTGTATTTCATACATAATGTTCCTATTTTACACAGGGAAAATCTAAAGAATATCGAATTCTCTCTTAAGTTATGGAGGGCTTTAAAAATTACCTACCTCTGTAACAAAATTTTTACAAAATGAGAAGAAAATTTTTACAATCGAACAAAAATTAAATTTAGGGGGGAGCGAGAGGTGAGTGTGACAGTCTTGGCACTTCAGCCCACAGGACTGAGCAGAGCTTGGGGACGGGTCTGCAGAGGGACAGGAGCCCCCACCGAGGAGGTCCCCTTTGCTCCAAGGTCACACACAGCCTAGCCAGCCGCAGCCCACGCCAGGCTGCCTCTCGCTGCCCCCGTCCCATACTGCTCTCGCCAAGGACGAGGACAGCTCCTTTCCCCAGGACTGTAGGTGACTGGGCCCACGGTGTTCCTGCTGCCCGGGCTGAGCCCTGTCCCCCTTCGCGTGCAAAGGCCCCTGCCCTCCCTCCCAGGAAGGGGGTGTGTGCTGTGGTCACCTGTTTGGTTTCCTCCAGGGTGTGGTAGTGGAAGGAGTCTCGGTCCAGGGACTGCAGGAGGGACATGTGCAGGTGCCGGCTGGCCTCCACGAACTGCTGCGTCAGGCTCAGCTGCTGCTTCAGCATGTCGTTGAGCGCCAACGCGGCCGGGCTGTAAGCTGTCAGGGCTGTACCAGCTCCGTGTCACTCCGCCCACCTGCCCGCCTGTCTCCCCAAGGGTGAGGCTCTGGGCCACCCACCCCCCCCCCCGCGCCCCCACCCCGCGCTCAGCAGCGTCCCCGCAGGGCCAAGGGGGGCTGCCTTCTGGAAGCGCTGCCACCAGAAATACTGCTGTCTGTGGGCTTGTGTGGGACCCTCAGGAGCTGCACGTGGGATGCTCGGCTCCCAGGCAGAAGCAGAAGCCTCAACTAAATGTCCCACCCGCGGGAAGAAGTCTAGGAAACCCCAAGTTCTGCAACTGCACGATGTGAATCCTGCTCGCACCACTGAGCTGGACACTGAAAAACGGGTAAGAGGAGGGGCGCCTGGGGGGCTCAGTCGGCTAAGCGTCCTGGCCCTTGGTTTCCGCTCAGGTCACGATCTTGAGGTTCGTGAGTTCCAGCCCCATGTCGGGCTCTGTACTGACAGTGCGGAGCCTGTGTGGGATTCTCTCTCTCCCTCTGCCTCCCCCAACTTGTGCTGTCTCTGTCTCGAATAAACTCTTAAAGAAATGGGTAAGGGGGTAAATCCTGTTATGTATCTTTAAACATAAAACTAAAATACTTAAAATTAAAAATACAATTAAAGGGGCTCCTGCGTGGCTCAGTCGATTAAACGTCTGACTCTTGGTCTCAGCTCAGGTCGCGATCTCATGGTGCGTAGGATCGAGCTGACAGCACAGAGCCTGCTTGGGATTCTCTCCCTGCCCCTTCCCTGCGTGCGCTGTCTCTCTCTCTCTCTCTCTCTCAAGAATAAATAAGTAAACTTTGAAAAATACAATTAAAAATAAAAGTTTTAATTAAATTCAAAATATGTTGAAAAATGGAAGCTGTGTAACTGTTAGAAATGATCATTGTCAGACTACAAGAGAACAGAAAAATCTCTGAGGTAATAGCAAGCTAAATGGAAGAGTTTTTTGAAAGGATACAAACATTTCAATTGTTACAACCTGTGCATTTTTAACGTCTTCATCTTTAAAAAAATTGAAAATGGCAGGGGCGCCCAGGCTCAAGTCGGCTAAGCAGTCGACTTCGGCTCAGGTCACGATCTCACGGTCCGTGGGTTCAAGCCCCGCGTCAGGCTCTGTGCTGACAGCTCAGAGCCTGGAGCCTGCTTCAGCTTCTGTGTCTCCCTCTCTCTCTGCCCCTCCCCACTCATACTCTGTCTCTCTCAAAACCAAATAAACGTTAAAAAAATTTTTTTGTTTTTAATTGAAAAGGGAAAAAAAAAACGCAAGTCCTAGATGGACCTTTGTTTGTGCCCTGTGAGCCACCAGTGGCCCCGTGGGGACCTGACGCGGCCTGGGCTCCCTCGGCAGCTGCTGGGAGGGCCTTCCCCCTGCCCCAGGCTGGACCGGGCCTCCCTAGGACCCCACAACTCCCCCAGACCCTGAAAGGAGTCCAGGCCTGTGGCCGCCACGCTGGCTCACACTCAGGACCTGCCCAGTGTCTTCAGGGGAAAAAGCACCATGTATTCTGGACGCGAAGGCTCAGAGGGGAGCGTGCAAAATAAAAGCAGCGTGGCGGGGGTGGAGGGCCTAGAGGTGTGTTACTCCCAACATTCCTGTCTTATCTGACACGGGTGTCCTTTGGCAACACGGACCAAAGGTTCTCAGACACCCAGTCTGTCGTCAGGGGTCCCAGGAACCGGGGCAGTTGCCTGTGACCATGTCACCAACAGACTCCCCAAACCCAGCACTGAAATGGGGCAGCAGCGCTCCCGGCGGGGGCAGCCCTGCAGCTAAGATGCGTCCACTTCACCGCAAGGACCCGCTGAGCTGTACTGTTACCTTCTATGGAGTCCGCGCTGACGACGTGGCTGGCAATGGGCACGGGGTCCACGTAGGCACCTCCCAGAGCCGGTCCGACGGCCGCCACACCGGGCCCTGTCCCAGAGACAAAGGGGGAGGGGCTGATGGGCAGGATTCAGAGTGACTTTCATCAACATATGAAATAAGCTACACGAGTCTGTGCTTTCTTCTCCTGAACAGGACAGCCACCTTCTTGCTTTGTTAACCTCCTTTACGATTTCCCCAAACCTGCCTCCGTCTTTCTGGAGGCGTCTCCTGGTACAAGTCTGCTGAGCGGGCTCAAGCCATCACCGCGGTCCGTGACATCATGCCCTCCCCTCCTTCTCCCCTCCATCCTAGGGGCCACACGAAGGCTTCGGAATGTTCCCGGGACTGTGATAAGCTGGTTGATTTAGACTGCGGTTTTCCTCTTTCGATATCAGGCCTAGTCGAGGAAAACGGCACCAGCTGGGTTTTACCAAAGGGCTCTTTAAGTCGCAAAATAATACAGACAGAAACGCGCACATTTGTCAACAACAGGCTACGTTGTCAGGCAGCGGGAGGACGTGGAGAGGAGCACAGAGGCTTCTACGTCAGAACTGGGCCTCCACTACCCTCGAAGGCCTTCTAGTGATCTGACTTGGCACGTCTGACTGGCTTTCCTCCCCGAGAAATGAGAAAATGGTCACGACCTACCCCAGCGTGCAGCCCAGGCTGAGACACGGCTAAGCCCCCCTGAATCAAAATGAATACAGCAGGTGACAGTGTTACGCCCTCGTGCAGTCCAGGAATAATAACCCTGGCTACGCTGTGGGCAGCCACCTAGGCGAGAAAAGAGAGCGGGAGGATGTTTAAAAGCAAGGGACCTTTCCACCCAGAAGGACCAAGACTGAAACTGGAGACAAGACAGACGCCTGGAAGGTCACACCAGCCATGAAGAGCAATGTCCCCTGCACCACAGAAGAGAATCCAGCATAACACACCGCGCCGGGAGCCCCAAGCCACCTGAGGACTCGCCGTCCCAGGTGGTGGTCCCACGCTCAGTGCCGTCCCTAGGCTCGCCCTGGGCACCGCCAACATTTGGGGCTGGGTCATTTCCTGGCAGGGCCAGCCTGGGCACCGCAGGACGTTGGGCAGCATCCCTGGCCTCCACCCAGTCACGACAGCCCAAACTGGCTCCAACCTCGCTGAGGTCCCCTGGGGGCAGGCTCACCACAGCTGAGAACCACCGCCTTAGTCCCTGATTCTGAAACCTTTCTGGAGGTTTTAGAGCTCGGGGGGCAGTGGGAGACACCCAGGGCGGCTGCCCCTCGTCCTTGGAAGAGGGAACGGGGCACCAAGGCCCCCCAGCTGGTTAACAATGACAGACCCTGAAGCCTTCGTCATGCTTCCAAGGATGCCCACGGCACGCGCCCTGGGAGCCGGCGCCTCCCCCCCGGGGCCCGCACACTTACCCTCCACCCACTGGTAGGTGAAGGCGGGCTCGAAGGTCTGCACAGCCGTCTCCTTCATGATGACTCTTGTAACGTCCCTGACTTGCTTTTTCCAAGGTTTGAGCGTTGGCAGGGGAAGGTCTGTCTTCAGGCTTGCAGAGAATTCTGACAGAGTGTCCAGCGTCCTTTCAGGAGACTCGGAACAGGCCCTTGACTCGGATGCTGTCGAATTTGGGGATTTTTCAAAATCTTCTGAGTAAGCCGAGCTCACTGTGCTGGCCGTGGGCTCCTGAGACGTTGGCCTCGGGCTGGAAGCATCCTCAGGCCCGGCAGAGGAAGCCGATGGCTCGCTCAGGCACTCTGAGACCTCGCTTCCAGTGGGAGGGCCCCCTGCGTGGGGACTTTGGCTGGATGCCTTTTCCCGCTGGCCTTCTTTCTAAAGGGAGGATGACAGAGGTCACGGGAAAGTGGTTTCGAACGATCAACACGCTCAAAGTACCACCGCATTAGAATGGAGTGCAGGGTACCCAGGGGGCCCAGCAGGGAAGGGTCCACGCTGGTCCTTCAGGGGTTTTGAGCAGGCCCAGTACCGTGAGCAATATTCTTGAGATGCTTTGGGGCCGCTGTATTTTAACACTGATGGTGTGAGCATGTGTAGGGGGCACGTGGTTGAAATCCGTTACAATGTCATTATTATGTATTATTAAAACAGTGCCTGCAGGTTCCATAGTGAGGAGGTTACTAATATGGCAAGAACCACAATGGGCACTATGATGAGTACAGGCCAGTGCGGTGTTCTTATGGGGCAGTTCAAGTGGGACCCGCTTTTTTTCTTTTTTCTTTTTTTAAGTTTATCTACTATTTATTTTGAGAGAAAGGGACAGCATGAGTGGGGGAGGGGCAGAGAGGGAGAGAATCCACACTGTCAGCGCAGAGCCCCCACATGAGGCTCAGACTCACGAACCGTGAGATCGCGACCTGAGCCAAGGTCAAGAGTCGCACGCTCCACCGACCGAGCCAGCCAGGCACCCCCAAGTGGGACCTGCTTTAATCACCTGCCACATTAACTAGCTTTATTCTGTTTTCACCTACATCAGGATCTCTCACCCGGGGCACTCCTGACATTTGAAGCCTAAATGCTCTTTGCAGTGGGGGCTGTCCCGTGCATTGCAGGACACTGAGCGGCATCCCTGGCCGCCACCCACCAGACGCCGGCAGCAATCTCCACCCCAGGCACGATAATCAAAACTGTCTCCAGACCTGCCAAGGGTCCCCCGGGGGTTAGGCCAAGACCCACGAGCCTAAAGGAAGCACAATGCTACCAAGCGTCTCCACGTAACCTACCGTGAAAAATTAAGTTGGCTGTACTCACTTTCCGTTCCAAGTCTGAGTTCTCACTGACAGCTGGAGCCAGATCATCGAGGGATAAAAGATTGATTCGAAAATCTGTAATTAAAAATGCAACATGACATTCACTCATTTACATACCACACGGCATTTACCATTATGTCATAGGCACTGGGCTAAGTGCTAAGAATAGAAACACAGAAGCATGCAGTCTCGGTCCTTAATAAGCCAGCACAGGGATCTACACGTGTTTTCTCTAACTAGTAAATGGTTTCCACTTTGCACCCGAGACTGTACCACAGTTAAGTCAGCTCTGTCGTTATGGTGCAAAAACCACCACAGACCACGTGTAAACAAATGGATGGGGCTGGGTTCCAATAAAGCTTCATTTCGGGGCACGTGGGTGGCTCAGTCGGTTAAGCGTCCAATTCTGGATTGTGGCTGAGGTCACGATCTCACGGTTCGTGAATTCAAGCCCCTCCATCGGGCTTGCTGCTGTCGGTGTAGAGCCCCCTTTGGATCCTCTGTACCCCTTTCTCTCTGGCCCTCCCCCCCAAAAATAAACATTTTAAGTGTTTTTAATGTTTGTTTATTTTTGAGACAGAGAGAGACAGAGCATGAGCAGGAGAGGGGCAGAGAGAGAGGGAGACACAGAATCCGAAACAGGCTCCAGGCTCCGAGCCGTCAGCGCAGAGCCCGACGCGGGGCTCGAACTCACGGACCATGAGATCATGACCCGAGCCAAAGACAGACACTTGACCGGCTGAGCCACTCAGGCGCCCCAACAAATAAACATTAAAAAAAAAGCCTCTTTAGTTATAAAAACAGACACTGAGCCAGATGAGTAGATGACAGCAACACGGTA